>NC_135539.1:10685761-11313216 GCF_045843805.1 Urocitellus parryii | reverse complement strand
TGTGGCCCCAGGCTCCTGCAAGCCTCACCTCATTCCGTCTTCACCACGCCCCAGGCCAGGGGTTGACGACCTCGGCCAGCCCCGCAGCCCCGTGCACTGAGGTCCTAAGTGCACAGGAACGTCCTGGTGCACGAGTCGTGCTCACTGGTTTATATATTATCCATGGCCGGTTCTGCACTACCACAGCAGAACTGAGCACTGCAGCAGAGTCTCAGAAATTAACTACCCGGCTCTTTGCAGGAAAAGTTTGCCAGCCCTGCTGTCGTTGGTAGATCCTAGGGTACCCTAATTTGGACATTGAGAAACCCAGGCCGACCCAGGAACCATAACTGCTAACACCATGGAGCATCCACCACATGCCAGATCTGCCTGCTACCTTGTTTGATTCTCGGAACAGCCCCCACTGGGGTCAGTACCCTCATCCCATTTCCAAGATGAGAAAGTTAAGGCACAGGAGAAAATGAGATGAGGCTGAGATCTGAAATGAGATCCAGGCTCTGCAGAGTCCTTGCTGTCAATCACAGTCAAGGACCACTGTCCTATTGGACAGTCGTCCATCATTGGATAACCTCTAGGGTAGAGGGTAGGGTCCAGGGACCTTCTGGTCTTCAGACTCTGAGGAATTCTGCTATGGGACATAAATAAATAAATGTCACACATAGTTGGCTTCTTATCGGTCTGAATTCGTGTAATGGAAATTAGCATGGCATGATGGTCCCTTCCCAGGGCTGACCACCCAGAGGGCAGGCATCCAGAGACGCGGATCCACAGGAGGAGTCGGGAGGAACATTCCAGACCAGCCAGAGAAGATGATCACTAAGGGGCCCTACTGCATATTGCCCCAACAGAGCATCACGGCCCACGAGTCCCCAGGGCTCCAACTGCCACCATTGTCACCGAGCTTCCAGGAGCTGAGTCACTTCTGGGGGAAGAAGCAGCTAAATCCATCTTTCTATCCCCAAATGCCACCCCAGGAAGAGGCTTGCCTCTTGGGCAGCAGCCGAGCAAACAGGAGCTGAGCACCGGGCAGGGCCGGGACGTGCCAGCACGGTTAGTCATTTATCTTGAAAATGGAAAGCTACCCAGGGACCCGAGGGGGGGAGGTGATGGTGGAAGAGGGCTGGCAGGCTCCTAGAAACTTCGAATTTAAATACAGATCGGGGTGGTAAAACTGCTGGGGACCAAAGAGGACTCTCCCTTAGTCTCTGTCCCAGCCATGGGTTCCGGGATCCCTGGATGCTTCCAGCTATTTCTTTCGCTCCAAAACGGGATGTGCCTGGTGCACATCCAAAGCTCTCTGTGGGAAGTACCTATGTGAGCACGTACCAGCTCCTCGCCCCTCAATATCCTGGGAGGCAGGCACGTACATTATCACCTTCTCCTTCTAGGTTCATCTTATGAGGCTCAGGGAGGTCATAAGTGATGGGTCAATGTTGCACCATCAGTGAGTGGCAGAGCAAGGGGTGCCAGGGCGGACCAACCTGATTTCCAACCTGTTGTGCTAAGCCAAAGAGCTACCAAATGGCATTTCCAGAACTCCAAACAGTGCCTGGGATCCCTCACAGCCGTGTTCTCTCTACATGACCACGTACTCAGGATTTCTTTACATTGACTTTATTTTTTTTGGGGGGGAGGGCAGTGCCAGGGATGGAACCCAGGGCCTCTCACATGCTAGGCAAGTGCTCTACCTTGGAGCTGCACCCCAGCCCTGTCATCTCTTCTAAGCAGAAACGTGGCAGCCCAGTTAAGATGCTCACCACCTGAGCCTCCACGGGCACCTCCTCCTGGTGTCAATCCAAGAGAGTCTTAAATACCAGGCAGATGCACCTGAGCCCCGTTACTGGCCAGCCACTTTCCTGAGGCATTTTCAAAGGCTCCTGGTGGCATCCCAGCCCCTGATGTCCTCGGTCATCCACGTAGGGAAGAAGCTCACTTCAGCCCCAAACATTCCATCACGGGAGGTGCCTCTCCTCTCCCTGCAGTGTGATGGTGACGAGGAGAAGCCGGTTGCTCTTAATGAGTCACCATCTCCCAAGGAGATGAAGTAACTGCTTTTGCAGAAGCTCCTGGATGCTCTACCCGGCCCCACCCCCAGCCTGCCTTGCGAAGGAAGATGCCACTGGGCCCAGACAGGAATGGGACCTTCTGGTGCCCAGCGCGGTCCCATACGTAATGTCTCTTTACATTCACAATCACCGCAGAGAAGATGTGCAGTGGAGAAAACCGCCTTGCTCCAAATCCTGGCAAAGACTGTTACTCTCTAATACAGTCTTAAGTGCATGCTTAAATTTCTCCACGTTTCTTTTCTCTCAGCCTCATTTGTTTTGTCTGAGAAGACAAAAGGTGCTATGATTTGAATAAGTGTCCCCCCCCCCCCCGCCCAAAAGGCCCAGTGTTAAAGGCTGAGTCCCCAACTGGGCGCTATTGGGTGGTGAGGAACCTTTAAGAGGTGGAGCCTAGTGAGACGTCTTTAGGTAAAGGGAGGCTTGGTCTCAAAAGAGGAGGCTTGATCCTCTTCTACTTTTTTTTTTCCCAGTCGTTCAGTGAGAGATTTTCTCTTTATAAAGTTACTCATCTAAGCATTTAATGCTAAGATGCAGGCCTTGGAGAGAAGCAAGCTCAGGTTCATCCTGGCTTTGCTTCTTTGTAACAGCTGATGTCCAGCAAATGCCATAACCTAGCAAAACCTCCAGCTGCCTTATTTTGCCCTGAACAGAGCCTCTTTCCTTTGGTCTCAGGGCACCTTGGGCCTGGTTCCATACACTGGGGCTGGCTTGTTCTGGGACACCCTCTCCAGGGCAAAGATTCACCACCAATTGAAGATGTTCCTAAGACTTTGCCACAGATGGAGATTGCTTTCCCAAGTGGGATTTCCAGAAAGATTTTCTTTGAATAATGTACATGTTACCTTCAGGATGGGGCTTTGAAGGGGATGACACACAAGTCCTGGCAGATTATTCAGCAACCTGTAATGTCATGGTACATTACTCACTGTCCTGTCCCCAACACTTCTAAGTGACCTTCAATGAGTCACCACGCCACTCCAGCACCTTCCTCCCAACCCCAAGCTGAAAGGGCTCCAAGTGGTTTCTGAGGTCTTCCAGGACCATACGAGCAAATAGAGCATTTCTCCTACTTCAAAGGGAACAGTTGGGGCTGTAGGATCAAAATTGCTGGGGCTGAAGGAAATGGGTAACCCTGTAATAACCGTAAGATAATTGCCCAATTACAGCTGCATAAACAACTCATGTTCCCCAGCCCCTGGCTGGCTCGTCCTATTATTCAAGGTCCTTTTATATTTTTTTAAAAAATTCTCCTCCAGTCCTGCAATTTCAGAAGGACTTTGTGAATACAGACAATTATAAATCCATCCTGAGCGGTGATTCACGCGTCTTCTCCAAACTCTCGGAGAGCTGCAGTTCGCAAACCAATTCAGAAGTGAGCAGAGGGTCCCGGTCACGCGAGGATGGTTCAAGAACCAGATGGTGCTGCTCGAAGCCACGCTCGCTTGGGGCTGAGATGATGGGAATCGGGAGGATAATAAATTGGGGCTGTCTGAAGTAATATTTCAGTTTTTAAAAATTGCTTAGCCTGGAAATCATGTGGCTCATTGCATTCCTCACAGCCCAAAAACTAAAGATAAGCGGTACGGGGATCATTATTTTCGTTGGGAAAGTTCAGGACCCTGTCATAGTGCGGGATATGCTCTTTTCTGAACGAGGGTGGCCTGCTGGAGGGTCAGGGACAATCCGCTGGGAAGCCATGAAAGCTCATGGGGACTGCAGAATTGAAAACCAGAAGGAAGTCAGGTTGTGGCAAAAGAGGGAGAAAGCAGGGGGACACGGTGACTCATTCCTGCAATCCCCGCAACTTGGGAGGCTGAGGCAAGAGGATTGCAAGTTGGAGGCCAGCTTCAGCAACTTAGCGAGGCCCTGTCTTAAAATTAAAAAAAAAATAAAAATCAAAAGGGCTGGAGATGTGGCTCAGTAGTTCAATCCCCAGTACCCACCCACCCCCCCAAAAAAATAGGAAGAGGAAGCGGGAGGAAGCAGATATGAAAACAGAGAGGCTGGGCTGGAAGTTCTGAGTGGAGAGAGGTTAACAACAAAGGCAAAAAACTTCAGGCCTAGAAATCCCACCCCCCACACCTTTTTTTTTTTTTTTTAACTAAAATCCCTACTTTGTTCAATCTCCTTGGTTTTACCTAACCAAGGTTTTTATCCTTATTCTGTGCCAGGATCCCATCTAGGAGAGCAGATGACATTTAGTCGTGTCTTGGCTGTTTCTCAGACTTTCCTGGTGGTTGATGACCTTGACCGTGTTGAAGGGTACTTGTCGGGTGTTTGGTACAAGGACCCGTAACTGCAGTTTTTCTAACGCTCCCCTGATGATCCGGGCTGCGGTGTGAATGCCCGTCTCCCCACTAGATCCACAGACTGAAACTTCACTCCCAGTGGGACGCACGCAGTCAGATGTCGGCTCTTTGTGGAGGTGACCAGGGGGCCCCCAGTTCCCCTTCAAGATCGGGATCGGTGCCCTTAGAAAAGAGGTTGACGGGAGCGTGCCCACCCTTTCCATCACACGGGGACACAGAGAAGTTGCCATTCGTGAGACAAGAGGTGGCCGACCGGACCCTGAATCGACGGGGGCCTTTGCCTCTGACTCCCCAAGCTCCAGAACCGTGAGCAGCAAGCTCTGTCCTTCACCGATTGCCCAGCCGACGGGGCAGTCTTGTTCCAGCAGCCCCGGTGACGTCCGTTTTGAATACTCAGGACTCTGCCCCTCCCGGTGCACTGTCCCTCCTCTGTGGGGCTCCGGGCAGAGGACATGTTTCCCTGTGTCATTGATGGGCTCCTGGTTTATTCAACGTCACCTCCCTACACCCGGCAACGTTCTCAGAGCAGGAAATGGGACCCGTCCTGGTAAGGAAGACGGACAGAAGGCAAAAAGATGAACACCACTTAAGTTAATGGGGTTTTGAAGACAGTAAGATGCAATTAAGGGCCATAAAGGGACAGACAAGAGACTCCTTCAGGTGGCATGGGCCACACACACCCCTCTGAGAAGGGGGGCATTTGAGCCCCCTTTGAAAAACCTGCCAGAGCTGCCCTGGGGAGACGGATGGGAAGGATGTCACAGGCAGGCAGAAGAGCAAGTGGCCCAGCCCAGGGGTGGGACCAAGCTTCCCCATTGGGTGGAGCAGAAGGAGAAAGGGGAGGAGAGACACAGGATGCAGAGACGGGGAGACGGAGAGGAGGCGATGGTGGGGAGACCAGGGCCCGCGGACCCTGGAGGAAGGGCTGCACTTCAGGCCCAGAGGACGCCCTGCAGATGCCAACCCAATCGTGTTTCTAAAAGTCATTGCGATGCATCGCTAAAGGGACACGCACAGAGACAGGAGGAGCACCTGGGGACACCGCAGAGTGCAAAACAGCAAGGAGCGCCATCAATCAATACACGGCCACAATCCTGTAGGTTCCTGGCTCCTTCCAACTAACCAGGCTGCCCTCCAGCTCCTACTTGGCTCTTTGTGGGGGGACAGGCTGGAGGGAGCTGTCCCCACCCACAGCCCACTGGATGGGCACGGGGGGGGATGAGTTCCAGGAAGCCAGAGCCTCTCCAGGCACAAGTGCCCGGGATCGCCCTTGGCTTGAAGGTGGGGGTCTGAAACACAGGTCCATCCAGGCTGAACCTAGGCCTCGGGGGGGTCTGTCCTGCTCGGCAGCTTGTGAAGTGGGCGCTGGTAGCTGAGCGTCCATGTTGGTTTGGTAGAGGATGGAGGGGAAAATATTGGATCTGGACGGGATTTCTAAGAAGAGGAGAAAAATCAGAATCAGGGTGACAGGCAAACTTGGGAAGCACTGCAGGTGATCAGTCGTGTTTTGGGGAATGTAGAGAACGCTAGACTCTGGTGTGGGGAGAAGCAGAATCAACCAACAATCCCTCCAAGTATGGAAAACTCCAGCATGACTCACCGAGAGCCCACGTCACACACAGCTATTCTGAGCCCAGCTCCAAAGTTCAGCTCTGGGTGCCTTTGCTGAGAGTGGCGGGTGGCAGACCAGGCTGCAAGCGGCTCAAGTACCACAAGCCTCCGCCACCTGACTGCCCAGGACATGAGAAGGAGACCTTTAGGGACCTCTGGGCTCTCAGACCCATAGAAGTCTGTTCCAAGAGAGCAGACCTTTCCTTTCCTTCCCTTTCCCGCAAAAGGAATTCTACCAAAGGAAGGACAAGCAATTCCTTCTAGAAGAGGGGATATGAACAGCGATTTCCTCTTCCTGGCAAGTCCCCAATGCACTTGTTCAAGGCATTGAGATTCTAAGTGTTATTGTGCGATTGCCCCTAGGTGGTCTGGACCTCTGTTGATTTTGCCCGTCTTTGACTGTTTTCTGTTGCTGTAACAGAATACTGGAGGCTGGACAATTTATTAAGGATAGAGGTTTATTTAGTTTTTCAGTTCTGAAGGCTGGAAAGTCCAAGAACGTGGCCCGAGCCTCCAAGGAGGGCTCCCTGCTGCATTATAACTTGGCCGAGGGTGTTGCACGTCAAGACAAAGCAAGCCTTCTAGTTTGGCTCTCTCTTCCTCTTCTGATAAAGTCACTGATGCCATCATGGGGTGGGGAGGGCGTCCTCATGACTTCATCTAATCCTAGTTACTTCCCCAAAGCCCCACCTCCAAACGCCACTAACATGTGAGTTCGGGGACTGATGTATCTTCTAAGAGAAAGGCAGAGGGTGAAAACGACTCTGGGGTCAGAGA
This sequence comes from Urocitellus parryii, assembly GCF_045843805.1. NCBI lineage: Eukaryota > Metazoa > Chordata > Mammalia > Rodentia > Sciuridae > Urocitellus > Urocitellus parryii. The sequence continues at coordinate 11,306,453 of NC_135539.1, read as the reverse complement.
GGCCCTAGGAGCAGTGGGCGGTCATGTCTGTCCCCTGCCTTCAGTCCGAATGCTGACACACAGTGGCCATCCTGGGCACCTGTGGACCTAGTCACTGTAGAGGCTGAAGTGGGAGGAGGATCACTCGACTCTAGGAATCCAGGACTAAGCCTGGGCAGCCCAGCCAGACCCCATCTCAAAAAAGAAAAACGGAAGGAAGGAAAAAATAAAAGAATAGCAACCCACATCTCCAAAAGCAGGGTCGTCTGCAAATCACAGCCCAAGGGCCAAACCCACCCACCGCCTCTTTTTCTGTGAACGGAGAATGGTTTTTACATTCTCAGTGGTGGAGGAGGGGAATAAACTAATGCGAAAATCACATAAAATCCGAGTTTCGGTGCCCTTCAGCAAAGCTTTCTTGGAACCCGGCCACGCCCACGTGTGTGAGCGCTGTCCCTGGCTACTTCTGTCCTGCGACGGAGCTGCCTCCGAGGACAGAGACCAGATGGCCCTCGAAGACAGAAATGTTTACTATCAGCCCCTGGAGGACCGCCTCCCGTCCTGAGGGACCCTGTGACTACAGGCTGTGTTAACAACACCCAGCAACGCCCTGCCCCTGGTCTGTGTGGAGGAAGGTACTCGGGGCTGCAGACTCCGATTTTATGATGTTGGCAAACTCATTAAAACAATTGCACTTTTGCCAGGTAACATAGACAGAATCGCTAATGCCCGATACGAGATTGTCTACTTAAACCTTTAAGGCTCTAAACCAAAAGAGCCTTCTGGGTTTATTTTATTCAAATAGTAGTCCGCAGGGCAACCACGATGATCTATTTTAATTTTTAGTCATGGTCATTTTGCCCTATTTTCACACATTTAAAATAATCTCAGCCATCATGGGAACGAACTTTAGAGTGGTCATAATCATAACAGCTATGATTCATGTGCCACGAGAATTCTGAGCATTCTACTCGGGTTAGGGCCTCTAAGAGTCCCGCCCACCCTCTCAGGTAGGTCCTATGATTGTGCCCATTCCTAGATGGCAAAACTGAGGCACAGAGGCAGAGCAAGTTTCTGGCTAAGGTCACACAGTCAGCAGAGACTGGGATGAGGATTCAAACCCCAGTATCTGGCCCTAGAAGCTGGACTATGCCATGGTGCAGACCTTCTCAACTGGGCAAGAGGATTTCGCTGTAGTTGGAGATTTAATTTGTAGTAGCATGGCTGTTGCCCTGGGGATTTCTCTGCACCATGAACAGGATCAGGTTCCTACAACGTAAGTCCCACCCCCTCTCTATAGTTGATTGGACCAAGTGAGGACATCTTATCCAAGCTAGACCAATAGGATCCTTCCCTGAGAGCTTGGTACTCAGATTGACAATTCCAGCCTCAATCTAACTGCTGTCATTGTGTGTGTGTGTGTGGTGTGTGTGTGTGTGTGTGGGAGACTGAAGATTAAACCAGAGGTGCTCTACCATAGAGCGGCACTCTCAGCCCTTTTTATTTTTTGGGACAGGGTCTCTCTAAGTTGCTGAGGTTGGTCTCAACTTGCAATCCTCCTGCCTCGGCCTCCCATGTTGCCAGGATTGTAGGAAAATGCCGTTATGCCCGGTCTACCTACCTGCCCTCTTACAGTATAAACCTGAGAGCTGTTGGCTACAAGTTCTGAAAACCAGAGAAATCTGTCCCTAGGAGGGAGAAGAATGGAGCCAATATGAAGAGAACACAGACGCGAGGTGGCAGTGGTAGAAGGAACCTCCTTGCTTCACAACAGGCCCAGCTCCTTCCTGATCTCCAGTGAGACACGTCTCCTGAGCTCTGTGAGCAACCCCACCATCTTCCAATATAGCCCCTTTGGGTTGGATCAAAAGCATCTCAGTTACCTACAAGCAAAAGAACCCTCAAACACAGCCCAGGGAGGATCACAATAATCTGCTACTTTTCATACTCCCAGAAGCACCAGCCTGGGCCTCTCGTGGTTTTGCCGGATTTCTGATTATTTCCTGAGCTGGGCACCAACTAGGCCAGCTCCCGAGACGACTGGTGGGCAGACAGAGGGACTAGTTAAATGTACCCCAAATGGCGCAAGGACAATCTGGGAGCCCACAAGCTGGTTTTATCCTTCATTTTTTTGTTGGTCTTGTTCTACTTGCTTCTTTTTTTTTTTTTCTTTTTTCCTGGAAAGAAGAAAACAAATATCTTTCCCCATTTTCCTCCAATGAAACAGCAGGGAAATAGCCGTTCATACTTGGGATGGGGCTTGGGGAGACGGATGGTGTCCCACAACCAATTACTAAAATGACCAGAGTGGTCATAAGATGCTGTTGCATAATTTCCTAGGCCCCTGTTTCTCAAGGCGGAAATGGATCAGAGACTGTGCAAATGCTTCTCTGAAGAAATTAAGCAAGGCGGAGGGAAAAGGAAGTCGGCTGCCCAGGTCTGGTGATAACGGGATGTGAAGGAGCGCAACCAGCCCATTGATATAGAGGTGGGAAATGTGGGGGCCTCGGTGCCTAGGAGACTGGTTCACTGACGGCAAGGTCCACACCATACCTCTGGCCTTTGAGTCCTGCTCCCCAGCCCAGTGACCTCTGAAGGACATGTGTTCTCTTCCATCACCTTGCAGCCATTCCCTGGTTGTCCCTTGGGGGAATGAGATGGGACTCAGAATCGGACCAGTGGGAATATTCCACCAGCACCGCTCCTCCCCCCCTTAACCTAGCAGTTGGTTCAGGTCTGGGCAGACGACCCCAATGGGGACAGCAATACTCAGTGCCAGGACTTCTAAGTCAGCCCTCTGTTGGGAGGACTTTCTCTCTCTCTCTCTCTCTCTCTCCATCTCTCTCTCTCTCTCTCTCTCTCTCTGCCTCTCCAAGATTCAGAGGCTGCGCCCTGCTGGGGTGGAAACCCAGTTTAGCTGGGCTCACGTGCTTCCCAACAGAAGGAAGAGCAGGGAGCTCAGAAGGCTCCATCCGAGGCTCGCATTCTTCTGGGTTCTCTAGAACATTCAGGATTCAGCCCACTGAGAGGTGTTCTCATGACAGCACTCTCTAGAACAGCGAAAAAGTTGGAAAACGTCTGAGGTTTGGCCCTAGCCCCCCCCACACACAAATGCCTTAGAGACAATAAAATGCTATTTTAAAATGCTGGGCCACATTTTCCTTTCCTTTTTCTTTTTTTTAAACCTGAGAGAATCCTGCAAATCAGCCCTTGGAAGTCACCTCCCTGAGCTCCCTTCCAGTGACCTCCTCCTCCAGGTGCGAAGCTGGGGGTGGCAGTGAGTCACAGCTGCCTCCCAGGTGCCCTCGAATCGGGGCTCGATTAAGCTCCCCGCTCTGTGTGTGAAAGTACCAGCTGCTCCTTTTTCTTCTATTTTTAAAAAATTCTTTATTTAAGACAATTTTTTTTGGTCTTTTTAAAGCCTATTTTTGTTTTGTTTTGTCTTGATTTTTTTTTTCTTTTTCATTCCAGCGGCTTCTTTTAACCCACAGGGCTCAGGGGCTTCCCCCTGGGGTCCTCCTCCAGAGGCCACCAACAAACGGGTACAGGGGGCAGGGTTCCAAGCCCCGTGCACTGGATGATTCTGGTGGCCACCAGGATGTGGCCCGACTCTCGGCCCAGGTGACAGGCAGAGGGTCTGTGCGCCTGTGGGTTCCTGTTGGGAGCATCAACATCAATATATGCAATTCCACCCAAATGTAGGCAGTCTTCCTCTCATAGAGACAGGATGCAGCCTCAGCATCGTCCCCACCTGGGTGTCCCCATGTTCAGGGTCTGGCCCTCTTTTCCCCTTCACCCAAGGCAGGCTCTTAATCAACTCCGACACTTGGAATGGGCTGGGGAGCACCAGGCTCCCTGCTCGTATCAGTGGTGATGGAATCAATCCTGCCAAGAAACATCTCTGTCTTTCACAGAAGGTCTGATTCAGGGTCCCCCAGCCAGGTTTTATGATTATGCAAGCAATGCACAGATTAATTATCATTGCAGGAAATTCGAACAATCTAGAAGCATGCTTCAAAAAGAAAGAAAAGGAGTTCCCTCAAACCTCTCTTCCAGCCCCACTCCTCTTCCAACTTTTCATTACCAGGCCTGGCATGATGGCGTATGCCTGCAATCCCCACGGCTCCGGAGGCTGAGGCAGGAGGATCAAAGCCAGCCTCAGCCAATTAGCAAGGCCCTAAGCAACTTAGCAAGACCCTGTCTCAAAATAAAACATAAAAAGGGCTGGGGATGTTGCTCAGTGGTTAAGCTCTCCTGGGTTCAATCCCCAGTACCAAAAAAAAAAAAAAAAGATCAATTTTTCATGACATTACTAGACAAAAATTCTTTTATAGATGCCTTGCAAGTTCTTGCAAATAATACTCATAATGCGGAGTCCTAAAAGTGTAATTCTTGGCTCAAAAATTTGGCTCACTTGAAATATTGTTAAATATTGCCTAAGTGCCTTTGCAAAAGGCTAAATCAACTTCCAGGTCCGGTCTTTCCAGTGGAAGCTGACTTCTCAGAGTTTGACCAACCACTGTAGTAAGGGTTTTGGAGGAAAGTACTTCAGTCTGCTTTCTCCCAATATTTTTCTTCCTTCCAAGGGGCCTCCGCAAAGCAACACATATTTATAGAGCAGGCTACCCACTATCTTAACTTTCGCACAAGATGGAAAACGTAAATGCAGGGTTGGCCGGAGGGAAAATGCAGTCGAAACACTCCAGGTTGTCAGATGAATTCCACCCCTCCCCAGGGAAGAGGTGGGTGATGGTCCAATTACTCTATGGCAAAGAACGTCAAGTAAAAAGCTCATCTTTACTTCACATAATTCTTATAACAACCCTGTAAGCTGCTGACTATTTTATATATATGCACCTAGGTTGGTTCCATAGCTTTCTGATCACCAAGATCACAGAGTTAGAGCAAGACAGAACTTCCCTGGGAACCCAGATTCTCTCCTCCACACCCTTGGCCCAGCAAAACCCAAGTTTTCAATTCTGTGACCAGTTCAACAAAATGGACAAGTGCATTAAAATAGATTGGCCTACAGCTTTTTAAAAATTTGTTCTTTTCAGTTATACATGACAGTAGAATAGATTTCGACATACCACACATACATGGAATTTAACTTCCCATTCTCGTGGTGGTACATGATGTGGAGGGACACTGGTCATGTATTCATATATGAAAATAGGGAAATTATGTCTCATTCATTCTACTGTCTTTCCCATTCCCACTTCCAGTCCCTTCCCCCACCCCACTCTGTCCAATCTGGTGAACCTCCACTCCTCCCTACCCTGCCTTACTTATTGTGAGTCACCATCCGCTTACCAGAGAGAACATTCAGCCTTTGGTTTTTTGAGACTGGCTTATTTCACTTAGCATGGTAGTCTCCATAATTTAAAATTTAGCAGCAAATGCCATAATTTCGTTTTTTATTTATGGCTAAGTAATATTCCATTATGTATAGGTATCACATTTTTCTTTATCCATTCATCTGTTGAAGGGCACCTAGGTTGGTTCCATAGCTTAGCTACTGTGAATTGAGCTGCTATAAACATTGATGTGGCCACATCATTACAGTATGCTGATTTTCAGTCCTTTGGGGATAGCAGAGGAATGGGATAACTGGGTCAAATGGTGATAACCTAGAACTTAGATGTGATTATAGTATATGATCATTATAATTATATTCTTACTATTCTATAATTATTTATATATCATAGATATGATTATGGCATTATAATCATTATAATTATATTCTGACTATTATAGAATTATTTATATATCATATAATTACATATTATTTACTGCTTTTAAGTTTTATAGATGTTCCACATCTGGGATGGTGGGACAAAAGGATTAACTACCTAGGCTCCTTACCTGCCATACTAGACAATCTTTTTTGTTGTTGTTGCTAGTTGTACATGGACACGGTACCTTTATTTTACTCATTTATTTATATGTAGTGTTGAGGATCAAACTCAGTGCCTCACATGTACCAAGCAAGCGCTCTACCTCTGAGCTACAGCCCCAGCCCCATACTAGACAATCTTAACCCTGAACTGAATGCCCTTCACCACCAGAAACTCTTGACACAGCAGGTCCTGCCTGGCCTTAGATAAAACGTAACATCACCAACCATTAATAAATTATGCTTGAGAGATAAGCCGTGGCAATAGATGAGGAGGGGGAAAGAACACAAGAAATAGAATGAAACAAAACAGGGTTAATTTGCAGATTATGTGAGCATCCATATAAAAATTCAAGAGCATCTATAAACTATTAAAATCGATTCCAAGTTCAACAAAGTTGCTGTTTATAAGATTAACAATGCAAAAATAATCAATAGGGTTCCTATATTGCAGTAACCATGAATTCAAATATCTAATTTTTTAAAAAATCATCAACATAGCAAATAAAACTACAAAGTTCTTGGAAATGAACCCAATGAAATATATGAAATCTTACAGAGAAAAGCACCAAATTTGGTTCAAAGACATAAAAAGGAGACCTACGTAAGTGGAAATGCATACCATGATCATGGATAGGAAGATATAGCAGAAAAAATGTCAACATATCCCCAGATACCAAGAAAATATCAAGCAATCGTAATTAAGACAGTGTGGAATTGTCACATGGATGGACCAATAGGGGAATGTAACAGGAAAGGAGAGCACAGGCACAGATTCATGTGCACATGGAAACATTCTAAAGGCCAGAGATTACGTTATGAATCAGTAGGGACTCAATAGTCCATTCTCCAGTAATGGGAATCTTGTTGTTCGTGTGAGAAAAATGAAATAAAATCAGATCTCTTGTTTCATGCCATTCACCGACAGTTCTTGACCATCTAAAATTTTTTGTTGAGGACCCCAAAATCTTAACTTGTCTTAAACAAGTTGAGTATTCCTTAACCAGAAGGCTTATGATCCGAAGTGTGGCTGACTTCAGATTTTTCCACATTCCGGAATATTTGCATACAAACTATGAGATCTCTTGGGGATGAGACCCAGGTCTAAACATGGAATTCATTTATGGTCCATACACACCTCATGCACATAACCTGAAGTTAATTTTATACCATGTCGCATTTGACTGCGACCTGTCACAGGAGTTCAGATGTGGAATGTGGAGTGGTTTCAGTGATCAGGAAGTTCTGGATTTTGGAGCATATTTCAAATTTTAGATTTTTTCAGTTTGGGATGCTCAGCCTGGATTTTTATCAATGTTTATTGCATCATAAATTAACACAGATGTAGTTACTAATTTGTTTGTTAAATTGCTCTAATCATTACATGTTAACATAGATGACTTTTTGACACTAGGGATGGACCCCAGGCCTCATGCATGTTAGATAAGCACTCTACCACTGAGCTGCACCCCCAATCCTTTTTACTTTATTTTGAGGCAGATTCTCACTAAATTGCCCAGGCTGACCTCAAAAACTTGCAATTTTCCTGCCTCTGCCTCCTGAGGAGCCAGAATTATAGACATTTGCAACCATGCCCAACAACGTATTTTTTTAACTTTAAAAATATCTCTGTTTGGAGAGGGGGAAGGGTTGGGAGCAATATCGGCCAAATTGTATTGCGTGCATGTACAAATATGTAACAGCAAATCCCATCATTGTGTACAATTATAATGCACCAATAAAAAATGTGGGGGAAAAAAGTAGCTTAAAAAATCTGTTTTCCAAGACAAAAAAAAAACCTCAGTTACTAACCTTATTTATTTATATATATATATTTTTTTGCATTTTTGCAAATCTCTTCATTGTCTGTCTGGATTCTCATAACTGCTCCTACGTTCACTCTATTGTGGGATTGTTTGACAGACGGATAGAAAGAAAATCTAGCCTGATAAAGCTCTGTGGTTGCCAAAGCAGGCATGTTTTAATAGCCTTTTCAGATTATTATGAGTACCCTTATTTGGTACTACACCCAAGAAGAAAGAAGTACTTGAGGTTGAGTTGCAATGTAGAATCAGAAACTACATCAATGATCTTTTCCTATTCTCTTACACGAAAATCTATGGGTCTATCTTATTCTTTGAAAGACCTTTTGCCCAAGCATGATTTTGTCACTTTTCTCTACTAGTCATTTAGAAAACACTGGATCATGGAGTTGTACAGATCTTCCAAATGTTGACACATGCTATGCTTTGGCTCTGGGATGTGCCCCAAGGGCTCATGTGTTCAAAGCTTGTTCCCCAGAAGTTGTGGACCTTTTAAAAGGCGGAGCCTAGTGGGAGGTCTTCGGGTCATTGGGGGTGTGCCCTGGAAGGGGATAGAGGGCCCACAGCCCTCTTTTGCTTCCCAGGCCTGAGATGAGTGGGTTTTTTCCCCACATTTTTTTAAATTGGTGCATTTAGTTGTACTAATTGATGGGATTCGTGCATGCACACAATATAACAGTACAATTGGGCCAACATCCCTCCCTAGCACTTCCCTCCTCCCTCCCCTCCTCCTACCCCTGGGTCCCTTTCCTCTATTGATCACCCTCTGATTTTCACTCCACCTTTCTTTTCCGTTTTATCCACTCTAGCGTCTCCATATGAGAGAAAACATAGACCCCTGGCCTTCTGACTTATTTCACTTAACCGGATGGTCTCCGGTTCCAACCATTTTCTGCAAATGATGTGATTTCGTTTTTCTTTACGGCTGAAGAGGGGTTTGTGGTTTTCATCTTTTCCTCCACCATGTCCTCGCCTCATGTGCTACCCCCTGGTGGGGGAAGAGCCACAGAAGTTTCATGGACTGACACTTGCAAAACTGTGAGCCACAGTAAGCCTTTTCTCCTTGGAGGCTGATGATCTCAGGCGTTTGTGGGAGTGACAGGCATCTGACAACCCATGAAAACCCGCTTCGTTCCCATCATCACGGTCTCACCCGACAAGTCCTGCGTTGGGAAGCTGACAATAACAGAAGGCCAGTTTCCCAAAAATCCTAATCGTCTATTAGAAACTCAAATTGGGTCACTCTACAAACACCAGCCATCTCCTTGACGTGACAGCCTTGCCTCATTGATTTTTGAGGAATTGGCTGACAACCACTCAGGCCTAAAAACCAGTTTTACCGCCATTCCTTTTCAATGGCGTTGTACACAGAGGGAAAGTGTTTTTTGGGGAAGCTCAGATCATTACTCAGGTGCTTTTCCTTGAGACAATCTGATGCTTCAAATGACACCAGGGCTTGAGTGAACCTCCCTGCACGTCACCACCCGTCACTGCCTGTCACTCCACGGATAGAGGAGAACCCCAAGTCCTGTGTTTGAAACTTTTCTGGACTTTGCTGCACATACCTCTTCCCTGGATGGTTTTTATCTGTACCCTATCCCTGTAATAAACCGTAGCGGTGCGTTTAACAGCTTTCAGTGGGTTCTCCGTAACTTTCTAGCACAGCATCAAACCTGAGAATGGTTGGGGGGACCCCCAAACTTGCAGCTGGTATCAGAAGTAAAGGTGGCCTGGGGACTGTTCTCTTCTTTCTATATGTTGGTCTGCACTCCGGTCTCACCTTCCAACCCCTGGTATCAGTGCAACCCACGGGGAGCCGGGGTCTGCTCTCCACCCTGTAGCCACAAAGCCTCATGAGTCAGCCCTCCACTCCCGGGATCCCTGGTAGCAGAACCCAGTAAGGAACTGAGCTCTGCCCCCACCTGGAGGTAGGGTGGAAGTGCAAGCCTGTACCCCTGATAACTACAGCACCGCAAGGGGCTGCCTGCTGGAAAAGAAACCACCGGGATCCCAAGTCTCATGACCGGACACCCCAAATATCCATCACTCATGGCAAGAAGCAGAAAAATCACAACTTAGATGAGAAAAGACAAGTAACAGATGTCCACACCAAGATGAATGGCATATTGACATTCTCAGGCAAAAAGATCTTAAAGTCGCCTTCATAAAAAAATATTTCAAAGGCAGCCCCAGGAGCAGGGTGCACACCTGTAATTCCAGCTACTGGGGGGGGCTGAAGCAGAAGGATCTTAGTTCACCACCAGTCTGGACAACTTAGCAAGGCCTTGTCTCCAAATAAAAATTCAAAAAGGGCTAAGAGTGCATGCAGTTCAGTGGTAGAGCACTTGCCAAGCATGCACAAGGTCCCAGGTTCAAATCCCCAGCAACGTGTTTTTTAAAAAAAAATGCTTCAAAGGCAATTACAAATTTTCTTGAAACAAAGGAAAACCCAGAAAATCCCAACAAAGAAATCTCGGGGGCGGGGAGGGGGGGGGAATTGTAAAAAAAATAATAATTAAATGAAATTATAGGACTGAAAAATATACTGATCGAAATGAAAAGATGACTAGATGGGCTCCATAGTGGAGCAGAAATGAGATGATAGAATGAGGATGAATGACGAGTCACTTCTGACACCAGCTGCAAGTTTGGGGGTCCCCTCAATCATTCTCAACCAATCTGAACTACAGAGAAAATAGATGGGAAAAAAAAAAAGTAAATATAGTTACTGTCCTGTCATCAGAGTTCCAGGAGAAGAGAAAGACAATGACACTGAAAAGGTTTTTGAAGAAATAATGGCTGAAAACTTCTCCAAGTTTGACAAAAGACAAAACCTATGGTTTCAAGAAGCTGAGAAAATTCCCACTAAAGTAAATCCAAAGAAACCCATACTAAGACACATCAGGAAAATTCTTCCAAAAGGAAAAAAAAAATCTCAAAAGCAATCTAGGGAGAAAGGAAACGTTACTTCCAAGGGAACACCAGTTTGAACGATGGTGGATTTCTCCTCAGAAACCATGGCAACTAGCAGGAAGAGCCTTAACAATTGTCAAGTACTAAAAGGAAAGAATTCCGCATTGTGTCTTCTATATCTGGCAAAAAAAAAAAAAAATAGCTTTCGGGAGTCAAGGGCAAAAATAAAGAGATTCTCAGGTGAAGAAAACCTCGGAAAGTCTGTTGCCCGCAGACCTGCCCTTAAAGAAGGGCTAAGGAAGTCCTCCGAAGCGAGAGGATGGTAACAGAGGGCCTGAGACTTGGGAAAGAAAGACCCTGGAGTGGGTAAAAATAGGAGTATGGAGAATAGACCATCTTTCCTTCATGTTTCTTAAGTCCTATTTGATGCAAAGACAATTTCTGCAGCAAAAAAAAAAACCTGTAACACAGTAATGTGGTGCTCAAGATATTTGGAAAACATTGTTAAGACAATTGTAATTAAAAAATGGAATAGGGTGAGCCAGGCCTGGTGGCACCCCTGGACTCCCAGCTACTCCGGAAGCTGAGGCGGGAAGACGGCTTGAGCCCAGGACGGCGAGACCATCCTAGGCCACACAGTGAGACCCCCTTTCAGGAAAAGAGGGACGGTGGGTAAAGGAACCGAAATGGAAGTAATTGGAGGTGATAAAATATCATTACCAGTGGACTGTGCTGTGAATATACCGAAATACCTACAGCAACCACGAAGAACGCTGTGCCAAGGACAAGTAAATCAAGATGGAACCCTAAGAAACGCTCACACGCCTGTAATTCCAGCAGCTCAGGAGGCTGAGGCAAGAGGATCGCAAGTTCCAAGCCAGCCTCAGCAACTGAGGCCCTAAGCAACTTAGTGAGAGGCTGACTCTAAATAAAAAAAAAATGAAAAGGGTTGGGGATGAGGCTCAGGGGTTTGAGCACCCCTGGGTTCAATCCATGGTACAAGAAAAGAAAAAAAAAAAAACAGATGTCAACAACTCACAGAAAGGTAAGAGAAGCAGAGTCAGACGCACCCGCTATTCACGCATCTGTTTGTGTGTGAGTGTGCATGGGTGTGTTTAGTTCTATGTGATTTCATTGCACGTGCAGCTTCCTGTCTCGGCCACCCCCCATCAAAACGCACAAGGGCGCCAGCACACAGCATCTTGGGAGTCCCAGGCTGTTAGGTTTTCCTTGATGCTAGATTTTTTTTTTTTTTGCTTGAAATTTAAAAACACTAAAGTCCATGCACGAAGAACCCCAGCCTTGCTCCTGGAGGCTGGGGCACACTCACACCTGGAAGTCCCTGCGCTGGGGTGGCAGAACCTCACCCATGAGGCAGTGCTGCAGCAGCAGGTGTTGGTGCAGGGGCGAGAGTGGATGGGAGGGTGGGGGTGGCTCTCAGCAGGTGAAGTCCCCAGGCGGCTCTCTGGGGGGGGGGGGAATATGGAGAGGTCACTGTGATTGTCATGGAGGCTGTGGTAAAGGCACACGAGGGCAGGAGGGCGAAAGCCAAGGTCAGGCTCGTCAGTGGCAAATATGACCTCCAAGGTCAAATGATGGGACCAGGGAAGGTGGCTCAAAGGGGCCCTGTAATTCCAGCACCCCTCCCCCACCTGGCACACCCCCAGCCAGGCTTCTAGGCTCATCCATGCCCCTGTGAGGCGCACCTCTGTTGAAACAGTGGCACAAAGGACACCTTTCAGGGACTCTCCAAGGCGCTGCTGCCTACACTCACACTGGACGCCCCGGGCCTCATTTCTGACTTTAGATTCAGGATGATATTCCTGGTCCTCCTCGTGTGGCGTCTCCATGCCAGGGTCTCTCACCCTCAGCCCTGTCGGCCTCTGGGGCTGGATTCGGCTTTGCTGGGGAGGAGGCTTGTGCACCCTCCCTGGCCACATCCCTGGCCTCGACCCAGAGGGGGCCAGCAGCACCCGTTGCTCCCATGGTGACAGTGAAGATTGTCCCTAGACATTGCCAAAGGCCCCCTGGAGTAGGGGGGACCCGCCCCTGGCTGGGAACCAGGGGTGCCGGTCAGTGGCCCCATGCACCAGGACTGGGGTCTCCGTCGGGCTTGCCAGACACACACCTGAGTTCCAGCAGCAGGCCGTGCACAGGTCACCTGGCGACCTTGTCACCCAGCGCTTTCCCTCTGGGCGGCAAGCACAGCCCTGTGCACTGCTGAGAGCTTTCCCTCTGATGGAGGAGGGACGCTGCATTTCATATCTGATCTGAAACAGCCGACCTCCTGAGTAGCTCGTCCAGGTTGTGAGACCCTGTGATCGCATCTTTACAGGCGACACTCAGACTCATCTGGGGAGGACTTTGCCTGGTTTGAGGTCCAGGGCCGGCCGCGTCCCGGCCCACGCATCAGAATCGCCTGGCACCTGGCAACAGGACCAAGGGGTCCAGATCTCCCCTGATTCATCCTCTAGAATCAATAGCCTGAGTCACTGCACCTGACATTTACTTCACAGCATTCCTCCTGATGAGCGCAGTCGATTGATTCACTTCCCCGTGGCTTCTCCTGTCTCCTGGCAAATGAAACACCCCTGCTAGAGCCCCGGGGGCCTTCCCTCAGACTCCCCAGTGTTTCATGTGCTCTTTCCTCCTCTGAGGGCGCCCTCTGTCCCCACCTCCTCTCCCCAGGGACGACTCCTGTTCCGCACACCTCCTGTTCCTCTCCCCCAGGGGCCCCTCCACCGGGCCCCAGAGCACGTACCATAAATTGGTGTGTGTGTGTTTGTGTGTGTGTGTGTGTGTGTGTGTGTGTGTGTGTGTGTGTGTGGTGCCGGGGATGGAACCCAGGGCCTGGTGCATGCGAGGCAAGCACTCTACCCACTGAGCTAGATCCCCAGCCCCCGTGAGGGCAATGGCTAGGTGGGTTCTCCTCCCCCTCTTTTCTTCCTGGTTCTTAGCGCTGTGCTTTGGGCACAAATGGCACGGAGTAAACTCAGTGAGTGGAGTGGATGAGTGAGAGAAGGAGGAGAAAGGGAAGAAAGCCAGGGAGGAGTGGAAGCCAGGTCGAAGGCGAATCACTCTCAGTCCCAGGAAGCACCAGGCGGCCTCCTACTTCCATGACATGGCTCACGCCCTCTTCCCCTGGCTCAATGGATGCCATCCCGGGATTCCTAGGCTGAGTCAGAAGCCTCGGAGCGCTCGGTGCCCCCAACCTCCCTTCTCGTGAAGTACTTAGTACATGACCTAATTACCCGCTCATGTGTCTGTGTCTCACTGGTTCGTAAATCCCTTCAGGGTGGGCACACTGTCTCATGCACCTTGGAAATCCATTGGCAGAACTGGCCGATGTTCACCCCGTGTTCACTGATGTGTTGGGATGTCACGCTGACTGCCTCGTCCCAATGAAGCCCACAGACAGCGACCTTGGCTTATGAGTAATGTCTTATTGTTGATGGAAGCTTTGTTGAGAGATGGGAGAGAGGGTTATTGTGCTCATCCCAGAGCAAAATGTCTAAAGGTCCCCTTGAAAGGTTCATTCTTTCTCTCTATATATCCTAATGCTCTTTTCCTTGAATCTCCTCATTATTTATCCCCCCATTTTTTTTTTTTTTGGCCAAGATGGCTCCAAAGTCTCCTCCCTCCTACCCCATGCCGATACCTTTCCTTTGAAGACTCTCTGTCTCAGGTGGAACCATTCAGTTCTCACTGGACTTCCCCAGTATAAATCCTACCCACCCAGAATCCTCAGCCCACACAGAGAATCCTTCTTGGGGGTCAACTTCCTTACAAGTGGAAGATGAGTCGCGGGATTTTTAACTCAACAACTAAGTCTCCCTCTCTCATCAGAAGAGGATACTTTCTGTTGACGAGCAGGACTGGTGCCGGGGTGGGAAGCCACGCTAGATCAATGAGAAGAGCGAAAGACTTCTGGTATCAAGACCAAAACTCCCGAGGAAAGAGATGTGGCAAGAGGGAGACCAAGCAAAGGAAAGGAAACTTGAGAAGGGAAAGAAGTAGATCGTGGGGCAGCAAGACTCTGAAAACCAGAAGTTTGGATGTTTACAATGAGCCCTTAACTGTCCCCTGCCCCTGAAAACGACGGTGACTCTCCCTCAGGTTGTTTCCTGGTTCTGCTGTTCTGATTTGCCTTCTCCATCAAGGCTGACACTTTGGTGCATTTGAGATGATGACACCTTAGGATGGAGGGCAGGTAAATGGATAGAGGCTCTTTACCACCAAGGAAAGAACCAGGGGAGGTTCCAAGGGATGGTCCTGAAAACACACATAACTCATTCTACAGTTCATAGAGATGTGGCTTTTTGTCTGATAGCGGGAGAGCCACTCCTGCTCTCTTAAGTTAACATGACATACTTTTTTTTTTCCTTTCTTTTCTTTTAAACCTATTTGTGTCTTCAGATCTGAAGTATTTCCCTTGTAGAAAACACACAATTAGAGACTGTTTTTTTTAAAATCCTTTCTGATAATCTCTGCCTTTTGACTGGAGTATTTTAATCCATTTACATTTAATATAATTCTTGAATGCAGTTGGACTTTCACCTGCCACTTTGCTATTCTTTTTCTATACATCCTCATATCTTTTTTGTGGTTGTTTTTCTGTCCCCCCCCCCCTTACTACCTTCTTTTATAGTAAATTGATATTTTCTAGTGTACCCTTTTAATCCTTTTGTGTTTTTTTTAATCTCATTATTTTGAATTGCTTCCATGGTGGTTGCTCTGGGGCTCCCTGCAACTTTCAGTTCTCATAGAGTCCTACGATTTTATATTACGGGTCATCTGCTCCATTGCATAAAGATTTAGTAAACATCTGTGTAGGTCAAACACTGGGTAGACATCGGGGATTCAAAGGCAAATAGGCCATGGCTTTTTTTCCCCTCAAAAGAGAGAAGGGACCCAGACAGGAAAGTAAGCAGGTACCATACAGTGAGGTTGGTGCTACATTACATAGGATGTGTGGGACAATATGTTGTGTCCCCAAGAGCCAAAGGAACACACATCAGTTCAACCCATAGGGATCAAGAAATGCTCCCCAGAAGGCAAGAAGCCCAGGTTGTTTATTGAAGAATGAGTAGGAGTTGGTTGGTCAGAGAAGTCGGACCAGGTGGATTCCAAAAGGAATCCACCATGTGAGCATCAAGTGTGGGTCAAGGAGGCAAGACGCCAGGACCCAAGGTCCTAGCTGGGTGTGCCACTGGAGAGGAAACTAAAAGTAGAGCCTGCCGCCTACCAGCAAGGCCTTTTAGCTTCCTCCTGAAGACAACGGTGAACGGCTGGGGAAATCCTGGGGGTCCTGTCTGCATTGTGGACAATGACTCTGCCCATTATTTGGAAGACCCAGGGGACAAGATTCAACGGGAGACAAGAGTCAGATGCCCAGAAAGGCAAAGAGGCTGGTCATACCTCATCCATTTAGTCGGGAGGCGAACAAGAACGGGAAACCTAGGTGTCCTAACTCCTTGTTTTCTGCTTTCTTCGTGGGTCATTCAAATTTCGATATTTTATTTCTTCCTCGAAGTCGGAAATTTCACCTTCGTCTCAAAGTGGACCCCCATAAAATGAAGTCGGACCGGCATGTCGCTCACGTTTTGAACCTTGCCGAGAAGCTTTGACTTAACAATTCCATTTTTAAGAATTTGTAAAGAGGAATAATTGGACGGATATGCGAAAATGGAAAATCTGTTTATTGCAGCATTTTTTATCATGTTAAATGGCCTAAATGCTATTTAAAGAATTTGTTAGGAAAAAGTATAGATATATATATTCAAAAATCAGGCAGTCATCAAAAAGAACAAAATGGTTCTACATGATGGACTGTTGGAGGGGGAAAAATAGACAATATTTAGTGCAGACAAGGTCATCCAATCTGTTTGCTCTCCTTTGGATCTGAATGTCCCTGTCCCCAGCTGGGCACTATGGGGAAGTGATGGGACCTTACAGAGGAGGGATCTAGTGGGAGGTCTTCTGTCATGGGGAGGTCTGTCCTTGAAGGGGGCTGTGGGACCCCCATATCCTTTCTTTTCATGGCTGTCTTGAGGTGAACGCTTTGCTCTGTCATGCATTCCCCACTTTGACATGCCACCTTGTCACAGCCCCCAGAGCCATGGCACCAACCAACGCTGAGGCGAAACTTCCAAAACTGTGAGCCAAAACCAACCTTTTTTTTCTGTGTAAGTAGCTTATTTCAGATATTTGTTATAGTTCCAGAAAGCTAACGCTATTCTTAAAAATACAAGTGTTAATATATGCCCATTGTATAAATCTATGTTAATAAATGTTAATATATGCTAATATATGTTAATATATTAACACATGTGACTCTAAAAGACCTGAAGGATGGACACAAAACTTGTGGCAGGGTAGCAGTTTTGGGGTGGGAGACAGCTCTTCCTGCACTTCTATATGGTTTGAGTTTGTATAATAAGCATCTATAACTTCAAAAAGATTTTTTTTTAAAGCTTACTGACAGTATCTATGCGGCGCCTACAATGAACGCCACTAAATTAATTGAATCCCTTAAGTCTCAGCCACCAAAGAGAAAGGAAAATGTCAACTTGATAAGCCAGAAATTGCTATTAAAAATAGACCTTAACTGCAGCCCTTTCAGAGAACATGGTGGGAAAGTCAGGCCTGTGCAGATGCCATCTTGAAGTAGCACCCCATAAAACAAAGCCAGTTCCTGCCTGGGGCATGGTTACCGTTAGCCATGCTCTACTGGTGCACGTGCCATGCACCCAAACTCATCAGCTCACTCGCAGACTCGGGTCAAGTGCTTGCATTGCATTACCTGGCTTTGAATGCTATGGGTAAGGCGTGGGGAGCCCAGGGCCACTGTTCGCCATTGGGCATCAAACGCTTTCTCAACCCCTGCAACCTTCATAAAATGGGACAGTTGGTCAGGTGGCAAACTGCTCCAGTGTGCCCAGGACTGATGTTTTCCAGGGCAGTGGGACTCCTCAGCACTATAACCAGGACAGGGTCAGGCCAACCCAGGTGGTCGAACACCTGGAAGTGGCCATTATTAGCCATTTTTCGGATGACATTCTCTACTCTCCCCCATTCATTGTAGCCTTCTTTGTTGCAAGAGTGATTTTGGGCAAAATACTCTCTAGAGCCAAATTCCACCAACTGAACTGTCACTGTGTTCAAAGGGGGGCCTAGCAGATGGAATTTTCTGAGCGTTGATCTCCATCTTTCCTGCTGGGTTGTTCAGCAGGCTCACAGCATAATAGGGTAGTGATCTGGATCTTGTAGCTAAAAAAATAAAAGTTATTTATGGTCAAAAACCTAATGCATTTCCCCAGAGGTTAGAATCTTGAATTGGCTTTTGGTGGCATCAAGTCAGGAGTTATTTTAGTTTTTCGGTTTTTTTTTGGGGGGGGGAGGAGTACCAGGGATTGAACTCAGGGGCACTCAACCACTGAGCCGCATCCCCAGCCCTATTTTGTATTTTATTTAGAGACAGAGTCTCCCTGAGTTGCTTAGGGCCTGAATTTTGCTGAGGCTGGCTTTGAACTTAAGATCCTCCTGCCTCAGCCTCCTGAGCCGCTGGGATGACAGGCGTGCGCCACCGTGCCCAGCTGGCATGAGTGATTTTAGCATGTGCCAGGGTGAAGAAAGTGTCACCCGATGAAAGAGAGTTGGGACTGGACCCCTGACAATTCTTCTAAGTCCCTTCCAACAGATGGTTTGAGAAGGGCTTGTTAATATGTGCTTCATATTCAGCTGCACCTGAATGGGTAGGATTTAATCATAGGCTGTGGCTCATCTTGTAATGATTACAAGTTAGAAAATAGAAAGAAAAACATCAGTTAGGTATTAGCAGAGTGAGTCATGAGTTTTGATACCGTGGTCTGATTTCAGTATAACTTGACTTTGCAAAACACACTTAGATATTAAAAACTACATGCGTGTATTATTTCAATTTAAAGGGGAATTCCTTTTTCAAGTTCAATTCTAGGGGAGACTTTTAAAATACTCTTGAGATCACAACGTGTCCTCTGCTAAGGAAACAGAAAAGTTGCCAGGAGCAGTGGTTCATGCCTACAGTCCCAGCAACTCAGGAGGCTGAGGCAGGAGGATCACAAGTTCAAGGTCAGCTTCAGCAACTTAGCCACGCCCTAAGGAACTTAGCAAGACCCAGTCTCTACATAAAAAAAAAAAAAATGGAAGGGTTGAGGATGTGTCTCAGTGGTTTAAGCACCCCCTGGGTTCAATTCCCAATACCAAAAAAAGAAAAAGAAAGAAACTGAAAACCTTTGATTGCAGATGTGAGATTTCATTTCTCTTTGGTTACTCCCGCTGTAGTTGGAACAGTACCTTATACTCACTCGATCCCTAATAAGTGCCCTCGACCGGATTGAGATGCCTTGAGATGTTACAAGAACAGTTTGTCATTATTCAGTTAACATCAAGTCAGGCTTTCAGAATGAGACGATTTTTGTATTTCTTTTTTGAAACTGTGAGAAAAACTGGGGGTGGTGGGGCCTGCTATTTCTCCTTAAAAAAAAAATACAAAAATACACTGGAGTTTAAAAGTAATAGAAGTTGGCATTTGAAAAGAAAAAGCCACGAATCCTAACAGCTTTCATTCACGGTTTCCATCCAAGGGCTTCTGCACCCACCGAAGCCCTGGGCTGAATTCTCCGCCTCTTCCTTTTTGAAATGAAGTTTTTATTTGGGAGTAAGATGCTCACAGAAGTCACAGTGATAGTTCAGGGGGTTCTCGTGCACCTCTTCCCCCACTCCGTGTCCACACCTTACAGAACATTTGTCAAAACTAAGAGGACCACGTCCAAGAATCACTCTTCACTGAACCTCGCGCTTGGTTCCAAGTCACCAGCTTCTCCACCTGGTGACTGTCCGGGTTTCAAGATCCCAGCGAGAATCCTGAGTGTTCTTAGCCTCTCTCTCTCTCTGTTCAGGGACTCAGCCTGCCCCACGGGGACTGGAATGACCAGATCCCGTTCCCTTTTCTCAGGAGAGTGGACTCTCTCATTGACAGGGTCATCGATTTTTTTCATTCACTCAACAGATACTCACTGAATGCAGCCGAGCGCTTGGGGGTTGGGGGTGGGAGGGGAAGCAAGTGTGATCCGAATCCTTCCAGCATCAGGGGAAACACGTAGGAACGTGTTATCACCCACAGTGAGGGGAGGGGGAAGGTGATGGGAGAGAAGAAGGGTCCTCCCCGAGGGGGATCGAGCCTGGAGGAGGAGTCAGAGAAGGGGGGAAGCTAAGCCAAATGGCCCACAGAATGGGTTCCCCAACTAGGAAGCAGGCACCCAGGAGGGGCCCCGGGTGGGCTGGGCGGAGGGGATGCCTGGGTATTGAGGATGGATCTGAGAACAGGTTGCATTCATGAATGCGGTACCTCGGGGGACAGCTGTCAGGACACCCTAACCACCTTCTGCTCTGTGTCTCCTTGGCACGTAGCTCACGCAAGTCTCCAGGGGCTGATCTGTGCTCCCATCTCTGCAGCATCCCCTGCCCCACACCCCCAGCCAGGCGGGTCCTCTGCCCCAGCAGTCCTCTGCACTGTGTGGTTGAATCAGCTGAGACTTCCCGTCACAACCCCTGTCACAACCCCTCTTATCCCCGTGGCCCCAGTTGTTATTCACGTCACATCTAACGGGCCCCCCATTATTCTCTCTGAAGCCTCTGGCTGAATTCGGAGCTTTCTACAGTCCCACCCCAAGTCTCCATTCAAACTCTCTCTGATACCCGCAGCGGGGACAGATTCCAAAGTGCATTTTGGTGGAGACGCAGGGATTTGGAGGAGGAGGAGGTGGTTCTCAGTGGTTTTCTGAGGCTGGCGGGACCCTTTGAGTTTGCTCTCTCATCATATGCAACTCTTTTTTTAGTTTGTAAAATTATGAGCATGAATCTACTTTTACTCTCAGAATAAAAACAACAGTTATTTTTATTGGAGAGGGGAGAGCAATTCCACTCCTTGGTGGGCTCCGGTGGGTTTGGCCAGGTCAGCGTCTATGGTCCTTGCCATCATCAGCCACCTCCATGGTCCTCGCCTAGGCAATGCAGTACCCTGGGGGGACCAGCTGTCAGGGCGCCCTGCTCTTCCTAGCTGAGGGTTGGTACCGATCCCAGCTGGACCAGTTCTGGCTTTAACCGAAGCTGGGCTCCTCCAACCAGGCTCGGCCTCCTTTGGCTCACAGAGAGCTTATCCAGCGACTGGGGAGGTCCCACAGCCTGTGAGCAGCAGATGCAAAGCTGGCAGGAGGCACGGAGACCCAGGGAAAGTTTGGAGGGTTTGGCGTTTTTCTCTTATGAGGGGTTATTTTGGGAACTTTCACACACACAGGAGATAAGACTATTCACAAGCTAGAGAAATTGACTCTGGTTATTGCGGAGATTTTCCCTCTCTGTTCTATCCTGGGAATTCAAATCCTGACCACGGTGTGTCAGAGACACAAAAGTGCAGAACCGATTCAGTCCGATGACAGTGCCTTGAATTTTCTGCCACCTGAAGTTTGGGGGGTTTCGGTTTTCATCCAGGACTAGGGATTAAACTCAGAGGTGGTCTATCACTGAGTACATCCCCACTTTTTTTTTTTTTTTTTAATTTTGAGGCAGTATTGTGAAGTTGCTGAGGCTGGTCTCCAACCTGTGATCCTCCTGCCTCAGTCTCCCAAGTAGCTGGGGTTAGAGATGTGTGCCCTTGCACCCAGCCAACTGGAACTTTATAATCGCCCGAGTTCTTCTTTCTAAAGACTGGGCTATCCGGCATTTTCTTTGACTCTGGAGGCATCCCCACATATTTCCAGTGCATTCCCTTCTCTCCTTAAGTTCCTGGGCTGTTCAAACTTACTTAAATCAATTTACGTCCTGTGGCTCACAGTAAGAAATAGAGTGCACCAGCACCTAGGATACGTATAGAAACATAAGTGAAACAAAAGTTGCACAAAATGATAACCCTTAGTATCTGAGGTACAGCCCCCGGATTTGTTATTCTTTTCAATTTCATCTTCAAAGAACTATTTGCAGCCCATTAGATTGATTTGGAGTCTCTTCAGTGGGTTGTGCCGCAGTCTGGCTGCCCCTGCGTTTGGAAACCACTGAGTTACCCAAGGTTAATTCCTGTTTCTTGTTTATGAAAAACGTCCCAAAATAAGCACCTGCAAACAGAACTGAACCAGGAAGCTTTCTCTCTGGGGTAATGCACTTTCTCCAGCCGTAGGACTATCTCTATGAGCCAAATGGCCACAGAACGGCGGGGGTGGGGTGGGGGGGGGGTGGGCAAGAGCCAATCACAAGATCAAAGAGAGCCAGAGCTCTGTGTTCCCACAGCAATCCAAAGGTCAGCCATGATGGGACCGCAAGTCTTTTCTTCATTCTGTCCAGGGACCAGCGGACCTTCAGGCCAAACCCAACCCAACGCCTGTTTTTGCCTAACCCTTGAACTAAGAATGACCTCTGTGTTTTTAAATGATTGGGGGAAGGATTGTTTTTCTTTTTAAGAAAACTGGCCCACAGCAGATGGGGCGGCACGGAGGGCAGGTGGCTGCTAAAGAGGGTCACAACGTCCATCAGCCTCCTCCTCAGGATTCTGGCCGCTGGGCAGGACCTGCAGCTCAGTGGCAGAGCACTTGCTAGCAGGTGGGAGGCCCTGGGTGTCATCCCCAGCTCTGCAAGGGGAAAAAAAAAAAAAAGAAAAAATTCCTACAGCCCAGAAACTGCGCCATGAAGTTTTACCCAGTGAATCCCCAACTTATTGACCACAGTCCCCATCTCTTTTTTCTTAGAAAACCTATTAACAGCTGGTATTCCTCGGAGCACAGTTTAGAAAATGCTGGTTCTGAGAAAGGCAGTTTGCTACCGGGGGATTTCTATCTTTAAACCCTGCCTCTGACTGGCTCCTCTGTGGCACCGGCAGCTCTTCCTGCGCTGAGCAACGGGTGCCAAGCTAGTAAGGAGTGGCACACCCAGGGCTTCATTCTCAGGAGCTGCCTCTGAGCGGCTCTGCTGTATTTTTAGATCACAGAAGAGGCAGCTGAGCAAGCGCTGTGAATCTTCATACCTGATCCCAACCCCACAGAGGCCAAAGCGATTTTTAGAAGTTTGGAAGTTGCTTGCTCAGTGTCCCTGCCTCCTCCCTAGGAAGGGACACCTGCTTAGGAATTGAATGCCTCCATGCCATTCAGAAAACCGGTACTGAGTTCCTACTGTGCGCCTGAGTTCCTACTGTGCGCCTGGTCTTCCAGTTAACAGCTTCTTCTTTGAAAGGATCATCAGTCCACCAGACAGGTTGGTCGTTGCCAGCCACAGAATGACACGGCAATGACCCTAAGCTTAAAAGATAGAGATGTAGGTGGGTATTTTTAGTTCACAGAGCAGCTGAGCGGGTAACCAGCAAGTGCTGGTGGATGAACCCCCTCAGTCGGAATCCAGCTGGTTGAAGCTTTTAAGAAGTTGATAAAACCTCAGGCATTTGGAATCCAGAGCGAACCTCTGCGTGAGTCATTGAGCCAATTGTCAATCACCTGTCGGCCGAGGCTCTAGATTCCAGGTGTTCAAGCCTCAACGTTCACAGCACCGGTGTCATCTGAAATCATTTTAATACCTGAAAGGCTCACTTTTCTCCTGAAAACCTGTGGCTTTCTTGGGGCTCAAAAAACGGAATGAATGGAGAACCCGAATTCTCAATGCCTCCTCTTCAGGAGAGCGCGGAGGCCACACAGGGAATACAGGGCTTCCGGGGACAGGAAGGGAGGCCACCTGTTCAGGGTATCCGAGTTGGTTGCGCATCGTCTTTGAGCTATTTCACAGCTCTGGACCTAGCAGGGAACTGACAACAACCCCAAACCAGCCCTACCCACAAGCGAATTGCGCCCTGTCTCCTGGAAGTCCCATCAACTCCCCCTCCCTCATGGAAAAATCCATGCGTCCTTTTCAATATCCCTGGTCTATCTATTAGTCTGTGCCTGTTAAAACGCCTGCGTGGTTCTCCTGATTGAACAGAATGCAATCTTTAACATGTGGGCTTTTGGGGTGTTTTTTATTTTTTTAATCTTTGTGACAGACTTTTACCTTTTTCTGAAAATCATCTTTTCCTAATAATGTAGGACTATTTGAGTATTTTCCCATATGCCATAGTTTGGAGATGGACGATGTCCCTCAAAGGCTCTGTTGCCACTGAGGCCCTATTGAGAGGTGGTAGAACCTTTAAGAGGTGGAGCCCAAGGGAAGGAAGTTACGCCTTGGGGCTGTGACCTTGAACGAGGCATTGAGACCCCACCCTTTCCTCTTTCTTCTTCCTCTCGCTGATTCCTGGCCACCAGGAGGTGAAGCTTTGGCTTCTGCCATTAAGTTCTGCCTCACCATAATACCAAAAGCACTGGATCTAACCAACCGTGGGCTAAAACCTCTGAAACCTTGTGTCTAAATAAGACTTTATTCCTTTGAGTTTCTTACCTCAGGTACTTTGTCACAGTGACAGAAAGCTGATACGCCATACATAATCCCCAAATATACTTTTGTCTCCCGTCCCCTGGCCCATTACTACTATATGTGAATTCCTACTGCAACTAACCGTGGTCATATAGCAGACTGTTTCTTTTGGAAATGCATTAGCTAGTGGATAATTACCTTTTCTAAATACAGTTTATTGTATTTTTTTTTTCAGAAAAAGGAGCTAAATCAAAGGAGGTTAGCCCACCAAATACAAGTTACACGTCTTTCTGTGATAACACTTTGAACAATCATTGCAAATCATAATAGTAATACATCAGTATCTTTTGCATTCAGAAAATCATATCTGACTAAGACAACAGGATACCTGGGTTCAACTGGTTTTTTCCAGGCACGATGACAGGTTTGTAATCTCAGATTTAATTATCTACTTTACTGAGAGCTTCAGGTATTGGCCATCATGGTTGGGTATGAAAAACCCTTGATTAGGACAGAATTTTTTTTTTCAACTTAACTTTTCATTTGACTCTGTAGATCAAATGGGTTCAAGTTCATTTCTGCCACTGCCTAGCCCTCGGGGAAAACCATCTCCCTTTAGACTGGGAGTTTCTAATCCATTAAATAAGGGAGGTGGAGAAATGGGTTAATTGTTTTAAAAGTGACTCGGGGGATTCTCTATGCAGCCAGACACTGTCTATCCCAGCAGGAGCCATTTTTATTGTGTGCCCTAGAGAAGCAACCGAGGTAAATGCAGACAGATGTGTACACACACCGTCCGTCCTCTTGGCTCTTTAAGCACGCCTGCACCTCCTCAGCACACCTCTGCAATGAAGAATTTATCCAGGAACATTAAAGAACAATGCGTTCTTTCTCTTCCCGCACTTCATCAGAAGAAATGCCCATTTCCGGGGGCAGGAATGCTGCACGGTGGTGGGGCACTTGCCTAGCTTCCCCAAGTCCCATCCCCAGCACTGCAGACCAAAAGAAAAAGGAACGAAATGCCCATTTCAGTTTTGCAAAAATTAAGATGTCATTTGTCACCCCGGGGTGCTTGGCTCTTCTGGTCCCTGTGCACTCCTGGAAGTGGAGATTAAAAAGGAGGAGCCAGTCAGTCCCTAGAAATGGACAACGTTCCAGAGAAACCCCTGGAGCCCGGGTTCTCTGGATGACTCAGGGACCCTCCTTGGGGGAGCAGAGCGGCAGGGCTGTCATGGGGAGGGTGTTTCTAGTCATCTGCCTGGAGCATTTCCTGTGTTCTAAGTGAAAGGGACAATTTCTCCTTTACTTCAGTTTGTCCTAAGCAGGGGACTTCCTGGGCAGGAATGCCTGGAGGAGAATGGAGTCCCTTTTTGCATGGGGAGTTTTTTCTTCATGCTCCAGGAAACTCAGAACTGTGTTTCTCTGGGCTTCATCCTGAGCACATCCAACAGTTTTGATTGGCAGGGCTTTGTGTGTGTGAACAGAACACTGGACCGTGGAGCAGAGACCTGGGAGCAGAGATGCAGAGAGTGGGCGGGAACCTTCTTGGGGATTAGAAAGTACCCACATCCATAACCGGAGGACTAAGGGCTGGGGGTGCAGCTCACCGTGGTAGGGGTTGCTCGGCACACACTCTAGGTTTGAGCACTGGAGAATAAAACAAAATAAAACCCTCAGGTATGGGCATCAAAAAGAATATTGGGACTTGATCAACGACCCTTGACAGGGGCAGTTTTGCTCCTCTAGGGAATATATGGCAATGGCTGGAGGTATTTTGGGTTGTCACACGTGGGCGGGGGTGGGGTGCTGTTGACATCTAGTGGGCAGAGGACAGAGATGCTGCCAAGCATCCTAAGGAGCACAGGACACCCGCCCACCACAGACCTGTCTAGCCCCAGATGTCAATGCCCACGAGGCAGCACTTGAGAAAGATGAACTTGGACTCGATGGACTCCAAATTTCCTTCCAGCTCCAAGACATCAGGATGTTAAATGCAACTTCTGGTCCCAAATAAGAAGCCTGTTGCCGGGCTGAGGTTGCAGGTAGGTGGCACAGCACTTGCCCGGCATTCCCGAGGCCCTGGGTTCCATCCCCAGCACCAAAGATTAGAGCTAAAAGACAAGGCTATTGCCATGGATCCATCTGGATCCCCCCCATCCGGATTCATATGTTGAAGCACTAATTCACCAGTGTGAGCACATTCAGCGACAAGACATCTAGGGAGGAAATTCAGGTTGAATGAGCTCATAAATCCATCTGATAAGATTGATGTCCTTTTTTTTTTTTTTGGTACCAGGGATTGAACTCAGGGGCACTTGCCCACTGAGCCACAACCTCAGCCCTGTTTTGTATTTTATTTAGAGACAGGGTCTCACTGAGTTGCTTAGTGCCTCGTTTTTTGCTGAGGCTGGCTTTGAACTCACGATTCTCCCGACTCAGCCTCCAGAGCCACTGGGATTACTGGCTTGCACCACCCATCGGCAGATGGGTGTTCTTAAAAAGAGTTTGTTTTCTCTCACCCTCTGCCTTCTCTGCAACCCCTCTCCCGCCCCTCTCTCCTCAACAAATGCCCAAGGCACCACACAAGCACACAGTGAGAACACAGCCTCCTCCAAGCCAAAGAAGCCTCAGAATGAAATCTCCTGGGCCAGCACCTTGGGCTTTCCGGCCTCCAGAGCCGTGAGAAATAAATGTCTATTGCTTACGCCTCCCGGTCTAGGGCCCTTCCTTATGCAGCCTGAGCTGACTAATGCACCTCTTTGCTGCCCATTGTTGGTGATTACCATGGCTGACATGTTCTCGTGGTTGACTCTGTGCTAGGCACTGTGCTAAGCATCAGCTACACCTCACCGCACTCCTCCACACACCCCTAAGAAATGGGGATTTCAGTGACCGAGGAGGAGGGATAAATGAAAGACCAGAGAGGTTACACAACTTACCTAAGATCAACCAGTCAGTAAGTGGGAGAAGCGGGGCTTTGAACCAAAGGCAGGCTGATCCCTACTGAAGAATTCATGTATTTATTTACTGACCACAAGAGACCATCTTCCCACACTGTCTCTCCATATACTAAAAATCATAAACTTCCAGGAAACTGGGAAAATTGCCAGAAAATGTGGAAGTTAAAAATCACTGTGTCTTCCTCAAAAAGCTAAATATAGACTTCCCATAGGACCAGCATTTGCACTTCCAGGTATAAGCCCCAAATAATTAAAAACAAGCACTCGGGAGCTGGGGGTGCAGCTCTGTGGTAGAGTGTGTGCTTAGCATTTGGGAGATCTGGACCCCATCCCCAGCACTGCAAAACAATGACCAAGACTCAACGCAGGACGTACCCATCAGTATTTATAGCAGCATTTCTCACAATGGCCAAAAGGTAGGGGAAAACCCAACTGTCCATCCACAGAAGAATGGATAAACAGAGGGTGGTCTACTCATAAAAGGAATATCAATGAGGTACTGACACGTTCAGCAACCCTGAGGCACCTTGAAAACATCTTGCTAAGTGAAACAAGACAGACCCGAAAGGTCACGTGACTGTGAGTGTCACATGTAAAATATTCTGGGCAGGCAGATCCAGAGATGGAAAGTAGTGATTTCCTAGGACTTGGGGAAGGAACATGATGGGATCCAGGACATGCTACCCCCAAAAGCTGGTACCTTGGCATTTGAGAAAACAGCAGAAATAGGATTTCCCACCCCAAGACCCTCACGGGACAATTGTCCTGCTCTAGGCCCCAAAGGAAGAAATGTCACACATATATGCCAAGAAGAATCAGAACTAAAGGTCTTGCTAAGTTTATTCCCATTGTATCGTCCCCTTTGGTCCCATATACTTCTGCACAGATGACCATACAAATATGCACATGGCGCTGTGTCTTTGGGTTTCCACTTCCAAAGGTTCCCATGACATCCAAAACCCAAAATGCTCCCAAATCTGAAATCTTCTGGCACCGGCCTGACGCCCTAAGTGGAAAATTCTACATCTGACCTCACGTGATGGGTCACATTCAAAACACAGGTGCAGCAAAAATATTATAATCAGTTGCCTTCAGGCTGGGTGTACAAGGCACATATCAAAAAAAAAATGAACTTGGCATTTAGACATCTCATTATGTACAGGCAAATATTCCAAAATCTGAAAAAAAAAATCCAAAATCTGAGATATTTCTGGTCCCAGATATATTGAACAAGGAATAGTCAACCTGTATTAAATAAATCTGTCTTGCTTTTCTTTTGTTCATCTATGTTTTGTCAGTGGGATCTCAACCATGAACCCAGCAGCCGATGAAGAAAAGGAACCTGTTTCCAACAGGGACTGCTTAATAGGTGTGGGGTTTCCTTCGGGCTGAAGAAATGTCTTGGAACTAGGCAGAGGTAAGGGCTGTAGAGCATTGTAAATGTACTCGACACCCGTAAATCGTACACCTTAAAACAGTTAGCGCTTAATTTTGTGTTATGAATATGGTACTTCATTCTTCTGGTTATTATTATTTTATCTCAGTAGAGAAGACAAATGAAGCTAACCCCAGCCCACCTCTGGGTAAGCCTCTGAGAAATAACAAAGGACTGATCCCTAGGAAAATGGGCCTCTCTGCTCCTGGAGCCCAGCCCAGCCACCCGGGACCCCAGCTGTCTGCTCTTGAGGATGTCCTGGGCACTGGTTTTAACCACCAGGATGTGCTCTGGGGCCACTTTGCTGTCTATTTAAAGAGGATAAAGATGGATGGATCCTGTAGCCGTGGACAGCTGGTCGCCGGCACTCCCAGACAGACAGAGATCAAGACAGAGAGCAAGGATTTGGTCCTGAAAAAATGAGATCCTAATACATGCATTTCCTGGGTCTCATTTGTCTCCCTCAGTGATCCTCCAAGACAACTATGGCTCTCATTTTTTTTTTTTGTTTTTCAGGTGATGTTGGGAATTGAATCCATCACAGCCTTGTACATGCCGGTCAAGGGCTCTACCACTGAGCTACGTCCCCAGATCTAATTTGTTCCTTTTTAACAACTGCATATCCTCTCACAGCGGAGGAACAATGACTTTCTTGACCATTCTTCTAATAGGTCTGTTCCTAGGGCCCAGCTTATTTTGCACATAGATCTTTGTGTACAAGTGCTTTTCAACACATAGAGGCCTATACTCTGTATAGTCTGTTTTTTTTTTTTTTTTTTTTTAGTTCAGATCAGATGAATCTTTCACCTTTTCATAAGGGCTAAAGTCCCAGGGGTGAGATTGCTGACTCAAAGCATTAAAGCATTTTAAATTTTAAGAGATGCTATCTGAGCCAGGTACAGTGGCATACGTCTGTAATCCCAGCAACTGGGGAGGCTGAAGCAGGAGGATTATGAGTTCAAACCCAGGCTCAGCAATTTAGCAAGTCTCTAAGCAACTCAGCAAGACCCTGTCTCTAATAATAATATATGTATATAAAATATGTGCATATGAGGGGGGTGTGGCTGGGGATGACAACATTTAGCTAAGAGGGAGAAATATCCTGGATCCTGTTCAATCCCCAGGACCAAATAAATAAATAAGAGATGCTATGTGATTGCTTTTCAAAAAAGATCACTCCATTTGCCCACTGACACTGTCTCAAATGAGCTTCTCTGCCTGAAATTAGAATGTCTTTTAAATGGACCAGTCTATTAACTGTGGCTTGTCGGGTTCTTTGTTTGTTTGATTAAGGTTTCAAAACACAGCTGACTATGAACAGTGCCCCTCCCCTGTGCTGGTATCTGAGAATCAAAGAGATGGGCCCATGCAATACACCTGGCCCAGCCCTCTCACCTCCTAGGGTTCTGACAGTGGTATCTGTTCCTGTTACTTTGTACCCGATCGGAAAGTCTTGCATCTTTCCTTCAAAGAAAGGGGGTTCCTCTAACTGCAGCATCAGGAGCAAAGCATGCAAACCAGAGAAGTGGGTGAGTCAGACCCACCGAGATGCTCCCTAACTTTATTTTTTTTCTACATTTTTGAAGGTTTACAAAACAAAAGGAAAGCATTTGGCACCTCAGCTCTGAATTATCAAGTCAGCAACTGTCCATTGAATGAGAAGCTTCTAAGTGCTTCTCGTGTGATACACACTGGGCGTCCAGCCTCCAGCAATGAATGGGATGCTGGGGGGTCAATGCATCCTCAGCAAGACTGAAGTAAATAGCCCATAAAACTTGGTTTGACCCTATTAAGATTCATTGTCTCTGAGACAATGGCCTTTGAGGCCAGCAAAAACTTGTCTGTCAGCAAAACAACTGAATTAATCTCTTGACAACATTTAGCTAAGAGGGCAAAATGTCCTGGATCCAGTTTCACAAGGACTGGAAGAGATAACAGAACCTTTGGGGGCCTTGGATTTGCAGCACTGCAAACAGGGATGATTCTCAATAGACCTGAATTGCCAGGCGTGGTAGGGCACACCAGTAATCCCAGCAGCTTGGGAGGCTGAGGCAGGAGGATCCCAAGTTCAAAGCCAGCCTCAGCAACTGAGTGAGGCCCTAAGCAACTTAGTGAGACCCTGTCTCAAAATAAAAAGGGTTGGGGATGTGGCTTGCTGTTAAGCACCCTTGGGTTCAATCCCTAGTACCAAAAAAAAAAAAAAAAATCAGCTGAAGCCAGGGACGATACATACCCTGCTCAAAGTGCTACTGTACTCTTGAGAGGGTGGCACAACACCTGGCCTAGAAGGGCATCAGTAAATACAAATGAAGTAGATAAATGGATGGAAGGACTAATAGAAGAATGAATGACTTACCTGTTTGGGATTTTTTAATGAACAGAATAATTCCTGCTATCCACTATAGTCATTTTCCACCTTGGGTTTTAGAGAACCTAGGTCGACACTGCTCTTCAATGACAGGGCCACCTCTCACTCACACTTTGATCACCTGCTCCTTCCGCCCAGTCCAGGAGGCCCTTCCTTAACAAATGTTAACAGCTAAACTGAGCTGAACCTGAACACGGTCAGCATCAATGCTATTCAGGGCCATAAGTCATGCTCTGCCATCCTCATTTTACTCATTTTGCAGATGAGGTCACTGATCTAACATTATGGATGTTAGGCCGATTGCCCAAGATCACAGTGCTGGGCAGCAGCACAGGGTGGGCTGGAACACAGTCAAAGACTCCTTAGGGTGGGGTCTGGGCCTTCTCTGGCTCTGGACCCCTGAAGCTAGCACCTAGCAATGCTCGAGGCTGTCCAGCAAGCAAGCAGCGAAGGAATGAATGGATCGGATGCTGGGCCTCTTCGGGGGAGGGACCTCTTGAGAGGTGTTCTGAGAGGCGACACCAAAGGAGAGCCTCTACCTGGACTGGCCTCCAACCCTCGTGCTCATCCAGGGAGCCGGTGGTTCACCAGACACTCCTGCGAAAGCCAACAGACCCAGATCTCTCTATGCCGAGAGGAAAAGAAACAACAAAGAAAAAAAAAAAAAACCCAGTACGTGGACTCTGGCCTTTGGAACCTCTACCCGCCTGCCCCATGCTGGCAGCTCACCTGAGATGCCCTTCTCTTCCCTCTCCGCCCTCTGAGACTCTGTTGAGTCCTCAGGCCCGACACAAGCACCCTCCTCTGAGCTGCTGGCCTGGAGCCCCCAGCGTCCCCAGCCCCTGGATCACCACCTGGCATTTTGAAGACACTCAACACCTGTCTGCTCCAGGCATACGTGGGAGTGGTGATGAGTGTCATCTTTCACCGTGTGTTTTTATATTTCGGATGAACCTGAATCTTTGATAGTAGTTTTTGTTTGTTTGAATATTTTATAGTAATTTTGGGTGTTTGTTTTTTTTTTTTTTTTCTGTGCTAGGATTAAACCTGGCTGGGGCTTCATGCAGGCTAGGCAAGTGTTCAACCACTGAGCTACACTCCCAGCCCACAGATGTTACTTTTATAATAAGAAAAAAGGAAGGATGCTAAAACAAAATAATAAAATGAGTCTATTTAATCCAACAGATGAAAATAATACAAAACCTCCCCCAAGAATCTTTTCTATAGATCGCCAGTCGTTGACATGACTTCAGTCATCAGGCTGTTTATTAAGTCTGAAACATGGACCAGCTTAATAATCTACTTGCTAGTCAGCACACGTCCTTGGACTTTTAAATACCAGGCATCTCCCCCTGGGCTTAGGGAAAGATTGACACCTGGGTTTTCCACTCTATTTCAATCTCCTTCTCACAGTGCATTTATTTCTACCTCAATACTGATAAGGATGTTATTTCCCCCTGTGGTATCCTCTCTCCACTGGGCCACCCTCTCCCCTACTTCTCCTGCCCCAGAATCTTGATCATGCTTTAAGGTGCATTCAATCGATGAAGAAATGACCACAACCATAGATAACTGTGTCGTTTAAAAGCCCTGAGTTGTTGTTGCTGTTGTTGTTTTCAAAAAGACACCTTGTCTTTTCGTCTCCCTCAATTAATCACACTTGGTTGAAAGCTTTCTTTTTATATATTTCAACACTCTGAATTGTCACTATACATTTTCCAACTCTGTTTAAAAAAAAAAAAACTCACCGCTAATCAGAAAGTGCTGTCAAAGGTGTTTGAGAGCTA
This sequence comes from Urocitellus parryii, assembly GCF_045843805.1. Classification (NCBI taxonomy): domain Eukaryota; kingdom Metazoa; phylum Chordata; class Mammalia; order Rodentia; family Sciuridae; genus Urocitellus; species Urocitellus parryii. Next base: position 11,273,870 of record NC_135539.1, on the reverse strand, counting down.
TTTCTCAGAATCTGTCTCAAATAAGAAAATATTAGATGGCTTCCCAGGGGTTCAAAAACCTTTCCCCACATAGTCCACGAGGAAGGCAGTGTATAGACAATCAATACCCAGAATTTGCAAATAAATGGCAGCAATGAAAAGCTGTGCCTGTTAACCTCAGAATAATCTCTGCAGAATGCTGTTGGGTGCTGTCCAATCGTGTCCTGCCTGGCATTTTGAAGGCACTAGATACCTGTTCACCGAATGAATAAACGGAAATGGTGATGATGGTTCTCTTTCCCCCTTTCACTTGTATATTTCAGATGAACTTGAATCTTTTATCATGACCTTCATTCATTGTTCACTGAGCACTCTGGGTGCCATGCACAGTGCTAAATGTGCTACGTGCATTGTCTCATTCAATCTTCCAAGTGCCCGTTACTATTATTATCCCATCTTACAGATGAAACAACTGGTGGAGAACCTCACAGTCTTCCCACAGTGATAAAGCTACCAAGGGACAGAGCTGGTTTGAACTCAGTTCGCCTGACTTCAAAGCTCCCATTCTCTGTTACTATCCTATAGAACATCGCGTATCTCTTATTTTAAAAACTAGAGTTGGCAAGAAAGGCAGCAGTTAATACAACGTTAACTAAAAACAACCAGTTCTGCAATCTTTCTTGTCTTTTCAATCCTTTTTAATTTATGTGTATTCAATGTTCAGCATAAAATATGTAAACGTGTGGAAGTCAGACAAAGCATGACTTCTTTTTAAGAGGGCTTTTCTATTCCCTGGCATCACATTGGCTGAGCAATTGCGATGCCACAGAATCAATAGTACTAATTTTCACACATCATTAATAAATAAATGGAGGCTCCCAGATGTGATGGAAGGGATTCATCATCCCCTGGGAATTGAGTCTTCCAAAGATGCCACTTGAATCGAATTATGTCTGGTTGCAGACAAGAGTCCAGAGACCAACACTTTAACAGATTCAAGATTCCAAAGTGGGACCCTGGATTAGTAAGATTTCAAAACTTGAATAGGGGAAAGGAAGGGAAAAACAGATTTGGGGATCCATGCAAAAGTAGATCAGAAACTGGGGCGTCTCATATTGGGCCAAGAAACAAGTCTCAGAGTCCTTGATGATTTGAAAGCCTTTGGCCAGACTTTTAATAGTTTGCAGCTTAGGACTGAGAAGCACAAACATTTCAGGGGCTAAAATGACATAAATTGGTGCTTGTGGCAATTTTCCTATGTGCTTGAAATGTTCCCAAATAAAATGGTCAGAAAATAAAAGGCAGTAAGAGAGAGAGATTAGGAAAATGACCCACACTTTTGTTGTAGCCCAGGGTCTTGCTTTATGTAATTCCTTGGTAAGAAAAAAGGCAAGTTCCTTGAACAGATTTAGTAGTAAAGGAAGCAACCAGTATGTAGCGAACACTTCCCTTGAGCTGTACGAACACGATCTCATTTAACATTCACATGAAGCTATAAGGTAGATCTAAGTATGATCTCCATTTTCAGAAAACAGAGGCAAGGTGAGGCTTAAAATTGTGCCTAAAGTCACACTGTCAGCAAGGGGCAGCACAAGGATTCAGACCAGGGCTTCTACTCTGCATGGACTCAGCATTCTTTCCAGGCCCCTGTGAGCTGCAGAGACCTACAGGGCTGCTACACATAAAATCACTGACCATATCCTGGGACTCTCTCGACAGACTTAAAAAGGTTCCTGAAAATGCAAAAACAATAAACCTTCATGCTGAGAGTCTGGGGTCCACCAAGCATGAGTCCAAACCCTGGCTTTGCTACTCAACAATCATGTCATCTAACAAGCTCCAGGGTTTTCATCCATGCCAGGGGGAAGTCATGATGCCAGAAGAGGTTGTTGTGGAGATTAAATGAGATGATGCTTTAAAGTTCTTAGGCATGATAATCTGGGGGGAGCAGCCATTGTTGACATCATTTTGAGCTTGTAGGAAACAGACACTCTCACCCCTGAGGTTGCACCAAAGCACCAAAACCAAAGGGTTTGGAAAGGATGAAACAGGAGAAGGAAGGAGTGGGCATAAAACCAAGAAGAAAAGGAAAGAGGTTCTTTTACAGGTTCAAAGCACTGTGCATCGCTCCTAGCAGGTGAGGAACTAATACATGTGATTGTGATTTCAACTTGAACCCATCAGAATACAGCTGAGCCATCCCTAGGAAGATTTCCTTACGTTGTAATTACAGAAACACACACACACACACACACACACACACACACACACACATACACACACTTTTCACCCAGGTAAAGACAGGAGAAGAGCATATACACAATACTTCAGTCCAACATAACTCGGATGGGTGCTAGGGCCGAGCGCTGAACAGTTACCCAGAGCCTCAGGAAGCTGCAGGGTTCCAGAGGAGGCAAAGAGGGCCTTACTCAGCCTGGCAGGAGGCACCCGGGCTAGGGCAAGTCTCTATCCACAACTGGGGACACTGGGAAGTCCCGGCCCTCCCTGGGGCTGGCAGTGAGGGCTGGTCACCCTGGAAGCCCTGAGGCTGCTCCTGCACTTTGAGAGTAGGAGTTTCCACTATTGTGTACTATTAATCAGAAACAAATGTCCTTCCTTAATTTGGAAATGTTGCAAACACCCCAGAGAGAGAGAGAACCAGTAAACGCAGCCATTTGGTTTCAGAACCGCCTTCTAGGGCTGTACCCAAACCAGACTGGAATTGAATCCAGGGAGAAAGGAGGAGGTGTGATCAGTTAGCCTCCCCCTGACCTTTGCCCCTTCTCTCCGACTCAGGAGTAGTCTGAAGAAGAAATGCTGGGGATTTCAGGTGTGCCGGGAGCCTCGCGCCGGTGAAAGCAAGCAGAAACCCAGCGGACACTCCCCCCCTCTCCAGGGACGTGGGCGCTTTCCAGGATGGCCCTCCGGCTCCTGCGCCCTAGTGCATCCCAGCGCCCTAACGCAACCCCGGGCGGAGGAAGCGCCCTCCTCCTCCGACTGCAGGAAAGACCTTCCTTCCCAGGAGGAGATGCCAGCTGAGGGATCTGGGACTCCCAAGTCCACCCCAGGCTCCTGGCTTAGCTGCCAGGCGATTTCCCCAGCCTCCCGGTGAAGCCCAGTCTGAAGGATCCCCGCTTTTGTTCACCCGGAGAGCGCGGCGCGGCGCTGCGCATCCCCCTGCGCTGAAAGCCCGGCTGCGGGGGGTGCCTCCCGGGGGGCGCGTCCCTGGGTCAGCTGCTGGCACGCCACCCCGGTTCCAGCGACCCCGGGCTCCAGCTCTCGGATCCCCAGCACCCCTGCCCTATTACTCACTTCTCCCCAGTCCCTCCGCTTTCCATGCTGTCTCCTCCACCGCCCCATAGCGCCTCAGAGGCTTCTCAGCTTCCAGATGGGTGGATAAAGATTGCTTTAACTCCATCGCTGATCCCCGCGGGCAGGTCGACGGGTCCCCCTTTACTCCATCCCCGCCGCGGGTTGCAGGGAGGGAGGCGGCTCCAGGCAGCAGCGTTTTAAGGGGCCGGGCGCTCGTGACGCGGCTCCATCTCTTCCGCCGCCAGCGCCCGGGAGCGCCGACTGGTACCCAGGAGGGGGGAGGGATGCAGAGCACATGCGCAATGGAGGTTTAGGGGGAAAGCTTGGGGGCAGGGTAGGGAGAAAGAGGGGCAGATGATAAACTCTAAGAAGAACAACAAAAAATAAAACCAACCCCAAAGAAGTAAGAACGAGGCTGCTGGTCATTCTGGAGAGGGTGGTGTTGCTCTGCACGGGTCTGGCACTGTGGGTGGTACGCGATCTGTCAGTGGGATGCTAGGTTTTGAGTGGGATTGGTGAGCCCGTCTCTATCTGTGGGCGATGGATCCATCTTTGTAGGGAGTGTGGACAAGCGTGAGTGTGGACCCAGATCTGTGGGTTCTGTGGGTTTTCGGGGAAATCTCTGGGTTTTTGCATCCGTATGCATACTTTGAATATGAGATGGGACATGGATGTTTGTGTTGACTCCTCATTCCTGTGTCTGTATTTGCATGGACTTGAAAGAGAAATAGATGGAAACATTTTTGGACACAGGACAAGGAAGCTGTTTGGAATCGGGGTCTTTACCTGCCAGACTCCCGCAGGTGGGTTTACTGACAAAACATGGCAGCATCGAAAATATAAAGTAAGGGGCTGGGGCTGTGGTTCAGTGGCAGAGCGCTTGCCTAGCATGTGCGAGGCACTGGGTTCAATTCTCAGCACCACATATAAATAAATGAATAAAATAAAGGTTCATCAACATCTAAAATAAATTTAAAAGAAAATATAAAGTCAAAGCTGGATTGATAAAAATCAGTACTGTTTGCTGAATGGCACCTGGGTGCAAAGCACTTCCCAATAACTCTGTGAAAGAGACAGCATTCTGCCAGCCTTGTTTTGCATAGGGGGGAACTTGAGATGCACAGAGTTTATATGACCAAATTCCCACAATTACTGAGTGGCATCATCAGTCCATGAATCTGGATTATTTGAATCCAGATTTAACCTCTTCATCATTAAACTGACTTCCTAGACTGCAGTTAGGATGTTTTGTATCAGGACATGGGTTGCTGGTCTATGTTGTCATTTAGACATGTCATCTGGGACAAATTTTGGTATCCATATGGCTTGTGGAAGTGTGAAATGGCCCAGTTCTTTAAGAAAATGACTTAGCTACTTAAAATGTTATTATCGATAATGACCTTCTAAATCGCTCAAGGGAGAAAAAAGAAAATAACATAGAAAATCATAAAATATTTAGATCTGGATAACAATGAGAGTATCATATGCCAAAATTTATAAGTTTTTTTTTTTTCTAGGAATGGGGTCTTGCTATTTTGCCCAGGCTGGCTTGGGACTTCCGGGCTCCTGTCTTGGCCTCCTGAGTAGCTGGGACTACAGGTGCAAGGAGATCACGGTGTCCAACTTCAAAACTTATAAATGCTAATGTAAATAAATAGACAGCTTTAAATGCTGCTATAGCTTGGATCTGGAATGTTCCGCAAAGGCCCTTGTGTTAAAGGCGTGGAGTGCCCAGCTTGGTGCTATTAGAAGGTGGTGGAAACTAGGAGGCTGGCCTAATGGGAACCTGCTCTTGAAGGGGACAGTAGGACCCCAACTCCTTTCTCTTCTTCTATTTTTGAGTCCCAGGCATGAAATGAGAAGCTTTGCTCTATCACATACCTCTCGACATGATGCACTGCCTGGTCACAGGCCCCAAGCAATGAGGTCAACCAATCAAAGACTGGAACCTCTGAAACCCTGACCCAGAAATAAACCTTTTCTCTTGATACACTTCTTGTCTCTGACATTTTGTTACAGAGGCATATGACTAACCAATGCATTCCTTAAAAAAAAAAGGTGAGACTAAAATGGTTTTAGAAATGTAAAACTAAAACGGGTTAAGTTTTCGACTCAAAAGACCTCATTTAAAAAGAACAGATGAAACCTAAGTAAGAAAAAGTGATGAGAAGAGAATAAATTAAGGAAATAGAAAACCAAGAAGCAATGAAGAAAAATCAACAAGATCAAAAGCTGATTTCTTCAGTTGAAAACCCTCCCAAGACTGACTTTAAAATAGATACTTGTAGCCGGGTGCCATGGTACATGCCTGTAATCCCAGCAGCTCAGGAGACGGAGGCAAGAGGATCCCTAGTTCAAAGCCAGCCCCATGAGTCATTAAGCAACTCAGTGAGATCCTGAAAATTCTAAAATAGGGCTGGGGGTGTGGCTCAGTGGTTGAGTGCCCCTGGGTTCAATCCCTGCTACCAAAAAAAAAAAAAAAAAAAAAAAAAATTGATACTCATGAGTAGTATTGAGAATGGAAGCTGAGTGCAGTGGCCCACTCCTATCTTCCAAGCTACTTGGGGGCTGAGGCTGGAGGATCATGAGTTCAAATCCAACCTAGGCAACATGGAGAGACCCTGTGTCAAATATAAATTAACAAAATGAGACAAAATACAGAACACAGCAAGATGTTTAAAACTCAATTGACATGAGTAACATTCTATTTTTTTAAAAAAACTACCAAAATAGGGCTGGGGATGTGGCTCAAGCGGTAGCGCGCTCACCTGGCATGCGTGCGGCCCGGGTTTGATCCTCAGCACCACATACCAACAAAGATGTTGTGTCCGCCAAGAACTAAAAAATAAATATTAAAAATTCTCTCTCTCTCTCTCTCCTCTCTCACTCTCTCAAAAAAAAAAAACTACCAAAATATATTTAAGAAATAAAAAGAAAATCAATAACCATTACCCAAACTGAATTACTATCGAAGTTTATTTCCCTCCCTAGTCCTCCAAAAGCAACAGATCCAAATAGACCCAGATCCTTATTTTATAAAAATCACTTTAGAGCTCATTTCATGAGGATAATATGATCTTAATACCAAACTAGATTAAAATAAAAACACATCAGGACTCGGAATATAGCTCAATGGTAGAGTGCTTGCTTGCTTCACCTGTGTAAGGCAATGGGTGCAATTTCCAGTGCTGAAACACACACACACACACACACACACAAAAAAAAAAATGGGATTGGTTCTCAAACTGGAATATGGCCCAAAGGCAGAAAATCTATAGATATTACATTTTCATAAATATGCATAAAGTTATTTGGTTATTTCAATGAATACAGAAAAGGTTTTTTAAGAAATTAGCAGTCATATGTCTATATATTTTTTTTGTTAGCAAAATAAGAAAAGGAGTACATTTCCTCAACTTTCCAGAGAAAAACTATAAAATACGGCAAATATTATCTCTACAGCTGAACTTCCAGTAGCATCCCCATTAAAGTTGGGGACGAAACAATAATGCCTGCTATTCCCATTTCTGGGCCTCATTAGAAAAGAAAAAATAAAAGAGGAATAAGAATTGAAACGTGAAACAAAACTTTCTTTTCCAGACAGTCTATTTTTCCTACATAAAAATGCAAGCAAATCCACAGAGAGGCTGATAAAAATGAATAAGAGCAAAGTTTTGGAAACAAGATAAACATAAAAAATAGTAGGATTTCCCTACATTATTTTTTTTAAAACATTTTTATTTTTTTAGTTGTAGTTGGACACAATACCCTTATTTATTTATTTATTTATGTTTATGTGGTGCTGAGGATTGAACCCAGAGACTCACACATGCTAAGTGAGCGCTCTACCACTGAGCCCCAGCCCCAGCCCTCTACAACGTTATTAATTAAATTAAAAGTATAATCATAATAGCAAAATAAAACATTGAGAAGAAAATCGTTATTTTGTGTCACTGGGACTATTGATTAAGTCGTTTTATGTTGCACTGTTAAGTAACATTTAAAAAAAAAGAACTGAAACAAGAAATGAGGGCTGGGGATGCAGCTCAGTGGTGGAACCTGTACTTCCCATACCCAGGATCCTGGGTTCAATCCCTAGCACTGAAAAAAAAAAAAAAAAAAAAAACCCTTAAGAAATGGAAGGATTTATTTGTCATGTGCAAGGGTAAAAAGAATCCATATGGTAAAGATGAAGATTCTCTTGGATGCAATTCAATTAAAATAGGAAAGAACAGGAGTTGAAATAAACTTTGATAAACTGATCCTAAAATCACATGAACGAACCAAAGACCCAGGCACAGGCAAGACGACATGGAAGAAACGGACAAGGCAGAGTGTGGGAATCACATTTTCATTGCTGTGACCCCAAGTATCTGACAAGAACAGCCTAAAGGAGGAGAAGTTTATTTGGGGCTCACGGTTTCAGAGGCTGTGTCCATGGTGGGCAGAGTTCATTGCTCTGGGCCCGAGGTGGGGCAGATCATCATGGCGGAAGGGTTGGTGGAGGAGCCTGGCTCCATTCAGAGCAGCCAGGAAGCAGAGGGCAAAGGGAAGGGGCTGCAGGAAAGATGGACCCTTCCAGGGTGGCCCTCAGGCACCCACCTCTCCCAGCCACACCCTACCTGCCAAAGTCACCACCTTTTGTGTTCATTCCAACGTGGATGGACTGATGAGGTTACAGCTGTCACAGCCCAATCCACTCACTCTGAATAGTCCTGCATTAACAGGAACCTTTCAGGGACACCTTGTCTCCAAACCACAATATAAGGTGAACTTAACGCCCAGACATCAAGACCCACTAGAAAGCCATAAGACATAGGTTGAGGCTGGGGACGTAGCTCAGTTGGTAGAGTGCTTGCCTTGCACGCACAAGGCCCTGGGTTCAATCCCCAGCATCATCATCAAAAAAAAAAAAAAAAAAGGACATAAGATGAAAATTGAAAGCCCCAAAATAGACCCATGCATATCTCTCTTTCTCTCCGCTCCTCCCCGCCCTCCCTCCCACACACAGACACACACTCATACACACATAAATTCCAGGTGGATTAAAGACCTAAGTGAGAAAAGCACTATTGAAAAATGTTTGCAAAATAATATAGGAAAATGCCTTCATCGTTCTGCAGTGAAGGATATGTTAAAAAACACAAAAAAACACCTATCCTGGGGCTGGGGGCGCGGCTCAAACCCAGCACTGAAAAAAATAATTAAATGAACAAAGAGAAAAACCCACAAGCCTTAAAGAAAAATACTATATTAATGTGACACTACATTATTTTTTATTGAAATTCATGTAACATTTAAATCAACTGCTTTAGCTGGGTGCCCTGGCACACACCTGTAGTCCCAGTAGCTCAGGAGGCTGAGGCAGGAGGATCGTGAGTTCAAAGCCAGCCTCAGCAAAAGCAAGGAGCTAAGCAGCTCAGTGAGATCCTGTGTCTAAATAAAACGAAAAAAAAAATGGGGCTGGGGATGTGGCTCAGTGGATGTCCCCTGAGTTCAACCCCCTGTAACCCTCCCCTTCCCCCCAAAAAATCAAATACTTTAAAGTGAACAATTCTGAGGTGTTGTATTTTGGCATTATTGTATAAGCACCACCTCTGTCTAATTCCAAAACATGTTCATCACCCATTAAGGTAGCCCTATACCCAATAAGGTGGAGTAACTGCACTCCACCTTCTCCCTCCGACCAGCTCCTAGCAACTACAAATGCTCTTTCCCCACATGGACTGCCTATTCTGGACAATTCACATGAATGAAATCACTGCATGTGGCCTAGGTTTCTGGCTGTTTTCAGTTAGCATTGTGTAAATGAGTTTCATCTACAGTGTGACCATATGGTCATTCCTTTTCATGACTGAATAATATTTCCCTGTATGACTATGCCGCATTGATGGATATTTGAGTTGTTTCTACCTTTTGGTTACTGTGAGCATTTGTGTACAAGTATTTGAGTACCTGTTTTAAATTCTTTGGGGTATATACCTAGGAGTAGAATTGCTGGATTATCTGATGATTCTATGTGCAATTTTTTCAGAAACTGCCAAACTGTTTTTCATAGTTTCTGAGACATTTTACATTTCCATCAGCAACGTACAAGACATTCAACTTCTCCATGTGCTTACTAACTCTTATTTTTCATTTTCGCGACTGTAGTCATTTTTGTGAGCATAAAGTGCTATTTCATTGTGGTTTTGATTTGCATTTCCCTAATGGCTAATGCTGTTGAGCTTCATTTCATGAGCTAATTGGCCATTTATATACATATCTTCTTAGTAAAAGGTGTCTACTTAAGTCATACAGTGGAAAACTACACGGCAACGAAAAATACCGACCTACTACCAACAGACTCCATGAATCTTACAGATATAACATATAAACAAAAGGGCGTGTATATCCCTTCAAATAAAAATGGCTCTTGGGTTCAGGTATATTTCATAATTTAGAAAAGAAAAAAAGAACTCCATTAGATCTAAAAATTCAACTCCTAGGAATCTGCCTGAAGAATATTTGAAATAATAACTGAAATGACAGTTTCTAAAGAATAACTAAGTTGGGCACATGCACCTGTAATCCCAGAAACTCAGAGGCAGAAGGAGCAGAAATCCAAGTTTGAGGCCAACCTGGGCAACGTAGTGAGAGCTTTTCTCAAAGTAAAAATAAAAAAGGTCTAGGGGCGCTGGGGCTGTAGCTCAGTGGTAAAGCGCTTGCCTAGCTTGGGAGGCACTGGTTTCAATCCTCAGCACCAGGTAAAGATAAATAAATAAAGTTTAAAATGGTAAGGACTGGGGGTGTGACTTGGTGGCAGAGAGCCGCTGAATTACATTCCCAGTATCAAATAAATATTAAAACTAGAAAGAATCCAATATCTTACAAATAAGAAATGACTGAGTAAATGATGATAAACGTGCAATATAACACTGTACACTTATTTAAAATGATGCTTACAAAGAATTTGAAATGTCACAGGGAAGACATTATAACAGTTTAAATATAAGGTGCGAACTAATATAAAGAATGGGTTCTTGGTCTTTTGGGCTAAGTCCAAGCATACGACAGGATCTCAATCATATGAATTATTTATTTCATGGAATGATAATGATAGAAATTAAATGAAAAATACTGTGATCCCAATCTTATGTGTTTTCATAGATGCACACATTCCCAGAGTGGGCTGGGGTCCAAATAGAAATGACTTACACCAAAAGATTGATAAGGACACCCTACGGATGTCATGATCATAAGTTATTTTGCTTATATTCATCAATGTTCCTACAAAACATATATATTACTTTCATAATCAGAAAAAAAATCAGTAATGTTTTGAATGCCTGGGAAGTAAAATGACCAGGAGTAAATGCACAATAAACACGATCAGGGGCTGTTTCTAAAGCTGAGACTGGTGGTGGGGAGATCTTTGTCTTTTTGATTTTCTGGATTTTTCTAACCCTCTAGACTGAGCAGCTGTTGTTCTATCATTTAAAAAAAAAAAAAAAGATAGATTTGTCTTCTAAAGTGTGATACATTCTGTGATCCTAGAGGACAAAGCCATCCCTTCCACAGCGGGGGCCAGAACCCTGTCTGTCTGCGAGAGTCAAGGGCCAGAATGCTCCAGATTCTGGAGGAGCCATCTGCGTGGAACTAGTGAGTGGCTCTCCCTGGCCTGGCTTCCCGGCCTGGCCGGGTGCTGTGTCTCTGCTGGGAATGCCAAGGACGCAGAGGGACGCTGGGTGACTACAAAGAGCCAGGGCAGCCGGGGCCGGCGTGAAACCCTTTCCCAACTGTCAATTTGGCTGATTGAAAGGGAGAGGAATGCGATATCATCTCGGTCACTCGAAGCTTTATCCTGTGTGTGGACAATTTCGAACATAAGCCACACGGAGCTTATCAGAACAGCATGGTTTTCAAAAATACGGGCTTTGAAACCTGAAGGGTCTGCGTTCACGCCCTGACCCTGCCACCTGCCAGCTGCATGACCCTGTGGGACTCGTCACTCAATCTAAGATTCGCTTCCTTCGTCTGTAAATTTTTTCCCCCTAATTGCTTTCACTTTTATTTGAGGCTCTGAACAAAATTTTAACCACTTGTTTTAAAGCTGGATGTTAAAAAAGAAATCGGAGATGAATAAAAGTTTAAAAAATTAAAGATGATAATGAGGGGCGGATGAATGACCCCGATGGCATCTCAGTGGGGACTATGTGGTCTCTCGCTGGTCAACGTGGGTTGAGGTCTCAGACCATGGTCAGCCGGCTCTATGGCTCTGGCCCTGAGGAGAGGTAGATCATGGAGGAAGGGCAGGGTGCAGGAACTCTGCTCGGCTCATGGAGTCTAGGGAGCCGAGAATGGCATTACCTACCCCGAGGACTGTGGCAATGATTAAATGAGATAATGCATGACAGCTGGTGCAATAAATGCCACAACACGGGCACCTGAAGGCACTAGGCTCGATGAAAGGTGCCTGTCACACAGCACCACACACCGTACAATTCCTTTTGTAGGAATCGTCTAGAATCCATATCTGTAGAGAGAGCATAGCTACAGCCAATCCATACAGAAAGAAAGTAGATCAGTGGTTGCCTAGGGCACAATGGGGCACAGGTATGAGAGGTACGGAGTATAGGGCTTCTTTGGGGGGGCATGAAAAGGTTCTGAAGTTGATTATAGTGACAGTTGCACACTGTGACCATATGAAAGTATGCCCCCTTTAAAAGAGTGAACTCCATCGTATGTGAATTATTGCTCAACCAATCTGTTGCCCCGAGGCGACATTGAATGGGATCTACACGTTTGTAGTGCTTTACTGAGAGGTTCACAAGACCTCGGGGACCTGCCTGTGCCATTTGTTAGCAGGGGATTCTGGGGGTCTGGTCACATAAGCCCAATCTGTCCTGGTCCTGCCTGGGACTTGCCATTCCTGATGGTTGCTGTCTGCTCTGGTTTGAGGGGTGGTTTTCGTTTGTCAGTTTTTCTAGTTATGTTTTTGTTCTGTTGTGTGTTTCTTGTTGGTTTGCTTTGCAATGCTGGGGATGGAATCCAGGGCTTCACATAGGCTAGGCAAGCGCTCTTCCACTGAGCCACGCCCTCAGCCCCCATCCTTTGTGTTGATGGGGATTATTTGGAATTCTATGTCTAACTGCAATTTCTAAAACAGAGACAGCGGTTCTAGGAATGCCCCAATCAGCGGATCCTCTGCATTGGCCCAAATCAGGAAAACTGAACTCACCCCCGCACCCCACCCATCCTTCCACCCCCAGTAAATATGTATCATGAGGTTTTGCTCAAACAGTCTTTTGCTGCTAACAAATAGGCTATATGTTAGTAGGGCCATAATTATACTTTTATATCTGGCAGTGATGGTAAAAGTTTCCATTATATAAGATGTGTTCGTGAAAGAGAATCAGAAAGACCATCTCCTATTCCCATGATGTTTCTTTCATTCCATTTTAAATCACAGAGATAAAGGGAAATGTGTGGGTATGGATATGCATTCATATTGTTCAAATTCTTTTTTGCTCTTACAGAATGGCTAGCTAAGATCCCCATTTCTCCTAGTAAGATCATTCTTATATAAAAGCACATACATCATTTATCCACCTTATATATCTTTTTGGATTCCTAGAAAATATTCAAAAATCAGGAAAAAAAATTCAAGGAAAGAAGTCGCTAGCTATTTGAACTGCATGGCCGATAACCAGAACGGTGCCTCCACAACCAGGATGGCACTGTGCCTTGTGTCCCTGAGTCACCGCCTGCCAGTCCCACACCGCGATGATAGAAGCTACGGGCCGCTAGAGAGAAACCCATCTGTGACTCAATGAAAAGAGGAGGGAGAAATAACATCTACAACTCAGAGAAATATAAGAAGTGTTGCTTCTAGAAAGAGAAAATTCTAGAAAACCTTGATTTGAATGAGAAGAAATGTTAATGTGAAGATTCAGAAGAGAATGTTCTAAAGGTTCAGGCTATAGTTCTGGGACTGGGGATGTGGCTCTGTGGTGGAATGTTTGCCTAGACGCATCTGAGGCAAGGGTGCCTGAGGAAAAATCCCGATTCCATCCCCTCACACCGGCCTCTCAAGCTCTCCAAGGATCAGTCACTTTTCCTGTAAAATGGGGTCAGTGATAACCCTACCTGAGAACTGTTATGAGGGGTGAAATAAAATTATCTAGGTAGCGTGTTAGCACAGAATAAAGACTCAATGAAAGCCATTTATTATGGTTATTTTAAAATTTATTTATTTATTCTAATCGGTTACACATGACAGCAGAATGCTCTTCGACCCATTGGTCACACATAGAGCACATTTTTTTTACTTCTCTGGTTGTACCCAAAGTAGGGTCACACCATTTGTGCAATCATACATGTACCTAGGGTAATGGCATCCTTCCCACTCCGCCATCTTTCCTATTATTATGGTTACTAATACCATGATTCTTACCAGTCCTTGAAGTTACAGTTGACTTGAGCGTTATGTTGTATTCATCGAAATGTCAAGATCCTCCTTGTGTAAATTCCAGAGGATTTAAGTCTATGCAGTCATTACGCTTCTAATAACAGTAATCCTCCCAGAGAGATCAGTATTTTTTTATTTTATATTTCATATAATCAATTTATTCTGTTCTATTAGAAGGTTTATTAGTTTTTTAGAGGAAAAATAATGGATAAATAATGTTCAGTGACACTTTATATGTACTTGTTAATCTATAAATTACTCAGTCCGCACGTGTTGTTCAAAGTCATATATGAGAAATTTTTACATTTGTAGTTTACTTGGTTATATATGTAAGCTAAGCCTGATAATTTTCCCACACTGCCTGAGTTTTTTGTTGTTGTTGTTGGTTCTAATTAGTTATACATGGCAGTAGAATGCACTTTTATTTATCATACATAAATGGAGTACAACTTCTCACTCTCCTGGCTGTACATGAGGTCGAGGAGCTATGTGGCTTTTAATGTTAACTATTTCCAGGGGACGGAGAAGGTTGAACGGCAGGTGTGTGGGTTCAGTTAGATAGGATCAAGAAATTCAGCAGGGTGCCCACAGATAAGAATAATGTACTACACACTTCAAACAGCTGGAAGAAGGGACTTTTAAATCTTTTTTTACCATAAAGAAATGATAAATGTTCAAAGAGACAGACAAGTTTAACTTGATTTAAACATTATGCAGCCAGGCATGGTGACTCACACCTGTAATCCCAGCAGCTCGGGAGGCTGAGGCAGGAGGATGGAGAGTTCAAAGCCAGCCCCAGCAAAAGCGAGGTGCTAAGCAGCTCAGTGAGACCGTGTCTCTAAATAAAATATAAAATAGGGCTGGGGATGTGGCTCAGGGGTCGAGCGCCCCTGAGTTCAATCCCTAGTACAAAAAAAAAAAAAAAAAACAACTATGCAAAGTGTGCATATAGCTGAACACCACAGGGTACCGACAATTTTTGTTTTTATGTATCTGTTAAAAATAAATATAATATTAAAAAATACTATTTCCCTCTCTCATGTGCAATAGTATCTTTGCAGTTTTACAGACAGTCTCAAGAAGCCGTGAAGGGGACCCAGCCACTAGAGGACTGGGAAGCTTCCAAATTGAGCCAGGGAGCCTGCCTCCCACGCAGTGTGCCAGCTCACCATGTCGCTTGTCACCTTAACTCACCTGTGCAGGGGGATCAGAGGCAGGCCCTGGCACCTGCTCACACAGTGGAGGGTGGACCCAGCTCTCTCGCCCCACCCCGACTGGGGTGCTTCTGTTGGTTCATTCTGTGTGTACAGCCAGCCTGCGACCAAGGTCTTCAGAGGCCACAGCTTTCATGACACAAGTCCGGGCTTGTTTTTCAGACGTCTAAAATAAATACAGATGGAACACAATAGATCTCCTGGCCTACAGAGAGAAGAGGGCACAGAGTTAAGGGGGGGAAGGAGGAGTTTCGGTCTTAATGTTTGATTTCTATAACAATGAAATACTCCTGCATTATATCTCCTTAATATATAATATCACATACTAAATTCAATACATATTATAATAATATTCTACACAATCATATAATAAATGTAATAAATAAAAATATAGTAAAAGAGCATGTTAGTAATTTGCAATACACACACACACACACACACACACACACTCAGCACACTGCTAAGCTTTCAGAAGGCATGTAAAAAAGAAGATCACATGTGAAGCACAAAGATAAAGAACTTGGGCCGGGCGTGGTGGTGCACACCTGTAATCTCAGCAACCGGGGAGACTGAGGCAGGAGCTAGTTTGAGGCCAGCCTCCATAACTTAGTGAGGCTCTGTTTCAAAATTATATTTTAAAAAAAGGCTGAGGGTGTAGCTCTGGGGTGGAGCACTCCAGGGTGCAATCCCCAGTACCACCAGAAAAGTGAAAATAAAGAACTTGGGCCCTAGAGACAGACCGCCTAGGCCTGAAGCCCAGCTCCACCACTGTGGAGTGTGACCTTGGACAAGTCATATCATTGCCACATCCAAGTCCTCCCCTTCAGTCATTCCTCTATTTAATCTTAAAAAAAAAAAGTTCCTGAGCCAGACTGTGCCTTAAACCCTCTCCTGATCCTACCTGATCCCAGGATTCTTCTCCCCTGGTCCTCCTGGGGGGCCTCCAGCCCCACCTCTCCACCACCTCCCCCCTTCAGCTGGGTCCCCTGGGATCTTCTCTGTACGTGTCCCCACCCCAGGGAAGCCGACCTGTGACTGGGACCTCAACACCAGTGTCTCTCCTTCTCCTCCCCCAGCCCCTCCCCGGTGTGTGTCCACCGACCTCTCAGAAATATCCAGAAATAGCTCAGAAATACCCAGCCATCCTGGGGAGAGGGATAAAAGATGGAAACGGGTTTGGAAGATAAAGCAGAGTGGAGCCGAGGAAGCGCCGTGTATACTGGTCTTAGAGGGGGTTGCCTGAGCGAGAAGCTGAGCAGACAAGCTCAAGTCTCAGGCCCTGGGACCCGGCTTCTGTCAAGAGGGCAGGGAGCTGGCACCTGTGCTGTGTCAGGGGGAGCCAGGCTCACATAGGGAGGGAGTGGGCTGAGAACACCCCCGTCATGCGGAGACTCTGCTGGTACTGTGGCACGTTCTGTTTCTGAAGCTGGCATTTATTGAATGACTACTATATACTAGGCCCTTCATAAGACTTGCACTTCTTTACTCTCCACTCTCAACTGTGCCCTGTGGCTCAGAGGGGCCGAGTAAACTGCTCGCTAATAAGTGGCAGGACCAGGATTCACACTTATGTCCCCAAAGGCCAGGCTCTCAGCCCCAGCTCACGCCACCTCTCAGAGCTGTTCTATCTCAGGGAATCACCACGGCAACGTGTTAGGAGCAGGGTTCACAGCCTCATCCTGCATGGTCAGGACGAGACTCACTTGGTTTACACCTAAATATGCTCCAACTGAATTAGAAATCCCAGTCATCCTTGGGGCTTGATTCTCCACAGCCCGCAGAGTCAGCCAATCAGTCCTACGGATTCTACCTGGGAAATGTCCCTTCCAACCTCCCCATTCCCACTCTCTCCCTTTAGCTCCTTTTTACATCATTTCTGGCCTAGATTATTACAAAACCACCTTTTTTTCTGTTTTTTTTTCCCCAAACTTTTGTTTTTTCTCTCCATACTAGGTCTAAAATTATACGCACATACGCTAGCACACACAAAAACTCATCCAATGCCACTTGGAATTGCAGAATGATTTTCATCCTCAATCTCCTCGGTTCAGGAACAAACAGGTCATTCCCAACGTTTTTAGATTTTTTTCAACAAAACTCTAAGGAGCAGTTACAGCTTTGGAGATGTCCTTCATTCCCCGAGGATGAGTTTCTTGCAATAAAATTGCTGAATCAAAGAATATGTAAATTTCCAAAGACATTTGATGTTTATATTAGTAAGCAGTCCTTCAGAAGCATCGTGCCAAGTTACAGTCACCAGAAGGGAGTGTGTGAGTATGACTTATTACAGATCATGTGTTCACACTAGCATGCTCACCTGACAGAGATGTGCTCTTTCCGGTTCAAATCATCTAAGCTAGAATAGCAAATGGCCAGTGGTAGATATGCAGCACAAGTTTGTTGTACGAATCAACGAACTCAGCAAACAGAAGGACGTGCCTTTATGTGCTCCCTGATTTTTTTTATAGCTTCCACAATCATATCATAGCACAACTGCTACTGTTGTGTGGCTGTGCTCACTGGAATATTTCAGGTTGAATTGATTCAAAAGCATTCCTTTGCACATGAGTTGATATTCCTGGAAACTCCAAAATACTGCTCCATCCAGGAAATAAGCCCTTGCTCCCTACCCAGATTTCCCGTGAATGTGCAGCCTCAACCTTGTTCTCGTCAATGTTCTGTCTTCACCTTATAAGGGCAGTTACTCGCTGGGGAAGGGTTTTACTAAAGAGGAAAATGAGTGAAAAAGTGCTGGGTTTGCACCTGTACTGCCCAGCCCCACTAAAAGAAGCCACAGGGTACACCTGGGACTGCACAGCTTTCCTCCACAACCCGTCTTCTGTATTTCCTTCCTCAACTGATGACGACTTTGTTCCATCCAGTCATTCAAGCCAGAAAATTCCCACATCGACCCATGAATGTTGCTGATATTACCCAGGTAAATCTGAGTTTACCAACCCCCCATCTCTCCCTCACTCTCCACTACCATTGAATGAACTTCAGGTCTGCCTCCCTTAGACAATGCTCTTTTCATTTAACATCTACTCTGTCTACAGTGTCAGCACCTGTGCTAGACACTGTGCTAGATGCTGGGGCTGAGCCACGCAGAAGTCGTGTTATCAGTAGTTTGCAGAGGCTGTGGGCTGATGCAGGTGGTCACTGCATGATACAGCATCCTTTGGAGATGTGTTATGAATATGAGCAGCTTACTGGACATCGCCGGATGCACATGCCGATAATCCCAGAGACTCTGGAGGCTGAGGGTCTCAACTTAGTGAGACCCTGTCTCAAATCAAATATAAAAAGGGCTGTGGATGTAGCTCACATAGGGTAAAGTATCCCTGGGTTCAATCCCCAATACAAAAAAAAAAAAAGTCTGAGCATAGCTGTGTGTGGTTGGGGGCACATGCCTGTAATTCCACAGGCTGAAGCAGGAGGATTGCAAGTTCAAGGCCAGTCTGGGTAACTCAGAGAGACCCCATCTCAAAATAAAAGCAGCTAGGAATGCATCTCAGCGGTGGGGCATCCCTGGATTAAATCACCAGTCCCAAGGGAGCAAAAGAAGACACAAGGAGCACTATTTGGCCTGTGAGAGTCTCCCACACTTCACTAAACAAAGAATCCTTTTGTCCCATAACAGCTACTAACGCCTCCGAACCGCATTCTACAAACCACAGACTGGGCTATTCTCACGAGAATGTAAAGGTCTCAGCAAAGCACTTACATGTGTTTCCCTGGAGATGCTATTATTTTGTTAGGTTCTGTCTCTGGAAAGGCTGCATTCATTCACGAATATGCTTCCCCATTTTATTAATCAAAGATGTACCTAACAGCACCTGTGAAGAGTGTGGGGATGGAGGTAACAAGAGCCGAGGAGTGTCAATTTACATGAGACGGTGACAAAGCTGTTTCCTGGTAGAGGGGATATCTGAGCTCCGTTTTGAGGGTGAATGCAGTTACCTAAGAGCAAAAGGTTTCCAGGCAGCGGGGACAGCAGGTGCAAAGGCGCAAATGTGTAAATCTAATGAGTTTGGGAACTCCAGTGGAAGTGGCTGTCACATGTCAGCTTCTTCTCCCCCAGGCTGTATGCACATGATACAAGTCTATGAGATGACCTCTGTGATCCCTCCCCCGCCCCCATATTTTTTATTTGTTTTAATTAGTTCTGCATGACAGAGGAATGCACTTAGGTACTTTGATGTATCATACATAGATGGGATATAATTTCTCATTTTTCTGAGTATACAAATCAGGAGCCAGCAAAAGATGAGAATGGCTAGCTGGAGAAAAAAAGTCCTGCTTGCCTTCGAGGTCTAAGGAATTTGGAGATTATCCAGAAGGCCAGGAGAAACCATTGGAGGATTTTAAGTAATATGGAGATGTAGTCAGTGTGTTTGAAAGATCTTAGATGGTACTGGTAATGGAGTGGAAGGGTAGGAAGAATGAAACCAGAGGTAGGAAAGCTGTTGGGAGATTCCAGTGGAAAAATAACTTCAGTGCTTCTCAAATTTTAATGTGTTAAAAAGCACTTTTTCATCCAGATGGGCTGGGGTGGGGCTTTGAGAGTCTTCGATGTTTCCACCACGTGATGTGGAGGCTATTAGTCCACAGACCACACAGGAAGTAGTGAGTCTGTCCAGGAGAAATGCTGGGGGACCTGGGATAACCACGGGGGATGGAATCCAAAGGAAAGGCTGGACTACACAAATACAAGTGACCAGATGTGCCGACCGAGCATCAGAAGACAGCCACACTGAGTTGGCACAGCTCCTACCAATCCTAAAGAAAGAATGACTGAATGAATCTGAGCAACTCTTGTTTTAGAAGCATCACTTGTCACCACCGCATCTTTGATACACCAATTAGTAGATTGCCTTGGGACTGTCAGAGGCACAGTCACAGAGAGGGTGCAGGTTTCCAAGTCACCAAACCAGCTCAGATCATGGCCCTGCCACATACTGGTGTGGCCCTGAAAGGCAGGGACATTTGTTTCTCTTATAAAAATGGAGTGACATCTACTGTGGGGTCACACGTACCCTTTGGGATGTAATTGAAAACCCAGCTCACAGAGGTTTTTTCAGCTCCGTAAACAGGGCAGACCCTGGGCGTGGGCTGGCCCGGAGGTGATGGAATCACTGGCCCCAACCAGAAAACCGGGCTTTGTCCTAGTTTCCCAAGAAAGTTTAGAGAGTCGCTTTAATTGGACAGTTGCAGGTCACATGGCCACGATCTAACCAATCATTGTGGTCAGGGGTGTGGCTATGCTGATTGGCTCAACAGTGATCTTGTGCCCCACCCCTTGAGCCTGGAGTGGAGTCTTCTTCCAGGAGGATTCTGCAAACACAAAGTGGGAGCTGTTGGGGTCGGGGTGGGGACATGGATGCTGGGGAGGCATCTGGCCCTTATTTCCAGCGACAGGCCAATCCTTACATTATGCAAAGGGCGTGGCACAGGATGCTGCCCAAAGTTAATGGGCGCACAGTAAGTGGTAGCTGTAATTTACTTACAAGTCTGACTAGACCTTGAGCAAACAGAGCAGGCTTGAACGTATTCACTTGGGTATCCCTAATGCCTAGCGTAGTACCTGTGACATAACTGATGTATTTGATGAATTAATGCTAATGATTTAATGGTGAAATTAAAAAATGAAAATTTTTCAACAACCAAAAAAAGATTGCACAATTTCAACTCATATGAAAAGTAACTATTGTTGGTCTACATTAATAAGGTCAACAAGCTGGATATTGCTAAATTATAGACTGGGAGTAAAATGGGGATATATATTCCAGCACCTACTTTAGGGGTCTACTATAATGTTCAGCCAGTTCAGAAAAGAAGTTCAATGTAAAGTATCATGGTCTCTTTTGCCTGTCTTGGGAGTACAGGAGAATAAAAATCATTTTTTTTTTCTTTCTCCTCCGTAAAACTTGTCTATAAATGCCCTCTGGGAGTGCAATACAATTGTTCCAAACTAAAGTAAAATAAAATTTAAGAAAAAAACAGGCAAAAAAAAAAAAAAAAAAAGTCTTTGCTAACTTGAGTTTGTCCTGTCCGTGGTCTTTAAAATAAAAGAACTGGGCCAGGCACGGTGGCGCATGCCTGTAATCTCAGCGGCTCTGGAGGCTGAGACAGGAGGATCGCAAGTTCAAAGCCAGCCCCAGCAAAAGCCAGGCACTAAGCAATTAAATGAGACCCTGTCTCTAAACAAAAATACAAAATAGGGCTGGGGATGTGGCTCAGTGGTCAAGTGCCCCTGAGTTAAATCCTCAGTACCAATCAATCAATCAGCCGATCAATAAAAGAATTGGTTGGGTTCAAAACAACTCTTTGGGATGGATTCATGTCAGGGTAAAAAAGGAAGCTCAGGGGCAATAAGCATGAGTGGGGCAATCTGGGATAGTGGGACTCCATTCTCTGAGGTCACCATAATCTATTTCTTGCCTCAATTCCATCTAATCCTGAGAAAAGCTAACTGCCTCATCCTGGATCATACAGCTATGAAATAAAGACGGAAGCACTGAGAGTCCTAGGCCTCAGAATCACTCTTCTTGTTATTAGAAAAGATTTCCTTGTGTAAACCTCGGGGACGTTACAAGGGAAATATTGAATTACTGTAATATGACTCATCAGCCCAATTTAATATTACCTATTCATTATAATATAATGATGCTTGCACAACTGGAGGCGATGCTGCGTTTCTCCCTCTGACTTTGTAGCAGGCACACGTATCACAGAACCGTCCACATCAGCTAATTACGTGACCTACATATGCAATCGATACTACGAAGAAATGTTTTAATTACTCGGTATTCACGGCATCGAAAATATAGGGTCTGATTTTGGTCAACATTAGCGTCTAGGTAATGCTGACTCAGAAGGAAAACATTTGTTGTTGCCATGAGCAGTGGAATGGAAAGGCTGAATCACCCTCTACTGCATCAAATGCTACTACTATTAATATAGTGTGCTAAACATCTTGAGAGATGGAATGAGACCACCCCCTCCGACCAACAGGTTCGCAATCATAGCAGCAGATAGAAGCACAAGCTCTACCACGGAGTCCCCATCATATTTTGAAAACATGAACTATTGCTGGTCATCATCAACTAAAGCTCATAATTATCTAATGTGTGTGGGGGGGTTTTGGTCAAGGTCACCAATGTAGCTTCCCAATCAAAGCAGGGACTGCAGACACCATGCCAACAGGACCGATGATGGAAATGACATACTGAGCAGATTGTAAAATAGTAAACTGTCCCAGGGAGGCAGCAGATTCATGGCAGAGACTGCAGCACACGGCTTAACAGAGAACTCTAGCAGCCATGTCCTCTGATCTGCCCCCTTTTTTGAAATGCCACAAACTCAGACTTTGGAGACAAAATTTCCCAAGTCTTCAAACCTTGTGGGTATCCTAAAAACAAACAAACAAACAAAAACAGTGTGGCCTATTCGTTCCCAGCTGCCAATCTAAAATATCCTAGCAATTCCATCATTTTAGCAATAAAATATGAGAATGTGATGCAGAAAATGGAGATGCCCACACCTAGTTTATTGTCGGATGTGTGTAACTGTTGATTTTCTCTGCATACCGAGAGTTCCCTTCCCACTAGCATCCAAAATTACATCCAATATCCGTTTCCGTGAAAGTGTGGATCCTCACACCTCGGTGGTCTCGCATCTAGCACATCGCCGTGTGAGACGCTTCCAAAGCAGCACCTGCTCCCTGCGTCTATATACATGAAAATAAATGGGAGTCTTGACAAATGTTCAGTTACTCTAAGCAGAATCTGCTTCACTCAGGAGTCTGCAATCCTTGATCGAGCATTTTCCCCAGTGGAAATCCCTGTTTCTAGAGACCTATCCTCCAAAGTGAATGTATCCAATAATATTTACTTTTAATCAGAAAAAGACAAGGGTTCTTCATGAGTGGCTACAGCTCTAGCTGAAAATCTGTGCAGTCATATCATGGGTAAATATTTGCTTTAAAATGCTGACCTGGTATCATTAGTTTTACAAACCTCCTAAGGATTCTGGAGACCTCCCTGGTTCGTTTCAGCAACACAAATTTCAGGGAGCCAGTTTTTAAAATTTTTTTTAACAAATTTTTAGTCCCAGCCACGATTCTCACCTGTCTTATTACTGCTTAGGATTCTAACTGTCTCTGCTTTCACTCTTACCGTGTCCCCCATTATTTAAATACATGTAGCGAAAGGGCATTGTTTGGGGCTGAGTTTCTGCACAGACCAGGCTAAAATAAATAAATTAATTAATAGATAAAATCGAAATGGAGTCACCCATGCTAAAATTTCACATCACCAAGCTGAAACGAAGCTGTTTATCCAACCCAGAAGGAAATCAGGATTATAGAGAGAGATCAGCCAAATTTCACAACCAGGCCAGCTGCAATTGGCATGATCATGGAGCTCCTTCTGCTTTAATTCTTACACAGAAGTAACCTGAAAAAAAAAGGGGGGGGGGTGTTAACTAATCCATTCTTTTCCTTTTATTCTGTCTCCCTGCCCCCACTGCATTAAAGAAAATAACTTCAAAACGGCCAACCTGCTTTTTGGTTTTGTTTTCTTTAAGCCCTTCTCTGTCTATAAAACAACCTCCTTTTCTTGAGAGATTTCATTTACCTGATTATTTATTTGGGGGCATTGTTAAGGATGGGCCCCCTCTGCACATGCCAAGCAAGCTCTCTACCGCTGAGCTACGCCCTAGCCCTTTTTATTTTGAGGTAGGTTCTTGCTAAATTGCCCGGGCTGGCCTGGAACTTGGAATCCTCCTGCCTCAACCTCCCAAGTCAGAGAGATGGTAAGAATGTGACCACCTTGCCCAGGTACAGTCCTACTTAAAAAAAAAAAAAAAATCAGAAATGCCCAAATCCAAAACCACTGCAAAAAATATGAACATGGCCTTCCAATTCCCCAGTGGTCTTCACTTTCAGGATCCTAGTCTCCTACTTCATCCCTTCTCTCTGCCAAGACCATCCCTGCTGGAGAAGAGCTGGAGAAGAGCTCACGGAATGCCAGCCGTCTGTGCGGCTTGGGAGGGGAGAGAACACAGCTCCGCTGTCCTGCTCCTCCGGGGTCTAGTTGGACCCTGGTCTACGTGGCCACACTTTCATTCCTTGACTTCCTTTGTTCTTCTTCCTTGACGTTTTCCGTGGCACACGGTTCTGAAGGAAAAAATATATTGTTGTTTTGTTTTGTTTTTTTCTCCCTCTGGTCCTATGCTCAATACAGAGCACTCCTGTGACTAGATGTATGGGATTCGCCCACCCAGCGAGCGAGCCATTCTCCAGCAGCAGATACTCAGGTGTGATTCCATTCCACCCTGACACTCTCTACCTGGAGGGAGATCCCACAGGCTGAAGGCTCAGTCAGTCCCACAAGACTGTCCCTGCTTCGGATACCAGTTACAGGCAGTGAGTGTTGAGTATATTTCTGTAAAAGAAATGTGATGTTCGTCAGAATCAAAATGGAGTCTCTGGGGTCAATCCCAACCAAAAAACACTGGGAGGTTTTCAAAGAAGGGTCCTTCCACAGGATGGCCTGGTGGTAACTCTCACCAAGACTCTGCCAGACCACAAGGGTGCACGGAGGCCACCACAACCTTGTACAGAAAGCCCTTCTACAAGGACATCTGCCCAGTGTCTGGCTGTTCAACCTCAGACTGACACCTCCCTTGTTAAGATTCACTGTGGCCAAGGATTACTGTTTCCAAAGAGCTACTGTGACCCTTTACAACCTTACCTTTGGTGTAGCTCAGTGAGCACTTGCCGAGCATGCCCAAGGCCCTGGGTTTGATCCCCAGCACCAAAATAAAACAACAATGAATCCCACCATGATGTACAACTAAAATGCATCAATAAAGATAAATTCACATGGGAAGAGCAAAAACTTCCCCTTGGCTCAACTCTTTGAATATATGCGTAGACTACTCTGGCACGGGTATTCCACTGCAATGCTCTTCCCAAATAAATGTCATTATTCTTTGGAGACTGTCATTTTGCATGTTTTATTTAGTCTGATACTCCTGGCTGACTGGCTGTGAACTAGGGTTCCCAGTTTTCCCTCTGCTGCGCCCCTCCCCTGACTCAGGCAATGGCCAGGCCCTACTGAGGTGGATGGCACAAGGCGTCCACCCTCTGGAGGAGTGCAGTATGTTTCTGGGAATGGGCTGGTTTGTTTCTGTATTCCTTTAATAAGTATAGTTGCGACTTCTCATATGACCATTAAGTAGGAAGCAAAAAACATGACTTTCCCAATTAATGCAACTACTTCTAAGAATAGATCTGTTTGCTCTAAATGCAATGATTCAGCTGTGGAGCGTCAATTGTTAATGTCTAATGAAAAACTCCCTGTATTCCTGTCAAGGAAGTTTTTGAGAAATTAAATTAAAATCTAGAGAAGAAGAATTCATGTTAAGAAGACAGATGAGTGCTTAGTACTGGGCAACTTGTTCTTGTTCCTGTGCACAATGGTTTGTGCTCTTACTCTTGTTTGATTAAAATTAATAACAAGTGAACCACTTGCCATAACCATGGCACCGGTTCCAGTCAGTAAGTCAAGAAAGAATAGTCAAGGTATAGGCCAAGAGTTGGGACATTTCTAACTATTATTAAAAGTTAACTAAACAGAAACAGCTCAAAGCAAAATGCGAACTGAAAGGGAAAATGCTTGCTGATGCATAAGCCAAGATACATCCTTCTATTCTAATTGTAGCTACGTGATATTTTGTTTCTTTGAATAATGATTCCTGTTTTGTAACCACAAAGTACTGTGAGCCTGCCAAAATGAAAAGTAGATATGATCAACTTCACAAGTAAAGATTGGGATCAGCACCTTCACTTTGGTGTCTGTGTTGTTTCTCCACCCCCCTTTCGCCGACTCCTCACCATCCGTTCGTCTCCTGAGACCCCCTGTTGGAGCTGGTCTCCGACATTCCTCCTTGGGTTCAATTAATTTGCCAGGATGTCCTACAGAACTCAGGGAAACACATTTACCAGTTTACTCTAAAGGACACAGATGAACAGCCATACGAAGTATGTGTAGACAATATCTGGAAAGGTCCCTACCCAGGAGCTTCTGTCCCTGTGGAGGTGTATCGGATGTGTTCACCAGCCTGGAAGCTCGCTATATCTTGTTGAAGAGTTTTGTAGACCAGCAACTTGGGAGGCTGAGGCAGGAGGATCTCAAGGTTGAGTCCAGCTTCAGCAACTTGCAAGACCCTGACTCAAAATAAAAGGGCTGGGGAGGTAACTCAGTGGTAGAACAACCCTGGGTTTAATCCACAGTACCATTAAAAAAAAAAAAAAAAGAAAAGAAAGAAGGAAAATTTATAGAGCTTTATTTCCAGCCACCTTCCACCCCTTTCCTGAAGGCTAATGTGGGGGCTGAAAAGCCCAGCTCTCTAATCCCCTGCTGACTTGGTCCTTCCTGATGTGGTCGAGTTAGGAGACCATTAGGCTGCTGTCGGATCCTGGCTCACCCTTGGAGTGGTATGGAGAGCCGTGGCCAAGGTTGGGTCTGATGAGCCGCGGGTCAGACAGCCCTCTAATTTCTGATCTGGATCGCACTGTCCATCTTGTGTGGTGTTAGGTAGGAGTTCAGGGTCGCCAAGATGGCAGAGGCAGGACGCAAGAAAAGTGCTGCTAGAGGACAAGACAGGGAGAGGAAGCACCATGTCCCTGTTTGCAAAAAGTCCCACTACCAGGGGGACATGTCACCCTGGTAACTCGGTCCCCAGGTCCAGGACTCTAAAGTAACCAATGGGGATAAAGTGGACAGTATTTCTAATTAGCTATTCCAAAGTAGCCAAGGCGGGGGATTTGGACAGAATCCTGACAGAGGGCCATTAGGTACCAGTGAGGCCAGTGGGGGAAGGTCACCAATCTGGTCTGTACAGGGGAGAGACTGCCTCACAGTGTCGCATACAGCACAGGAATGTCCAGACCTGGAGGCCTTGAGCCTGCCCCACCCCCTCTCTTCTGGCCCACTTCGCTCTTACACCTTCACCTTCAATAAAGCTGCATTTTGCCTGTTACCTCTGTGTGTCTTGCTCGGTTCTTTGTTTGAG
Source organism: Urocitellus parryii (assembly GCF_045843805.1). Taxonomy (NCBI): domain Eukaryota; kingdom Metazoa; phylum Chordata; class Mammalia; order Rodentia; family Sciuridae; genus Urocitellus; species Urocitellus parryii. The sequence goes on along the minus strand of NC_135539.1, from coordinate 11,246,834 downwards.
ACACCAAGGACCTGGTCCTGTGCCCCCACGATAACATCTGTACCCAAGTCTTCTTTGGGTGTCTCAACTATGATCTTTAGGCGGATGTCACATGCTAATATCCTTCCCCATTTGAAACCTCGTTCTTTTCTCCATGCACCCACTCAGGAACAATATTTTAGATTCTGCTCGACTTCAACAGAGCTATTTTTAGACCTTGGTAAGCTCCTGACACCATTTCTTCCAGAGGATTAACCTACATAATATCAAGCATGTTAAAATGCATCCACGTCCCATATCGCCTTTAATGTGGATGATATAATTATATGGATTGAGCTGCAGGTGACTCACATAGTCTGCAGGAAAGCCACGGGAACTTAATTTATTTTGATTTTGAGTGGTTTTTCTTAAAATTTTAAATATGTGTGTGCATACACATATATATGCATATATGTATGTATGTGTGTGTGTGTATGTTTAAATTTGTAACGGGGGCTTCTTAAAAATTGAGGATTTAGTGTTTGGGCACAGCTCCAGAGGCTGAGGCAGGAGGATCACAAGTTCAAAGCCAGCCTCAGCAACTTAGTGAGGCCCTAAGCAACCCAGGGAGACCCTGTCTCCAAATAAAATATAAAAAAAGGGCTGGGGGACTGTAGTTCAGTGGTAGAGCACTGGATTGGATTCTCAACACTGCATATAAATGAATAAATCAAATAAATTTCCATGGACAACTTTAACAAAGGGTGGGGATGCTGCGGATGTGGCTCAGTGGTGAAGTGCCCCTGGTTCAATCCCTGGTACCAAAAAAAGGGGGGGCGGTGATTTAAAATATGACCCAGTCTTGTCCTGATCAACTCCATTCTGTCCTGCCAATTTATTCCTTCTTTATAAACTATTTCTCTTTCCCAGTTTATCTCAGGTTCCAGAAACAGTAAACCCTGCAGGCAGTCACTTCCTTTGGGGACTTGAAATTGACCCAAGCAATACTTTTCCCTGGTACCAGCAGGAACCCACAGAACCAGATCAACCAGACCAGGGCTGCGGAGAGGCTTGACTTCCCATCCCCCACCTTGCTGTGCCCTCCCCTCTACAATCCTGCAGTCGTTGTCAGTGCTGGGGAGAGAGTTTTCTTGGGTGCTCACTGGACCTTCCTGTGTGGCCACACCCAAACAAACCCCTTTCCTGCTTCCCCACGGCCTCTCTCCCTCTCCTCTGCCTCAATCCTCTCTGTCTCTCTGCTAATTGGACTCTTGGGATGGCAGGTGGCCAAGCCTGGTCTGTCAAGACCCCCAGGCTCAGGCCTTTGGCCTAGGACTCTAGTAACATATTTATTCCATACTTCAAGTTTCATACTTTTTATAAACCCTTAAAAAAGCCGTAGACCCTGAGCACTCTACTCACAGTGCCCAAAAGATAAAGTGGCCTAGGACCAGGCTCTGGACACCCTGCAAAACAGCCTTGCTCCGCTTGGCATGATTGTATTTGGGGTGGATAATTCTTTGTTGTAGGCACTGTAGAAGGTTTAGCCTCGCCTCAGCCTGTACCCACAGATGCCAGTACATCCCCCAGTTGTGTCCTCAAAAATGTCTTCAGACGGTGCCAAGTGCCCCCAGGGGGTGGGGCTGCTACATAAAACACAGAATGCCCAGTTAAATTGGGATTTCGGAAAAATAACAAATGATTTTTTTTTTATTCCTTTAAACAATGTCACTTAAAGGTCATCACTGGTTTTATTTTCAATTGTTGAATCAAGTAACACTGCGTTCCCTCAAATAGAATAAGTGTTCGAATGAGCTGAGCAGAACCAACTGGTTTTATAGCCACGGGAGGGCTGAAGAAAACAAAAACAACCAAAAGCAGATCCGTCATTTTAAAGCTACTTTCCTGGTGAGGCAGGGCCCAGGAGACAGAATGATAGAAAAAAATAACTGATTGGTTAATGCTAGGTCACTTCGGGTCACATCTTTTGTGTAAGGATTAAAACCGAGGGAAATTCATTGTTATGCCTATTGAAAATAGCCTATTTGTAAAAGCTGGCTCTTCTCTCTCATTTCTCCTGATTTCCTGGAAGGAAAAGATAAGCAGCTTAGTTTCAGTTTGGTGACAAGGGAACCTTAGCAGGGGTGACTCCATCTTTATTTGTATTCTCCTGTGTAGGGGGGCCAGTGCAGGAATCTAGTGCAAAACAATGGCCTCCTGTGATTTTTATTTAACATGCCTCCTATGTGAGACTGGTGACATGCCACACTTATACTAAAAAATTATTCATAATTCAAATTTAACAGAGAATCCCATATTTTCATTTGCTGAATCTAGCAACCCTACCTGAAGGGGCAGAAGGATTCCCGGTTCAGAACCATTGTCCTGGACCCACAGGCCGATTGATTGATGAATGGATTGATTTTTGCAGTGCTGGGAATGAAACCCAGGGCCCGGCTCACGCTTAGACAATGCTCTACCACTGAGCTCTACCTCCGTGCCATCCCTAGACTTAGAACTTCCACCTCTACCTTCTTCCCCTTGCTTTCCTACATGCTTGAGGGTTAATGGCATGTTACTTAATTGGTTAGCTAGCAACGTCAAAGTAATCTACTTTGTTTTTCATTTCCGGGGGTTTCTATGCATGAATGCAATTGACTTCGATATCAGTCATCATTGACACAGAACTCAACCATGTTCATTGAACTCCTTTGAGCCAGACATTGAGCTGGAGAGACCCAGAAGAAACATAAATCATGGCATATAACTTCAGTGAGCTTTGATATAGTTGGGGGGAAAGATGATACACTTGAGATTGTTTTCAACGCAAAATAATATATAATTAAGTGTTCCATGGTGTGGCATGGACTATAAATGGTTCAAGAGTCAGGAGAGAATAATAATAAAATTCAAAACTGGCAGGGATGGCTTTATGGCCAAAGGGCTAGGGCTGGGCTTTGAGAACCAACTTTAAGATAGAGAGAATGTACTCAATAAATGTTTGTTGGCTAAATGGATGAGTGAGTGAGTGAGTGAGTGAGTGAGTAGTTGCTACTATAGTGAATTATTAACCTGAGTTTTCTTCTATCATTTATAATTTAGGTGATCCTTCCCCAGCCCTGGAAGTTCCAAGGAAATAAGAGACAGAAGAGAGGAAACAAACAAAACAAAATACAAAATGGAGATCATCTGGAGGTCAGTCAATTATTAGCTTTTGAATTTCAAAATGGGCTTTGGAAACTCATTGAACAGGATGACTTCCAAATACACCCCAAACACTTAGCTCTGAGTGTAAAAAAAAAAAAAAAAAACAGTCCCCAAGAGCAAAGGGCATGAAGTTTTTACAATGATTAATAGATTTGGTGAAGGATAAATGAGAAACCAGCCTGCCTTGCCCTGGAAGATTCCTTAACAGGGCAGGGATGGTATGGAGGTCACTGGGCTGAGAGCAAAGGGATCCGGACAGACAGCCTAAATGGACAGGGGGTGGGGTCAGCACTGAAAAGCTACTCAGCCTCAGCAGAGCCACACACTGGTCATGCCCCCAGCGTGGGGGGTGGGGGGGCTTGGACAAGGCTCAAAGATGATCCAAATCTCAGGCTAAAGGACGGCTAGCCACAGTGAAGGCCCAGGGGCCACGCAACCGTTCTTTCATTTTCCAGAAAGACACACCCGTCTGTGGGCCGGACTTGGCTCAGCCCTCTAAGTTACCAGGGACAGAAAGCCTTATTTTTTCTCAGCCAGGAGGAAAGAAGGGAAAGTCTTTGGAGTCCCTACTGAATGGGGGTCCTGCTCCAGACACCCGCTGAGCCTGGGCGGGAGGAAGCAGTAACCTAGCAACAAGAGGTCTGATTCACAGGGGCAAGTATTAGAGGTTCTGATGGGACGAGGAGGTGGCAGGTCTGCAGTAGGGAATGCATATGGGAAGGAATCAAGGTTTTGATGTTAGCACTTCACATTTGCCTGTATAGCTGTTTCTCAATTTCTTTCTTTTTTATTTTTGGGTAGTCCTGGGAATCAAACCTAAAGGCCTCCTATCTCTGTGGCTGATCTGTGCCCCTGCTACATCATCCACCAATCCTTCTCCACATTCACATTCAAAGATGAGCTCTCTACAGGGGATGGGAATGGGAGAGACAATAGAATGAATCAGACATCACCTTCCTATGTGCATACGTGGAACTCCACATCATGTACAGCCACAAGAACGGGAAGTTGGACTCCACGTAGGACATATCAAAATACACTCTACGGCCATGTATAACTCAAAAACAAATCAAATAAAAGTAAAGATTAGCTCTCCAGTTTTCACCTTACAATTTACTTTTCATAAGCTTTTTTTTTTTAATATAGTGAAAAGTTTTTCAATCCTTCGGGTAAAAAGTTTAATTGCTCCTAACTCTTGATGGATGACTTGAGATGTACATATTTTCCTTCCAATTTTCTTCCAGAGGGTTGAATAAGCTCCTTGAAATCATTAGCTCTATTCACAGATCCTCACATACCTGCAGGAAATTCTCTAATACTTAATTCTCAGAAATTCATTATTGGCCAAAAGCCTAGAAATCTTGATTTGCTTTTAGTATTTTTATCATTATGGAGCAAAAACAGTCTGCAAAAATTTGACAGATTATTATTTCTGCTCAATAGGTTTATATCTTCCTGTTCAGTCTATTAATTTAATACTTCACATCCCTTTATTAGGTCCTCTAAATATTATTAAGCATTTTCGGTGACATTCAACTCAGGCAAAACAGATTTTTTTTTGCACTCTTCTTTAGTAGCAAAAAAATTAAAATAAAATATCTCAACTCTACAAAACCTTTACTAACCCACTCTTAACATTCTCATATTCGAGCAAGAGATCTGCTATTAAGGAAAGCAAAGGGAATAGGGAATGTGTTCCCTTTGGTCTAGCAGTTTTTGTTTCAATTTTCTACTTTACAACCCTGGAGCAGAAAGTGTTCAGAGAGTGGGGCAACAGAACTTCACAAACCTGACACCTGAGCTGTGCACGTAGCTTTATTGCACTCTGTCCGTGTTCAAATTACGGAAAACTAAGTGTTGTGCCCAGGGAAGACAACCTCATCCCCCACCCCTGAATTGATTTCCTGACAACTATTTCCACGATACCCACAAAAGTTCAGTTATAATAAACTGTTAGAACAATGGAAAGGGACGTAACACAAAGACAGATAAAAACAGAAAGGGTAGCAAGCAAATTGGTTCCCATCCCTGAGACTCAGAAAGATCTACGTGACCTGTAGGCCTGTGAGTACACAGTCCCTGGCTGCATCCTGACATTTAGGTCAACGATGGACCACATTTGTGCCGGTGGCCCTGTAAGATCACAAAGGAGCTGAAAAATTCCCATCACCTTGTGACGTCATTGCTGTCACCATGTCACAATGCGTTCCTCCTGGGTTTGTGTTGGTGCTGGTGTAAACAGGCCTGGTGTGCTGCCAGACATGTAAAATAAAGCACAGAAAATTATACACAGTATATAATACTTGATAATAAACAACCATTACTGGTTTATGCATTTGCTCTACTATATACTCTGATCATTATTCAGAGTAAACTCCTACTCACAAAAAAAAAGTTAATTGTGGCTGGGGAAGAGCATTTGCTTAGCATGTGCATAGCCCTGGGTTTGATACCTAGTACTATAAAAAAAAAAAATTAGTTGTAAAAATAATATGCCGTGTGGGGCCAGCAGGTGTGTGGGAAGCATCTCTCTCTCTCTCTCTGTCTCTGTCTCTCTCTGTCTCTCATCATCATCATCATCATCCTGGTGTTGGGATTGAAGCCAGGGCCTCTGCATGCTAAGCATGCACTCTACCATGTCTCTGCATCTCCTGTGCTTGATTGGGCCTTGTGTGGTCTTGTTTATCGTGGCCCCGGGAGCAACGGGCCACCCAAGTCATACAGCCCAGTGCACAGTAGGCTAGACCATCTGGGGTTGTGTAGCACACTCTGAGACGTTCACACAACAAAATCGCCTAACCACCCATTTCTCTGAATGTATCCCTGTTGTTAAGCTGTTACCAATCATCTCGTTTCCTCTCCTAAGAGGAGGAACGCCCCCCAAAGGGTGTGTTTTCCAGTTGGATGTTGCAAAGTCAAGAGTGAGGCTGAGGCCCAAGAGCACATGTTTATTCAGTGACCAAAGAATGGAGAAATGGGAGCCTGGCTGGCAAATGAACTTCTCAACCTGTTTTAATGGAGAAATCATAGATTCAGAGTAAAAAGAAATAAAAGGGAAGGATAGGCGAATAAAGTTGTGGGGGGCTGTTCATGTCTTTGCAGAGGCGGCTGTTTCCTGGAGTTCAATTCACCTCTTTTTCCCTGCTCCTTTTATGGTCTGGGGCTTGCTCTCCTGGCAGCCGGTAGGTGTGTCACTTAGCGTGGGAATTAGATTCTCACGAAGCTCGAGGTCATCCCTGGCAGCCATCTCAGATCCAGCCGGCTTGGGGATAGCCTACCCGAAGAGGAACTTTTGACACCCTGATCTCAAAGACAGGCTGGAAATGCAGCCAGGCCTCCTAGGGCGTACACTGGGTGACAGACAGGTGACTGAACATTCTTGAGCAGGATACGTTGCGAAACTCGACTGCAGAACAATTCAATATGTTTTTCAAATGCACCATCTAGGTTCCCTCATTGAGTGTGCTCAGTCAAGATAGAAGAAATGAGTCTGAATCACAGAAGAAATGACGGATGTAAGGTCAGGCAGTTTGAAAAGGCTGCTGGATGAGTCTTTATTGAGATTTCATTCCTGGGCGAGACCCTCAGACCAACAGGATGGGTCGGGGAGAAGCGTGCAGGGCTGAACCAGACTGGAATTTTTATTGGGCTTAAGGAGGGCTTGGAACAGGAAAGGGGGGTTTTTAGAGTCCCTGGTCCTACTGGGGTTGGTCAGGGGAGCTGTCTAAGATTCAGGATTGGCCAGGAGACCCCGCTGATTGACAGGCGGTTCCTTCAACGCCTGATTGGTGTTTCTTTCTTGGGCTTGGATTGCTTAGTGCTTTGTTCCTCAACCACGTCCATCGACCTGACAACTGACTCTGGATCAAAAGAAGCCACATGAAAATAGTGGAAAATGCGACTTCAATAACTTGAAGTTGAGACTTAAGTGTGCCTCTTGGTACTTATGTTTTTTCCCTTCCCTTTGGTACCAGCTTGAACAATGAGCCTGATCCCCAGCCCTTTTTTTTTTTTTTTTTTTGTAGTTGTAGATGGACAGTGTGCCTTTATTTTATTTGTTTATTTTTATGTGGTGCTTAGGATCCAAACCAGGACCTTGCACAAGCTAGGCAAGTGCTCTACCACTGAGCTACAACCCCAGCACCCCCAGCCCTTTTTAAAAAATTTTTTATTTAGAGACAGGTTCTCTTTAAGTTGCTTAGGGCCTCACTAAGTTGCTGAGGCTGGCCTCAAAACTTACGCTTCTCATGCCTCAGCCTCCCAGTTTGCTGGGATTACAGTGGGCACCACCAAACACAGCTACAATGTATCTTTCTTTAAACATTTATTTTTTTAGTGGTAGGCGGACACAATACTTATATTTCATTTTTATGTGGTGCTAAGGATCAAACCCAGTGCCTCACGCATGCTAGGCAAGAGCTCTACCACTGAGTCACAACCCCAGCCCTAAAAGGGATTTTAAGACTGCATTTTTTTCTACTTATGCTACAAATAGAATGAGAACACATTTGGAAATGATTTCAAGTCAAAAATTTCAGTTCTATGACCATACCTACTGGAAAATGTGGAAGAATTCACTAAGTGATGAAGAAACACAGAAAGATTAGGACAATTTACGTCTCAATCCAAAGGAAAGGTATAAATCTTGTGAATTGCAAGCTGACACAGTGGCATGTGCCTGTCATGGTCACAGGGCATGAATTTGAGACCATCCTGGGCAACACAGTGAGACCCTATCTCACAAAAAGAAGCAAAACAAAAAGATCTTGTATTTGCAATAAAGACAATTAGGAAAGATTACAGATTATACATCTCATTACCCTTATATATTTCCTCATACATATCACCAATAACACAAAATAGTCAATCATTTGCTTAAAATTCATTTACTTTTTACATACACAGTCATACTACATCAACATTTTAATATCCATAAGTGATACATAAAATTTAAACTCAAAAATGAAGCAACTAGTGTTGCTTTTACAATGCTTCCCACCTGAAATAGGAAAAGAACGTTCTGGCCACGTGGCTCAGAGGAACAAGACACTGATACAAGTATTAGAAAGTAAGCAAATAGAACATTCATCATGAATACTAAATGGTAATATTCAACATGGCAGGAACCAAGGTCAAATACCAAGCATTTGACCTTGGTATAGAAGTAAAGAATAGCACTGTGGTAGCCTGCAGTAGCCTTCCAGCGGTAGTAGAAGGTTTGCCACTTAACAGGAACCAGTTCTCAGTCCCCAACAGGCACAAATTCATAGCGCACACACTCCATCCATTAGCAACCCAATGTGGAAATGCAGTTAATTCTATTATTTGGCACTGTCTGGCTATCAGGCTCAATTTCCATTTTCAGGTCATGTGGACTTTCTTGTCCTATGGAGTGAATGCAGAAGAGGAAGAACAAGCAGGCACCTACTATTGTGATTTCAGAGGTCGCAGGAAGGAATGTTCCTGCAATTGTGTAACAGGTGTGATCTGTCAGTCATCACTCAGACAAGCCCTAGTATGCACCATGAACTATTAAATAATAATACACTTGCACAAGGGCTATTTAGTGGTTTAGGGAAGACCCCACTACCATTCCATCCAACTTTTAGTTTTTATTTATTTTTGGAATGCTGCGGATGGAACCCAGGTTCGGCTCCATTCAACTCTTCTTTTTTAGGATTGAACCCAGGGATGCTTAACTACTGGGCTACATCCCAGGCCCTCTCCCCGCTTTTTTTTTTTTTTTTTTTTTTTTTGAGACAGGGCCTCCCTAAGCTGCTGAGGCTGGCTTTGAACTTGTGATCCTCCTGTCTCAGCCTCCTGAGCCACTGGGATTATAGGCATGTGCCACTGCAACCAGCTTCCATTCAACTTTTAAAGACCAACACCCTGGTCTTGTAGAGATGGGGAGAAACATGAGAAGTTGCTCTTCTGAGGGATACATGCAAGCAGGGCTGAGGATCCAAATCCCACAAGCCATTTCCACCTCCAAGAGAACAACTGTCTGGCCCCGGGAGCTACAGCTGGAGAAAGTCAGGGCTGAACAGAGATTAACTCAGTATAGCTGTCTGCAGATGGAGATGAAAGTGAAAGGGTGATCCGTTCAGTTTTAGACAGAAAAAACAATCCACAAACTGCATAAATTCATTCACAATCTTGCTGAGTTTCTGCTCGCTGCCCACCCTGTGCAGAACCCCTCAGATACAAATATGAATAAGAAATATATTCTTCCTCCAAGCTCATGGTCTGGTAGGGAAGACAGATACGCCAACAGAGAATGACTAGACTTTGCTAAAAATTCACAATGATGGCAATGATCTTTGCCAGGCTGGTTTTCATCCAACAGAAATTGGATGGCATCATGTAAAGTGTACCAGGAGTCTTTTGCCAAAAAATATAACCTCCCCTCTCCCCACAGAAAGAGTTCCTGAAAAGCCATCCAAAGATAAGTTGTATTAGCAATAACAAAATAAAATCTAACCACAAGGATGAGATCCTCGTTAGAATAAGTTATATTCCATGCATGTATGTGTCAAAATATACTCTACTATCATAAATTTTTAAAAAGAACAAATTAAAAAAAATAATATAGAAAGGCTTTTCTACACATCACAGTAAAATAGTTTCATAAGACTACTTTTGGAACATGTAGCCGAAATCAGCCAAAGGAAAGAGAACAGGAGTTTTGAGAGGCAAGAAAAAAGAAGCGAGAACTAATTTGAAAGAGAGAGCACTACAGCCAGAGATAGGGGGCACCCAGAGGAAGGAGAGGGAAGGGGGGTGCCACCTTCTCTAATGTGTGGTTGTCCCCACCACGTGGGTACTGACCCCTGACCTTAGGGACATTATTCGACCACCCTGGAGTGTTCGAGTGGTCCAAGTACTGGCAACGGAGACAGGTGTGTGATCTAGATTTTGTTTTTGTTTGGGGCGTTTTCTTTGCGGGTGCTGGGGACAGAACCCAGGACTCACCCATGCTGAGCCGCACCTCCAGCCCTGGAGAGGGGGGGCTTTGGTGGAGAGTCCACCCAGAGCAAGGAAGAGATGCGTGAATAAAGATTCAGTTAAGGAAAATAAAATTCTTAAAAATATATATTCAGTTAAGGAAAGATAGACACACCAAAAATAGAAAAAGACAAGCTTTCAATGAATGTGTACCAAAAATATTATTAATTATTTTCCTCTGTTCACATCTCTTCATATGCTCTTTATCTTTAAACTCCAGATTTCCCTTTTCATTTATGGGCTGCCGGCGATATTAAATGAAAATATTTCAATAGTTTGCATTTTCGGCAATTTAGCTCTAAAGCTCATGAGTAACAATAGATTAAATAAAGTCAATCCAAAGTCAAAAACTTCAGGCACAGAAATTCATTAACTTTTTAATACTCTCAGAAGATGAACCTAATTTTAAATGAAAGCTGCCTCTTAAACTATATTATGGTTGTTCTAGACCATAATTTGTTTTGGCAAACACTCTGAAGAAATTCACATGAAATTTCAATGAACTACAAGTAAATTACCCATGTAGCAAAAAATATTTTTGGATAGCTGCAAATGAATACTAAAAGATGATGGACTTTGGAAGAAAAACAGTAATCAAATAAAATATGTAGTGATGGCACATGGGTTAGAAATTATTCCCGGTCATCTGTCTCTATTAAGGAGACTATCCACATTTAATTTGATCAAGTGTAATTACACAGTGAACGTGAAGGCCCTATTGAGACACAACCCAAAATGCCGAAGTAAAATTTCTTTTTAGGGTTTTAATCCGAAAGAGATAGAATAATTTTTTCCTCGATTCACTAAAAACCAAAATTACAGTCATTAATGAGAATGTTCCCCCTTTGAACCCTAACTTTCAGTATGTTTCATTTCTTTCATTCATTAAACAGTTTCTTGTTCTGGCCCAAACAGCATCATTGCAAATCTAGTAATAATTAAATCTTCCCAAAGCTTCCTTCCCCTGAAGTAAATCCAGTGTGATCCATAACTACCAAATTTACTGACATTACAGCAGACAAATAATCAATTTCTCTATCCACCAAATCACCCAACTGAACAGATTTTGAGAAAAAATATGGAAGTCGAAGGATAAGGCGGTCACACTTGCTAGAAGATTTTAAACATACCCAACCTCTCCTGTGACTTCTATTAATTTGCCTACAAAAAAGACTGATAAGGTGCAAATTATGAATGATTTTTAATTACAGGTGAGCTGGATGAAAGTACCTACATTTTTTTTGAAAGTTGAGGAATGGTCAGTGGAAATTTCTCTCTGCGTTAGACACTACGTATATTTTTTTCCCTTGCTTTTCCTTTCTTTTCTTTTTTTATTTTTGCAGTGCTAGGGACCGAACCCAGCTGGGCAAATGCTCGACCACCAAGTCCCACTCCCAGCCCCTAAATGCTTATTTCTCTATACTTTCTCTTTCAAGACCCCATCTCCATTCATAGAGAAAGAAAGCTACCACCTCCCACACCCCAAGACCCGCACCAAGACTCCATTTTTCAATTTTATGGAAAGGGTCAGATCTCTGGAGACTGCAGATGCAGGAAACTAGATGTCCAAAAATTTTGACGCGTAGTACTTAATTATCCTGGATACACTTTTTCGATGACACGATTTGCTTTGTGTTAACAAATGGCTTTTCTGTTGTATAATAATGCAAATAACAAATTGTTTTAGAATTCAACCTTCTAGAAACTTTCTTAGTATTGTCCAAATGTAAAATATATCAACATCTATTAATTCAAATAAATTATATATTTAAAAGTTACATGTTTAAGAATTATGTAAACATATTACAAGTTATACAAATCACAGATTTAAAAATTTACAAATACATTCTTAAGTTGATCTTAAATATCAATTCTCAAGATAAATTAGGAGTTTTAAGGGGAAAAAAAAAAGAGTTCAGGGGCAAGGTGTGGTGGTGCAGACCCTGTAAGCCCAGCAACTCAGGAGGCTAAGACAGGAGAATCACAAGTTCAAGGTCAGCCTGGGCAACTTAGCAAGGCCCTAAGCAACTTAGTGAAACCCTGTCTCTCAATAAAAAACAAACAAACAAAAATGGATGGGAATGTGGCTCAGTGGTAAAACACCTTGGGTTGAATCTCCAGTACCAAAAATAAAAAGAAAGAAAAAAAGAGTTCAAGGCTTCACATCTAGAAAATTGGGAAACGGGTCATTGGAAGCAACAGAATTGTGGGGTAGCTCTTGAGTGAAAGTGGCTGAAACTGGGCTCAAGGAGTCCTCCTGCCTCACCTTCCTGGATAACTGGGACACCGTCCACATGACCATACCCAGTTAGTCACATGATCTTTAAACCTGCTGGTGTTGAGGTTAGACAAACTGGATAAATCTGAAAGACGGGCTCAAGTTTCTCATACCTACTTTAAAGTATACAGATTAATTTTAAAGCACTGAATCTTAAAAATACATCAGTGAGCTGGGTATAGCTCAGCAGTGCTTGTTAGCATGAGCAAGACCTTGAAGTTGACCCAGGGAGCTTTCAAGAAGAAAAAACAAAACACCTGTGTGAGATTTGGGGTAACTATTTTCCCTGGTACAGTATGGACTCAAGTTTCTCCTCTCAGAGAAGAAAAATTATTAGTTTTTTTAGAACTTTCATTCAATATAGTTCACTAAGAAGACAAATATTTTATTTCACATATCTAGGAAATGGGGTGTTTTAGTCAATGAATATGCTCAAAAGTAAAAAACATTAACTAAAAATATACTTAGATATTATGATATAAAAGTAGAGTACATCAATAAAATACTGTTTGGAATGCTCATCATACTCTATTTTTTTGATGATAAAAGTGTACTTATAGAATTTAAACATCAGCATAATAATTATTATAGAGTATTTCAGAGGGGAAATCTGAGTATTCAGTCTTCTCCTTGGTTGAGTTCTGTGTAAGTAGAAATGCACTGTCAGGACTATATTTGATATAAAAGGTAATCTGATCCAAAAGTGTTTAGAAGACAACCTGAGATTTTAAAATAGAGATATAAACAAGTAGCACGGGGTCTCTGAACTCAACAGGCACTAAAATATTAGAACAGAAATATTAATAATTCTAAAATGCCCTTTTGCCACTGTAGTCAATTTTAGCCAAAATACCAGGAAAGCAAAAGCTTTAAAGAAGCAGGATTTTCAGAGTAGAACTGGGGGAGAAGATCTGGATGAAATTTAAAGGAACCATGGATCTTTTAAAAGCAATTGGGTGTACAGAAGTGCGATTCTTCAAAAATGGAGCTCAGACCTGATGAATGAAACGCTTTCTCTGCAGGGAACTCAGTGCACTTTGGGGACAAAAGGTAGTCCCATTAAGGGGGGCCCTGCCTCCTCACTTCCCTGGGCGCCTTCCTCCCACATCGGCCTCTTTTCTGTGAAGGAAGGCGAATGCCGACTGCAAAGTGCCATCGCCACTCTGCTGGGAAAAGCAGAGGAAGGTGGCCCAGAGGAAACCACAGAGTCCAGTGTAAGCTGTCCTCCAGTGGACGGGAACCAGGCCGAAGTTGGTCAGCTGGAACAGAGAGAGTCTGTAAGGGCTCCACAAGTCAGAGGCAGGGTTGGCATTCTGAGTGTTTTGTTTATTTGTCTATTTGGGGTTTTGTTTTGGCAGCCTAGGGATCAAACCCCAGACTTCAGACACGCCAGGCAAGCCCCCTCCCACGGAGCTACACCCCAGCCCTTGGTTCCAAGGAGTTTGAAACTCACCTGTACAAAAGGCCAGTACATCAGACCTGTCTGGAATAAGGAAAAACCTGATTAGAATGCTTTTTCAATCTCACACACACAGTTCTATAAAAGAACAAGAAATATGCGGAAGACAAAATGCCCAGGTGGTACATTGTTTCAGACTAAGCCGATTAAATTCAGATTACTCTTTTCTTCCTTTTTTCTTTCTTTCTCTATTCGCTTCTTTCTTTCTTTCTTGACTGTTCCCATTTCAGGCGTACTTTCTTTTTTCACTTGTTTATATTTTCTGAAGTTTCTAAACTAAACAGTTGCAAACCAAAGATATACTATGTACTTTTACATTAATATATATTACATGTACTACATATTTTATATTTAAAGTATATGTTCATTTGAGAATTTAACAAAGTATTTTTGTAAAGTAGCAAAAAATAATTCTCGAAGGCTAAACCCATTCAAATATGGCTTGACTTCTTTCTTTTTCTTTTTTTTTTTTTGGGGGGGGGGGTACCAGGGATTGAACCCAAGGGTGCTTAACCACTGAGCCACATCCCCAGCCCTTTTTATTTTTTTATTTTGAAACAATCTCACTAAGTTGCTTAGGGCCTCACTAAGTTGCTGAGGCTGACCTTGAACTTGTGTGATCTTCCTGCCTCAGCCTCCTGTGTCACCTGGATTAAAAGTCTGAGCCACTGCACCAGATCATCTTTTTTTTAATTTTTTTTTAGATATTGATGGACCTCTATTTTATTTATTTGTTTGTTTGTTTGTTTGTTTGTTTATATGCAGTGTTGAGAATTGAACCCAATACCTCTCACACACCAGGCAAGTGCTCTACCACTGAGCTACAACCTCAGCCTCCTGGCTCACCTTTTATAGTTAAAAAAAAATACATATATTTGGAAATAATTTCAAACTTACAAAAACTAACAAGAATAGTCTAAGTAAGCTGGGCTCAGTGGTACACCTGTAATCCCAGCAGCTAGGGAGGCTGATTAAGAGTTCAAAGCCAGCCTCAGCAATAGTGAGGCACTAAGCAACTCAGTGAGGCCCTGTTTCTAAATAAAATACAAAATAGGGCTGGGGATGGGGCTCAGTGGTTGAGTGTCCTTGAGTTCAATCCCTGGAAGAAAGAAAGAAAGAAAGAAAGAAAGAAAGAAAGAAAGAAAGAAAGAAAGAGAGAGAGAGAGAGAGAGAGAGAGAGAGAGAGAGAGAGAGAGAGAAGAGAGAAAGAGAGAGAGAAAGAGAGAAAGAGAGAAAGAGAGAGAAAGAGAGAGAGAAAGAAAGGAAAGGAAAAGAAAAGAAAGGAAGGAAGGAAAGAATAGTCTAAAGAACATTCCTGTATTCTTTACCCAAATTCACCTATTTTTTTAACACTTTATCCCATTTGCTTTATTAATTGCTTGCTCCATGCCTCCATCCCTCCATGCCCCCGCCCATGCACGCCCCTCTCCAGGCTACTTGCATGCATGCATCTGTCTGATATGGTTTTGTGGATCATCTGAGAGGACGCTATACACAGAATTGCCCCTTACCCCTGGATACTTAAGTATCTATTTCCTTAGAATTAGGATGTTCTTTTATATCACCACAATTCTATAGGTTATATAGTTATCAATTTCAATAAAGTTACCAATGACCATGCTTTATATATTGTCCATTGTGGGAGCCGCCCTGGATGACGGTGCCTTTAAGTCCTGATGTACGGGATTCTGAGAATTATTGCTTTCAGTCTGGCACAGTAGTGCCAGGTCACAGTAACTTGGGCATTACCCCAGCCGGATAACAAGGAGTGGTTCCAGGAGTAAGTGTCACCCACTGGGGTTAAGTTACACTCACCTGTTCCTTTGTAATCCTACCCCTTCTACCTTTTTTGGATAGAATGTTCTAAGAAACAGTGTCCCCCCAAATAAAAGCCCATTTCCAAAGTGTGTGCTCCCTCGCTCGCTCTCTCTCTCTCTCTCTCTCTCTCTCTCTCTCTCTCTCTCTCTCTCGCAGCCTCTCGTGACTTCTCTTGTCCCCCTTTTGTGGAGCCTGAGGCCAGGAGCCAGAGAAAGCCAACCTGAAGCTTATAAAAGGTATTCTGTGTCTGTGTGGTATTTTGCATCACCCCGAATTCACACGAGTGACTTTAGTTCAGCTGCCCGCACTGGATGGGGGTGGCAGTCCATATCCCATTTTTCCAATTGGCCATGTAAGGGCCTTCAGGGACACAATATCTTTGTTTATTTATTTTTATGTGGCACTGAGATTCAAACCCAGTGCCTCACACATGCAAGGCAAGTGATCTACCACTGAGCTACAACCCCAGTCCCTTCATGTCATTTCTTTTCCTTATGGTACGTGATCTACTTTAGGATGAGGAATTGCATGTACTTGCCGTGTCCCATTAGTTCCATTGATTAGGGACATTAAAAAAAAAAAAAAAAATATTATGACATTGCTATCTCTGAAGAGTAAAGTCTTGCTTCTCTTAGAATAAAAACAAATATTTTAATATGGGGAGGTTTGTCTGTGTTTCCTCATGATTAGATTTGGGTTATAATTCCTGGCTGGAACACTGCATGTGGGTGGTGTCATGTCCTCGAGGTATCCCATCAGAAGGCGCATGATGCCCACCTGCCACTGATCAGAGATGCTCATTTTGATCACTGCTCGTGGTGTCGTTTTGCCACTGTACAGTTGCCCTTCTTTTACCCTTGAAACTCTCCTGGGTAGCAATAATGTAACCTGTAGGGAGGCACCGAAGACCATTCAAACAGGAGCCCCTCCCCTTCAGGATATCCTCCTCCCTGTGGGTGGATTCTCTGCCTCCAGTTGATTCTCTCTGGCCCACTGTCCTGCGATGGGCTGCCACATGGTGAGCTTCCATCCCCAGCAGTGGTCCCCCATTTGACCCGCTGCTGCCAGCATTCTGCTCTCCCAGGTATTTCTCTCTTCATTATCCGTATAGACTCAGGATTTCCTACTTCTTTCTATGTTTTATAATCCATTACTCTGTTCCATTATTTTTGGTGCTCAGGTGCCCCAGATTTAGCCAGTGGGAGGCCCTTCAAGCTGGCTCCTACGTCCTTGTGCTGTGCCGCACCTTTTTTTTCTTTTTGAAAAATCTACTTCCTGAGGCTGGGGTTGTGGCTCAGCGGTAGAGCACTCGCCTAGCACGTGTGAGGCCCTGGGTTCAATCCTCAGCACCACATATAAATAAATAAAACAAAGATATTGTGTCTAACTACAACTAAAAAATAAACATTAAAAAAAAAAAAAGAAAAATCTACTTCCTGACAGGTAAGGTGATGCATGCCTGTAAGTCCAGCAACTTGGGAGGCTGAGGTAGGAGGATCCCAAGTTTGGGGCCAGCCTCAGCAACTTAGTGAGACCCTGTCTCAAAATAAAAAGGGCTGGGGAAGAATACAGTCCTGTATTCTGCAGTCCTGAAGAATTCTTCAGAGATAGCAATGTCATAATAGATTGAAAAACAAAAGGCTCAGAAAATAGGAAATGTCCCTGATGAATGGGGATGTGGTTAAGCACTTCTGGGTTCAATCCGAAATTTAAAAAAAACAAAAAACAAAACTTCCTTACATTCTGGTATAACAGATGTTCCAGGCTTAACTAATACCTTGTACCTTGTACCTGTCCTTCCCTAGTCTTGGAACCAGTCATTTCTTTAAGGAGTCCTCATTCATTCTTTTTTTTTATAAGGAATGATGTTAGAGACCAAAGTTTGAGCACTGATGGCACCATGTTATGTCAATAAAATCAGTGGCAGATGGGTGTGGTGGTACATGTAATCCCAGCTGCTCTGGAGGAGGATCTCAAGTTCAAAGTCAACCTCAGCAACTTAGTGAGGCCCTAAGTAACTCAGTGAGTGAGACCCTGTCTCTAAATTTAAAAATACAAAAAAAGGCTGGGGGTGTGGCTCAGTGGTTGAGCGCTCCTGGATTCACTCCCCCGTACCAAAAAAGAAAGAAAGAAAATCAGTGGCCAACAGGGCATGGAGGTACATGCCTCTAATCCCAGCAGGCATGGGTGAGGGTGAGGCAGGAGAATCACAAGTTCAAAGTCTCAGCCTCAGCAACTTAGCAACTATACAAAAACTATAAACTATGCAAGAGAAGAATGTAATATCAAATTGACTTGTTTTGTTTTTGGTACCAACAACTGAACTCAGGGGCACTCAACCACTGAGCCTCATCCCCAGCCCTATTTTGTATTTTATTTGGAGACAGGGTCTCACTGAGTTGTTTAGCACCTTGCTTTTGAGGCTGGGTTTGAATTCTTGATCCTCCTGCCTCAGGCTCCCAAGCTGCTGGGATTACAGATGTGCACCACTGCGCCCAGCTCAGATTGACTTCTAAGAGAGAATACATTTGAGCCCCAATACTGCAGCTGGTGAAAGGAGACTGAAATTGCATGCCTTCTGTGCACAAAGTGAAAAAACAAACCAAAAGGCTCAAGGACTACTTATACATGAACAACAAATATAGTAGTCACATCCTTCCCACCTCCATCTAAAGAACACAGACTGGAGTGGGGTGTGGTGGCATCCCCCTTTATTATCCCCATGAGGGGAGAGGCTGAGGCAGGGAATCACAAGTTCAAGACCAGCCTCAGCAACTTAGCAAGGCCCTGTCCCAAAATAAAAAGAGCAGGGGATGTGGTTCAGTGGTAAAGTACCCCTGGGTTTTGTCCCCAGCACCAAAAAATATAGAAAGAAAGAGCATGGATTGGGCAGAGAAGTGGCTTCTTTACAACCAATACTCACACTACCACTTGGAGTCAAGATAGCCCTTTGTGGCGGATTCTTTGTGAATACTTCTGACTGCAAACACTTTGTACTATTAGTTTCATTGGTCAAACTCGAATCAAGAGCCCAGTTTTGGGGGCTGGGGATGTGGCTCAAGCGGTAGTGCGCTCGCCTGGCATGCGTGCGGCCCGGGTTCGATCCTCAGCACCACATACCAACAAAGATGTTGTGAACTAAAAAATAAATATTAAAAAAAAAATTCTCTCTCTCTCCTCTCACTCTCTCAAAAAAAAAAAAAAAGAGCCCAGTTTGCAGCCAATTTCTCCCATGTCTAATACCGCTAGCTCTGAACTCTCTTCTGTGTAGTAGAAACCTCACAATAGACCAAAGTATCTGAAATTCAACATTTCCCAAACTGAACCTATCTTATTTTCTCTGATTGGCTCTCCTTCCTCCATGTCCTATGTCATATGAAGACACACCACACATACGATTGCTCCAGCCAGAAATCTGCTCCATCCCTCACCCCTTGACACTGCTTTTGATGGAGAACTAAATACATCTGAAACATGAGGCCCATCTGCATACATTCTGGAATCCTGAAATTTTATCTCATTGTTATTAATAGAATCAAACCTGCTCTGGGCCAGAGATGAAAAATATTCCTGATTTTGCCAAGCCTTAGGATCGTGTTCAACAGATTTTTTATTGAATAAATGAATGAAATGTGTGCGGGGCTGGATTGTATGCATTTGTACTGAGCAAACAGCACAGCAGGAGACTTGCTCCAAGCCTAGGGAGAAACCTGGGAAACATCATCCTTCTCTGTAAATACCTCTGTGGCATTAAGAAGGTTCTTTTCACAAGGACTCAGCAGAAGGCATACCTGGAAACACTGGCTCTGAATGTGGGAACTATTTCATTAAAGCCACTCACATTCTCCAATTTCTACTTTGCAGCTAGCCTCTGAAATTTACAAAATAAACTGTGATCACTCATAAGCAGAAATATTATAAAGCCCCCAATCATCATGAATGTTGAGTAAAATAAAGAGATTCTTTTCTACCCATGAGAAGCAAAGACAGCCCTAAGTCTCTTTCCAGTCAGCTGTCAGAACAAATTCCCATCAGGTACAGTGGTGCACGGCTGTAGTCCCAGCTAACAGGAGGATCACTTGAGTCCAGGAGTCTGAGACCAGCTGGAGCAACACAGCCAGACCCCATTGCAGAAAGGAAGGAAGGAAGGAAGGAAGGAAGGAAGGAAGGAAGGAAGGAAGGAAGGAAGGAAGGAAGGAAGGAAGGAAGGAAGGAAGGAAAATAAAACATAGGGCTGGGGATATATTGCCTCACATGCACAAGGTCCTAGGTTTGATCCCCAGCACCACAAAAAGATAAAGAAAGAAAGAATAAAATATAAACAACAATTTGAAAATATTTAATGCATGCCTTAATCCCAGCGACTAGGGAGGCTGAGGCAGGGGGATCATAAGTTTGAGGCTATCCTCAGCAACTTAGAGAGATCTAGTTTCCCAGTAAAAAATCAAAAGGGCTGGGGACGTAGCTCAGCAGAAGAGCACTTGCCTAGCATACACAAGGGCCTGGGTTCAAAATCTTTAGTCCTGGGGAAAAAAAGAGAAAGAAAAAAAGAAATTCAAGACTTCTGTCAAAATGTTGATAGAGATACTGGACCAATCAAATTGGAACCCTAATTTAAAAATAGTTTTACTAAAACGTACTTAATGTTAAAAATCTGCAAATACAATTTCAAAATCTTACCTTATACGTGTTCCAAAATTTCTGTTTCAGGTCCAAAAGTACGTCATCCTTTTCCTGAAGAATGCTCATACCTATGTACAAAAGCACACACAGAAAGAATTTTAGGGATGGGGTGTACCTCAGTATTATTGCAATCAAAATTTAAATGTAGGGTATCAATTTAGCCTTCCTGAAAACTGCTTCATCATTCCTGGAAAGAAATTTGGGGATGGAGGGACTCTCTTAGGAAGGGTATAAAAATCAGTGTAATTTAAAAATTCTGCCCCAATCCTGAATGGAATATTTCTGGACTACTGTGTACAAGGACCTGGCTGTGATCCCCAGCACTGGAAAAAAACATTTTTTTTTTTAGCCAGGTGCAGAGGAGCCCAAGTTCAAAGCCAGCCTCAGCAAAAGTGAGGCACTAAGCAACTCAGTGAGACCCTGTCTCTAAATAAAATACAAAATAGGGCTGGGATGTGGCTCAGTGTTTGAGTGCCCCTGAGTTCAACCCATGGTACAAAAAAAATTTTTTTTAATTTTTTTTTTTTACAGATCCAGGTAAAATATTACTGTATAACAGTTCTTATTCAAGTTTTCCATTCCCATATTCAAAGTAACCAGCCATAATCACTCACTCAATGTATTCCTTTTGATCCAACAGTGAAAACAGAACATAATCTTCATTTCAAAACTAGATAAATGGTGGCCCAGCCCCGTGGCACACTCCTATACTACCAGCCACTAGGGAGCCTGAGGCAGGAGGATCTCAAGTTTGAGGCCAGCCTGGGCAATTTAGCAAGATCCTGTCTTGAAATAAAAAGGTGTGGGGATTAGCTCAAGGATTGCCCAATATGTTTTAGGCCCCAGGTTCAATCCCATGTACAAAAAAAAATAAAAATAAAAAACTAGATAAATTTTAAAGTAATGGCAAATACAAAGTTAGAATAACAGTTTATAGCAGAACAAATATTTTTTTCAATAAAGAAAAATGGTAAGAATCCACACACACATACAAAGTAGCATTAGTATAATGAACCTGTCAGTGAGGTTTTCAAACAATTTGTGAAATGCTGAATATTTTTAAATTTCTTTTTTTAAAAAAAATATTTTTTAGTTGTCAATGGAATTTTATTTTATTTATTTGTATGCAGTTCTGAGAATCAGACCCAGTGCCTCACGCATGCTAGGCAAGCGCACTACCACTGAGCCACAACCCCAGCTCCTCCTTTTTTTTTCTTTTTTTTTAATGCATGCTAAACACATGCTCTACCACTGAGCTACATCACTACCCTAATGTTATTCATTTTAAAAAGGCTGGTAGACTCTGGATATTCTAGCAACTACAAATTTCCCATCAGTATTATTCTAATCAGAGTTTAAATGCAGGGTATCAATTTAACCTTCCTGAAAACTACTTCATCATCCCTGGAAAGAAATTTGGGGATGGGAAGACTCTCTTAGGAAGGGTATAAAAATCAGTGTGATTTAAAAATTCTCCCCCAACCCTGATTACCAAGGAGGGGAAATCAGACTTGTTAGTCAATTGCAGGAGATTCTTAGAACAAGAATCAAAAGAAAACCCAGGAAAAAAAAAAATATTGGTAATACTGTGTTCCACTTGCCCAGCATTAGTTAATGCTATGCACTTCCTGTGTACCATTTCACCTGACCCGCCTAACAATTCTCCAAAGTAGGTGAGGCTAAAAGAAGGAAAAAAGATTAGGGAGGCTAATAACAGTGGAGTCCAACCTAGCTGTCCAATTCCAAGCCAGACCTCAAAACCGTCAGTACTCTGCCTCCCCAAGGTGGTCCTGGCACAAAACATCATCAGACTTAGGCAATTTCCAAGTAACACCTTCAACAAGCATCCAACTCACCCAGCCTGCCTTCCCTCTTTGTTGTAACATGAAGAGAGGGAAAATGGAGGAGAAATCAAAAACCAAAGCCAAGCAGCAATCTGAGCAGGAGTCTCTACCAGGGCCCTCAGGCCTCGATCACAAAAGACCAAAACCACTGAGACTTAGCTTTTTCTGACCTCAGACAGACAACAGCTCACCATCGGGGTCTCAAGATCGAGAACATGATTGTCAGCCCAAAGATGTGGTCTTTGTGGTGAATCACTATTTGTAAGATGAGAATAAGGAGAGTACCTGCTTCACTGGTTGAAGATTAATCAAATCCTGACCCCTTCACCAGTGTAAGGCCACTGTACTAACAGGCACAGGAACCTATTTGCAAACTTGGTTGGGAAGGCCCACTGTGGGACCAGGCACAGATCTTCCAATAAAATCAGGAGGCCCCTGCTCTCAGGCTGTCTAGTCTCCCCATCGCACTGACCCCATCATCGGCCAGAGGTGAGCTGAGACTTCAACAGGCAACCAGGTCTTTGATGATTCCTGTACGGTCTGTAGGGACTGTGGTCACCAAGCTGGGCTACAATTTATCTGGTATTCGAAAGAAGATTATGTTCTATTTTTACTGTTGGCCTCCCTAAATAAGATCTTGGGGCAGGGATGTTTCGTCAAGTTGGTGGCTCCCTGCTCTCAACCAGTTTTAAGAGTCACTGAGCCACTGAGAGAGGTCCCCTCCCAATTTGGGAGGGAATTTGTGACTCCCAGTGCCAAGGTTAGGTTGCAAACTGTAGAGATTTTCTTCAGAAATGAGTGTCCCTCCCCAGTTACCTGCCCGGATCGAGGCTTCATAAGTTGCTAGGATGTTGGAAAGCTACCCACCCACCCCTTCTGTATTTCTTGGTGGTCGGGCAAGGGTTGCCAAAGTCAGACCTTCCACCTGCTGACACATTTTCTGAAGAGAAGGCTTCCTTGCAGGTATAGAGTCCCCTCAAATTCTGAGTGAGACCCCCATGGAAAATCTTGTTACCAAAGCAGGACTAGGACCCTGGGCGTGGATTTTCCGGGCAACTAGGCCCAGCGACAGGTTCCACCTGCTCTGCTCCCCACAGTTCTGGGTCCCCTAGCACTTTGATGGTGTGTTGGACCCAGAGCATGAATTTTCCAGCAGCAGGATGCCTCCAAGGAGTGCAGTTGCTACAGAGTCAAGCTGGGGTTTAGGGAAAGGACCCCAAACCCTACCTATGTCCACTCTTGAACTCTGTCCAAATCGCCTCTGCTCTGATCCCTGGCCCACCGGACTCCCCAGCTCCCAGGCTTCCCTAATTCCTCTCTCTGAGAAACCTCAACTTCCAGTCCCAGGCACCTCAGCCCGGGTTCCCAGCCTCCAGTCCCCACCCCAGGGCTTTCAAACCTGGTCCCCACCTCCAGAGCTCCCTGCTTCTGCCTCAGTGCTCCGTCCCTGCAACAGTGCGCGAGGATCCTCCGCCCCCTCAGTCCTTTAACCTCCTTCTGGGCCTCCAGTACCCTAATCTCTGCACTCAGGCCCGCTAGTACCCGGGTCCCCTGGACCCTGCCCTGGCCCCTCACCGACATAGAAGGCCGAGAGGGCGATGGGCCCTCCGAACAGCTGGTCGCACAGCACCTTGGTCAGGACCACGCGCGGCGCACGGCCGGGCAGCGCGCGCTCCAGCACGCGCAGCCACACGTAGTTGAAGTTGGCGTGGAAGGTCACGGCCAGGGTGGCCACGCGCCGCGTCTGGCGCCAGTCTGCCGGGCCGCCCCGCAGCCGCTGCTGGAGCGCGTCGCCGGCCGAGAAGAGCCCGGCGTAGAGCAGGACGTTGGTGGGCCACGGGTAGCGCTGGGCCGCGCGCGGCAGTGCCCGCCACCATCCAGCCATGCTGGTGCCTGGGCACCCGCCCAGCCGCCTTACTGCACCGCCTCGGCCGCCCGCCGCCCGCGAGCTCAGCACCTCCACCTCCACCTCCACCTCCACCTCCACCTCCACCTGCCTCCTCCGGATGCTCAAGAGCGATTGGGCGCCCCGCGCACGCCCAGCCCGCGCGTCCAATCCCGAGGCCGCTGGCCATCGTGGGGGCTGAGCATTTGGAAAGCGCCTGGTCCGCGCAGTGCTAGAGTCCATTTGCATGAAATCTCCAGAATAGGCAAATCCAGACTGACAGAAGGTAGATTAGTCGTGGTCAGGGCTGGGCCATGTGAGAACAAAAAGGGACTGCTACCGGGGCTTGGGGTTCTTTTTAAGAGTGACCAACACGTTTTGTAATCAGCCCCGAGCGATGGTTTGCAGGACTGTGTGAATATGCTAAAAGACATTTGATCGTACTTTAAAAGGATGAATTTTGTGAATTCTGTCTCACAAAATAAAAGATTCAGGCTCAAAAAAAAAAAATGGCAATGTATTCTAAATGCTTGCATGCAAGGAATTCATTCAGCACACAAAATACACTGACAGTGTCACTTCTTTTGGAGAAAAACAAAGGTTAAAATCCGAGATTTTCGTGAATGTGAGATGGGCCAGTGTGCCTACTGTCTTCTCTTCAGTTGGCCCTCGTTTGTCACTGCCTCCCCACAACAGCCTGAGTTCACGGGCATTGTCCCGTGAGCAGGGGTCAGTGGACACCAGAACAGGTAGAAGCTCTGCCCTCATGGAACTCATTTTCTCCTTACTTATTTTCCTGTTCTTTCCACATTTTCTGTTTATCCTATTTTACTTAATTTTTAAATGTGTATTTTTAAACTTTTTCTTCCACGTTAAAAAAAAATTAATTTATTCATTTATTTTTCTCTCCACTCTTCCCACCTCTTGGTTCCTAGCTTCTACTCTACTGATTTTCCTTTGATTTTCATGAGATCCCTGCCTCTCTTCTCTTCTCCATTTTCCTCTGTGGCTTCCACTTATGAGAGAAAACACATGATTTTTGACCTTCTGGGTTTGACTTATTTCCCTTAACATATGTTCTCAAGTTTTATCTATTTTTCTGCCAATGACATAATTTCACTGTCTTTATGGCTGAATAAAACTGCATTGTGTATATGTGTCACATTTTCTTTATCCATTCATCTGTTGATGGTCACCTAGGCTGGTTCCATAGTTTGGCTATTGTGAATTGTGCATGTGTCACTGTAGTATGCTGACTTCAGTTCTTTAGGATAAATACTGAGGAGTGGTATTGCAGGTCATAATGTGGTTCCAAGCCTAGTCTTTTGAGGCACCTCCATACTGATTTCCACAGTGGCTATACTAATTTTCAATCTCACCAACAGTTTAAAGGTGTTCTTTTTTTCTCCCCATCCTCTCTAGCATTCACTACTCTTTATATTTTTTAATAATTTTTAGTTGTAGAGAGACACAATGCCTTTATTTTTAAAAATTTTTAGCTGTAATTGGACACAATACCTTTATTTTATTTATTTTTATGTGCTGCTGAGGACTGAACCCAGTGCCTCACATGTACTAGGCAAGCTCTCTGCCACTGAGCCACAACCCTAGCCCTGTTTATATTCTTTTATTTTTTTAAAGAGAGAGAGAGAGAGAATTTTTTAATATTTATTT
Source organism: Urocitellus parryii (assembly GCF_045843805.1). Lineage (NCBI taxonomy): Eukaryota > Metazoa > Chordata > Mammalia > Rodentia > Sciuridae > Urocitellus > Urocitellus parryii. The sequence goes on along the minus strand of NC_135539.1, from coordinate 11,221,023 downwards.
TTTAGTTCTTGGCGGACACAACATCTTTGTTGGTATGTGGTGCTGAGGATCGAACCCAGGCGAGCGTGCTACGGCTTAAGCCACATCCCCAGCCCCCTGCTTATATTCTTGATGACTGGTGTGAGATGAAATCTCAGTGTAGTTTTTATTTGCATTTCCCTAATTGCTAATGATGAACATTTTTTCATATATTTGTAGGTCATTGAATTTCTTCTTTTACAAAGCATCTGTTTAGTTTGTTTGTCCATTTAATTGGATTTTTTTTAGTGATAAGTTTTTTTAGTTCTTACATATTTTAAACATTAATCCTCTATCAGAAGATGTTTTAGTCAGCTTTGTTGCCACTATAACCAAAAAAAAAAAAAAATCTGCGAAGAACAATTTTAGAGGAGGAAAACTTAATTTGGGGGTTCACAACTTCACAGGTCTCAGTCCATAGACAGCCAGCTCCATTTCTCTGGGCCTAATGGGTGGCAGAACATCATGGCAGAAGAACGTGTAGGAAAGTGGCTCAGGACATGGCTACCAGGAAGTAAAGAGAGACACTGCAGACCAGGGACAAATATATACCACAAAATATGCCCCCCATGACCCTCCTCCTTCAACCAGACTCTACCTGTCTACAGTTACCACCCAGTTAATATTAACCCAGTTTAGGTTAAGGCTCTCATAACCTGATCATTTCACTCCTGAACTTTCTTGAATTGTCTCATGTATGAGCTTTTGGGAGAGACCTAATACCTAAACCATAATAGAAGAATAGTTAACAAAGATTTTCTCCCATTCTGTAGGTTCTCATTCCTAATTGTTTCCTTTGCTATGCAGAAGGGTTTTTTTTTTCAATTTGATAACATCCCATATATTAAATCTTCACATTATTTCCTGAGCTTTAGGGGGTCCTATTGAGATAGTCATTACTTGTGCCTATATGTTGGAAGCATTGGCTTTACATTTTCTTCTAGGAGTTGCCTAGTTTCTGGTCTAATTCCTAGGTTCTTCATCCATTTTGAGTTGATTTTTGTACAGATGAGAGATAAAGGTCTAGTTTCCTTATTGTACATGTAGATAACCAATTTTCCCAGCACCATTTAAAAGGCTGCTTTTTCTTTAATGTACATTTTTTGGCTCCTTTGTCAAGGATCGGATGACTATATCTCTGTGGGTTTGTCTTTGTGTCTTCTATTCTGTACCACTGGTATATGTGTTGTTTCTATGTCAGAATCATGTAGTTTTTGTTACTATAGTATAATTTGAAGGCAGGTATTTTGATACCTCCAGCATTGCTTTTTTGTCTTAGGATTTCTTTGTCTATTTTGGATCTTTTATTCTTCCAAATGAATTTTAGGACTGTTTTTTCTAAGTCATTGGTATTTTGATGGGGATTGCTTTGAATCTGTATATTGCCTTTGGTAGTGTGGCCATTTTAATAATATTAATTATGCCTATACATGAACATGGGAGGTCTTTCCATCTTATGAGGTCTTCTTCAATTTCTTTCTTCAGTGTTCTGTAGTTTTCATCGTAGAAGTCTTTAGCCTTCTAGATTTATTCCTACGGTTTTTTGTTTTTGAGACTATTGTGAATAAAATAGGGTTTTTTTGGACATTCTAAATATAGGATCATTAACTGCAGTGACAGTTTGTCTTCTTCCTTTGCTATTTTTATTCCTTTTTAAATTCCCTTCTTTTGCCTAATGGTGCTGGCTAAAATATCTAGCACTATAATAAATAGGAGGGGTGAGAGTGGGCATCCTTGTCTTGTTCCAGATTTTAAAGGAAATGCTTTCAGTTTTTCCCCATTTATTATGAGATTGGCTTTGGTTTTTCATAAATAGTGTTGAGGTAGCTTCCTTCTATCCCTAATTTCTTCAGTGTTTTTATCATGCATGGGTGCTGAATTACATTTATTGATTTGAATGTTAAACCATCCTTGTATCTCTGGAATAAAACCAATGTTTTATTCATGATGTACAATCTTCATAATATTTTGTTGAACACTAATATTTTATTAAGACTTTTTGTACCTAAGTTCATCCAGGATATTGGTCTGTAGTTCTCATTCCTTAATGCATCCTTATCTAGTTTTAGTATGAGTATGATATTGATTTCATAGAATGAATTTGGAAGTGTTCTTTCCCTTTCTACTTCATGGAATAATTTGAGGAATATTGACATTAGTTCTTTAAATGTCTGGTAGAATTTGACTGAGAATCCATCTGGTCCTGGGCTTTTCTTTGTAGGGAGGCTTTTTTTTTTTTTTTTTACTGCTTCTGTCTTATTACAAGTTATTGGTCTGTTTGTTTCCTCTGTCCTCTTGATTCAATTTTGTTAGATTATATGTGTCTAGAAATGTATCCATTTCTTCTAGATTTTCCAATTTATTGGACTATAAATTTTCAAAATAGTCCCTAATGAGCTCTGGGTTTCTGTGATGTCTGTAGTATTTTCTCCTTTCCTCTCCTCTAATTTTATTAACTTGGAATTTCTCTCCTTTTCTTTTGGTTAGTTTGGCTAAGGGCTTATAGATCTTGTTTATCTTTTCAAAGAACCAACTTTGTTTCACTGATTCTTTGTATTATTATTTTTTTAATTTTCAAGTTCATTGATTTCAGCTCTGATCTTATTTCTTTCCTTCCACTGGTTTTGGGATTGGTTTGTTGTTCTTTTTTTCAAGGGACTTGAGATTCACCATTGGTTGTGTATTTGGGATCTTTCTGATTTTCTAGTGTAGGCACTCATAACTATAAACTTTCCTCTTAGAACTGTCTTTATAATGTCCCAGATGTTCTGATATGTTTTTTTAACTGTTCTCATTTGAGCAAAAAAAAAATTAATTTCTTCCCTGATTCACCCATTCATCATTCAAAAGTGTATTTTTCAATCTTCATGTGTTTTTATAATTTCTATAGGGTCTTGTCATTTTGATTTCTAATTTCATGCAATCTGATAAGATGCAAGGAATTATACCTTTTTGTGTGTGTATTTGCTAAGAGTTGCTTTGTGGCCTGATTTTTAACTTTAAATTTTTTAAATAATTCCAGAATTACAAAAAGAGTTGAAAAAATAATTTATTGAGTATCATTATGTGTCAGGCAATAAACTGGAGGCTTAGAAAGGACTTATAATTGCTGCTGCTTCTTTTTCTTCCCAGGGCTGAGGATTGAACCCAGGGGCTTGTGAATGCTAGGCAAGTGTTCTGCCACTGAGCTACGTCTCCAAATCCAGGGATTTGTATTTTCTATGTTTTTTTTTTTAAATCCAATTCCTGTCTAAATTAGAAGAAATTCATATGATCTATAAGAAAAGAAACTCTCCCTAATGATTCCTACACAATTCTCTTAACCAAATTTGTTGAAAGAAATAGAAAAATTTGGTTCTTAGAAAAGGAGACCTGGAGCTGGAAGTGGGGTGGGTTATGGTTAGGGCTGCCAAGTAAAATAGAAGGTGCCCAGGTGCCCGGTTACCTATGGAGATCAGATAAACAAAGAATAACTTTTTTAGGATAAGTATATCCCATACAAAGTTTGGGGCCTAGTTGAATTGAAAACATCTTCATTATTCATCTGAAATTAAAAGTTAATTGGATACCCTGTATTTAATTTTTATTTTGCTAAATCTGGCAACCCCAGGGGCATGGGACTGATGTTAACTGGGAGCCTACTGCATGTGTCAGTTCTGTACATTGTCTCATTACTCTCCAAAATCCAGGGAGGTATTTATCGAGCAGCTCAACATATTTACTTAATGAGAGCTGAAAGGAATGTTTAGAAGGCTTGGATGGTTTTATATGCATTGCTGTATACTTGTCTCTTCTTAAAAGCGATTTTTAAAAATTCAGTAACTACAGAAAACCTATTAATCAAGCAAATGCTAAGACTAGCATAGCCTTCAAACAAAAAATGTTCTCAGATTCATTAATTAATTACAGTGATGCTTTGTCATCTGTGGAAGCTGTGATTCAGAGCCCTCCAGCAATAATGAGATAACACATTCATGTGGTATTAAGATCCCTGAACAGTGGGGGAGGACTGGGGAACAGAGCACTGTATTAAAATGTAAAAGGAGAGTTCTGTTAAGAGCTCTTTCAGCAGGGGAATAAGTGGGGGACTGAGCTTCAATTTACAATTGAGGATCATATTAAAAATACACGCACACGATGACAATGATGCTTATTGTAGCTGCTATTATTTCATTTTGTAAAAATAAATTGGGGCTTAATAAGAACCACCGATTGACCCACAATGTCTAAACTCTTTTTCTTCCAACCCTGAAGTTTCTGACAACTGAAAGACTTCTATGCCTAAAAGCTTTAAGACCAACGGTCCACCCTTCCAGGAAAGGTAGTGGAACTGAGGGAAAACCTGAATAAGTCCTCTTGCTTCAGTTGATTTCAGTTACTTGCTTTTATCAACAATTTGAGAGGTCACCTAGTTCAGCAATATGCTCCCATGAGCTTCACTGGGGATGACACCTCTGGGTGTCAATGGTAATGGCAGCCTGAGTTCTTTTTCAGAAACTTAATGGCTGCTTTTGTGACCTGGAGCCTATTGAAACAACTGACTCTTCACTTGGGCCCATGCAAGTGTCCAGTGGGTGACCTTCGATCTCAGAGGCCAACACTCCACCCTGAGTTCTGTGAGCTGCTCTAGAAAATTAAATGAACCTGAGCAGGAGGTGTGGGAACCCCAGTTTATAGCCCCTTGATCAGTAGTTCCTGAGGCCCAGACTTAAGACTGGCTTTGATGTGAGGGCAGTCTTGGGGACTGAAATGTCAACCCGTGGGATCTAATGCTATCTCCAGGTAGATGATGTCAGAATTGAATTCAACTAGAGGACACCCACACTGGTGTCTGCTGCAGAATGGTGTGCTTTTGAGGAGAAGAAACTGCCACACCTTCTGAGGCCACAGAAATCATCTGTGTGGATTGTGGTGTGAAAGCAGAGGAAAATTGTGTATTCCAGAACATTCTTCATGTTGGCTCTAGAATTTCTTGACCTGAATGGTAGGAAGGCTGCTTTAATTTGGAGGTGTGTCCTGCAAGCACAAGGTTTTTGTTCCCAGTGTGGCGATTACTTTGTATTATATTATTTGATGGATGTTTTCTATTTTTAAAAATATTTTGGTTTTTTTAGTTTGTAGTTGGACAGATTACGTTTATTTTATTTTTATGTGGTGCTGAGGATCAAACCCAGCAGTCCACACGGGCTAGGTGCTCTATCACTGAGCCACAACCCCTAGCCCCTATTTTCGATTTTACACCATTATAAACAATGCTACTATAGACATTCTTACAGCAAACTTTTTTTTTTCCCCAGTACTAAGGATTGGACCCAGGGGCACTCTACCACTGAGCTACATCCCTAGTCTTCTTTTTTCTTTTGAGACTGGGTCTCACTAAATTGTCCAAACTGATCTCAAATTTGCAATCCTACTGCCTGTAGGATTACAGGCAAGGGCCATTGGCCAGGCTTGCATTTCTTCTATGACAAGTAATGGTGAACTTTTATTCATGTTTATTGGCTATTTGCACATGTTTTTCCTTCTTATATTGTCATTGCTCATTTACCTTTTGGGCACACCATTTTAGAAAAATCTGGGTACTTTCATAAAATGTAAATAAAACTGAACAAATTAAAATTAAATTGTAGTTTTGAAAAAAACTTTTTAAATTCTTGATTTCACATGACCACATCAATCCTAATGTATCTGCTTCAGATTTTCCAAGACTTAATACCCAACTCTGCTTCTGTGATAACTAGATGATGGCGGAAAACTTTCTAATATTAAAAAAAAGTCCTTTGAGTACCAGAAAAATATCTATGGGAATGTTTTCCACAGTCTTTAATATTAATAAATCACTACATCTTGATGGCAGTGGTTAGTTTTGCTTACTTTTCTTCTATGTCTAGCAGATTATCACGGAACAAACATTTTCAGTATTTAGAACATAAGATTTTAACTTGATAGCTGAGGGATGGATTCATTCATAATTTATTATTCTTTTATCCTACTTTATTTTCTTTAAATTTACAAGTAATTAACATATTATATTGCTATTTGTTATCTATTTCAATAGAATCTAAGAATCAAAAAAGGCAAAGATTTAACCTCTTTTAATCACCATTGAATCCCTAATTTCTACAGTACTCCCTGGACTAAAATGGACCCTCGGAAAACATTTGTCTAACCAATGTATTCAATAATTATTCATGGAACCATAATTGCATGCCACACAGTGGGCTAGCTACACTGGGGAGGTAAATTTCCTCTCTGCCCATAGAGTGTCTTTAAAATACGATACTCATGATACCCAGACGGAAAACAATGGAAATATTTGGAAAATGAAATTTACTCATTGTGCCAGTATATATTCTTTATTCATACATTCAATGATTAATTTTTTGACTCACCTATTTGCTAGTCATTGGGAATAGAATAATATTAAATAATATTAAAGACAATTAAAATAATATTAAACACAACCTCCTCTCTGCCTGCAGAAATGGCATTTACTCCAAAGAAGACAGTCATTAAGCAACTAATTACTTTTGCCAGGCACCAGTGTTGCACACCTGTAATTCCAACAGCTCAGGAGGCTGAGGCAGGAGGATCACAAGTTCAAAAGCAGCCTCAGCAACTTAGCAAGGCCCTAAGCAACTTATCGAAACCCTGTCTCAACACGAAATAGAAAAATGGGCTGAGGGTGGGCTGGGGATATAGCTCAGATGGTAGAGTGCTTGCCTTGCATGCACAAGGCCCTGGGTTCAATCCCCAGCACCACCAAAAAATAAATAAGTAAATAAATGAAGGGCTAAGGCTGTGGTTCAATGGTTAAGTGCCCTTGGGTTCAATCCCCAGTACCAGACAAACAAACAAAAAACCATCCTAAATTATTTGCAGTTTTGCTAAGCACACTGAAGAGGTCTAGGTGCCTCTAAGCACTTATGACATTCCCCTGAGAAAGTGATATTAAAACTCCTACGAAAGGATTTAGAAATTATACAAGCCAAAAAGGAAAGAAAAGAAGAACAGTCCCATTAAAGGAAACAACTTGTGGTGAAGGCTTTTGTTAACAGTCGAGATCAAGAGGTAGACAGGGGCCAAATCATACCTGAGGGCCATGTAAAGGATGTGCCCATTACTCTATGAACAGCTGAAGGTGTCTAAGGTGGAGATAATCTACAGAGCCTAAAATATTTACATCCTTTACCAAAAAAAAAAAAAAACTAAAAAGTCTTCCAAATCCTAATATACATAGTTCAGTAGTTTGTTCCTTTTATTTCTTTATAATATTCTATTTTATTATAGGAATAGACTCCAGTTTGCTTTTTCAAATTTGGGTTTGACATTTGGGTTGTTTCCTAGTGAACCTTATTCCATTTGATGTGCCCTCATGTTTCTATCCTTGTTTTGTTTTTTAACTATTGCTAGTCATAACCTACTAAATTGATTTTACAACCCCTTAATGAGGTGACTCTCAGTTTTTAAAAAATGGTAAGGACATTAACTGTAGTAATAGAGGATGGGAACACGTAGAATAAGGAAAGGGCTTGTATTAAAGGACTGAGTGGTGAGGAAACTTGACAATTAAATGTTGGACTAAAACAAAAACGAAAACAAAATGACAAAAAAAGCAAGTAAGCATGACCAAAATTTTTACAGATGAGGAAACTAAAACACCAAGAGGTTAAGTAATTTGCCCAAGTAGTCTTTAGAAGGGGAAAACCCAACAAGCCCAGCTCCACCTGGAGCTGTAATCTGAGTCCCTATCAGTAGGCTACAATATCAACCAGGAAAAAGCATAATCTAGTTTTTATGTCTTTGATTTAAAGGTCTAAAGTGGTAAAACACAAAGACCAAAGAACCATTCTAGCATACACTATTCGAAATTATTTTATTCCTATAAAAGGCTTTGCTAGAACAACTGTCAAAATCTAAATTGAGTCTACTGATTAGAAAACAGTGTTGTATTAAGGAAATTAACCTGGTTTTACTGATTGTACTGTGGCTGTGGAGGACAGTGTTCTTATTGGGGGGGAAAATAACACATTAAGACATTTAGGGATGAATGGGCATCATGCAACCAATTGAAGTGATTCAGATTATTATTTTGTGTGTATGTATGCATGTGGAGAACAATAAAGAAAGAGGACAAAATGTCAGCATTTGGGGAATCTGGGTGAAAAGTTTAAGAAAATTATTTTCTTGCAACTTTTCTGCAAGTCTGAAATTACGTCAAAATAAAAATGACAGTAAGGGGCTGGGGCTATAGCTTAGTGGCAGAGCGTTTGCCTAGCATGCGTGAGGCACTGGGTTTGATTCTGAGCACCACATAAACAAATAAAATAAAGGCATTCTGTCCATCTACAACTACAAAAAAATTTTTTTTAAATGAAAGTAGGGAGAAATAAAATAATATTCTGAAATCTTATGCTCTCAGAAACCTCTCTTGGGTATCAAAAATGTATGTATCATAAGAAAAGTCACAACTCGTCTCACTAAGGCTGGAAATGGTATAAACTTAAAAAGATTAGTGGGAGCTGGGTGCCGTGGCGCAGGCCTATAATCCCAGCAACTCAGGAAGCTGAGGCAAAAGATTATAGGTTCTATGTGAAACAGCAACTTAGCAAGACCCTCAGCAACTTTGTGAGACCCTGTCTCAAAATTAAATAAATAAAAAGGGCTGGGAACATAACTCAATAAAGTGCTCCTGAGTTCAATCCCCAGAACCAAAAAAGTATATAAAAAATTAGTGGAATGGGTATGTAGCTCAGTGGTAGAGTGTTTGCCTAGTATGCACAAAGGCCTAAGTTTTATTCCCCAGCACTGCAAAATAAATAAAAAGATTCATGGATGCTAGCAACCCAAATAAACAAGCAGATACTATACACCTCTTGATCAACAACATAGTGACATCCCTGAATATTTCCCTAAAACTTCAAACCTGAGTCCAATTAAGCCTAAATCAAACTACCAAGTTGCAGAAAATACAGAGACCACAGAAATATCCTGACCAAGGGAAATTCTAGAACAATAATCTGGAATCTTCAATAAATCCATTGAAAGGGAGAAAAAGAGAGGGGGTGGGGAAAACCTAGAGTTAAAAGGTATGGAAAAGCTATCTTTTTGAAAAAGCAAAACTAGTGTTTAGGGAAGCTTGTTTAGGTAAAAAACTACACAGGAAACATAGGAAGGAGTGCTATCAAGTTAGCGGTTAATATTCTTTCTAGGGTGAAGGGACCTGGACTTGGGATGGGACTCTATTAGGTTTATAGGGTTTTTTAGTAGTTTCCTTTCATGGGGGCAGGTTATAGGTCGGTCAATGATAACTAATTTCTTTAATTCATTTATTTTTGCAGTACTGGGGATCACACCCAGGTCTGCTCTACCACTGAGCTACATTACCCACCCATTTTAAATGTATTAAATTTTAAGACAGGGTCTTGCTAAGTTTCCCAGACTGATATCAAACTTGTGATCCTCCTGCCTCAGTTTCTCAAATAGCTGGGATTACAGGCATGCATCAACAGCCCAGATCTTTTATGCATATCTGAATAAAAATTTTTCCCTTAACACTATCTTAGTGACAGGATATAAAATCAACATACAAAAGTCAGTACCTTTCCTATACACCAATGATGAATTCATTGAGAAAGAAATAAGAAAAACAATCCCATTCACAATAGCCTCAGAAAAATTAAATACCTTAGAATAAATCTAACCAAGGAGGTGAAAAGACTTCTACAATGAAAACTATAGAACAGTGAAGAAAGAAATTGAAGAAGACCTCAGAAGAAGGAAATACTGTCCATGTTCATGGATAGGCAGATTTAATATTGTTAAAATGTTCATATTACCAAAAACAATGTAAGATTCAATGCAATCTACATCAAAATACCAATAACTTTTTTCACAGAACTAGAAAAAACAGTCTTCCAATTCATTTGGAAGAACAAAAGACCCAGAATTGCCAAAGCAATTCTAAAGAAGGAAAAAAGTAATTCAGAAGACATCACAATACCTGACTTCAAATTATACTAACAAAAACTGCGGGCTGGGGTTGTGGCTCAGTGGTAGTGTGCTTGCCTAGCATGCATGAGGCACTGGGTTCGATTCTCAGCACCACATACAAATAATAAAATAAAGTTCCATCAACAAATAAAAAAAAAACTGCATGGTACTGGTATAAAAACAGACACATAGACCGATGGTACAGAATAGAAGACACAGACAAACCCCTACACACAGTTGTCTGATCCTTGACAAAGGTGCCTAAAACATATACTGGAGAAAAGATATACTGGGAAAACTGGTTATCTATATGTAGAAGAACAAAACTACACCTTTATCTCTCAGAAGAAAATCTTTGTTAATTGCTCTTCTGACAGAGTATTAATATACAGATTACATAAAGAATACAAAAAAATTACTGTTAGAGTCTATAAACAAGTCAGGATGGCGCCTGGCATTTTGCCAGGGGGCGTGGTTTGTGAGGTGGCACCAGCAAGCCATTAAGTGTGGAGATTTCTTATTGGTTGACTGCTGTATCTAGTTTACGTTAATTAAGATAAGCTGTGTGGAATGTATAAATACCCCTCCAGTCCTACGATAAACGGCTCCCACTCCTGCTGTATCAATGTACACAAGTTGTTCGTCACCCCCCGGTTATTTTGCTGCAGCCGGACTGCAGCAAATTACCACCAACCAAAAAACAAATAACCCAATACATGGGTAAATGAACTAAACAGACACTTCTCACAAGAAGAAATAAAAATGGCTAAAATATTTCAAAAAATGTTCAAAATCTTTAGCAATTAGGGAGATGCAAATCAACACTACACTGAGATTTCATCTCCTATTAGAGTGGCAGCCATCAAGATCACAAAATAGATAGGGCACAATGGGACACACACTCAGTGATTGGATATGCTGAGGCAGAAGGGTGGCAAGTTTGAGACCAGACTCAGCAACTTAGCAAGACCCTAAGCAATTTAGTGAGACCCTGTCTCACAATTTTAAAAAATAAAAATAGGGGCTGGGGATGTGGCTCAAGCGGTAGCGCGCTCGCCTGGCATGCGTGCGGCCCGGGTTCGATCCTCCAGCACCACATACAAACAAAGATGTTGTGTCCGCCAATAACTAATAAATAAATATTTAAAAAAAAAATAAAAAAAAAAATAAAAATAAATGGGCTATGGAGACTGGGGTTGTAGCTCAGTGGTACAGTGCTTGCCTAGCATGTTTGAGGCACTGGGTTTGATTCTCAGCACCTCATATAAATATTTAAATAAGTGACCATCAATATTTAAAAATATATTTTTTAAATGGGCTGGGAGTAAAGCACCACTGAATTCAGTTCCCAGTAAGGGAAAGAAAAAAAATACAAACACTAATGCTAGAGAGGATGTGGAGAAAAAAGGAACTTCTACACTGTTGATGGGAGTGTAAATTAGTACAACCACTATGGAAATCAGTATGGAGGTTCCTCAAAAGATCAGGCATGGATGGGCTGGGGATGTGGCTTAAGCGGTAGCGCGCTCGCCTGGCATGCGTGCCGCCTGGGTTCGATCCTAAGCGCCACATACAAACAAAGATGTTGTGTCCGCTGAAAACTAAAAAATAAATAAATAAATAAATAAATATTAAAATTCTCTCTCTTTTAAAAAAAAAAAAAAAAGATCAGGCATGGAACCACCATATGACCCAGCTATACTACTCCTTTATATTTATCCTGAAAAATTAAAGTCAGCATACAATAGTGATACACAAATACCCATGTTTATAACAGCTATGGAACCAGTCTAGGTATCCATCAATAGATGAATGAATAAAGAAAATGCGGTACATATACACCAATGGAGTTTTATTCAGCCATAAAGAAAAATAAAATTATGTCATTTACAGGAAAACTTGAGAACATTATGTTAAGTGAAATAAGCCAAAGTCAGAAGGTCAAAGATCATATGTTTTCTCTCATATGTGGAAGCTAGAGAAGAAAAGGGAAAAGAAAGGCAAGAGGGGGGCATCTCATGAACATCAAAATGAGATCAGCAGAAGAGAGGAAAGGCACCAGCCGGAGGAAGGAGAGGAGGGAGGGGGTAAATGTTGGGAAGTGATATTGGCCAAATTAATAAAAAAATTTTTATTAAAAATTAATAAAAATATAAATAAAACATGAAACTGAAATATAAACAACCATATATATTCTTTTTTTTTTTAACCATGTATATTCTTTATAGCAACAACTGTCACTAATGAAACGAGAAAAGACAATCCATCTCAAGGCTGCCACCTTGAGTTGCTGTTAGGAATTGTAGACTTTTCTGAAGTAGCTCAGGTGATTCAAAAATGATTGAAATTGGCTTCTTCTTCCAAGCTATTTACTTTAAAAAAAAAAAAAAATTCTAATCCAGAAGAGAAAAGCATACAGATAATGTAAATCCAAACAGTGCAGAATAATATAAAATTTAACATTGCCATTTCTTTTTCCACATCTTCATCCCCTAACCCCATGTTATAAACACTTCCACTTATGTAAAAAACAAAACCTTGTAAGTTTCTTTAGAACCTACTGACTCCATACTGTCAAAATAAGAAATTTATTGCCATTTACATTATTTCTCTTACCAGCTGCAATGCCCAATTTCTGTTAATTTTATTTCCTCTAGAGGTTTTCTTTATGTCCAAATATTGTATTTAAAGCTCTGTGTCTTCATTTAGCCTTTCTAGAAATATCTACTTACTCCCTGGGATGAAGCTGAAGACATTGGTGATTCCACTTACCCCATTACTCACTTGCCATTCTTTGGTAATTTAAAATTTTTGCACTGCAATGGTGAATTAATAATTAAATCATTCATATGTATCAGTTGGTCGATTTTAAAACTTAAAGTCTAAAAAATATTCATCTACAATATGGTTGAAATTATTACCTAGGTCACAATAAAATCATGTGAATGGATCCAAATGGAAAAACAGTCACGTAATTCTTGGTTTCCTTTTTGCCCATTAATCAAGAAAGGTCTATTAACAACACATATAAGACATATATCAATGGAGATTAAACTTGCCCACAATTAGTGGTTTACTGTTCTGGATTCCCATAATATTGTATTCATAACTCTTTAATGCCCCAAAGAATGTGGCATTATAGTTTATCAGCTGGAGTGGAAGAGGGAGAGTATTAAAGCTATGGACATTTTACATTCCCCAGAAAAAAATGTACTTACAACATTTTGGGTATAGTCTCACAGACCTCCTGGCCCAAGATTAAAAGACCTCTGCCCAAAATAGTTTCCCTTAAGGGCAGGGATCTTGTTTAGTATACATTTCTAACACCTAACTGTCCTGTTTGGCTATCAATATTTGGCTAAATTTTAAATGAACCAAATTTTCCCATTTTTTCTGTTGGGGTTTCAAAGGCTACTTTTAAAACAATAAACTTTTATCTCTACAGCATGATTTGTAGAATATACTTTGTAAAGGAATCCAAAGATAATTGGAAGTGGCTTTTAAAGTTATCAGGTTTTTTTCTTGTTTGGTACTACAGATTGAACCCAGGAATATTCTACCACTGAAACATGTCCCCAGTCCTTTTTTTTAAAGTTTATTTTGAGACAGGGTCTTGCTAAGATGCCCATACTGGTGATAGGATTCTCCTGCCTCAGCCTCTGGGTAGCTGAGATTAAGGGCCTGTGCCACTGGCCATATAACATTAGTCTTTAATTACACCTGGGTGATCAAAGATTAAATGTTCCAAAACATGTGTGGATGGATGAGTATATGGACACTATAAGTGATAAGGCAGATAAAAAAAAAAAGTGTTAGGGCTGGGGATGTGCTTCAAGCGGTAGAGTGCTCACCTGGCATGTGTGCGGCCCTGGGTTCGATCCTCAGCACCACATACAAATAAAGATGTTGTGTCCGTCAAATACTAAAAAATAAATATTAAAATTCTCTCTCTCTCCCACTCTCTCTTTAAAAAAAAAAAAAAAAAGTGTTAATTGTATGGTTGGGGATGTGGCCTACCAAGGACAAGGCACAGGGTTCAATCCCTCCACCACTAGTTCTGACGGGAGGGAGCGGGGCGGGGTTAACCGCAGATTCCAGGGAGTGGAAACGTGGGTTGTTCATTGTACAATTCTTTGGACCTTTTCTCAGTATTTGAAAATTTTCATAATTTCACAGGGAAAGTGACTTGCCTTACTCAGACATAGGCACAATTTTCAGCTCTTGGAGGGTATAAACTTGATCATTACTTTCGTTTGCAGAGCTCTTTGGAGAGTCACAAATTTTCTATGGTACATTGTAAACGAGCACGCAGGTTTCCTTTGCTAGAAAATAATGTAATTAATGGAGCAATTAACTAAAATACAAGATAGCTCAAGATATGTAATTGTTACGTGGAAAAAGCGACCATGTACACAGATTTCGGAAGAGAAGTGTATGAACCGGAGAGAAAAAGGAATGGTTTTGTGGCTGGACCGTCGTCGTCTCCCAGCGGGCCAGGGCTACTGCCTGCAGCTGGACGAGGGCGGAGAACCTCGGCCTCCCTAACTGGAGAGACCGGTGCTCGCAAATCACGCCGCGCACTCGTCAGAAACGGGACGCTCCTGCGGCGAGCGGAGCGACGACGGGGGCATCACAGGGTGAGGGAGATTGGGAAGAACCCTGGCCACAACTGACCTGCGAGACCAGGTTCCCGAGGCTTCCTACACCTGGGGGCTGTTGTGATATAACAGGGAAGAGCCGCAGCAGATTTATTACCCCTCACCCGACAGTCTTAATTGTGATATGAAGGAGGAAGCTGGACCAGCTGCCTCAAAATCTCCTCGGTCTACAGTACTGCGGGAAGATCTGAGACACTCACTCGGGCTCTGACCAGCGCCCTCTCGGAACAGAATTCGTTAAAAACATCCTAGCGCTCGCTGGTCGCCGTCGATCCTGCGCATGCGCGAGGATGCTCGCCCGCCCCACCTCCTGAGGTGAATGGCCTATCCCATTCCTGAGGGATGCTGAGGGTGGGAGAGACTTGGAAGCCTGGACCGGAAACTGCAGGTGCGTCACTAGTTATTTACAGACCTTAACTACACAAATGATAATTTGTGATTATTTTACTTCAACCTCGATGATTGCGACAGACTTCTGAACAAAGTGAATTTGTTACGGTTCCACCAACTAGTCTCCCCCTCTCACCTGGGAGCGTTAGGGCTGGCTGGCGTGACGGCCAGGTACGGAAGCCTAGAGGGCCACGCCCACCTCGACGGGGCCCCGCCCCGCCTCGCCTCCCGCACCCGGCAGGTTCCCCACCCGGCCGCGCCGCCCGGCAGCTCCTCCTCGTCTCCGCCCCGCCGGCCGCGGGCGCGGGGGACGTCAGCGCTGCCAGCGTGGAAACCACCGCCGGGCGCGGGAGGCGGAAGTAGCGCCCGGGACTGCCGGGCCACCCACCGGACTCCGCCGGCCGCCTCAGCCATGGACGCGTCCCTAGAGAAGGTCCGTCGGGCGGGTAGGACGGCCCTGTGGCCCAGGCCCCCGCCTCCGGGGCTACTGTTTCCCCGCGAGCTGCCACTGTGACCCGGGGAGGGGCCGGGGGCTAACCGGCCGCCGAGGAGGTCTGGCCGCGAGGGCGTGCGGCCGGGCCTGGCCACGTCACGGCCGGGTTCTGCTGTGGCCGACCTCAGGGCCTGCCGAGGTTCCGCGAGGGGCCGGCCTGAGCCTGGGCAGGCCCCTCGGGTGACGGCGGCTACCAGTTTGGATCCCACGAGCGCCAGGAAAGAAGCCCCAGTGGTTTCGAAGCCAATTGCAAGGTTTTCTGTGGTTTCCAAGTTCGGAAGAAAATTGTTAACAGCAGTGGCCTTGCAACTTCAGCGTGCACAGGGCCCTTAGTAAAAACACAAAATTTCAGCCCTAGGGTGTGAACCTCTGGGGGATTGGACTCGTATTTGCATGGTTAACAAGTTCCCCCACGTGATTCTGATTTTTTAACCCCGGGAAGGGACCTCGGGGGTCTAAAAAGGGGTGGGTATTTCATAGACTGTGAATTTACTTTCGGGGATTGCAGCTGCTCCACAACTTCTTGGCTCCTCCCTTCTGCTGTCCAGAAGAGACCTTGGCGTCAACCCCCCAACCACCAGCTCTTTACCCTGATTTCCCTTGGAGAGAACAGCAGCGTGATGTACCAGGCTGATTGCTCTGGCGGTTGAAATGGTCTCTAATTGTCCCGATCTAGGGCTTGTAAATGAGAACAGGTGCTTGGGTTTCTTAATGGAGTCCTGCCTTCGGTGCCTGACATTGTCTTTCCTCAGAGCCCTATTCTTTCCAGCTTGGGATTCTGTTTGTTCAGTTTGATGCAGACAAGTTTTTCTTACATGTGGAATTCAGGAGCAATTCTGGTGTTTTAAGATTGCTTCCTTTTAATGTTGAATGGACAGAAATAACATACTTTGTTTTCAAAGCAGCAGCTGCCATAGATTTGTTCATTTGTCACTGAGAATTGAAGGCAGAAATTTGTAGAAGTTGAGCCAGATAGCTTCACAGGCACACCGTGGTATAGCCTATTCCTTGGTTGTTTAACATAAATTGGATGGAAGACAAGAAAAGGAAAAGATAGTGTCTTTTTCTTAAGTATTCTGATTAGCACAATGCCTATCTGTTAGAACTTCGAATTTCATTCAAGATCAGTGGTTCTCAACCATGAGCAATTTTGTTCCCTGAGGGTCAGTGGCAACAAATGAAGATATTTTAGATGGTCACAAGGTGGGGGTGGAATGATGCTAAACTTCTCCGCTGCGCAGAACAACCTCCCACACCAGAGAATTATCTGACTCCGAGATGTCAGTAGTACTGAGCCCGAGAAACCCTGGTCAAGATCATGTGTGTAACATAGTAGTTGAATATAAAATGATGCTAAAAATGTCTCTTCTGTGTTGCTTCCAATTTCAAGAAGGTGAGGTGGGCTTTGTGTCTTTCAGTTAGAAACCTGAAAGAAATGGGGTGATTTTTTTTTCTCTAAAAATAGCTCTTCATAAGCAACTCTGCAAAACAGAGTGGGCTGGAATCCTGCTTTAAATATTACTTTTCTGACATTTGATTAGTAGATTATGGTGGATACTCCCTAAATGTTAATTGATGATAAAAGATCTTAAACTCTCCAAATGAAGACCTGAAGAGGTACTGGAACTCCAGCATGGTTAAAGGTGGGGTTGTCACAAAAATTGCACAAAACTTAGGAATTCAGAATATGTAGACTGGAAGTTTTTGCCTCAGGCCAGTGTGAAAATTCTGAATGTAAGTTTTTTAGAGCTAGGATTGTGTTTCTTTTTTTTTTTTTAATTTAATGAAATAATAGGAAATTTAACTTATAATGAACAATTTCTGTTAATGCTCAGTGGGTAGAAAAGAAAAGCTATTGCCATATTATGAATTCTGATGCCTTGTGTTCTGAAAAATAATTTGAATCAAAGTGAAACATTGAATTGTGTCCATTATTCCCGTTTCTTTGCGGAATAGACTATTCTGGGTTAATTTCTGCACTGCTAACATAAATTTGAGAGCTATCTCAACAGTTCTGAATGATCCTATTTAAACTGATCTGTGCATAATTTATATGGCTGTAGAAACCACAGTGTTATTTCATACTCATCATCTAAAGTTTCAAGTACTATCTCAGAGGGGGTATGCTGTCATCATTTAGTAGAATCACTCCTTACATTTCCTTTGGTTCAAATATAATTCTGTACCCTTGCTCTTTCTTGGGGTAGTATGTAAATGTGCAGTCCTGCCATGACAGAACCACTTTCTTATATTGATATGTTTTTCTTTCATAAGAGTATCAGCTTTCTTGTATCTGAAATGAGGGATGTCTTAAGAAACCATGTAGCTTGATTGAGAGGGATTCAAGCAGGAGAGTAGGAGTAGGGCTGGGGTCTTGAGCCTTCAGTACTCTATGTCCAACTTAAAACAGGGCCCTGTAGAATAATCTCACAGTGTTTACTTATGTTAATATTCAAGTGAAAAAATGCCACAGGAAGTAATTACTAATAGTTGACAATCTTAATAAATTATTCACCACATAACACATAGTACACTTTCCAGTAAGGTCTGCAACTTTATACCTTTTCCTGTTACTTGAAAAATCTCTTTCTGGGTATTGTGTTTAAACAAGGTGAACTGCAGTTTGCCTTGGGTTTACTTTATTTTTTGCAACACTGGGGATTTGAATCCAGGGCATTTTACCTCTGAGCTACATCTTTACCCTTTTTTTTTTTCTATTTTGAGACAAGATCTATATCTCACTAATGGCCAAGACTAGCCTTGAACTTGTGATACTCCTTCCTCAGCTTCCTAAGTAGCTGAGAGTACAGACGTGCTACCACACCCAACCCTTGAATTTACTTTAATTCCATCCTTGAGCAAACGTTGGACAAAGTTTGCCAACTTCAGCATTCCTGACCTTTTGGGCTAGATGATTCCTTGTTGTGGGGGCTGTCCAGTGTATTGCAACATGTTTAGCAGCATCCTTGACTTCCCACTGTCCAGATGCTAGTAGTACTCTCTCCCCAGAGTTGTGGCAACTAAAAATGGTTTCTGGTGGAGGCCGTTGTCCACTATGGATGGAAAGAATCGCCTCTGGTTGAAAATCACTGAGAGAATCTAGAGCTGAGCTGTGCTTTGCAGAGCCAGTAGGCCCTGTGACCAACTTGATTCTGGATTAATTAAATTTTAATAAAGTTTTAAATTCATTTTCTCACTTATACTAACCACGTTCCAAATGCTCAAGAGCCACGTTTCTTGTGGCTGCCTTACCAGGTGGCACAGGTGTTGTGTGCCACCAAAGAAAAATCTACTGAATAGCACTATCGAGCTGGACAATTTGTTATATTTAATTCTTGTCTCAAGAGGCAACTTGAACTGTTTTTTACTTACATAATTACAGTTTATACCTGTAATCCCAGAGGCTTGGGAGGCTGAGGCAGGAGGATCATGAGTTCAAAGCCAGTCTCAGCAACTTAGCAAGGTCCTAAGCAACTCAGTGAGACCCTGTCTCTAAATAAATATTAAAAAAAAAAAAAAGCTGGGATATGGCTCAGTGGTTAAATACCCCTGGGTTCAATCCCTGGTAGCATAATAATAATAATTACAACTCAACCCATTTTTGTTTCTTGTTTTCATCATAAACTAAGTTGTTTGGTTTTTTTTTACCCCCCTTCCTTTGGGTCTGATTTTGGAAAACCTTTTATCACCTTGCTGTTATGCTAGAAATTTTGAAGGAGCAGCATGAATGGAACATTCCCAATCTTTACTTGCTGATAAGGCCTGCCAGAATTCCTATCCCTGCTCTTAAAAGTAGGAGAGAAGAGCCCCTATTAGGCAAGCTTGCAAAGATCAGTTTCCCTGTGTGCCTTTGCAGAGTCTGCTTCTCTGTGTAGAATGGGAGGTGTTGTAGGCGGACCTGACAAACTCTGATTTTGACTTTTGTTTAAAGTGGATCTCTGCATCATTATGAAGTGATGGCTTTGCATACAGGTGCAGGGTGGCTGTGTCAGTAATGATTACCTAATGGCTAGGCATTGGAGCAAACTGATGGGACTTTACTGTGACACAAAGTTCCTCCTCCTAAAAACTTAAAACCTTGGTGATTCTTGATTTATTCAGGATTACAGAGCTGGTTCCCAGTCCCATGTGTGCTCCATTATATCCAAGATTTTGAGTTCTAATTATAGGTAGGAGTTGATTGACCTTAGTTGTGTCTGACTTCACCAAAAGCAGAAAGCTGTTTTAATTCACACATTTTTATTAGCTGAAGGTCAGCTATGGTCAAAACCCCAGTGCTAGGCACTGAGACTCCAGATGATTAAGACATGATGCCTCCAGGAAGCAATGTTTGTAAGGAGTATACACATTTTAAGACAAATTCTTGAATAGCAAGGAGGGGTAAAACTAGCATGACTTAAGAAACAAACAGGAGTGCATGGAGATTTTTGTGGAAGAGATTGTTTAAGTAGAATATTTAGTTTGGAGTTACACTTTTCTAGAGTTTGCTTTAATTGTAAATGCATACATTTTTACCTTATGATATAACTGTCCTCATATTATTGTTGGCAAAATATGAATTGAGACAGAAAAGCCATTTCACTTCTTTTTTTTCCCAAGTTTTTTATTCTTTTTAGTTATATATGACAGTAGAATGTATTTTGACATACACATATATGGAATTTAACTTCCCATTCTTGCGATTGTACATGATGTGACGTTTCACTGGTCATGTATTCATATTTGAACAGAGGAAAGTTATGTCTGACCCCCCTCCAACTCCCTGCCTATTGAGAGTCAGTATCCATATATCAGAACATTCGGTCTTTGATTTTTTGGGATTGGCTTATTTCACTTAGCATGATAGCCTCCTGTTCCATCCATTTACCAGCAAAAATATAATTTCATTCTTATTTATGGCTAAGTAATATTCCATTGTGTATATGTACCACATTTTCTTTATCCATCTATTAAAGGGCACCTAGGTTGGTTCTGTAGCTTAGCTATTGTGAAGTGAGCTGCTCTGAACATTGATGTGGCCACATCACTATGGTATGCAGATTTTAAGTCCTTTGGGTATATGCTCAGGAGTGAGATAACTGGGTCATCTCTCTCTCTTTTAATACCAATATTGAACCCAGGGGCATTTTACCATTGAGCCACATCCACACCCCTTTTTATTCTTTTGAGACAAGGTCTTGATAAGTTGCTGAGGGTCTCTCTCAGTTGTTGAAACTGGCCTTAAACTTGAGATCCTCTGCTTTAGCCTCCCCAGTCACTGGGATTACAGGCATGTGCCTCCATGACCAGCCCATTTCATCTTTTGGAAGTTAAATCAACTGTAAAAAAAAGAACCGCCACCTTTAGAAAATTGAAAATTTCCAGAAATTTCTTTCTGAAATTTGATTTACTGAACTAAAATTAAATCCATCTTCTTCAAGCAGTTTTCAAGGGCCATAAAATATTCCAGACTTTCAGTTTATTTGCTAGTAGCATTGCGGTAGGGTTTTTTTAGTTCATTTTAGTTATGCATTCTATTAGGGTTCATCTTGACATAATTATACAAGCATGGAATATAATTTGCTCTAATTCAGTTCCCAGTACTTCTCCTTCCCTTCCTCTTTCTCCCTCCCCGTTTCCTTCCCTCTACTCCATTGATCTCTCTCTTGTTTTCGTGGAATCCCCCGTAGTCCTTCCCCACTTATTTTGGTCTAGCTTCTACATCAGAGAAAACATTCAACCTTTGACTTTCTGAGTCTAGCTTATTTCATGTAGCTGATGGTCTCCAGTCAATTTACCGGCAAATGTCATAATTTCATTCTTTATGGCTGAGTAATACTTGGTTGTATACATGTGCCACATTTTCTTTATCCATTCATCTATTGATGAACATGTAGGTTGGTTCCAATAGTTTGGCTGTTATGAATTGTGCTGCTATAAACATGGATGTACAATAGGTTTTTTGTTTGTTTTGTATTGCTGCAAATGATATGTATCAAGCTGCCTGAAGGTTAGATAGTCTCTGGAATCCAGACTTGGGCCCCATTTACTTTTAATTTTTGTGGAAAATGCATTCTGAGTTAAAAATGACTGAGAGGGGCTGGGGTTGTGGCTCAGTAGCAGAGCACTTGCCTAGCATGTGTGAGGCACTGAGTTCAATTCTCAGCACCACATATAAATAAATGAATAAAATAAAGTCCATCCACAACTAAAGAATTATTTTTTTAAAAAGTCCATTGACAACTAAAAAAGTTTTTTTTTTTTAATGACAGTCAACTTTTCCTATAACCTTTTTGTTGTTGTTGTTGCAGAAGAGCAAAAACAGCAAAATAATGCCTTCACTAGGAAGTTGCTGGTTTTGTATGTACACTGGAAACTCTTGAATATTGGCAACTTCATATAGTTCAGCCTTAAAAGTCTGAAGGCATGAATCAGAATTTATCCTAGTATTTTTAAGATGAGATAACTATCATTAATCCTACATAATCCAGTTCCGTTTTGGAAGTCATGATAGTAATAAGGGTAATTTTTTTTTCTTATTTTTGGTGTTGGGGATGAAACCCAGACAAGCTAGGTAAGTGCTTTACCACTAGGTTGTGCTCCCAGCCCAAGGATAACAGGTGACCTTTATCTTTCAGATTTGATCACCTGTTGACAAATCCTAGTCTTCTTTAAAGTGAAAGAGTTACAATAGTTACTATGTAGTGATTTTCTTTTTTGCCCCAAAATCAATGTGTGATTCCAGATAAACTAGAAAGATTTTAGAAGTAAAGGCCTGTCATGTAGTGTTTTTCCCTTTGTGTAGTTATTTGGAAGCGTTTACTCAAGATATGTTATTTCTAAGTGAACTGACTGTTCAGAAGCAGTGGTCTTTCTTAAGGCATTTTTTTTTTAATCTTAAACGTGGATCGCTGGCATTCTCAGTATGAATCCAAGACAAGTGACTTGAATTCCTTTCCTTCTGCTTCCATATACTGCTCTCTGGGACTGGGGTTTGATGTCTGATGTTTTAATTTTATTGCCTCCTTAACTCTACCAGATTTTTTACCACTCTGTTGTGTATTTTTACCCCACCTTTTTTCGGCTTCTCTTCTTAAGGAATTAGCAAGATTAAATACTACTAGGCACACTTTAACAGCACTGGCACATCCCTTTTCAACTAGGAACATTATGATGCTTAATGAACCAATAATTACAGTATGTCTTCCTATCCTCACAGACACACTCAGGCATAGAGTGAATGATAGTTAAAAATGTCTTCAGAGGGCACCCAATTCTTAGAAGTTGGAGGTAGGAGTGCTTGATTCCTAATTAAATACTATACTATTGAAATCAGGCAAAAATGCTTTTGAAAATATAGAAATTGAGACTACAACAAGGTAAATTTACAAGTCACTATATCAACTTGGAGAATTCCCCTCCTTTTCTCCCATCGCTGACTCATAAGGAACAGTTGTGTTCTTAGGGCTTTTCAGATGTAGTAGACAGGTGGTATTCAAAGTAATTCTTCAACTAATGCTAGATGGCAGACAATGTTTGTTTCCACTTGGAAAGAAAATACATGATTTTTGGAGACATGAGGGTTGAATGATTATCACTATTCTGGACTGGCCTTGTTTGGAAAGTGATGGAAGACAGGAATAGAATGTTAGAAATGTTACAAAAAGCAATCTGGAGACTTATCTCATTGCTTTGATGAGTTGAAGAACGAAAGTGATTTTTATACGTCTAATGCTTTGGTGTAAATTTGCCTTTGATAACAGCAAAGTCTGTCTGATACGAACAGCAGGTTTCTCTTTTTTTATATATTTTTCTCTCAGTGGCTCTGGAGCCCCCACAAGTGAACATTCCTCTACTCGTCAGAACAGTTTATTGAACCTACAGTATTATATACTACTTTGGAATTTGAGTCCTTCTGCATGCACAGCAGGCGTGCTACCACTCAGTTATACGCCCAGCCTCTAGACTTCTATGAATGATGAATGTTAAGATTTTGTATATTTTTAAAATTACAATTTGGACTTTCCTTTCCACCCCTTTTCACTCTTTCTTTCTTTCATTTTTTTTTTTTTTAATTTCAGTGCTAAGGATCAAATCTAGGGCCTTGCACATACTAGGCAAACACTCTACCCCAGTCCACACTCTGTTTCTCAAGGAGCAGATATTCACATACCATCTTAATAAATTTTGACACTTGTACCATAATTGGCTGAAAATTTTCTTTTGACTTTAAACCAGTTCACCTTTTTTGTTGTTGTTGTTTAAATTGAAGGGTATTTACATATGATGAAATTGGTTTTGAAAATTGTTTAGAGTCATATAACCACCAGCATGATCAAGATATGGAGTGGACTGGGGGTATGGCCCAGTGGTAGATTTTTTGCCTAGCTCACACAAGTTCCTGGGTTCCAGCCCCAGCACCACACTACTACCAACACACAGATGTTGAGCATTTCTATCTCCTTAAAAAAATTTCCCTTGCATCCCTTTGCAATTTCCCTGTCCTGCTTTCTGTCATTCTAGGTTAACCCTCTCCACGTACACACCCTCACCTTTTTCTTGTTGTTAACTTAGGTTTGGGCTAAACACTAATGTCTCTGAATCAGGGATTCAAAGTATTATCTTCTTTCCAATATATGCAAAAGTAAATGTGTACTTTTTTAAAGTCACACTTTGGCAAACCGGTTAAGTGAAGAAAGTATATATAAGAGTTTAATCAAGCTTAAAAGCTAAGAAATTTTTAAAGTGACAGTATGCAATAATTTCCAAATTTTAAGTCCTAGAGACCTCCCTTTATAATTTTTTACTGTAGTTTCCAATTTTGAAAGGTTATGATAAGCATCTTCTTAGTTAATAAACTTCTTATTTTTTTTTTAGTTGTAGATGGAAACAATACCTTTATGTTACTTATTTATTTTTATGTGGTTCTGAGGGTTGAACCCAGTGCCTCACACATGCCAGGCCAGCACTCTAGCACTGAGCCACAATCCCGGCCCAGTAAACTTTATTTATTTAAAAATGATGTTTAGGGGCTGGGGTTGTGGTTCACTGGTAGAGTGCTTGCCTAGCATGCACAAGGCATTGAATTTGATCCTCAGCACCACATAAATGTAAAAATAGAAATATTTCACCTAAAATTAAAAAATAAATATTTAGGAAAAAGTGATGTTTAAGGGCTGGGGTTGTGGCTCAGTAGCAGAGCACTTACTTGCCTAGCATGTGTGAGGCACTGGCTTCAATTCCCTGCACCAAGTACAAATAAATAAAGGTTCACTGAAAACTAAAACAATATTTTTAAAAAGAGATGTTCATCCCACTATTAGTAATTGCAAACGTCCATCGAAGTGGTGTTTTTTTCCAAATTGTAGGTTGCATCCTGTATACGGAGTGCTAAATTACTTTGGCAATTTATAACTAGTGGTTTTCAAATGATGGAACAGAACAAAATAGAAAATAAGATGTATTCAGAATAATGAAAGGAGTTGCCCAGTGTTATGCCTTACTGAGTTGATATACTTCTAGCTAAAAGCAAATGTGTCATCATTAATCTGCAGCCATATTCCAAATTTATAATTTTCTTCTAGTTTTTTTTGGATAATTGAAAATTATTCCCTAACTACTTTTATTATTTTACCTTACATTTGACCCTTGACAAATTCCCCCAAAAAACATTTAAATTATGAGAACTTTCAAAATTTAATATTATATGTGTAATATTTCTTCTGCTAGTGGCGAGGTATCTTAATATCCTGTGCTGACTGAAAGTGATGAAAATCATTTAGTATGAAAGTGATTTTTAAAGAGGCTCATAAAGGATCACATGCAGAGGAGTGCTTGTTTCACCTAAGTCTTTTATAAAGTCTTAGTTCTATGATAGCATACAATTGAATGGTTTCCCCTTGGGAGTACTAAAATTCAATTAAGTCCCTCTGTGCATCTGTGTTAGATATAATTGTAACAGGAATACTGAATTCACTTAGTTACACAGCAGAATCACCCATAGCTGAAATATAATTTGTAAACTTGCAGCCAGATGAGAAGTGTAACTTTCTGAATTCTCAGCAATGCCACCCATCAGTGTTGTGATTAATTTGTGTGTGGATGGTCACACTTTGTAAGTGCTCTGTTGCATGCTTTTTAGTTTTTTCTAATGGTGCAATTGCTACAAGCCTCTTTAAGGCTTAAGGACCCAGGGTCACAGGAGGTGCAAGGAATCTGCCTGTGGCTTACAGTGCTCTTTTCTGGAAAAGCCTCTAAAATGGCACATTGACGGTGGGCTTGCTTGAGGTTGGTGGGAAGCAGACCAACCACCCTTCGGCCTCAGGTGTGGTTGGAAATGACTGCCTTGTCTGTTTTTAAAGGCACCTTTTTTCTGAAATTGTTTCTATTAGAATCCAGATTTTTAGTCATGTGAGTTTCCTCAAGGGAAAATGTATTCAAACATGTTCATAGGTAGGAAAAGTCGTCCGTAGGAGCAGTGAGGTCCTAGATACTGATGTCACTGGCAGCCCCTGCCCTGCAGGTATGCCACTGTTCAGTTTCATGTTGTCTTTTATCTTCTTTTCTTTTTTGAACCCAGGTGCACTTAACCACTGAGCCATATCACACCTTACCTTTTTATTTTGTATTTTGAGACAGGGCCTCACTAAGTTGCTGAGGCTGGTCTTGAATTTGAGGTCCTCCTGCCTCAGCCTCCCAAGCCTCTGAGATTATAGGTGTGCACCACCACACCCACCCTTTTTTTAACCTTTCAACCAACTCATAAATGGCCACCATCATATAAACGGCCACCATCACATAAACTTCCCTGGGCTTTGCTGAATAATGGTGTAAAATCTGAAGTAAACATTTAGTTAAGGGTAGGGTAACTACACATCCTGGTTTGCCCAGGACCATCCCAGTTTATACCTTTAGTCCTGGTTTAATTATTAATAGTATCCCCTTTCACTCTTGAAAATGCCCCAGTTTGAATGACAAGTTTATAGCCTTATAGTACAGACTGTTATGGAATAGAAATTTTCCCTGTACAGAGAATCATTGTTTTTTTCTAAGTGAAATGGTAATCAAGCAAAGGTCATTTTTTAAATTATGCCTTAGTTATAATGATTTTTGAGTACAAGAACTTTTACAGAGTGAGAGTCGCTTTGTTTACTTAGGTCAGAAGATAAAGAAGCAGTACTGATTAGTGGTTAAGAGTACTGGTTTAGAGTAATAAAGACTTAAACTCTGGCTCTAAAACATACTCTGATTTTGTGTTAATTAGGAAGTATAGTGTATGTAAAGGGGTTAATTAGCATCATGCCTGAATAATAGTAAGCAACCCAATAAATGTTAGTGATTATTAAGGAAAATAAATGAATACTTAAGTTCAATGGCAGACTCTGTGCTTGGTATTGAAAGATAAGGAAATATGGCATTCTTCCTAAGAACCTGACAGAACTATTTTGCCTCTCAATATCATGAAGCAATCTCTTTCTATGTGCTGAAAATTGGCATCTATATGCGGTTTAATTCTTTATTCGTTTAGGTTTGTGTCTGGCTATTGCCCTGATGTTGTATAGTAACATTTATCCCATGGCTACCTTATCTGGCACTGTAACAGATACAGAACATACAAAATGTGAACAAAAAGTAGTGAATGCCCTTTGTAGAAGCTTATGTAGGCATGGTTTTTAGTTTTCAGGGATCCATTAATAAATATACAACTTTTCTTTGAGCATTTCTTGGCTTAGAACCATGATCCAACTGGTAACATTTTGTTATCTTGGGTTATCCAATTAATGCAACAAGCACGTAAATTAAATATGAATACAGCTTGGGAGTTGTATTTATATTTAATTTACTCCATTATAATTATAAACACTGCTTTCCCTATCCATCCATTCCCACCCTTGGCTCACCCCACTAAAGCAAGTAGGAGGGAGAAGTTTGAATGTGTGCTAATGAGGGGGGCTCAGAAGTGAGGTGATCCTTTTGCCTTTCTCAGTGTGAGCATCTTGTCATTGCCTGTGATTCTAACGTTTATAGATTCAAGTGTTTATATACAGTGGCTTTTAAATGTCATCTTTTTTCTGTTCTTAACTGCAAAATTTGTTCAAATTCTATAGGAAAATTTAGCTGTGTTAAAGAGATAGTATGTTGCTATCCAGTGCTGAGAGTAGAGCAAACTTTGGACCTTTGGTCCTATAAAAGAAGTCAAAATTTGTGGGAGTGTGAATCCTTGTTTTCAAGAAGCACTGGGTTCAATCCTCAGCACCACATAAAAATGGGGTGGTTGTGTCCACCAAAAACTGAAAAAATAAATATTAAAAAATTCTCTCTCTGTCCCCCTCTCCCTCTCTCTCTCCCTCTCCCTCCCTCTCTCTCTCCCTCCCTCCCTCTCTCTCTCCCTCTCTCTCTCTCTCTCTCTCTCTCTCTCCCCCTCTCTTTTCTTCCCTCCCTCCTTCCCTCCCTCCCTCCCCCCCCCTCTCTTAAAAAAAAAAAAAAGAAGAAGAAGAAGAAGCTCTTGATCTAAGCTGGTATGTGATGGCACATGCCTGTAATCCCAGCAGCTCAGGAGTCTGAGACAGGAGGATTGCAAGTTTGAAGCCAACCTGGGCAACTCAGCAAGACCTTGTCTCAAATATAAAATTAAGGACTAGGGATGTAGCTCAGTTGGTAGAGTGCTTGCCTCATATGCACAAGGCCCTGGGTTCAATCCTCAGCACCACACAAAAAAATAATGATAATAAATTAAATTAAAAGGGCTGGGGCTATATAGCTCAGTGGTGGAGCACTTGCCTAGCATGCACAGGCCCTGGGTTCAGTTCCCAGCACTGAGAGAGAAAAAGAGAAAAAGAAAAGTCCTCGGGGTCTACTTGGGGAATGTATCTGTGCTGGAAAGAACATCCCTAAAACAATTCACAGTAAAGGGATATAAGGAATCATGAGAATAAATGGCAGTTGCATATCAGAATGCCCTAATTTCAAGGGTTCTGTTCCATTGTTACTATAATCATTTTTGTCAGGAAAAGAGGTTTCACATTTGATTTAAAGAAAAACTTCATCAGTATCATTAGAGGGGATGTTAAAGAGTGAGTGCTTCTACCCACAGGGGGTTTCTTGGAAGTGCAGTACTGGATTGTGATTGAATAGGTAGCTAGAGGAAGATAAAAGGCCCAGGGATGTTCAGCTGAGGCAAGTGTTAGAAGCATGAGGTATGGAGGTCTGAACAATCAGCCAAGCAAAACTGTTCATCTTTTCATTGGGCCAGAAGGTAGGGGACACAGATTGGAGTCACAAGAGAGGAGGATAATGGAGAACATAACAGTAGACTTAGGAGTTAAGATGTGTTCTCTTGACCATTGTCTGTTCCTCCTCTTCATAATCGGAGCACTGAGATACTTTTGATTGCTTTCCAACCTGTCTCATGGTTACATTTAAGTTATGGATTTTATTAAAAATCTATTTGAAAATGATTTTTCTGATTTGTTTAAAAATCAGAATAGATGTGGCTCTGTGATTATTTTGTAAGCCCTTGTGGAGTCAGTGTGATGTAATAGAGGCTGGGAATAGGAGTCAGGACCGAGGGACTCAGGGCTCTAGCACTGTGCTGTCATTTATTAGCTCCATGACCTCTGATAAATCACTTCACCACTCTATTAATTTCTAACCTCTAAAATGTTAGGCCAGAATCAGAGATTTTTTATGTTATACATTTTTCTTCTTAATAAGAGTTTTTAGAAATGAAACTTTATTCAGAACCCTATATATAAAACAAAGCTGATTAGATTAATGGTTGTTAGAGAGCTGGAAGCTCCAACTTTTGTTGTTGTTTTCAGTTATACATGCCAATAGAATGTATTTATATCGTACGTACATACTTTCCATTCTCGTGGTTCTTGATGTGGAGTTACACTGGTCATGTATTCATATTTGAACAGAAGAAAGTTATTTCCAATTCATTCTACTGTCTTTCCCATTCCCATCCCTTCCCCCATTCCCACCTGTCCAACCTAGTGAACCTCCACTCCTCCCTCCCCCCCCCCCACCTTTTGAGAGTCAGCATCCACATATCAGAGAGAACATTCGGTCTTTGGTTTTTTTTTAAACTGGCTTATTTCACTTAACATGATAGTCTCCATTTCCATCCATTTACCAGCAAAGGCCACAATTTCATTCTTTATGCCTGAGTAATATTCCATTGTGTATATGTACCACATTTTCTTTATCCATTCCTCTATTGAAGGGCACCTAAGATTGGTTCCATTGTGAACTGAGTTGCTGTGAACATTGATGTCACTCTAGTACACTGATTTTAAGTCCCTTGAATATGTGCCAAGGAGTGGGATAACTGGGTAAAATAGTGGTTCCATTCCCAGTTTTCTAAGGACTCTCAGTACTGCTTTCCAGTCCGGCAGCAATGTATGTGTGTTTCCCCACCTTTTTCCCCATGTCCTCGCTTAACATTTATTGTTACTTGTATTTTTTTTCTTTCTCTTTGTGGTGCTAGGGATTGAGCCCAGGGCCTTGTGCATGCAAGGCAAGCACTCTACCAACTGAGCTGTATTTTTTTAAAAATATTTATTTTTTTAATTGGACACGATATCTTCATTTATTTATTTTTATGTGGTGCTGAGGATCAAACCCAGGGCCTCGAATGTGCTACGCAAGTGCTCTACCGCTGAGCCACAACCCCAGCCCTGTTACTTGTATTTTTGATAATTGCCATTCTGACTGGAGTGAGATGAAATCTCATTGTAGTTTTAATTCACATTTCTCAAATTGCTATTGATGTTAAACATTTTTCCTATATTTGTTGACCATTCATATTTCTTTTTCTGTGAAATATCTCTGTTCAGTTCCTTTGCCCATTTATTCATTGGGTTATTTGTCTTTTTAAGTTTCTTGAGTTCTTTATATATCCTGGAGGTTAATCCTCTATCTGAGGTGCAGGTGGCAGAGATTTTCTCCCATTCATGTCAGAGGTCTTCCTTTGCCTGTCCAGAGATTTTCTCTCTTCATGTTCTTGATTGTTTGCTGTGAAGAAGTTTTTTAGTTTGAAAATTGATTCTTGATTTTACTTCTTGCACTTTAAAAGTTTTGTTGAGGAATTCAGTTCTTAAGCCAACATGGTGGAGATTTGAGCCTGCTTTTTCTTTTAGTAGGTGCAGGTTCTCCGGTCTTGATCTGCTTAGAGTTGAGTTTTGTGCAGGGTGAGAAATAGGGGTCTGATTTCATTTTAGTACATGTGGATTTCCAGTTTTCCCAGCTCAATTTGTTGAAGAGGCTATCTTTTCTTCCATGTGTTTATTGGTGCTGTTGTCTAGTATGAGATAACTACATTTAAGTGGGTTTGTCTCTATTCTCTACCGTTGGTCTTCATGTCTGTTTTGGTGCCAATACAGTGCTATTTTTGTTATTCTAGTTCTGTGGTGTAATTTAAGGTCTAGTATTGTGATGCCTCCTGTAGAAGCCCCAACTTTTTATCCAACCCATTCTCCCCAAGATCCCCCCTAAAGTCCCTTCCAGAATTTGACATTTTCTGATTCTTATATTGGTAAACTTATTAGAATTTCTTGAACAAATATGAAGAGGTAATATAAAACTAAATGGAGCACACACTTTACTGCACACCTGTGCTGTAGAAGATATTACCAGGTACAATAAGCAATGTGAATAGAAACAGAAATCTAGATCCTCCTTCAAGCAGACACTTGGTGAGAAAGGAAAAGAGAGTTTCTGCAATTTTTTATAGCACAATTCACATTACATAGTGATCCAAGGCACTAGGCTGTGGAGATTGAGAAGAAAGGAAAAAGAGAGAACTTGATTCACCCTCTGGATACCATCACTGCTGCAGCTTCCTCCAGAAACATGCTCTGTTAAGGAAGCTCTTGCAGACTAGACTTATGGGTGTATTAGTTTCCTACGGCTGCTTTAAGAACTTATCACAAACTGCGGTTTAAAACAACTGAAATGAAGCCAGGCATGGTGGTGCTTGTCTGTTTCCCAGCTACCCTGAAGGCAGAAGCAGGAAAATTACTTGAGTATAGGAGTTTGAGGTCAGCCTGGGGTAACATAGCAAGAACACATCTCAAAAGAGAAAGAAGAGTTTGCAATTCTTGTCCCTGGGCTGTGATCACGACTGGGCAGGCTGCACGCAGAGGGAGAGGTCTTCCTTTGCCTGTCCAGCTTATGACATTTGCTGGTATTCCTCAGCTCATGGCCATATCATTCCAATTTTCAAAGCCAACATCTTCAGATTTCTAATGTCTTCATATGACCCTGTTTGTGAATAGTCTCCCTCTGCCTGCTCCTTTAGAGGGATACGTGTGACTGTATTTATTTAGATCCTTATTCATAACATCTACAAAGACTGCTGTATAAAATAACATTACAGGTCCCAGGTGTTAGGCTCTTAGGGAAGTCAGGGGAGGTAAGCATTTTCAGCCTATTACAGCAATAAAACAAGTAGCACACCATACATACTTCTTATGGACTTAGTGAAAAACTGGAATAACCTTGGAGTCCATTAATTTGGAACTAGTTAAATCAACCATGGTACATCCAGAGCATGGAATCGGGTATAACCACTAAGAATAATGAAGTGAGCATACTGACATGGAACCATATAAGTATTATTGGAAGTTTACATGTACAGTATAATAGATTTACAAATTTTATAAGAAAGCCA
Source organism: Urocitellus parryii (assembly GCF_045843805.1). Lineage (NCBI taxonomy): Eukaryota > Metazoa > Chordata > Mammalia > Rodentia > Sciuridae > Urocitellus > Urocitellus parryii. The sequence continues at coordinate 11,188,817 of NC_135539.1, read as the reverse complement.
GAAGAAAGTGGACTTGCATTTGATTTTTCTGGGTGAATTATGACAGAACTGATAGAGGAGTGTTAATCTCTAATTTTCTTGGTTTGTTTCCCAGATAGCAGACCCTACATTAGCTGAAATGGGGAGGAACTTGAAGGAGGCCATGAAGATGCTGGAGGAGAGTCAGAGGTGAGTGTGTGCAGGACAGAGGCCACCCTGCTTGGCATGTCCAACCTGTTTTCTGGTGGCTTTGGTTTCCTTATGTTAAAAACACCTCTTAACTCCAGAATCCCACACATAGCTTCTGCTGACTTTAAAATTGATATTTGTCTTGGGTTGAAGTTGCTTTGTAATTAAAGGACTTTTCGGGGGAGGGCATAATTTTCAGTTTTGTCTTTTAAGAGTTTTAGGGTGATGATACATTGATTTGAGTCTCTAAATACTTCTTACTGTAGATTCAGGTCAGAGAGGGCATCACTACAAGGAAATGGGTTCTGAAATGTTTTGTTGCTGGTGGTGGTGGGAGGGTCATGTTCTTTTCCTGAAACTCAAACTGTACTCCAAACTGGGACCTAGAAAGATGTGATAATTGTGTTTCAAATCCTACATCATTTATGAAGAGATTCTGGTTAAATGGCCATTCTGCATGTTCAAATGTTAAAAATTTGGTATGATAAAACATTTTTTTCTTTCCTTTAAAGTAGAAGAGTAGAAGATGAAAATGGGAAGAAGCTCATGTCAGAGGATATTCCAGGGCCACTCCAGGGAAGGTAGGTGGAAATAAAGTTTAGTACTTTTAGATAGGGTGTAAATGTTTCTTACCCAAATTTTCCATTGTTTAATTACAGTTTGACAATTTTAGTTTGTGTCTAGGTTTTTTCTTTTCCCTTCATGGTGCTGGGGATTGAACTCCAGGCCTTGTGCATACTAGCTAAGTGCTCTACCATTGGGCTAAATCATTAGTCCTACAATTTTAGTGAGCCCAAAGGGGGGGGGGGGAAATGTCCTGCAGTACTGGAGATTGAGCCCAGGGGTGCTCTATCACCGGGCTACATCTCCAGCCCTTTTAAAATTTTACTTACTTATTTGTTTGATTTTTTTTGGTGTCAATTGAACCCAGGGCACTTAACCACTGAGCCATATCTCCAGCCCTTTTCTGTATTTTATTTGAAGATAGGATCTCACCGATAGGGTCTTAAGGCTGAGTTGCTTAAGACTAAGTTACTGAGGCTGGCTTTGAACTTGTGGTCATCTTGCCTCAGCCTCCTAAGCTGCTGGGATTACAGGTGTATGCCATTGTGCCCAGCTTAGAATTTAAAGGGATTTATATGCAGTATAACATTAAAAAACTGAAATGCCATTGGATGGTTAGATATAATGCTGAGCTTACCAGCTTCTTTCAGATCTTAATACAACCTCATGACTCAGAGCCATTCATGAATTTGTAATTATAACTGAAGTATCATACTTAGTTCATTCTTAAAAACTAAAATAGAAATGATCTATTCAGTGGACTGAATTTTATTTTTAGAGATATTTTAATTTGCTAAGATTTGTCATTCTTATAATATCCTAAATGAAAGGAAAAGGTCAACTTTAATCAGTGATTAGCAGAGTGATTTAGTTCTTCACAACTGAAGTAACTCTATCAAGTCTTTGTGGCTTGAACTAGTGGCGGAAAAAAAAATCAGAAAAATAAGTAGCTGACTTCAGTTTTCAAAAGGTACTAGTTAGTCTAGAATTAAAAGTCCCAGCCCAACTTCCCTGAGACAAATTTATTTTTTTTTTATAACCAGGAAACTCCAGGTAGGTCAACAGTACAACTCCCTTAAATTGTTCCTTAACCTGAATGTAAATTGTACAAGATTGCAAAAGAAAAGCATAGAGGAAGGCTCACAGTGTGCCAGTAAATGTCATATCTAACATACCCGGATGCTAATATTTTAAAATAGGCACTCCTACCGTAGCTTAGATTGTGCAGATTTTTAAAATCTCTAGGCATGAAGAGCTTTCTACAACTCAGGAAGGAGAATAGGAAGCAAATCCAGTGAGTCTCTTTGTTCCAGGCCTAAAGGGAATAAAAAGGTTTAAGTTTTGTCTGTTCTCCTGATTCCACAGAAGTTTCCTTAGAGGAGATACTCCCAAGGACATCTGTAATTCTCAGAATGACAGCACATTAACACCATGAGTCAGGAGTATTCACACTTGGTAACAATGACATCATCTTTGAGACAAGCAAGATGGCAGACATAGTGTCATGTGCTTTACCAGCACTGTCGACTGTGTCCTCACTATTCTGTAATGAAAGGGCTTGTCCAGTGGGGATAGGTTACTCAAGGTCACAAGGCTAACCTCCGTGGGCCTCAAGTTTCCTTCCCCATCAGAGGACTAGAGGGTGAGCACCCTGGGGAGGGTGGAGTTTTAAGCATTGTTTTGATAGTGCTGCTTTTTTGAAAGAGAAAAATTTTATCAGTCATATTCTAATTAATAGAAATAGTACTTTTATGTCTGTGCATCACACATTGCCTTGAAATTGCTTATGACTTTAGCTGTTTGTATTGTTTCCACCCCTCATGTAATGAACAGTTGCTGTCATTGCTTAGATGGCAGTAAATCTATTCTCACTCGAAGCAGATCTCAAGTTTCCCAACTTGGGGAAGAGGTGGTGGTAAATGATGTGTGCATTACATATTTAAGGCTGCCAATCCAAGTGGACTAGCCTGCTACTTGAAAGAAAACTAAGTAATCCAATGGTCTTTGTGGCTTGGTAATCCAAGGGTCTTTTTGTTAGTGTGTTCTTGCTGCTTTTGGGACCTCCTAGCATCTTAGAAGGACTTTTGGCTCTTCTAACATGTTCATTAACTATTCTATCTCTACTCCAGGATTCAAATGAACCAGTCAGTATTGCCAGAGCAAGACTGATCAAATTCTTAAAAATCAAACTCATATTTAAATAAAGAGTTAATCACAAGTAAGGTAATAATTGGAAATCAGTTTATAACCTGAGGTTTATTTTTTAGAAAGTATGAACTGCATATCAAAGCATATTATTTCTCTTATAGCTTCCCAATAAGAAAAAAAATGATCAAAGCTGGTGTGAATGAGAGAAAGACTTGGTGTGTGTGTGTGTGTGTGTGTGTGCGCGCGCGCGCTCTTCCCACCAGCCCATCAGTTCTTTTTATTCTGCAGTGGACAAGATATGGTGAGCATCCTCCAGTTAGTTCAGAATCTGATGCACGGAGATGAAGATGAGGAGCCCCAGAGTACCCGGTAATGGAGAATGATTGGGAGCTTCCCTTTGAAAGTCTGTGTGTTCTTGATTTCTGTAGTGATCACAGTCTGACAAGTGGCTCAAATAAGAAATTATTTTTCATTGAGTTACATGTAATATTCAAATAATGTTCATTTTCTCTTTTAAAATAAAAAACTTTTGGGTAATATATTTTGTAAAAAGGAGGCATTTAATAAAATTAGATACTGTAGTTTTTATGGTTTGGGGTCTTACAAAAGGGACCAGTAGGACTGAAGAATAAATGCTGTGTGCTTTTATCCCTCTTCTTCCTAAGAGTTACTGCAGCTGAAAATATTGGTCTACATTGTCTGGATATTGCCCATTTGTTTTATTTATTCATCTATTTAGCTTCACTTTGTCTTTCACTTCTTAAATTTTTTTGTAATAAGTAATACATTCTCCTTGTTCAAAAATCAGAAGGTAAAAATGAGTGTGCCAAGACAGTTTTCCTTCATATTTCTGCCTCCCTACCTGTTGTCTTCCCTAGAGAGAGACAATTACTGGTTTCTTACGTCTTCTTCCATAGCTATGTTATAGAGTGGCCCTGCCCACCCTTTCTGGTATATAAAGACCATGTACTTGTTCTGTACCTTGCTCTTTTCTGCTTTGTCTTCTAGTGTCGTAATTAAGGAGGTTTCTTTTTGTTAAGAGCTCTTTAGTTTGGATGAAGTGTTTTCTTTAACTAGTCTCCTCCTCATGTTTTACTGGAACAAATGTTGCAGCCAGTAACTTTGGATATTTGTCATTAGTTCTAGAGGCTAAAGTGTTTGGAGGGGTCTGAGAAATGGGACTGCTAGGTCAGATGTGCTTTAGGAACTATAATAGGTAGTGCCAAAGTTTTTTTTTCTTAGAGTTGAGCCAGTTCATTGTCCTACCTGCAATGTATGAGAATACTTCTTTTCTCACACCTCTGCCTACAAGGATATTGTCACATTTAAGGATCTTTTGTTAAGTGATGTTTTTGACAAGAGAAATCTGATGTGAGATATTTCAGCATAATTTAAATTTACTTTTTTTTTAAGGAACCAGGTTAAATATCTTTATGTTTTAACACATATTTTATTTCCCTTTGTCCACGATCCTATTTGGTTCTTTATCTTTTTCTTATGTTTACAGTTAACAGGGTTTTTTTAATATTTTAATTTAGTTGTAGTTGGACACAATACCTTTATTTTATTTTTATGTGGTGCTGAGATCGAACCCATGGCCTCACTTGTGCTAAACAAGCATTCTACCGCTGAGCCACGACCCCAGTTCCTACAGTTAACAATTATAATTGTGCATGCGAGGCAAGCACTATACCAACTGAGCTATGTCCCCAGCCCTAGTTGTTCTTTTTCTTTTTAGTTGGACTCAATACCTTTTTTTTTTTAATATTTATTTTTTAGGTGTAGATGGACACAACACAATGCCTTTATTTTTATGTGGTGCTGAGGATCGAACCCGGGTCCCACGTGTGCGAGGCAAGCGATCTACCGCTGAGCCACAATCCCAGCCCCGGACACAATACCTTTATTTTGTTTAAGTTTGTTTATGTGGTGCTGGGGATCAAACCCAGTGCCTCACACATGCCAGGCAAGTGCTCTACCACTGAGCCACAACCACAACCCCCTAGTTTATTCTTTATAAGGGAAATTAACCCATCTATTTTAGTTACATGTAAAACAAAACAAACCTAGTTCCCCTTGGATCTACTGTACTATTTTCAATAGCTGTTTAATGCAAGAAATTGTTCTTTAACAATTCTTTTTAAAATGTTTTCCATTCATTTTATCTTAGTACTATCCTCTGTAGTTCTTCTTTTCCCCGATTTTGGGGAATGGAATCCAGGGCCTTGTGCTTAATAGACAAAAACTCTATTATTGAGCTACATCCCTAGCCCCTCCTGTAGTTCTTAAGGTTGATATTTAATTTTTAAAATACTATAAAAGTAAATTACTCAAAAACAGTTTGTACCTGCTCAATAAAAAGAGGGATATTTATTTCTTAGAACTCATTTTTAAAATATTTTTCCCTCCAAACTTGCAATACCATACATGCATTGACTTTTCTGAACTTCTGCCTTCTAGGACATTATGTGGATTTCAAGTCTAACAGATTTCTCTAAATTCTAATTTTGGGGGCTGGGGATGTAGCTCAAGCGGTAGCGTGCTCGCCTGGCATGCGTGCGGCCCGGGTTCGATCCTCAGCACCACATACAAACAAAAAAAAAATGTTGTGTCCGCCAATAACTAAAAAATAAATAAATATTTTTTTAAAATAAATAAATAAATTCTAATTTTGTTTTTGTGCTTTGACTCTAATACTTGTTTAATCTAATTTTATTAACAGAATCCAGAATATAGGAGAACAAGGTCACATGGCTTTGTTGGGGCATAGTCTGGGAGCTTTTATTTCAACTCTAGACAAAGAGAAGCTGAGAAAACTTACAACTAGGATACTTTCAGATACTACCTTGTGGCTATGCAGAATTTTCAGGTAAAGACATTATTAAGAGTTTTTAGTTTCTGTAAAGTTATTTCTGAGTCATATGTGAGTGAGCTTTCTTCTGGAGCTCTACCCTGGGCCTCTCTTGGAAAGGTTGCTTCCTCTCTCCATGCCTCAGCTTCATTGTCTGCTAAGTGTAGATAACATTAATAGCTGTCATGGAATTATTGTGAGGATGAGCTAATGGATTAATATATGTAAAGAACTGAGAACATAAGCACATAAATGTTTGATAGTGTCAACAATTATTTATTTCTAGTTATTTATTTTCCTAGTTTGTACCTAGAGATAGAAGAACAATGATCTGGATGAAATATTTTTATTCACATTTTTCTTCCTTCTCTAGAATATTGAAAATGAAAAGCCCCAAGCAGATTATAATAAAAGAAAAAGTTAGCCTAACCAACATTTTTGGCAGTTTTATTTATTCTGGATGTTTTAGGGCTAAATCTGTGCTAACAACCAGCTGGCCGCCTTGTAGAATAAGCCAGAACCATGTTTTTCAGGGTGTGTGTGTGTGTGTGTGTGTGTATGTATATATCCTCACAGGTGGAAGGCAAGTGCTCTACCACTGAGCTACAGCCCCAGCCCCTCTTTAGGCTTTTTCTATGTGGGAGACTCCAAATTTCTATTTGTTTTCCATAGTTTCTCCTCTCTCTGGACTTACGTACAGATGAAGGGTTGTTACTGCTCTCCTATATATGCTTCAGTTACAGTGAGTTGTCAACTGTCTAAGATTATAGTGTTTCACATTCTTATCCTCTCTGCCTGACCTAGATGACATTATCTGACTTCAGAAAATAATTGCTTCCATGATTATAAGATTAACATATAGTCAGAATTAATCAGAAAGAGAAGTACATTAATATATGGGTGTCTCTTAATAGGTATGAAAATGGTTGTGCTTATTTCCATGAAGAGGAAAGAGAAGGACTTGCAAAGATCTGTAGGCTTGCCATTCATTCCCGATATGAAGACTTTGTGGTGGATGGATTCAACGTGTTGTATAACAAAAAACCTGTTGTCTATCTCAGTGCTGCTGCTAGACCTGGCCTGGGCCAGTACCTTTGTAATCAGGTAATGTGGTATAAGGCAGCTGTTTTGAAGAAACAGTGCCATGATTGTCATGAAGCTTTAAAAAAAAAAAAAAAAAAGGTTTCATTCGCTGTATTGCCCAGGCTGGCCCCCGACTTCTAGGCTCAAGCGATCCTCTTGCCTTTGCCTCCTAAAACTTGGGACTACCCAATGTGTACGGCCACACACAGTTTGTCCTGAAGCTTTTAAATTGTGAAGGCTCATTTCATTAGATGCTGTGTTCAAGTTGAAAGAAAGATGATCTTACGTGTTTGTTTCCTAATAATGAAAAAACAAAGCATATATTATTGAATTTAGAAATTATGTGTGATGGATACATTTATATATTTTTAATTGCTCAATCAACTGTAGTCAAAAGTTTTACCTTATTTCTTCCCATACTCTAATCAAATGGTACACATATGTATTTGCTTTTTTCATTTACTGTTCTAATAGAAGTATGTCATACATGTTTAATGTCTTGGCAGTTCTTCAAGTGAATGTACAGAAATTTAATTGACTATTTCTCCTTTGGACAATAAGAACATTTCCATTCTCTTTTTATGACCGCTTTCAGGTAGCACTCTTTTTGTAGATATTTATATATCTTTTGCACATATTTATATATAAAGCTTTGTCTAAGGGGCTGGGGTGTGGCTCAGCAGTAGAGCACTCGCCTAGCACGTGCGAGGCGCTGGGTTTGATCCTCAGCACCACATAAAAATAAATAAAATAAAGGTATTGTGTCCAACTACAACTAAAAAATAAATATTTTTTAAAAAAAGCTTTGTCTCGGGGCTGGGATTGTGGCTCAGCTGTAGAGCTCTCGACTAGCACATGCAAGGCCCTAGGTTGGATCCTCAGCACCACATAAAAATAAATAAAAGATATTGTGTCCAACTAAAAAAATATATATTAAAAAAAAGCTCTGTCTAACTTTAGTGTTATATTCCTCTCATAGGTTTTCAGAATCAATCTAGAATTACTCAAAGAGCATTACTATTTTTAAAGCCCAATCAGAAGGACTACCTTGAGATCAAAAGATTGTAAACCCTCTTAGCCAAGAATGTTTAATGAAAAACCCAGAGGGTTGGAGAGTTGATGAGGGAAGGGGCCCTGAGAGATGTGTAGAGGCAACTCAGGGACTAGAGCTGATTCTGAACTGTGATGGCTGATGGCAAAAAATTATGTCCTCTTCTTTAGGGTGTTTCTATCTTCCTCTAGACAAATGAGACAAATCACTTGAGAACCTACTACAAGCCAGGTTCTTGTGGATTAGTAACAATCCACTCTCCAAAAGTATGAGATTTATGAGAGTGTTCTATTAAGAGACACAAGCAAGTGGCAGAAGAGTGTATATGAAATGGCCATGCTCATGCTTTTAAAAACATGCACATGCTCATATAGGTAGTTTTATACCTAGAAAAATAGGTATGTCTAAATACAGACACACATCCCCCAGAAAATGTCTGGAAAGTTATATGCTAAAAACAGTGGTGGATTGGTGGCTTATGGGGGAGTTTTTTCACTTGTACTCTTTTGATGTTTTGTTTTACTTGGGCATCACTTTTGTAATTATTTTTTTCTTTTGGTACCAGGTATTGAAGCCAGGGGTTCTTTGCCACTAAGCTACATCCCCAGCCCTTTTTATTTTTTGAGATATTGAGACAGGTCTCACTAACTTGCGTTAGGGCCTTGCTAAACTGCTGAGGCTGGCCTTGAGCTTGTGATCCTCCTGCCTCAGCCTCCTGAGTTACTGGGATCACAGGAGTGTGCCAACCCATCTGGTTCACTTTTTAAATTCTTTTAAAAATCCATTAAGGAGGAAAATGTGAATAAAGTACTCATTAAATTTTTTATCTTTAATGAAGCCAAGTCTTAATTACACAGAATAATATGCTGCAACTATTTACAGTTCCTAAAACTATAAACACTTGAGGATTTGGAAACTAAAAATTGAGTATAAAATTAATTTGATTAGGGCTGTAGCTCAGTGGTACAGTGCTTGCCTACCACTGGGTTCAATCCTTAGCACTGCATAAAGATAAATAAATAGAATAAAGGTATTGTGTCCATCTACAACTAAAAATATTTTTTTAAAAACTGATGAGATTGTCTCCATATTTTTTTAATATTTATTTTTTAGGTATAGATGGACACAACACAATGCCTTTATTTTTATGTGGTGCTGAGGATGGCTTCTGGGTCCCGCCCATGCTAGGCAAGCGGTCTCCCCCAGGCCCACCCCCCTTCTGTCTCCATTCTTAACACTGACTTCACTTAAGAAATGTAGGTTTGGCCAGGAGCAGTGGTACATGCCTGTAATCCCAGCAATTCAGGAGGCTGAAGCAGGAGGATTACAAATTCAAAGTCTGCCTTAGCAACTTAGTGAGACCCTAAGCAACTTAGGGAGAAGACCCTGTCTCAAAATAAAAAGGGCTTGGGATGTGGCTCAGCTGTTAAGTGTCAATCCTTGGTAGAAAGAAACAGAGAGAAGGAAAAGAAATTTGGGGAGAAGGAAGGACGGAAAGAAATAAAGATCTGTTGATCTGGGGCTGGGGATGTGGCTCAAGCGGTAGCGCGCTCGCCTGGCATGCGTGCGGCCCGGGTTCGATCCTCAGCACCACATACCAACAAAGATGTTGTGTCTGCCGAGAACTAAAAAAAAAAAAAAAAAAAAAAAAAAATTCTAAAAAAAAAAAAAAAGATCTGTTGATCCATATTTATTACTGTATAAGTGTGGGTGGACCCACAAATAAGATATTGTTCTTTGAATGCCTTTAGCTGATGTTATTTACCAGTAATGCTTGGAGAAAGAATCCTAAATTACCATTCAGAATGCCCACTATTTCTTTTGTTTGGAAAAGTGTTTGTTTTTTGATATATGGTAGAATGTACTAAGACAGTTATTCATTTAGAAAATTTTACATTATATCCTTTTAAACAACATCTGGCAATTCACTGTTTTGTTTGGTTGGGGGTTTGGCTTGACTTTCCAAGTAGATACTTTAATATCTACTTACATATTAAGAGTTCCTAAGGGGAAAGATTTTTCTAAAGAAAAATCAACCTTCCATCTTTCACAATCATAAATGAATAGTGACAGAGAACTTTGTTCTAAAGTCATACATCTCTTCTTGTAGCTTGGCCTGCCCTTCCCCTGCTTGTGCCGTGTGCCCTGTAACACTATGTTTGGTTCCCAGCATCAGATGGTAAGTTCTGGTTTTGGTTTATTAAATAATATGGAGTTAAGTTTTGTCTTTCTTTCACCTGAAGTTGTTTGCTGACCCGCAGATAATTATTAGCTTATTTGTCTATTGTTTTGATATTTCTATAATACGTGCTTCTGTTTATATGTGCATGAAGTTTGGCCGGTATATAGGTCAGGAGCATCTAGCTCTTAAGGAATCTTACAATCATTAATCACTATATCACCTGTTGCTGCTGCCCTATTTTTTCCCCTATTTGGGGGGGATATTGGGCATTAAACCCAGGGCCTGTGCGTGCTAAGCATGAACTCTACTCAGCCCTATCACTTTAAATTGAAATACAACAACCAAAATAAGTACCAGAAATTCCTTCTGATACTCATTCTTTTAATGAATTACCACTGTTGCCTGGATTTATGAATAGGCAGATTTTGAAAATGAGGTTCTTTATTGTAATCTTGGGGTTGATTTCTGCTTATTTTTAGACATGCAAATGATAAACTTCTCTGTACTGAAGCCAGAGGAAAAATGACAGATTCCTTTTTTTAAGATAGTTTCATTTTTTAAATTTTATATTAATTTTAGTATTAGTATAGACATTTTGTTGATTCTTTGGGGAGGGTTGAGAGAACATTTTCCTGAAGTGTTTAAAACTAGAAAAATATTCTGCATATGTACAGTTTTTACCTTTTATCTCATTTAGCTGATTTTTCTATTAGTCTTCAAGAAAAATTTTGGTTTTCATATCTGATTAAGGAAAATAGAAATGTCAAGAGTAAATAGATTTGAGTGATGAACTTTGAGAGTCATCTGCTGCTTTTGGAAGTCATAATTTTTCACTATATAGTTTTTATGCTCATTGTATCCTGTTTCATGGTTTGTTATTTGGTCCCAGGATGTTGCGTTCCTGGAAAAAATGATTAAAGACGACATAGAACGAGGAAGACTGCCCCTGCTGCTTGTTGCAAATGCTGGTAGGTATCATAAACCTGCATCTTCAATTATGAATATGCAAGAGGGACCTTAAATGCTTTCCTGAAAAGTCTTAAGAAATGTTTAATATACATTATATTACATAATTGTAATGTAATATGTTAATAATACATTACATAATATAGATCCATTACATAATACAATCTGTATCCACATGACAGTGAGAACTATAATATTAATGTTAGCTCTTAGATTTTCAGTTGTTGGGGTTGTGGTTCAGTGGCAGAGGGCATGTGTGAGGCACTGGGTTCGAGCCTCAGCACCTCATAAAAATAAATTTAAAAATGGTATTGTGTCCATTAACAACTAAAAAAATTAAAAATAAATTTTTTTTTTAATTTTCAGTTGTCGGTCTGTTTTGGGAATGTGTGCGTTTCACACGCATGTGCACACCCATGCTTTTTTCATTTAGGTTGTCAACACTTCTTCATTTCCTTCATGTGCTTCCTTTCTCTAAATTAAGTTTTTAAACATCACACTTGAATATCCATCTCAGAGGGTAACAGGTCAACTACCATTTTCTGCTTCACTTATTGTATTGAATTCAACATTGTGCCTCAAGTCCTAGATAGTGAAGTAAGGCAAGAAAAATATTTTTAAAAATATGGATTAGAAGGGAAGAAGTAAAACGGTCTTTATTTGTAGATGGCATGATTATATTGATAGAAAGTCCAAAGGAAACTAAATTAAAGCTACTGGAACTAATTAGTGAACCTAGCAAAGTTTTTTGATTTCTGCCTCCTAGCAGTACACAACTAGAAAGTGAAATTTAAAAAGTCATTTGTAATAGCATCAGAAAACATGAAAACTTTATGGATAAATTTAACTAAGCATATACAGAGCACCAAAAAATACAGAATATTGCTGAAAGAAATTCAAGAGACCTAAATAAGTGAACTGATATGCCATGCACATAGATTGGAAGACTCAATATTGTTAAGTCCCTTCTTTCCAAACTAATCTGTAGATTCAGTTCAATTCCTATCAAAATCTTGGCTTCTTATTAGGTGCAGTGGCACCTAATTATAATCCCAGCAACCGGGGAGGCTGGTGTAGGGATCACAAGTTCAAGGCCAGCCTCAGCAACTAAGCAAGACCCTGCTTCAAAATAAAAATTTTAAAAAAGGACTGGGGATATAGTTCAGTGGTAAAGCATTCCTGCATTCAATCTCCAGTACTAAAAAATAATAATAAAATCTGTCCTTCTCTTTTCAGTTTCTTAGTTAGATATACATTAGCTGATTCTAAAAGTGTATATGGAAATGTAAAGGACCTGAGAATAGCCAAAATAATTTTGAAAAAGAACACAATTTGAAGATTTACCCTATCTGACTTCAAGACTTCCTGTAAAGCTACAGATAAGGGCTGGGAGTGAAGCTCAGTGGTAGAGGACACACTGAGCATGTCTGAGGTCCTTGGTTCAATTCCCATATCTATCTATCTCTCTCTCTCTCTCTCTCTCTCTCTCTCTCTCTCTCTCTCTCTCTCACACACACACACACACACACACACACACACACACACACACAGCTACAAATAAGAAATTAAGAATGTGAGATTAATTGAAGAGAATAGAGAGTTCAGAAATATACTCATGGTCACTCCATTTTTAACAAAGACCCAAGATAATTCAAAGGAGAAAGGTGTTTTCTACCAGTGGTCTTGGAAAAATTGGATTTCCATGTGGAAAAAACTGAACCTCAAACCTTCACCTCACTTTGTATGTAAAAATTAATTATAAATGGTTCATAGGTCTAAATATAAGAGCTAAGGGCTGGGGATGTGGCTCAAGCGGTAGCGCGCTCGTCCGGCATGCGTGCGGTATGGGTTTGATCCTCAGCACCACATACAAAGATGTTGTGTCCACCGAAAACTAAAAAATAAATATTAAAAAATAAATAAATAAAAATGACATAAATATACAAGCTAAGCTAACTAAAAAAAAAAAACTTCTAGAAGAAAATACAGAAAGGGTCTTGTGACCTTGGATTAGGCAAAGATTTCTTAGAACTTGGCATGATGCTTCATGCCTTTAATTCCAGCCACACAGGGGACTGAGGAAGGAGGACCAGAAATTCAGGGGTATCCTTGGGAATGTCTCAAAAAAACAATTTCATTAAGGCATAAAAAATAATAACCATGAATTATACTTTATTGAAAATTAAGAGCTTGGCTAGGGTGTAACTTGGTGGCAAAGTGCATGCTTAGCATCTACCAGGTCTTTTGTTCAATCCCAGCACCAAATAAAATTAAAAGCTTTTACTCTTCAAAAGATCCTACTAAGAAAATGAAAGCAAATTATAGATGGGAGAAATATTTATAAAATGTTTTTCAGAGAAACATATCTTGTATCCAAAATATGTAAAGAATTCCTGCAACTCAACAGTAAGAAGCCAGTACAGTTTTTACAACCAACAAAAGAGGATTGAGGATATAGCTCAGTGATAGAGAGCCTGGCATGCACTGGTCCCTGGGTTCTATCCCCTGCACTGCGGAGAGGGGAGCAGGGAGGAAACCACCTAAGATTAAAAGATCTGAATAGACACTTACCAAAGAAAATACTTGCACTTGAAAAGATGGTTAACATTATTACACTAGAAAAGTGCAATTTTTAAATCATAGGGCTGAGGGTGTAGCTGTGTGGTTTTATGCTTGCCTAGGATGTGTGAGGCCCTGGGTTCTATCCTTAGCACCACAAAAAATACCCCAAGATGAGATATTACTATTTCTGATAGAGTGGAGGGAATTTAAAAATACAGTGGCAAATGCTTGTGAGCAGAGTAACTAGAGCTCTCATATGTTGCCGGTAGGGGTTCAAAATGTTGTAGCCATCTGGAAAAGAGTATGGCAGTGCCTCAAGAGCAAAACATAACATTACCACGTAAACCATCAGTCTCACTTCCATGTACTTTTAGAGAAATAAAGAAATACCTCCACACAGACTTGTGTGCAGATATTCATAAACAAAACAACCTAGATATCCTAACAAAGCAGAGCAACTTCAAAAGTATGCTAAGTATAAAAAGCCAGACACAAAAAGGTACACAGTGTATGATTCCACTGATATGAAATTCTAGAAAAGACAAAATTACAGTGACAGAATCAGATCAGGGTTGTCTGGGGTCAGTGAGGAGTTAGGGAGAAGAGCAAGTGAAGTGGGAAACGGTGTTTCAGAGGTGATGGAAATGTTCTGTATCTTGATCACGTTGGTTACGCACTATAGATACATTGGCCAAAATTCATTGAATGTTGGGCTGGAGTCGTCACTCAGTGGTAGTGTGCTTGCCTGGTATGTGGGAGGCCCTGTGTTCAATCCTCAGCACCACATATAAATAAATAAAAGATCCACTGACAACTGAAAAATATAAAACCTTGAAAAAAAACACTCATTGAACGTGTCAGACATGTGGCACATGCCTATGCCAGTGACTCAGGGAGCTAAGGCAGGAGGATCACAAGTTTGAGATTAGTCTCAGCAACTTAGGCTCTATCTCAAAACAAAAAATAAAAAAGGGCTGGGGATGTAGCTGGGTGGTAGGGTGACCCGGGTCAATCCCCAAGCAACTTAGCCAAAAACAACAAGAATAAGACATAAATGATTGGGTTTTATTGCCTGTGAATTATGCTACAGTAATTATTTTTTAAAAAAGAAAAAATATTGCAGAAGGAAACCACCACTTCCTGTCTGACTTATTGTATAAAGACAAACACAGATCTGCCCATATTCAATCAGTTGTTAGACTGAAGGGACTGCCACTGGCACCTGACTGACTTTCCACTGAGACCTTATTGTAGACACCAGAAGACACATCCCAGGGGTTAGTCAGTAGACAACTACCATAAAAAGTGAAAAGGAGTCTGAATGTGGTCCAGTCACTAACACTGCACTGTGATAGAAGAGTCATGTGTTGGCGTGTGACCTTGGTTCAACCAAATTAAGTGTGTCAGTTGAGATATTTTTAAAATTTTGAGATTTGTATGAGAAAAAAGGTTTTACCCCTTTTCCTGGCATAGACTCTGAGGGGGAAGCCATTTCTTCAGTAGGATTTGTTTGGCATTGGTAGGGGCATGAAATCTTACTAGTTGGAACTCTACTAACTGGAAATTTGGGACAGCTGGGAAAATACATGGCTCTATGTCTTATTTAAAGTCCATCTGAAAAAGAACCTGTCCAACAAAATCTGTAGGGCAATCATATCACCAAGGGAGTGGCTCAAAGTGTTTAATGTTTAAATAGGCGTCAGATTGTATGTTCTATATTAACAAAGAACCTGGGTGGGGAAAAAAGCCCAAGTTTGTGTGTGTGTGTGTGTGTGTGTGTGTGTGTGTGTGTGTGTGTATTTCTGTTTCTAAAGGATACACCTGAAATGGGAATAGGAAAGAGAATGAATCAGACATTACTCTCCTATGTGCACATATGAATATAATGACCAATGTAATTCTACATCATGTACAACCAGAAGAATGGGAAGTTGTACTCTCTATATATATAACATGTCAAAATACATTCTACTGTCATGTATAACTAATGAGAACAAATAATAAATATAGCTGTTAAAAAAAAAAAGAAAGAAAAAAAAGGATACACCTGAGTCAAAATAACCCAGAACATGACAATAGGATGAGAAGGAATATTTTAGGCAAATGCTGACAAAAGTACTATAGCAGCATTACTGTGGGGTAAAATAGACTTCAGATGCCTGAAAGACATCATAATTTACTAAAAGATCAGTCCTGAATGCTTATGGATAGAAATTTGAAATATATAAAGAAAAAAACTTACACATTACAGTTGAGCTGTTGACAAACCCATAGCTGTCTTCATGGGAGACTTGACTTATTTCTCATAAATCATTAGGTCTAGTGGATAGAAAATCAATAATATAGTTAGATGCATATAATGGAGAGTACACATAAACTTACAGATCAACTTGTAGAAGTTGATTTTAAGTCAGTCTACAAAGAAAATCTTAATAAAATAGGGATGTAATAAGTTTCTTCCCTCTTAAGGAGATACTGTATGTAAAAGCTCCTAGCTTTGAACACTCAGGAGATATTTGTTCTTTCTAATATCCCTGTTTATTTCTTTTATTCTAGGAACTGCAGCAGTAGGACACACAGACAAGATTGGACGTTTGAAAGAGCTCTGTGAGCAGTATGGCATATGGCTTCACGTGGAGGGGTAGGTGGATAGGAGGTTGTGTGGCTCCTTGTTGGGCCTGTACATAGTCTTCATGAACACAGACCTCCAGGGCATCCCTAACACCACAAACAAGAAGAAGAAGAAGCATGGACATCCAGGCCTCTCTGTAGTGACATCATTAAGGGTTCTTTTGGTTACAGATAACAAAATAACCCAAATTGACTAAAGCAAAAGAGATTTAATTTAAAAGACCAGTACTAGGATTGACTTCAGATATACTGTCAACCAGAATTCAGTGTCTTCCTCCCACCTGTGTTTCCCCAGTCACAGTCCCTTGGCTCGGTGTCCTGGGTATGGGCTGAGTGAAGGGACTTTCCTACGATAGTGCATGATAACTGCACAGACTGCAGCCTTCCTTCCAGCAGGGCAGAGACCTCATGAAGTGGAGTGCTCGCACAGTCTAGGCTACGTGCCCACTTCAGGAGCAGGCGATGTCTCCATCTAAAGCTCGTGTTCTGGTAGAGGATATTGGGGTGTGTCTCAGAAGGCCATTGGAGTGCCTTTAAGGGAAAGGTGGGAAGCCGATGCAGGGCAACCAGAGTGGTGATCGTGCCCACCACATCATCCATGGTAGGTTTCTTTTTCATCTCCAAAAGAACAATGTCTGAGAAAGAGTAGCTGTGAAAGATGCAGAATGGTTATGCCTGACTCAGTAAACAGGGATATGCCCTGAGGCATTTTCAAGGTTTTCTTGGAATTTATATCATCTACCTGTTCCTTTGCTGTCATATAAGCTAACGGCAACTGAAAGACATTTACATGTCACCCTGCAAAAAAGCCTTCACTTTTTTGGAAAGTGCATATTTAATGAATCAGTAACATTACGTGATTAGTTCTTAGATTGGTGTTTTTTCTTCCAGTGTGAATCTGGCAACATTGGCTCTAGGTTATGTCTCCTCGTCAGTGCTGGTATGTTCTTGATTTACTAAATATTAATGTTTTTAAGAAGGAATTAAAGTCTTTCAATTCTTGGTGGCTTTTTTTTTTTTCAAAGTGTTTTTAAATGGAAGAGGGAGTTGGGTTTAGTGTGTTCTGATAATCTAATGAAAATTCCTCCTCCTCTTGGTAGGCTACAACCAAATGTGATAGCATGACACTGACTCCTGGACCGTGGCTGGGTTTGCCGGCTGTTCCTGCAGTGACTCTCTACAAGCATGATGATCCTGCCTTGGTGAGCTTGTCCTCTCTGGAGTGGGGAGTGGCTGATACTCATTATTGGCTTTAGGGACAATTTTGGAGGCTAAAAATCCAGATAAGTGGCTCTCTCTGGTCTGCTTATTTTTTTGTTGTTGTTGGTGGTGGTGATGGTGGTTGTTTCTTTTTAATACTGAGGATTGATTCCAGGGGCACGCTACTGCTGAGATACATTCCCAATCCAGCTAGCCTCAGACTTGTGCTCCTCCTGCCTCAGCCTCCTAAATCGCTGGGATTATAGGCATGCTCCATAGTGCCTGACTAGGGACAAAATATAGAATAAAAGAGTGAAAGTTTTCTTGATTTTACTTTTTTTTTTCATACAGGTGATCCATATCATACAGATTTTTCTATTATGTACCTCATTCTTCCCTATGTATAGGAAGAATTTTTTTATGACATTTTATGACTGCATAATAATCAGCCACTTGGGCTGGGGATGTGGCTCAAGCGGTAGCGCGCTCGCCTGGCATGCGTGCAGCCCGGGTTCGATCCTCAGCACCACATACCAACAAAGATGTTGTGTCCGCCAAGAAATAAAAAATAAATATTAAAAAATTCTCTCTCTCTCTCTCTCTCTCTCTCTCTCTCTCTCTCTTAAAAAAAAAATAATAATCAGCCACTTAAGTGTCACAGTTTTTTTTATCATGATCATATCTTGTGAATTTGTTGGATGTTTTCAGGTTTTTGTTACTGAAATGAGACAATGAACATCTTTCTGTATTTCAAATTGTTCCTTGGAATAGGTTCCCAGAAGTAGAATTACTGAGTTGTAAATATTTTAAGGCCTCTGATCCACATTGTCTAGTAGGATGGAACATGACATTTTTTAAAAAATCAGAAGTTGTTTCTGATAGTAAGTTAATGGCAGGCATATACAAACTACATGTTAAGTGATTATTGCTAAAATAGTTGATGTCTTGCTCATTTGATAATGACCGGGTATTCAAGGATGCTCAGAGCACCCTTGCAAGTGGCTGCCTCTTGAATGGCTGAGAGCTCTGGCTCAGGCATATCATCTGGATTCTCTTCCTGGCTTTGCCACCACTCACCTCTAAACCTATGGATAAAGCCAGGACTCTGAACTAAACTACCTGGAATGAATTCCTTGTGGAGTTGTGGGGAGGTCAAATGGATAAAGAAAACAAAGCATGCAGTAGCATCTGTCACATAGTAAGTGTGTGTAAATGGTAACTGTATAGTTCTGAGGATCCAGTGTCTTGGATTAATGCACCCATATTGGCTTTTTCAGACATTAGTTGCCGGTCTTACATCAAATAAGCCAGCAGACAAACTCCGTGCCCTGCCTCTGTGGTTATCTTTACAATACTTGGGACTTGATGGGATTGTGGAGAGGATAAAACATGCTTGTCAACTGGTGAGTAGAAACCTGAAGTTTAAATGAATCACAAAATCTCCTTGACAAAAGCAGAGACAGAAAAATTATGCATTTGTGTACCTGCCATCCAGGACCTCATCATCTGAATTTACCATCTCATAAACTATCAGACTTCCTGCCCTGTATGTATATGTTTCTTGTTGGAAGATCTGGGAGCAGCTGCTGGCATTGACTCAGAATTTTGGGCTGGATAAAATCGGATTAAAAGAAGATAGGCCTGCTGGCACACACCTGTAACCCCAGCCACTTAGTGGATTGAGGCAGGAAGATCACTAGTTAAAGGCAAGCGTGGACAACTTTTCAGAGATCCTGCCTCAAAAGAAAGGGCTGGATGTGTAGCTTAATGGTAGAGCACCCCTGGGTTTAATTCCCAGTATGAGGGGGGGAAAAAAAGATTAAAAGGAAAACCACTGTCAGCTTAGAATGAGAAAAGAAGTCACAGAATAACTTCCAGGGAGAGAGAGGATGCAGAAGAATAAACACTCTCTTTGGTTGATCCTTCAGGGTGACAGAATGTGAAGGTTAAAGGTAGAATATGGATGACATGCACATTTTTAACACCCTGGCATCGGTTCCCAAATTGCAGGATTCTGGGGTCAGTTCTAATTCTCCTTGCATTTGAAGTGTTCTAATTTTGAAAAGTATATAATTAATGCTGTGGTTAAGTATCCAGTCCATTTGGTTGCTATACCAAATATCTTAAGCTAGGTAACTTAACACCATAAATTTATTTCTTACAGTTCTAGAGGCAGAGAAGTCTCTGATACCAAGAGATTGAGTGTCTGATGAGGGCCTCTTCATTATATATGGTGCCTCTATCTGTCTTCACATGGCAAAAGGGGAGAACAGACTCCAGTCCCTTTTATATATACCTTCACTAATTCCATTCATGAGATTCCAGAAGACCCTACCTTTTAATACCATTATATTGGGGTTTTAGTTCAATATAGGAATTGTGGGTGATACAAACATTCAGGCTATAACTTTTAGAAAGCAAACAAGTAGCATTTGTACGGTATGAAAATTGAACTCTACTCAAATTCAGAAGCATGGTGTCACCTTCAACACCTCCATTTTCTCTCCTGTGAGATAGGGATATAATTCTACTAAAGATTATTATATGAGGACCTAATGAATTAATGTATGAAAGTGCCTGATCACACAGTAAGTTATAAATATATGTTTAAATCATTGTTTTAAATATTTTCTTGGATTGGCAATAGAGCTCATTGGTAGAACACATATATATATAGCTTGCACAAAGGTTTGCTTCACAGCACTTAAAGATATATGTACTTGTGTGTACATATTACATATGTAATATTGAGCATCCTTGCAAACAGCAGCCTCTTGAATATTATATGTAATGTGTGTGTGTGTGTGTGTGTGTGTGTGTGTGTGTATACATGCACGTATATGTGTATTCATTCTTAGGGAATCGGTACTTCCTCAAGTGTTATTTTTATATTTTAAGAAAAACTAGCATTTTCTTATTTCTCTGACAGTGGCCCTTTGATTCTATAGGATAGTTCCCTAAAAAATAATTTTAAGATTTATGTTTATAAAAGCAGCATATTTTTAAAATAGTATTCTTGTGCTATTAGTTCATGTCTCGGTTTGGTTCTTATGAAAAAGGAGCCTTTATTGCCCTAGTAACTTAGTCAATTTAGGGAAAAGGCTTGGGCTCTCAGGAGAGTTTTTCAATTCCCTTTGGCCTGTGGGGTGCAGGAAAATAATGATGACACTAACCACCTAACCCTTGAGGTCACTACAGCTCTGGCATGTTCCTGAAAGCAAAACCTGTGGCTGATCTCAGATACTCATGAGGATTTCACTGATCCCCTGCTGCTGACTCACTGTTCCAAGTGCACACATTAAACTGCATGGACTTCAGCAGTATGGTCTTCTGTGTCATTTCATGCTTTACAGTCCATTTTTCTCATACTTTCCCTGAGGGGAGAAAGCAATCTTCTCCCCCGCCTCCTTAACAGCAGCAGCAGCATCTTCATGGGTAGCAGTTACAGAGTGTTTATTCAGTGCCAAGCACTGGTGAAGCACTTCACATGCATCCACTCATTTGACCCCCCCCCAAAACGACATTAGGGTGTAAGTTCCATTGATAACAGCATATTAAAAATTAGGTATTAGGCTGAGCATGGTGGTATGTGCCTGTAACCCCATGAGACTGAGGCATGAGGATGGCATGTTTGAGCCCCATCTGGGCAACTTAACAAGACCCTGTCTCAAAAAATAAAAGAAAGGGCTGGGGTTATAGCTCAGTGGTAGGGTGCCCCTGGATTCAATTCCCAGAGCCCCCCCCCAAAAATTAGGTCTCATGAGGGGCTGTCCAGAGTCAATGCTCAATGAATACCTGTTGAACTAAGGCATCCATACTGCTGTTATCCCAGCCTGGTGACAAGGGAACTGGAGTTGAGACATTCTGCAGTGGTGATGATGGCGGTCATCATTTCCGTAGTGCACGCTGTGTTCTAGACATTGTTCCTGAGCACATAATGCATATTGGTGCACATTTGATTTTCACAATCCAGTAAGATGCCATCTTAAAGTTGAGGGAACTGGAGCACAGAGGCTTAAATAGTGTATCCAAGGTCATAGCTAATAAGTACCAGGCTGGGTGACTTATCCTGGTCCTCAGGTGGCAAGTGATGGAGCCATGCCCCAACTAGTACACAAGCATGATGTGTTCCCTTGGTTGTCCTTGTCTCCTCCACCAACAGTCAGTGCCATGCCTTGCTCATGTTTGTACTCAAGTGGCTTTTGCTTTGTTTTGTCTTTTCCTCTGGAACTGGGAATCCAACTCAGGGCCTTGTGCACGCTACACAAACACCCTGCCATTGAGCTACACCCTGAGCCCTTATTTTTTATTTTGAGACAGGGTCTGTTGAGTTCTCCAAGCTGCCTCAAACTTGTGATTTTCCTGCATCAGCCTCCCAAGTAGCTGGGATTATAGGTGTGCACCACCACATACAGCTAAACTTTATAGTTTTTTAAAATAAATTACTTACATTGCTAATAGGACAGATTCACATGAAAGAGCTTTTCTTAAATCTGGGCATGTAAATTTTAACTGAAAGATTAAAGAATGTTTGCAAATTTTGAATTGCAAAAATTGGCAGTCAGAATTTAGAAATCACCAAATTACAGATTCCTTTGTCTGCCTGAGATCCTTATTAGCAGACCCTCAATGACCCTCATGAAAATTTGCTAATATGTTGTATCAATCTAATGAAATTACACAAATTGTTGTTTGTCATTTGCAGAGCCAACGGTTGCAGGAAAGTTTGAAGAAAGTGAACCACATCAAAATCTTGGTATAGTATATAATTGCCTCTGTTTCTGAAATAAGTAACTTTTTTTTTTAACTTCAGCAATAGAATGATTTTCTACAGATGTAATATATATCAGTTGAGTTATGACAGCTCCAAGTAAATAAAACCAGAATCTTTGGAGAGATACATGTGTGAGTTAATAACCTCATTACACAGATAGCTCAAGAGGAGAAATGTATACCATACAATTTTTAAATTCCTATAGTGCTTTCATATCATCCATTTATCCCGTTATGATTTAGAATTGCACAAAGGTCTTACAAGCACCAACGTCTTCACCTATCCAAGAACACTAGAACACCCATCTTCTGAAATGAGAAAGCCTTCTGTGTCTCAGAATGCTTTGGGCTACTTTTTCTGAAGCCTTCTGACACCAGAGTTTTCATGTGCATGAAGGAGAATGAGGAGAAAAGCAAGTGGACCTGCTCTTCTCCTCGTGTCTTCCTACAATGAATCTCTCAGAGATTGCTCCCTCTATCCTGAGACAAGGAAATGAGAAATTTTGCAGTCCTAAAAACCAAGAATGTGTATCAGTTCAGGTGGGCATGTTTTCATGTTTTATTTTATATTTTAGAATTTCATTGTATTTTAGATTTTTATTAAAATAGACTTACTGTTTCTTTGATAATTCATCAGAGTACAGTTCAATTTAAAACTCCTAAGTTGCTGGGATTATATATTTGAATTTATTTGGGGCTCAACTTGGAATAGTGCATTTATTCTTTAGAACAAGGCTGGGTGGGGAGACTCTCTGCATGGATCCACTTGACCTGAATTCTAGATGGGGGAACCTTACTTCAAATATCACACTGAAGAAGGAACAGGGATGATTCCAAGTCAGGAGGCTTTTAAGTTCTGCTCTCAGTAGTGCCATTGGGTAGCCCTATGACACTGAGTCATTTTCTTAATCTTTTGAGCCTGTGATCTCAGCTGTTAAATCAAAGTATGTTAGATTCTACTGACTGCAAAGAGAAAGACCCAAAGTATGGATCAGACTGAGCAAGCTGTTGGGAATCAAGGCAATGCAGAGCCTGGATTCTTCTCTGGTCCTGCTTTACAAACCCACTCCAGTATTTCCTCAAGTCCTCTCTCCTCTGAGTAAGAGGAGTTTAATGGTATTTTTTTTTATTTTAATATTTATTGTTTAGTTTTTGGCGGACACAACATCTTTGTTTGTATGTGGGGCTGAGGATCGAACCTGGGTCGCACGCATGCCAGGCGAGCACGCAACCGCTTGAACCATATCCCCAGCCCCGAGTTTAATGGTATTAATTAATCACCAGTTTCTTGGTTTGGTTTTGGGGGTTTTTTGTTTGTTTGTTTGCAGGGTGAGGGGGGATTGGAGATTAAACTCAGGGCCTTGTACATGCTAGACAGGCACTCTGCCACTGAGCTACATCCCCAGCACTGCCCCTTTTTTAAAAATTTTGAGATAGGGTCTCTCTAAGTTGCCCAGTCTGGCCTAGAATTTGTCATCCTCTTGCATCAGCCCCTAAGTAGCTGGGATTACAGGTGTGCGCCCCTGCACCTAACCAATGACCAGTTCTTTTGGAGCATCTTTATAAGGCCACACACAGCCCAGACATAACCCTGCTCCATCCCTTCTTCCAGCAGCTGTTTTTTTCATAGAGGATACAATAATTGGCAAACATCACAAAGCACTGTGGTCCTGTCAGTCATCCTCATTATCACCATCGCAGTTGCTCCTTGGGATATGCTTCCTGAGCACCGTGTGTGGTCCTGAGTACCTGCCTGCACCACCAGTTTACCGTTGCAGCGGCCTCCCTCTGCCTAGAAACACCCATTGCTCCCAGTTCTTCTCGTGACTGCTTTCTTAGCTTTCATATCTTACTTCAAATATCAACTTTTCAGAAAGGCTTTTCCTGACCACCCTAAGATAACCTCCCACTGCCATCTATCATTCTATCCCTAGGTTTTTTTCCTTCTAGGGTGTACTTATTACTCTCTGAAATCATGTATCTGTTCATTGACTTTTTTCCTGCAGAAGCTCTTGAACACTTTATGCAAACTCACTACTATCCCTCGTGTGCCTTAAAACCCACAGCCCTGGCCATGAGAGCCAGGCCCCGGCCATCCATGCTCCTTCTTCCCTGCAGCTCAGCTTATAATTTTCTTTCTGAATTAACCTTTGTTGTGAGCCCAGCAGTAGTTTAAACTTTTTATCATTGTAGTTATATTTAATCCAGTATCTCAGATATTTAGAATTGATAACTTCAGCGTTAGCCCAGTCTGCCATGTTGCTAGAACTAGAAGTTTATGTATATAGCCTTGTGCCGTCTTCCTTAGGCTTATCAACACTTGAGACTGGAGTTCAAGGAAAGCAGTCAGTCGTAATATACATAGAAGTCATAGCACTCAAATTATTCTTCCTTAACTGAAGATTGGGAACAGATGAATTACTGCCACTTTTTTTGTTCCTACTTGCTTATTGGGCTTATCACACTGATCTATTTAAATATTGAGCCCCTGTTTCTTTAAAAGTATTAGCAATTTTATTTATGTAAAAGTTAAAGGAGGTAACAGAATCTGAGAGCATATTAGCATAGGAACTAGCTCATTAAATAATTGGCAGATTTGAATATAAATCTTAATCAGAATTATATTCACAAGGCCTTATGAAAAGTTTTGGGGTCAGCTACTTCCTGTCTCTTCAAGTTAGCATTTCCTGTTGTGGCCCTACGGGTGAGTCATCATACTCTGCCTTGGAGCATGAGTTTCATGACTAGAGTTATAGTGCTGCTATTGTTGAATGCTCAGAGAACTTCTCCCCCAGAGATGCACCGCCCCCCCACCCTCAGTCACCCACAGAGGCTGCCAAGGACATTGCTGCTCACTGTACCCTGAACCCATGGCAAAGCTGATGGCTGACCACTTGTTTGTTCAGTGGAGAGCAGGAACTTCTGCCATATTTTCATAATCCAGTGAATGTTTTCATCTATTATGAAATCTATTAATGTGGTCAATTGATGCCTGTTTTGTATAAGTAGTGATTCTGAGTACTAAATATAAGTAAATATATTTAGAAAATACATATACAGTTCTAGATTGTGGGTGTCTATATTGCCTGCAGGTCTTGCATTCTGCTCTGGAAATTTTACAAGGTGCATAGAAAGTACTTGTTCACCCTGCCACTGAGGGTATAAAAAGTTTTAATAAATCCTGAATAATTTCTGGAATTCTTGAAAGCATTTGTAGGATGATTCTAGCTCTACTTTTCCCATACTTTTTGGATCTTTAATGGTAGAACTATATTTATCTATTAATATTCAGATTTCTTCCTGATTTAATGTCAGTGTATATTGTCAGAGGCTAACCCTAGAATCCACAGAGTACTGTCAGGCTGGTTCATAGGTACACCTAAAAACTTTATCAAATCTTTGCTTTTGTGTACAAAATGGAGGTCTCCAGCCTATTTTCCAAACTCAGTGTTTCATTCTGTGGGTGTTTGGAATTTGCCATCACTTGGTAATCCCAGACTTCTGTTTTTGCAGGTAGAAGATGAGCTCAGTTCTCCAGTAGTGGTATTCAGATTTTTCCAGGAATTATCAGACTCAGGTAGGTCATTTTTAATAGAGGGTTATTTTCATATATGTATTCAAGGGCCTTAAATTTGATACCATTTCAAGTTAAATAGTCAAAAATATTTTTGAGGGCTGGGGATATAGTTCAGTGATAGAGCACTTGCTTAGTACTGGTCTAATCCTCAGTACCACTAAAAAACTAATAAAATTTTTAAAAAATTATAGTTTGTTATGATTAAACCAGTGGTTACTAAATGCCAGTTTCTGGACCAGTCCTAGATTGGCTAAGAAGAGTCACTTGAAAATAAAGATTCTTGGGTCCTATATCCTAGATATTTTGATTTGGTAGTTTAGACCTAGGAATTTCTATTTTTAAATAAGTCCCAGCTGGGCATGGTAACACGTGTCTACAATCCCAGTGGCTCAGGAGGCTGAGTCAGGAGGATAACAAGTTCAAAGCCAGCCTCAGCAACTTAGCAAGGCCCTAAGCAACTCAGCAATAGCCTGTCTCTAAATAAAATATTTAAAAGGGCTGGGAATGTGGCTCCATTGTTAAGCGCCCTTGGGTTCAATCCCCAGAACCAAAAAAAAAGAAATCCCAACTGCCACCAACTTAGTCCAGGGCATCACTGTTTTTTACCTCGGTGGCCACAGTCCCCATCTAGCTGATCTCTGACTTCCTCCTTTCTACATAGCCCCTTCCAGACCATGCTCCACAGGGCAGTGAGTGAGCGTTGTAAGTGGAAATCACAGCGTATATTCCCTCCAGAGCCATCAGTATGTTTCAGCTGAATGAAGTCCAGGCTCTGTCCCATGCCATGTGAGGCTGTCATATTCTTCCCCGATTTCCTCTGACACTTCTTGTCATTGTGCCTCAGACAGACTGGTCTTCTCCACATTCCTACAGTGTTCTTTGCTAGCATGTGGCCATGGCACTTGCTCTTCCCTCTACTTCAAACACATTTCCTCTTGTTCTTCTAGGGACTGGTTCCTTACCATTTAGGTCTCCACTAGCTGCCCACCTCCTCTGTCTGTCCTGTCTGAAATGACTCCATCGTATTAGAGTCCCTGCCTTCTTTCATGGCACTAGCAATGACATAGTGGTTGTTTTTTTTTAATATTTATTTATTTGTTTTTAGTTATAGGTGGACACGATACCTTTATTTTACTTTTTTTTTAATGTGCTGAGGATTGAACCCAGTGCCTCACGCATGCTGGGCAAGTGCTCTACCTCTGAGCTACAACCCCAGCTCGTGGTTTTCGTTTTCTTTATGGTCCATTTCCTCAACGAGAATGTAAGCTCCAAGATGAATGTGCCTATCTGGCATATTCTTAGGCATGAATAAGTTCCCAAACCATTTAAGAGCTGAAGGGTAATTTTTGTGAAACCCAACGTGGATGCTGTTGGGAACTCTGACCTTGCATGATGCTGGTTAGACTGGTTGTTAACCTTCAATTCTTTTTGTTGTTGTTGTTTTGCTTTTTTGGATTGCCTTTCAAAATTTCTTGAAAACAGCCATTTTTAAAAATGAAATAATTCAGTTTCTGTGACTGTATTCAGCTGTTACATGAGGGAAAAAAGGTGTGGAACATTAAATCTTCTGTCAGACACATTTGATTTCAATAATATGAGACTGTTTTCATATTGGGATCTAAGTGAAGTGGGGTTTCACTAAGATGTTTCTTTTAGCTAGCCATGTTTCTGAGAGTGAATCCTCCTGTGTTTTGGCCTCAGATTCAGTGTTTAAAGCTGTCCCAGCACCCAACATGGCACCTTCAGCAGTCAACCGAGAGAGGCACTCCTGCGATGCGCTGAATCGCTGGGTAAGGAAAGCGCCGGTCTGCTCCCTTGTACATCCCAGAGCATCACCACCTGGCCTCCTAGCTGAGACAGCACAAGGTCACGCATGAGAAATCTGACTCACAGGCAGGGAGTCTCCTAGGAAAGCACTCGGCTTGTTCTGGGCTCTGCTCTGAATCAGATCCCCACCTCCCATGCTGTGACCTCTGGCAAGTCTTGGGCCTCCTTTCCTTACTTTCCTCACGTGACCACTGTTGCTGTCTGCACCTGTAAAACAGCAGATATGGGCTGCACTGCTGCTGCTTGGGTGTGGGGTGAGGTCCAAGCCATATCAGAAGCACCAGGCCAAGTCCATGTGTGCCTGTGGTAGGCTGACAGTGCCAGGCTGACAGTGCCAGTCCAAGGCTACATGGTCAGCCGCTTTTTGGATACTGTAATACTACTAGGATCACAGTCTCAGTCATGTTCTAGACAGCATGTGGCTGCTGTCCACAGCACTGCCAGGGTTTGGTGAGTTACGGTGCATCTTTGCAAAGCAGGTCATAACAGCCATTAATAAACCCCGGTTAAAGCAGATGGAAATGAATTAAATTAGAATGAAAAATGAATGAAATTAAATGAAAACTTCAGGTTACTCAAGTGTGTGTAGAATATCATGTTTTATGGCAAACACTCCACTCAGAAAAGATCCAAATGTCAACAATTGGTGTTTTTGAGTGGTGTGTTATGGGTAATTTTTACTTTGTGGTGTTGGGTTACCTGCATCTCACATTTTTTCTACAGTTAACTTGTATTAATAAGAAAAAAATGTAAAATGTGCCATTTTTAAAAACAAGTAACTCATAAGTATTTAGAGACAGTCTGAATATGAAAGGACACCAGCTCTATAAGCCTGTGATCTGGGCTGAGTGGGTGAGGGGAGGTGGGGGACACTCGAGTCCTATGTGGTAGGAGCTGATGCGCTGTCCTTGTCCCACAGCTGGGAGAGCAACTGAAACAGCTGGTACCTGCGAGTGGCCTCACTGTCATGGACCTGGAAGTCGAGGGCACGTGTATACGATTCAGCCCTTTAATGACAGCTGCAGGTAAACAGTCTTGTGGATTTCCCTCATTTTTATTCCAGAGGGAGTGGTTCCATGTCCATTAAAGTCCACGCTGCTGCTGATTGATTAACTTTTTTTGACATTTGGTTCTGTGGTTTCTATCAGTCTGTCTGTTTTGGAGGTGGAGATGGTAACTGGGGATCGAATCCAGGAGTGCTTTGCTCTCCCTAAGTTGCTGAGGCTGGCCTTGAACTTGGGATCCTCCTATCTCAGTCTCCGGAGTCACTGGTATTATAGTGGTGCACCACCACACCCAGCTCCAACATTCTTTTTGGAAGGGCTTTAACTTTTCTTTTGGACTACATTTAGGTAGATTAACATTCTAGTGTAACATCTCAAAAATCGAATGAGACTTCTGAAATCACAAATTCCTATGCTCTGATATTCTGTGACCCTGGTTTTTCTGTTTTAATGATTCTTACTCCCAACTGTATGTTTGAATCACCCGCAGGACTTAACAACTACCAGGCAGCTGGGCCATCAACAGAGAATCTGATTTCTTAGGTCCAGGAGTGGAGCCTGGACATCAGTATTTTTTTTCAATTGCATTTTGTTGTTGCTGTATGTATTGAAGGTGTACAACAGTATGTTTTGGTACTCAGAGGTGAAGACCTAATACAAGGCAAGGTATAAAGAAAGGGCACAGAGCTCCCATGCCCTCTCCTGACGCACCATCTTCCAAGAGCTTCCATGTGTCCCACTATCCAGAAGATTCCCCACAGATTCCAGTAGGCCAGTGAAGGTTGAGAGCCACCTTTTTAGACTTTTCAGAAAGCAGTGTAGTTCAAAATGTGTCTCATGACAAAGCCCTGGGGACATGTATCTTCCTTCTCAGCCACTAAGTGCCTGTGGGACCTTGAGCAAGATTCTTGCTCTCCAGACGTTCCCCATTACCTCACGGTAGCAAAATGAAGACTAAACAACAGGAGAAATAACTGTGGTGTCCTGTTGCACAGTAGGGTGACCTCTGATGACAATAATGTTCTATACATCTCATAACTAGTAGAAGGTCTTTGAATGCTTTTCCACACATGAGTGGTAAGTGTGTGAGAAGATAGAGATGCTTACCCTGATTTATACACTACAGTGTGTACAATCAAAATATCACCTGGTACCCTATGAATATGTACAATTTTTATGTGTCAGTTTTTTAAAAATCATCTGGAAGAAAGTAAAAATATGGTGGTACTTTTTTTGAGAGATGATCTAAATATTTTCAGAAAATGTTTGGTGGTTTTTCATGAGATGTGTTCAACTTTTGGGGGATGATATTTTCTCAAAAGTCATGAAAGCAAGAAAATGCAGGCATTTGTCCTGCAAAAAAGAGGCCATTGGGGCTGGGGTTGTGGCTCAGTGGTAGAGTGCTTGCCTAGCATATATAAGGCACTGGGTTCAATCCTCAGCACCACATAAAAAATAAATAAAGGATTGTGTCTATCTACAACTAAAAAAATACTTAAAAAAAGAAAAATCCATTATTATGGAGATTGCTGATGGCCTTACCACCGGCCCTGGAGGCTGAGTCTCTGAGGCTGGAGAAGCCAGCTGAGGACATCCTGAGCTTGCTGGGATTCGTGGCTGAATAGAGGGAAGGATGGGGGAGTAGTATCCCAAGACACTTACACCCAAAGCCCTAACACCTCTTAGCACTTGCCTTGAAATGATGGTATTGTCACCATCCCCTGCCCTTCCTGGCATCTCAGACAAATCCACCAAAACACTTTACTCATGAGACCCGGTCTCAACATAAAAAGGGCTGGGGATGTGGCTCAGGGGTTAAGTAGCCCTGGGCTCAATCCCTGGTACCAAAAATAAATAAATAAATAATCCTATGTGGGGGGAGAGCATATTTACACCTGAAACAGCTGGCTGTGTTGATCTTTAATGTGATTCTTTCATATCTAGCTGAGTGGCTTTTTGTTTAACTCCTCAGCTGCAGCCAGCTGGATGCACCTAGAGCCTTTGACCTTGCTAAGAAGGGGACCCCTTCTTCTCACTGTTAACCATTCCTTAAGCATTTCTTATACATCCTGTCAATGTTTTCAGTTTTAGGAACTCGAGGAGAGGATGTGGATCAACTAGTAGCCTGTATTGAAAGCAAACTGCCAGTCCTGACCTGTACCCTACAGCTGCGTGAAGAGTTCAGGCAGGAAGTAGAAGGGATGGCAGGTCTCCTATATGTTGATGACCCCAACTGGCCTGGGATCGGGGTTGTCAGGTAAAGGTCTGGCTGGCCACGTGATGAAGATGACCTGGCTGTGTCAAGCACATGGGTGGGACATTTTGTGAACCAGCTTAGAAATCCAAGATGAATACAAGTCATAGCATAGTTATCTATTGAAAACTCACCTAGGCATTCTGGACATGTATTAAGGCCCAGCACACACAGGTGGTTTGGTCCCCATTGCGTTCTGTGAAGCAGGCAGCCATGTGAGCTCTGTCTGTATGTGCCAATGTGCAAGTTCCAGGGGGAGACCCTGAGATGGTTACCTTCCTGGGTATATAAGAACTGCAAATCAATAAGCAAAAGAACCCAGGTCTAAGGAAGAGAGCTCTCCACTGGCCTCTACATGAGGCCTCTACAGTCCTTCTGTGGCTGCTTTCCTCTAAGGAGGCCCATCTCCTGTTTTTCAAGGCATGTAAGAGACCTACAGAACTTGTTTCCTCCTGATTTTTCATGGACCAAAAACTTAGAATATTCTTGTAAGTTTTTGATCTTAAGACACGACAGTTACTCCTTTCCCCTGTCTCACTCCACATCCATGTTAATCTCTAGTAGCTCATATTCCACTTACAATCCTGTGTCTGAAGAGACATTTGTTCTCTTAGATTGAAGTGCTGTTATTTGATATTGTTTTTAGGTATGAACATGCTAATGATGATAAGAACAGTTTGAAATCAGACCCAGAGGGGGAAAATATCCATGCTGCACTCCTGAAAAAGTTAAATGAACTGGAATCTGATCTTACATTTAAAATGGGTAATTACTGCTTTTATAAGTAAAGATCTTTGGAGGGACATTTTCTATAATGGTTAGAAGAAAACAGGTTTCCTCTTGGGAGGAAGCTTTGGCTCAGTGCAGATGGAAGTGCGGCTCCTAGGGTGAGTCCTCCCTCCTCCTCAATAGCCTTCTGCACCTTTCCCTGTTGAGCAGTGTCTTCCTCACTCTGTGAAGGAGGCTCCTTCTGCATGGTCCTGGTTATTATAAAGGAAAGTGGCCCAGGGCTCACCCTCATCAGAGGACTTGGGAGCCAAGCTTGTCTGTTGTTTCCACAGGCCCTGAATACAAAAGTATGAAGAGCTGTATCTACATTGGCATGGCAAGTGACGACACAGATGTTTCCGAACTAGTGGAGACCATTGCAGTCACAGCCCGGGAGATCGAGGAGAACTCTAGGGTCCGTAAGACCAGTCAGTGTTTAATACCTTTTCTAGGTCTTGGTTGGCCAGCTAGTTGGGGTCCTGAAGGAAAAGGCTACCCTCAAAAATGTCTACTCTGAGTTCTTTCCCCAAAAGCTTGTCATTGTTGCTAGGCGTGGTGCCAGGCATCAGGAATGCCAAGTGGGTGTGACATATTCCCTGCCCTGGTGAGCTCACCAGGCAGTGGGGAGAGGCACATTCAGCCAAGAAGCATGGTGCGGTGCAGACTATGGATGGTAGCGACTGAGCACTGGAAGACGCCTCCCTCTCAAAAAGGAGCTAGCTGGGCTTGAGTGGATGAGGCAGGTGTTTCTGATAACGGACTTCCCACCAGAAACAGACCTGCCCCTGTTGGCCACTTGGCATGGAGGTTGAGGGTACAAGGATGAGGACATACTCTCCAAACCAGGCATGTCTGAGAGGAAGCAGACGTGTGTTATGTAATTCCTTTGGGTAGTGTGGGGAGAGAAGGAAGTTTAAAATAAGGCTAGATACCAGCTGCATTCCCTGTGGGGTGGGCTTCTACATTACTTCTGACTCTTTCTCCACAAATGTTGAACAGCGTGTTTTCCATTGATGCAACATTCAGGTTGTAAGTAGTTATTTCTCCTCTGTTGCCTGGCAAATGAAGGCAGTCACCAAGATGTGTGTGTGTCTGGGCCTCCATGAGCATTTTATACTCTTATTTGATTTTTTACTTTCATTTTTACCGGTGTTTTAATGCAGAATCTACTGATATATTTTTGAAAAATGTCCCAAATGTTGTGCTCATAGTTCTAGTCTGTAGGCAAGAGACTTAGGCAGATAATGCCTTTCTTGGTCTTACACAGCTTCTGGAAAACATGACGGAAGTTGTTCGGAAAGGAATTCAGGAAGCTCAGGTCCAGCTGCAGAAGGCGAATGAGGAGCGACTTCTGGAAGAGGTGAGGCCACCACAAGGACTCCCAGCTGCCATGGGCTGGGAGGGGGCTCAGCAAGGCCATTCTGAGCAATGGTTATGTTTTACAGGGAGTGCTGCGGCAGATACCTGTAGTAGGATCCGTGCTGAATTGGTTTTCTCCAGTGCAAGCTTCACAAAAGGGAAGAACTTTTAACTTAACAGCAGGTAGGACTCTGTTCTCGCTTACCTGAGAGTTTTAACCAAACACCTTGAGTTTCCAACTCCCCTTCTGCTAAGAAGTCTCTTCCATTCCCATTCTCTATCCCTGGGTCCTCTGCCAGGCACCTGAGCAGGTGAAGCATGTCTGCCCCTACTGTTATCACCTTCCTTCTCCCCAGACAGCTGACACAGCCCTACAAGGCAGGCTCGGTGCCTTGAAGCAGTGGAGATATGTTTGTTCAGAACCTTAAGGCAACGGGGTTGGGCACCTGAGCTCAGGGTTACTGTTCCTTGTAGTTCCCAGCAGAAGCTATTCTAAAAAGTGGGCAGCCAAGGCCACAGCACGCAGCGCTAGGACATTTTGTTTAACGCCAGGCAGGCAGCCAGCAGTGTTACCAGTTGCTGGAATTTGGGGAAGATAGTAAAGCCTATGACTTCTTTCCTGCTCTGTGAAGAAAATAATATTCCCAACCCCTAGGTCCCTCCTTTGTTCCTTCCCCAGGAAATGATGACTGCATTGTCATAACAGCAAAAGATAATCTGATTTCTAATCTGCCAAGCCTCGGCCTTTAGCAAAGAGGTGTCTGTTTCTTCTTGCTAAAGTGCGTTCCGCAGCTGGGCCTGGCTCCCCAGGGGTGCTTGTGGCAGTCCCTGGCCACACATTCCCAGGGACTCAGGAGACAGGAGAAGATAGGACACTCAGCAGGGTGGCCAAGTGAGCCAGCTGCAGCACAGCTTTTCCTAGTTCTCAGCACATTTCAGGAATACAGTGTCTCCACCAGTCTGGGAAGCTGAATGGCTAGTCACAGCTTATTAAGGCACCAGGCTGATTAAGGGCAGGTGGCATCTCCCAGGACAGCCTCTGCCAGGAGCTTCCACCCACTCCTGTCCTTTTTTTTCCTGGCAGGCTCTCTGGAGTCCACAGAACACACATATGTCTACAAAGCACAAGGTACAGGAGTGACACCACCTCCAACCCCCTCAGGCACTCGAATCAAACAGAGACTTCCAGGTACCTCACATCTCCATGTTTTGAGTTCATTAACAAGGAATAAAATTGGTTGTATTTCTCTTGGGAAAATAGACCTTGGCATCACGTATAATAGTTTTTCCCTGTTTGCTGCATTCCTGTGGTTTCCTGGTTCTTGAATCCAAAGTCCTATTTCTCTTAAGACCAACTATCCTTGTCACTAACCATTAAGTAGTCTTGAGATTTAACCTTAAAGAATTCCTCAGTGGCATTCCAAGGGACACATAAGGTCTGGGGAGCTGGCAGTATTTTCACCACGGTACTTACTCTTCTGAGCTTTTATTAAGAGAACCTCAAAGGTTGCAGCTTGGGGAGTATGTTAATGTCACAGTAGCAATTCTGGGTTCCCCCTCACCTCTTAAGGTGGTTCAGAGGCAGGAACTGCAGGGTTCCTGATGAAGCAGTTACTGTGAGGTAAAGCTGTGCTGGCTGCAGAACGTCTTCGCTCAGCACCGCCCACCCCATCTTTCTCTAGGCCAAAAGCCTTTCAAAAGGTCCCTGAGAGGTTCAGATGCTGTGAGTGAGACCAGCTCTGTCAGTCACATTGAAGACTTGGAAAGGATGGAGCACCTATCCACTGGACCCGAGCAAAATACCCAAGAGATGGCCCATGGTCCTGAGCAACCCCCTGGGGATTCCGTCCCTCCAGCTAGCCATCCCGAGGCCCTCCAGAACAGGGCCCAGCACCCTGAAGATGACCACCCACAGGTAGAAGAGCCGGAAAGCTTAAGATAAAACGCAGCTGGGTGGAGGGCGGACTGACTGCTGTCCCGGGAGGGGAGTTGTGTTGAAAATGCGAACTGTGCCACATGCTCACACGACAGGAGTGACTTATTTGTGCTAAACAATAATTTTTTTTTTTTTTTTTGCACAAACACATACCTAAAAGCCAGGCTTTCTAGGAGGGCAATCGATGATTTTATATGTATGTAAAACAGCCAAGTACTACTGTTTCTGGCACACCCAACTATAGTAATCCCATTTCCCCCCAAGTTATCATAAACACTTTTTATTCAGAAAGAATATTTAAAATTTCGGGTGCCTGCCATTTGAAACACTTTCATCTTTCTGAATATAAGCATAAGTTGTTAGGTTGCACATAGTGACTTTGTGGCAAAGCAGCCTTCATTAGGACTCTGCAGGTTCTCTGCTGGGCTTCCGTAGAGGGAGACCACAGCATTCGTCCATCTGGTTCAAGGATCTCTAGTGTGATCGAGTTGGATTGGTTGGCTTCAAGGAGAACAGGTCTCAGCGGGACAGTGAGAGTATAAGAAGCTGCCTCCTGCTGTCTCCAACTGCTGCTTTTCCTGGAGATTGAGTAAGGACTGTGTCCACCAAGCTGTGGCAAGGCTTCTGTCTGGAACTGTCCTCTGCCACAATTCCTTTTCTCCCTTTATATACTCTTTATAAACAAATTTAAGGACTCATCTATTAAGAGTAACTCTAACATCTCTTCCCGACCATGTGTGTATATATATATATATATATATGTATGTGTGTATGTGTGTGTGTGTGTGTATATACACACATATACATATATATGTATATTTTTAAATACTGGTAAAGCTTTTAAATCAGACTGAGCTCGTTTCTGTTTAATATCTGAAAGCCCGAAAGAGGCTGCTCCGAAGAGCCCGACACTAAGTATGCTGTGCAGCGCTCCTTAGGTGGAATTCTCAAGTAAGTACCTTTGACCTGTCACTCTGGAGCACCTCCGGCTTCTCTTCCACTTGTAGCTCACCCTGGGCCCAGCTCAGAAAGGAGAGCCAGAGAAGTCATCTCTCCCAGTCTGACCAGGCCAGACTGCTGCAATTACTGAAGTAAGCTCCTCATTCCTGCCCATTTCTACTATCCCAAAGCACCGCATTCCTTCCAATCGGGCCCCTGTGCCTTTTTTTTTAGCCTCACAAAGTCAAGCAATGGGAGAGCATAGATGGGGAGGAATTCACAATGGATCTGTGGATTGCAGTGTTGGAGCCTTAGTTATGCCACATTAAGCCTATAATTATACTGATTTGATGTGATTTTTGACATTTGGCACTTGTTAAAATGCAATTTTCCTTTTTTTTTTTTTTTTTTTTTTTTACTTTTTTTGGGGAGAGGGGGTGCAGATGATCAAACACAGTCTTCCCTGTTTATTTGGTGCAATGAAGTATAGCAGATAACCAGGGGGAGGGGTAAATTATCACCTTTAACAAGATTAATTTTTAAATGTTTTTATATATATATTTGGAATTGTTAAATTGGTTTTGCTGAAACAGAATTTCATCCTTGAGATACTATTTGAATGTTGGTTTCAATAAAGGTTCTTGAAATTGTTACCACTGAACTCAGTTTATAAATCTTACCACTAAGTAGGCACGGTGACTTCCTTTTGGATGGTAACTTTAGAAACATGAAAGGTTTCTAAAAATATAAATTGTATAATAACCAAAGTTTGGGCATTTATTTTAATGACCTTATACTTAAAGAACAGTGATTTGGTATAATTCTCCGATCAAATTTAGTCTGATAGGAGACTATTTTAGAGGTTGTTATAATGGAGAACAACAAGATGAAACTTTTTTTCTAGTAGAGCAATTTTGGATATGAAGCTTCTAAAATAATCTTAGGTTAGAAAACTCTGAACTATATATAGATCTACAATGAATTTTACTGCATTTAAATACTGTTTTTCAGACAAAATTATTGATTTTACTTGATTCACTAATGCAGCAGAATTAGGAAGACATATGCAAGTGTCTGAAATAGCCAGGTAATTTTTCCTGTGTCCCTTATTACTGGTTGGACATGGACCTTTTTAGTAAAGCAAAAAGTAAATCTAAACAAATGCCTTTGTCAAAATAAGATTTTATTTTGAAAGTCATTTGAGAGACACTGAGGAAGGAAGGAAACCTAAGACTCAATGGTGTACATTCCAAATTTATCTTCTTTCCAAACCCCACCAATGGTCTCTGTCATGCCAAAAAGTAGCTTTCTTTGATAATTCCTACATTTAGCTTCCTGGAGGAGAGATCTTTTCCCATAAGCCATCTTTATTTTTCTTGTAGAGGAGAGCTTTATTTCCAGGAAACAGCATATTCATTGGAGAGGGGTATTTCTTTAAAAACATCAAGGTAGATCTGATATGTTGAACAAAGTGGGGGGGCTCAGCCAAAGGGGAAGTGGAAAGGTTCTGAAAAACAAGATTGTGGGCTTGAGAGAAGAGGAACGTGGCTCTATGCCTTGTTTTGATAAAGATGTCAGAATATCTTTGTGTTCTGTAATCATTAATCAGGACATTCTCATATTAATAGCTAGTTCTCTATGTACATATCTTGTACAGTAAATACAGTATATTCCTTATTGCTTCACCTGTATAGTTACCCGGGACATTACTTATCCCCAATGGGTCTTCCAGTGACTTCAAGAAAGTAAATATTACCGCTGAAGGAAAAGCAGCTATTATCTAGTCTAAACCGTTTTTTTTCTTACAGATGAGAAAACCAGGGTCCAGAGATCTAAGATTTACCCAACCTGTAAATTCTCACCTCTAGTATTTGCTTATCATCTTGCTGCAACCAGAAATCCACATGTGGAAATGGCATCCAGGAATACGGGCCTATCCGAAGTTGCTCAGTCTTTGCATCATAAATGCTAATCATCTAAAAGGGAACAGTTCAAGGATAGGACATCAGGAATGTTACCCACTTCTCAAACCCTACCATTACTTGAGCTCCAGTGTAGTCTAGTTCAAAGGCACCCTTCCAGATGATAAGCTGCTTAAAAATTGTGTTTCACATAATAACAAAGTTGCCACCTACTGAAGTGTGTTTGGTGCTGCACTTTGTGGGGAAATGTTTTTAGCTGTTTAGTTCTGACAGTAGTCCTGCAAGGAGATGGCAGTCTTCCCACTTTGGATGAAAACTGGAGACTCAGGTGGCAAGTCACCTGTCCAGTGAGCATCAGAGCTGGGCCTCACAACCAGGTGTGTCTGATCGAAGTCTATACTCCCGGGGCTGCACAAAACTTTGTCTTATCATTCATACCCCAAGCAACTGATCACCTTGCAACTTAAAAAGCTCACAATACAGGCTGGGGATATAGCTCAGTTGGTAGAGTGCTTGCCTCACATGCACAAGGCCCTTGGTTCAATCCCCAGCATCACCAAAAAAAAGAAAAAAAGAAGCTCACAATGCTTGATGCCCCGTCAAAAGAAAGGAAACATCAGCTTATAAAAGCTGATTTATCAAGAGATCTATCCCCTGAATTCCCCCCCAAATTTTTTTTTTTAGTTTTCGGCAGACACAACATCTTTGTTTGTATGTGGTGCTGAGGATCGAACCCAGGCCGCACGCATGCCAGGGGAGCGCACTACCGCTTGAGCCACATCCCCAGCCCTGAATTCCCAAAATTTGTCAATGATAATTTTCAGAGCCAGATGTGGTGGTACATGCCTGTAATCCCACCAACTCAGGAGGCTGAGACAGAAGGATCATGAGTTCAAACCCAGCTTCAGTAAAAGGGAGGCACTAAGCAACTCAGCGAGACCCTGTCTCTAAATAAAATACAAAAGAGGGCTCAGTGGCTGAGTGCCCTGAGTTCAATCCTTGGTGTAAAAAAAAAAAATAAATAAAAAAAAATAATTTTCAGCTTAATCAACAAGAGTCAGTTTTGGTTACTAAAACTGAAATGTGTTCTGGATATTAACCAAATTAGGATTATTATGCTACCTTGAATAAAAATGAATCCTAAACAAGATTGCACCCTGACTCTAAACATGTTTTCCTATGAAAATGTCAGCATTTCACAAACAAGCAAACTTCTGATTTTTTTTGAGTACTTTTAAAGACTTGTTCAAGCCATCCCTCAAATGGGACGTGTAAGTCTTGAGTTTGTATTTTTCTTAACAGTACTTGGAGTTGAGTGCTGGGTGCTCTACTACTGAGATATATCCCCATCCCTTTTAGAGACAGCTTGGACAACTGAGTGAAACCCTATCTTTAAACTTGTCTCTCACTTGTCTGGGATTACAGGTGTACACTACCATGTCCAGTTATTTTCTAATTTTTTTAAATTAGAAAATAATTTAAAAGAATTAAAAAGCATCCTAAGCACCAGTTTTTTTGTTTTTTGGTTTTTTTTTAAAATGCATCCTAGGGGCTGGGGAATGTAAATTAGTTGTAGAGCATCTGCCTAGCGTGCACCAGGCTCTGGGGCTCATTCCCAACACTACCAAAATGGGGGAGGGGGGAGTACCCTAAAGGAAATTAATGTTTTAAATTGATCTGATCATTTTGGGGGTTAATTAAATCATTCCAGGACACTGCTTTTCAGTGACTTGGTCCAAAAGAATGCATGATCCCAAGTGCAGAGGAGAGAAGCTCCCCTCTCCCTTTGTAGGAAAGATACATGGAAAGTTGTTAAAATGAAAAGAGGTTCATTCTCTTTGGATCTAGACATTGTGGATTCATACTTATATCCTCCTGCACCTAAAAAGGCAGAGAACCTGGGATCTGGGTTATAACCCAAAATCAATCTTGAGCTTTAAAGAGGCAGACATGAGCTTTTCTAAGTTCTTTAAAACTCAAGCCTTTGGTGTTTCATTCATTTTCCCTCCTCACCCCCCTAACACAAAGACGCGTTCCCACTCACGGGGCCTCCAGCTAAAGCTCGGGCAGCTCGCAGCTCCTCCTCGGGGCCTCTATCTTGAAATGTGGCTCTGTATATCTCTGCTGTTTTAATGTTGACAGCTGTGAGGGACAACAGGATGAGTTTGAATTGACAAAAGACTTACACAGTCTTACATTTCTACCATCAAGTAAGAGCCAGAAGTTGAGAGAAAAGATTGGGAACTAATAAACAGTGACTGGTATCTGTAGCCTCCCCGCTCTGGAAAGGGACAGCACAGTCTCTGTGCCTTGAAAACAGCCGAGGCCTGAGCCGGGCCAGGTAAGACATGAACTGCCCCAGCCGAGCCTGGCAGATGCTCAGCAAGCACATGGCAAAGCCATCTGGTCAGCCCTATGTCCACATGCTATCATAGTGTTCTTAACTTGAACTTTTAAGAGTTTTAGACACATAGTTACAGAGAGTAAGATGATGAGCACCTGCATATTCACCATCCAGCTAAATAAATACAAGGGTACAGTAGAACCCCTTTGCAAATACAGACCATCACAGACCACATCCCCGAGAATCCTAGGCACTGTCACAGGAGGGAGAAAGGTTCTGAGAGGTGTACACTTTTTTCTCAATAAAGTTCTCAATAAAGTTCCCAAAGTACACACAGATCCAGATGCCCCACTCCCTCCCCAGAGGGCACCCGCTCACACACAGGCCTGTGTGGCCCTATTGGGTCCTGTGCAGGTGGGCAGTGTATACTGTGCATTGCTGTCTTTTGCTCCCCAGAGTCTCGGGTTACGGACGTTGTGGCAGTTCCACAGTTAAAGGTTAGAGAGGTCAAGTTGCATGCCCAGGGTCTCACAGTAAAAAGAGGAGTCCAGCCTGCCGTGCACTGACGGCAGTAGGGATCCTCCGTCAGATTCTGATCTGAGTCTGCCTTTTCAACAAGAACCCAATCCTCCAACCCCTAAGTAAACACACTACTTACCAATGCCATAAATTATTGGAAAGTGGTTTTCATTTTCTTCTCGGTCATTTAATTCTAAGAAATTAAGAAAAAAAGGTTTAAGATATAATCGTTAAGAAGCTGTAAACAATTGTTTTCACTGTGTGTAATAACAGGAGGAGCCCTCACTGCACAGGGGGCAGACATCAGAAAACCAGATGGTGGCAGTTTCCCTGCTGAGTAGAGGACCCTGGTGCTTCCCAGGCATCTGCCAAGCAGGGGGCAGTTCCTCTGGTCAGGGCCTCCCCTCCCAGAGAGGAGAGGCAGGCTCTGACAGTCCTGAGGAGGGAGATGCAGTGCATGTGGAGAGAAGAGTCCAGCACCTGCACTAGGGTCTGTCATGGGCGGGGTGGGCGGTGGTGGCTAGAGACAGCCAACAAAGCTGGGACAACCTCTGTGTGTGTTTTCCGACTTGGGTCCTGGTGCTAGTCCTGCAGGAAAGTTGTGGGCAAAATGTACCTGAACCCTGCAGTTTGTTTTGGCAAAACTTACCTGTCACACATAATGTCACCAAGTGAATGTCATCTTCTTGTTTGTCAAATTCACCTATAATTAGAATTTTGAAATTGGATGTCAAACAAGTTCCTCTGGGCAGAACACACTGCTGAGCAAGTCAAGACAGGGGCAGAGGCGGAAGCCAGCTGAGCGCTTGCCTCGCCCTCCTCACAGCCACCACCTGGGCTAAGGCCAGACACATGCTTAGCCTCAAGCCCAAAGGAGAGACGACTAAGCCTTTCCATCTTTATCTTCCTTAGAGCTTTGGGGGGACACACAGACCCCTAAGAGTAGACTTTAATAACTCTTCTTCTGATCACCTTTTGTCCCCTTGATTATCAGGGTCATAAAAAATCTGGTGAGGCTGGTGGTGAAGCTCAGTTGCAGAGCGCTTGCCCAGCATTCCCAGGGTCCTCCCTGGGTTCCATGTCCAGCACTGCACACATGTATACAAGAAAATATGGTCATCGTGGAAGATACAAGGGGGCATAATGAAGTAACTATCCTAGCTGTGTCAATACTCAGTCTCTCTCCTTCCCTCTTTTTCTGTGGACAGTTGAGCCCAAGCATAGAGTCAATTTCATACCCACTCACACCATGTAGACAATTTTATATCCTCTCATACACATGGGAAAGTACACATGTACAAGCTTAAGAGCTTGTAATTCAAAGTTCTTTCAGTAACTTTTAGTGACTGCATAACTTACTGATAGTTATCAGATTATTGTTTCTTGTAAATAATGTTCTATTGCTCATCTCTGGGCATAAATCTGTGTGCATTTCAGATTACTTGCTTAAGATTCCCAAAAGGAGAATGATGGGTCAAATCTTTTAAAAACTTAAGCCATGATGCCAAGTCGCATCATCTTCTGACGGCTGCCCCATGTGTATTCTGGCCTGTGTGTGTGCCAACCTCACTGCCTCACTGCTGTGCTTTAAGACAGGACAGTGTTTTGTTGATGGGTTTTTTGCTAATAGGGAAAAAAATATCAGTGTTTTAGATTCTGCAGGTTAAAATGGACATGCCCACCAGAATGGTTCTGTTCTTTATATAATTTGGATCATTTACTATACTAGAATGTGCCAGTTGAAAATCTTATCTCCATTCTGTTGGCCCCTCCAAATTTCGCTCCGTGCTGTTCTACCTCTGTGTTCAGTTCCAGCTGAGCAGGACCATTTCTTCATCTACTCCAAGTCTGCCCTCTTAGGCTTCATTCTAGTTGGGATTTTTAACAAAAAATAGGTGGAAAAAAAAAAGCAAAAAATAGGTGGAAATCTTTATCAAACTAGAGAAAGAAACAATGAACTTACTAAGAAGTTGGTGAGTAAGTTTTTGTGACAACTGCCTGTCATCACTGAAGCCTCCCACGAGGTGCACTTCCAGCCTGGCAAAGAGACGGCACGGTGGTCAGAGCCAGGACAGCACGCGGCAGGGCACGCTGGTTCTGCTTTGATTTTTAGTTCTGAGCTTCCACGAACCCCTGCTCCAGGATGCTTCTGGCCTTTTTCATTCACAACACACAAATTTGGGGCAAACTGGGAATGTGGGTGGCGCTGCCAAGGCCACTGGCAGTCTTCTGAGGACCCTGCCCAGCTTCCCTGATGACGGAGGGGATGGCCATCTGAACACAAATGCAGTGCCACCTGTGCAGAGGTGAGAAACTGCTCTAGAGGAACACAACTGCTTCGTCATCCACCCACCCAAGTGAGACACTTTTAAAATTTCTTGAGGTCCTCAACCAGGAAGAGCTGGGTGAGATGTAAGAGAGGGCTCCCTGGCAAGTAGACACTAGGTGGGTGCTGCCTCCTCTGAGGGGTTCTCATCAGCATTTCCAAAGCACAAGCCTAGGACCCAGGACACCAGACCTTCCCACAGTGTGAGCACAAACACGGCCCCATGAGATGGGAACAAGGGGTAGTTTGAGAAACCATGCCTTTGGTGACCTCTCCCTCGGAGTCCCCGTGCACCAGAGTATAGTAAAGCTCTGACAAGTGATACAACTACAACACCCAAACTAACTTTGTCTGACCCCATTTCTCATACGTGACCTTCTCCATAGCCTGTAACAACCTGGGAGACTCGTGCTGGGGGAGGGGAGAGGTGCTGCCATACTGCACTGATGTCCACCAAGACACACGACCTTCCTAAAGAATGAACCAGAACTGCTATGTACCCTGTACAGGGTGTGGCATCAAGTGGCCTCATAAGAGATGTTAAATAGTAAGAAGGGCTGTGACCACTGGCTTTGTGACCACTGGACTACCAGACTAGGCTCCGGGCTTCCACAGTAACCAAATCAGTTCCCCTAGGAACAGACCAGGAATAGCTGATGACCATGTTCTGAGAACCACGGAGTCCAGGCCCAGCGTCAGGTCTAGGACATAACCTGCTGGAGCCAGTACAAAATGAACCTGCTGTTTTGCAACTGCGCAGGTCACAGCGATGAGGCCTGCCAGCCTGTGGCTGACCCAGCCAGAAGAGAATTACATTTAAAATTGGGGGCTGGGGCTGTCAGCTCAGCACATGCTTGGCATGTGTGAGGAGGCCCTGGGTTCAGTCCTGGGGACCAAAGGAAGAAGAAAAAATGTTTTCGTTGCTTTGAGTTAATGAGTGAAAGTGACGGAGCTTCCCTGGGATTCTAAGCACTTGCATATCACTGGACTAGCTCACTCAGTGGCCACCAACAGAATGAGTCAAGCCTGTGCAGTGACAGGAAGGAGGGGTACAGGTGTGAGCAGAGGTGTGATGGTGGCCTGAGTGGGAGGCCCAGCACTGATCTAGCCTCTAGCCGTTTGACTCCAGTATACTTCCTCTGTGCGCCTGTCAAACGGAGGGAGCGCGGGGGCTGAGAGGAACACATGGTCTTGGGGGACTGCCAGGTCAGGGGCCGGTTCTACCCAGCAATCCACACCCTAGCCACCACTGGACTGGGATGTCAAACTGCCCCTCGCCCCAGCCTCCACACGCTGCTTCCCTGCCTTGTCCCCCCCACACACACACCAGACACCCCTGTGGTTTCCTGGGCCT
The DNA here is from genome assembly GCF_045843805.1 of Urocitellus parryii. Taxonomy (NCBI): domain Eukaryota; kingdom Metazoa; phylum Chordata; class Mammalia; order Rodentia; family Sciuridae; genus Urocitellus; species Urocitellus parryii. Next base: position 11,144,509 of record NC_135539.1, on the reverse strand, counting down.
GCTCCTCCCCTGAGAGAGCACCATGGGGCGGCACGTGCTTGGCTCTGTGGCCGGCTGCTGCTCAGAGGAAGCATTTCAACAAGCAGTTGCTGAGCGAGAGAGGCCACAGCTGCAGTACCAGCAGCATGTGATGGGCCCAGCTCTAACAGCACATCTCTAAAAGTGGAACGACAGGTTCGGGGTCCCACCTGTGGAGAACCCAGCACTGACTACCTGCCTGCACCTGGGACCCGTGTACTCACTCACTCACTGCTGCAGCAGTGCCAAGGCGGGCTGCGTTCTCAGGGGAGCAAGCAAGGCATGGTAGTGTCACGATGCCACAAAGTTCCCAATTCACGAAAGAGTAGCATGGAGCTCACCTTCCACTTTGAGCGTGGTCAGAAAAGGATTTTATGGAGTTCATGATCAAGGGGACCTCGGCTTTGGTGTCAGTTCCATCACAATGCGTCAGGCAGGTAGCCCCATTACCTGAAGAACAAGGGTGAAATGACTCAGGTTATTCCCCAGGGGAATTCAGGAAGCAAGCCAGGACTACTCCTGTCCACTCAGCTGCCTCATCTTTGAATGTCCTGTTTAAAAAAAAAATAGAAAAGGCCGTGCTGCCCAGCCAACCCATTCTGACCAGGGCAACAGGGAGGTACCATGCAGACGAGAGAGAAGGTAAGCCAAGTCAGCTTTCAAACAGGTACCAGGAAGCTCAAGGTGAGAAGGGAAATGGTCCCACACTGCTGGGCCGGTTTAAGCAATGGTGTCCTCCACCTCTCTCATCATACCTGTGTGCCTCAGGACCACAATGTGACAAGTAGTGGCATCATCAGAACCCAGAATGGAGATGGAGCCTGTTTGAAAAAGAAATAAAATAAAATATCCAGTAGCCTTTTGGGATAACGCCCAATTCACTGCTTCCTAACCTACCATCCTTTGGGGAGGTCACTGCAAGCTCTCTTTGCTGAACATACAGAAGGCCCTGGGGTCCCACTTGTTGAACAGACTGACCTCTGAGAAGTCTGGCTCTTTCCTGTTTAATTAAAAAAAATAAAATAGTGATGTGAATTAGTGAGGATTGAAATAACTAAATAGGTGGAGAGAGCCGAAGTGTGCTCTGCGTGGGAAGCACGCTGGCGTATCTGGTATGTCATGTGACAGACTGAGATGAGAAGCAGCGTAGCATTCATCTGGAATATGCCCAGGAGACAAGCCATTTTACCTACAAGAGTCAAGATCCTCGATCACAGTTCTTCACTCAAGAGGGAGTGACTCCTGACTGTGTTAACAGTAGTGGCTCCAAGGCCATGGCCCTCCTTCTCTTCCTCTCAGAGCAGGCTAGGACTTCCCTGTCCCCTCATCTACTCACCCCACTTCCAGAACTCTGTACTGAGGGCCATGGCTGTGTTATTTAGAGCAGCAGAGAGCCGCGGACAGCAGGAGGCCTCGTCACCCACTAACTGCAGTCAGGAATCAGGGAGGACATGGGAGGAGTTTTGAGTGTTAAGTGAAAGGCAAAACTGGACAGTTTTTTAAAGAGCTATAAATACACTATTCATCAACAAGGGTAAAACGCTTATTCACACCGGAAAAAGTCACCAACAAAACCACAGTTGGGCTGTGCCACCACAAAGGACTTTACTGCGGCTGTTGTCTTCTATGATGTCTTTTTTTTTTTTTTGTATTGGAGACTGAACCCAGGGACACTTAACCACTGAGCCACATCCCCAGCCCTTTTTATTTTTTGAGACAGGATCTCCCTAGATTGCTTACAGCCTCCCTAAATTGCTGAGCCTGACTTTGAACCTGCATCCTCCTGCCTCAGCCTCCTGAGTCACTGGGATTACAGGCATGCACCACCATGCCCAGCTATGATGTCATTAAAGCAGAAAAACAAAAAGAAATGAGAATTTATGAAGGACATATTAACATTAGACGTCAAAAGATTTGTCTAGTTGGGTATTTGTATAAATTCTTATGCTGTAAATCTATTTTTAAAAAAGAGAATTTAGGAGCTGAGGGTGTCATCTATGCTAGAGCACTTGCCTACCTACCATGCACGAGGCCCCAGTTTCCAACCCGAGGATAGAGTATTTTTAAAAAGAATTTAGGTGTTAAATTCTTTAATGAAAGCTGAATTAAACATTTTTAAATGTCAAACTGATAAAACACTAACCTGCATTATTTCCTTCTTTATTTACAAATAAATACCTCAATGAAAACACTTACTAAAATGTGTGAGAGTATATTGAACCCAGGAGCACTTAACCTCTGAGCCACATCCTCAGCCCTCTTTTTTTTATTATTTTATTATTTTTTTTAATTTTATTTATTTATTTTTTGGTGGTGTTGGGGATTGAACCCAGGGCCTTGTGTATTCAAGGCAAGTGCTCCACCAACTGAGCTATATCCCCAGACCTATTTTTTTTTTAATTTGGAGATTGGGTCTCACTAAGTTGCTTATGACCTCGATAAGTTGCTGAGGCTGGCCTAGAACTTGCAATCCTCCTGCCTCAGCCTGCTGGGTTGCTAAGATTTCAGGTGTGCGTCACAGCACCTGGCTGTTTTACACACTTGTATAAGCTTTTTGCCATTCTGATACCTTCTGCTAATTTAGGTTTTGGGGTGAATCAATACAAGATGTAGTAAATGACAAGTTTGACTAGTTGTTCATCGTTTTCTTCAGTTAAGGAATTTCCACTAACTGGAAGCAAAACAATAATTTAAAAGAAACAAGTAGGGGGCTGGGGATGTGGCTCAAGCGGTAGCGCGCTCGCCTGGCATGCGTGCGGCCCGGGTTCGATCCTCAGCACCACATACCAACAAAGATGTTGTGTCTGCCGAAAACTAAAAAATAAATATTAAATTTTTTTTTCTCTCTCTCTAAAAAAAAAAAAAAAGAAAGAAACAAGTGGGGTGGAGGGGCTGAGCGCTGTACCACTGTAATCCCAGCGATTTGGGAAGCTGACACAGGAGGATCAGGAGTTCAAAGCCAACCTTAGCAGCTGCGAAGCACTAAGCAACTCAGTGAGACCGTGTCACTAAATAAAATACAAAATAGGGCTGGGGATGTGGCTCAGTGGTCGAGTGCCCCTGAATTCAACCCCTGGTAACAAAAGAAAAGAAAAGAAAAGAAAAGAAAAGAAAAGAAAAGAAAAGAAAAGAAAAGAAAAGAAAAGAAACAAGCCTTCAATTCAAGAAATGAACTGTAAGGCAATGGCTTTACCACCCAGCACTGCAGGGGGCGTCGAGCGAGGCGGGGTGGGAAGTGAGGCTGGCAAGGCAACTGCTGCGGCATCCGCAGGAAATAAATGTGACAGGTATTCCAGGGGCGCCTGTGTAGGCAAGGTCACCCACAAAAGCAAACCACTGTCCCAAAGACCCCAATCCTCTCTTCAACACGACTCTTGTTTCCCAAAGGAACAAGCCAGAGGGACAGGAAGACACTGCCCCACGAGAGCGCGAGTGGGTTTGACCTCCACTCTGGGAAATGAGACGTTTCAGCAGAACTTCTCTTGGGGACACCCCAGCCCGACTTCGTCACATTCTGAAATCAAAGCCCCCGTTCTCTCAAGTTGTGACATTCCCTGGACACCAACTCCACTACAACCCAGGGGTTGGCCACTCTTCCTAAGAGGACCTTTGAGGCTTTGCAGGCCACAAGTCTCTGTCGCTGTAGCATCAAAGCAGCCACAGACACCAGACCAGGGGACGTGGCTGTGTTCCAGCAAAACTTTATTTATAGGAAACACCAAAATTTGAATTTCAGCTAAGTTCCCATCACAAAATATTATTCTTTTGATTTTTTCGACTATTTAAAAATGTAAAGCCCTTCCTGACCCACAGGCTGTGTGCAGAGTGGCTGGCCGAGCCCTCACCCAGCTGCACCGGGGGCGAGCCTGCTTCCCTTAGCTGGCGCCACGCTTCCTGCACAGGCCTGAGCGTGCGAGCCGTGAGGCACAGCGGCAGCGGCACTGTCAACAGACGGGGTTCTCAAATCAAGCCTCCTTTCCCATAACTACACCTTCACCCTTTCCTTGTCTCCCATCCAAATGACTAAAGCCAGGGGGTGCAGCTCCATGGGCGGAGCACTTGCCTCACATGCCACCCGGGTTCCTCCCTGGGACCACCATGAACACCTTACTGCAGCACACCCTATGAGCAGCAGATCCTGGGCAAGCCCGTACCCGGTACCCGTTTCCCCCTCTGATAAATGGCAGGATGACATCCACCTTGTTAGTTGGTGAGGATCCACTAAGAGGTGACTTGCTTTGGGCTTGCACTGTGTTGGCCCCTACGAGAGCTCACCAGTGGGTGGCTGTCACCCTTTCCCACCTCTGTCCCCCAGCCCCAAGGTCTCCTTCCTTACCCTGCCAATCCTATCTAAGGGGGCCGCCAGCCTCACTGCTTCTAAACACTGATTCTGTAACATCAATTCTACTCAAAATCTAAGCCTGTTCATAAAGATGTAGCTCTGAGAATGTTCATTTTGGTGAAATCTCACAAACACCTCCATGTTTAAAAGTAGACTCAGGTGCAGTGGTGCACACCATAATCCCAATGACTTGGCTTGGGGACTGAGACAGAAGGATTGCAAGTTCAAGGCCACCCTCAGCAACTTAGCTTCTCAAAACAAAAATAAAAAGGGCTTGGGTGGAGCACAGTGGTAGAGCACCCCTGGTTCAATCCCTAACCCTACAAAATAAATAAAATTTTTAAAAAATTAAAAAATAAAAGCAGAAACAGGCTGGGGGTATGGCTCAGTGGTAAAGTACTTGCCTCGAATTCATGAGGCCCTGGGTTCCATTCACATTTGGATTTTGTAAAAAAGATAATAAATACATAAAAGCCACCAAAATAAGTAAAGAAAGGCAGAAATTTAAGTTATGGTGCATTCATATTATAGTACCATTAAACAAGACATTCCAGGATGGTTACTGAACCCAAGTGAATGATTAAGAGAAAGCGGAGCCAGGTACTAAGGTGCACTCCTGCCAACCCAGCCGCTCAGGAGGCTGAGGCAGGAGGATCACAAGTTTGGGCTAACCTCAGCAATTTAGGCAGGCCTTAAGCAACTTAGTGAGACTCTGTCTCAAAATTAAAAATAAAAAAGGGATGAGAATGTGACTCAGAGTTAAAGTGACCCTGGGTTCAATCCCCTGTGCAAAAAAAAAGTGAAAGCTGGCCCAGCATGGTGGTGCACACCTATAATCCCAGCTTCTCAGGAGGCTGAAGTAGAAAGATCACAAGTTCAAGGCCAGCCTGGGTGACATAGTAAGACCCCGCTTTAAATTTTTTCTTAATGGGTGAGGGTTTCCAGGGTTGTAACTTAGTGGAAGAAAACTGCTGAGTTCAAGCATTGCACAAAGGGACTTTCAGCCGGGTGGGAATGATTTGGATCTGCACTGTCTCATATAGCAGCCACCTGTGGCTGTTGAGCACTTGAAACGCCGCTAGTGTGACTGAGGAAATGATATTTAGATTTTATTTATCTTAATTTTAATGTAAATAGCCATGCAGCTAATGGCTACTGTATTGAATTACTCAGCACCAAAGACAAGGGCAGACTGCCAGGGTTCCAGCCCGGCTTCAGCACTTGGAGGATCTGGGACCTTGCACAGGTCACTCAACTTTCCTGATCCTCGGTCCTCATCTGTAAAATAAGAATAGTAACTACACTTATTTCACAGGGCAGTGGCAGCGCGTGGCAAGTTCCCTGGTGCTACTACAGTGGGCTGTTATGGCAGCCCTCCCTTACCCTCGGGGGCATGTTTCAGATCCCCCGTGGCTGCCTGAACCACGGAGGGTACTGACCCCTACAGATATTTTTACCAATACATACACACACATGATGACTTTAATTTATAAATTTGGCACAATAATATTAACAACAGCTAGGCCAGGCATGCTGGCCACGCCTGTAATCCCAGCAAGTCAAAAGGAAGGCCGAGGCAGGAGGCTCACAAACTCAAGGCCAGTCAATGTAGTGAGGCCCTAAGCAACTTCTTGAGACCTTGTCTCAAAAAGTAAAAAAGCCTGGGGATGTGGCTCAGTGGTTAAGTGCCCTGGATTCAATCCCCCATACCAAAAAAAAAAAAAAAACAAGGAAAGAGATTAATAACTAAGAACAAAAAGCAAACAATACAAACAATATACTTCAATAAAAGTTATTTAAAACTTAAGGATTATTTATTTCTGTAATTCTCCATTTAATATTTTCAGACTGGTTGACCCAGGTAATAAACTACAGGATGCAAAACCGCAGATGAGGGTGGACACCCTGTGTGCTTGTCACAGGCTATAAATGCTGGTACTGCATGCTTACAGCTTAGCCATCACACCAAAAAGACCCAGAGTTTGCTTTTGTTTTTTTTCTCCCTGCTACCAGGGATTGAACCCAAGGTGGCACTTAACCACTGACTCACGTCCCTGGCTCTTTTTACTTATTTTGAGACAGACACTGGTCTCAAACTTGCAATCCTCCTGCCTCAGCCTCCGGAGCTTGGGATTATAGGCAAGCACCACTGCATTCAGCCATGCTATCATTCTGAAAAGCACTTCACATGCCAGATGTGGTGGTACACTCCCAGAATCCCACTGACTTGGCAGAAGGATGGCAAGTTTGAGGCCAGCCTCAGAAATTTAGTGAGGCTCTAAGCAACTTGGTGAGACCCTGTCTCAAAATTTAAAAAATTTAAAGGGCTGGAGATTTAATTCAGTGGTAAAGTGCCCTGGGTTCAATCCTCAGTGCAAAAAAAAAAAATAGGAAAATCTTAAGATATTCACCAAAACATGAAGAATGGCTGTGATCCAATTATTTTTTTCTTTTTAATATTTATACTTTCTATTTCCTATGAAGAGCATATACTGCTCATTATGGAAAAAATTAATCAAACCTTTCATATCTCCCCATTGCTAACTAGGTGACAGATCCACAGCAGCTCAGTCATCTAGGTGCAACCCGCCTCTCCAGGTGTATTTCCTGGGTGCTCCAACTCACTCTCCAGGACCAGGGAGACATCCCAGTCTGCTCCCACAGCCCGTACCCTGCTGCCCACCAGTGGCATCCTCCTCTGTGCTTCTGTAACAGGCATGGTCCCCACCATGCAGCCTCCCTGGGCCAAGTCTCCCTAAATAGGCCAAAACCTTCCTTGAGAGGGCGCAGCCCTGGCAGGTCACCACATGCCTCCAACGCTGAGCTGCCCTGGACACCAACCTCACTTTCCATCATAGACATTTTCAAACAGACATGAAAGTAGAGTGTCACCTAAACTTTTTAGCTGGCTGAAATTTCCTTCCCTCCGTGAGGTGAGTACTACTCCTGATGTCACACATCCCACAAGGAAGTGACAGAGCACAATGCTTAGCCCAGCACGAATTTGGTAACATCACGACTTGAAATGCAAGTTGAGAGGCACACCGAGCTGCCCGCCTGGTCCCCGTCGCTCGCTCTGGCACCTGCACACGGTTTTCAGGGTCAATGTGTTCATTCATCGGTGTCACTAATATTTACTGAGCACAAAGTCTAGGACAGGGGCTGTCCTGGGCTCCCCGGTACAAAGGTGAAGACACTCGCTCTCCACCTTGGGAAGCTGACATCGCGGGGACAGACCCGGGGGACCAAGTTAGCCAACCCAACGCCACGGACTGTCCAGCCGGGGAAGCCTCTGGAACCCAGCCTGGGGTCCTCTGCTTCCCGACCCAGAGCGACGCCCGCCCGTTTCTCTTCGCGGCACTTGACGCTGCGATCTTGGAGCTGTTTCTCTGATGAAAAACCCACTTCCCCGCTCGCCCGGAGGCGCCCCGAGGTCGCCGGCGGTCGGGACGGGCCCGCACCTCCACCGGCAGGGTGACGCCCCCTTGGCGGGATCCGAGTCCCCGACGAGTTCACACCGTGCACTCTGCCCAACGTCCCTGCACGCGCGTGGACTGAGGGTTCAGAGAAGTACTCGGGGACAAAAGCAGGAAAAACAAAGACAAAAAAACCCTTCCATCAGGGCGTGGTCCTCTCCTCGGGCTAAAAATAACCAGGCGCCCCACATCCGGGGGTAGGAGGGCCGGGGGAGAAAGGAGAAGGAACCCGCCGGGACACCTCTGCCCAGGCGCTGTCGGCGGCCCCCCCTGCAACAGCCTTGCTTCCGAGGGCACCAGGACGCAGCAGGGTTCCCCGCAGGGCGGGGACCCCCTGCGAGAGCCAGTGAGCCAGGGCGGGCGCCCAGATTTGCCTAAAAGCCGCAAGTCCGCACTGGGGGGAGGCAACGCCCTGCTGGGATCCGGGGGTCCCGGGGTGTCCTCAAGCCCGGCGCTGTGCGACCCGGGTCCAGTCACCTAACCTCTCTGGGCCCGTCCCTTCCTTGTAACAGAGGGGCCTGGGCAGTGCCCTCTGAGGTCTGAAGAAGGAAGAGGTCCGCGGAGTCCCAAGAGGAAACCGCGTTGGCGGCCGGGCTCCGAACGCGGCGGCAGCGCCAACTTTCAACTCCGTGTCAGGAGAGGGACGGCGGTGGCGGTGGCGGCGGCGGGCGGAGGAGGGCTCCTTCTGCCGGGCAGCCTGGCCCGGCGGCTCCCCTCGGGCCCGCCCCGAAGCCCCCGCGCCGGGCCCCGCTTACCTCCAGAGACGGGTGGGCTCGGACCAGCTCCCCGGCGGACTGCGGCAGCCGCACTCGCCGCCCGTCGACCAGCAGCGGCATCGCGGAGGCGGCCGCCCGGGCAGGCCCAGGGAGGCGGCGGCCTCCCCAGTCCTGGCGCCGCCGCCGCCCCCGCCCCTCGGACCGCCGCGACCCGCCCACCCTGCCCCGCCGCGGGTGCTGCCGGGAGGTGGAGTCCGGACGGGCGCGGCGTCGCCTGCAGAAACCCGGGAGAGCCGGAGAGAGCCAGGGAGGGGGCCGCAGGGCCTCACGGGAAATGTAGTCCGAGCGCGGCGGCCTCCTCCACAAGGGGCGCCGGGAAGTGAAGTCCTGAGAGCGTGGGAGCCGGGGGCGGGGCCAGGCCGCGGGGGCGGGGCGAGGGCAGCGGCTGCGCGGCGCAGAGACCCGGGTCCTAGTGGTGCCCGCGGCTGGAGCCCGCCGGCTTCGTACCCCTGCCCCACCCTCCTCAGGTGTGCGACCTTCGCAAGCTTGGGTCCCTGCTGTGCAGCTCCTGGGGGCTGTATTCAAGGCACGATTTACCGAGAAAAATAGATTCCCGAACTGTACTGGTCCCCCACGCCTAGAAACCGTGGGCAACACTTGCTGTTTGGAGCACGGACAGGAACAGCCTTGCGGGGCGGCGTCTCGGCGGGGCTCTCTTCCAACACCTGGGAGCATTACTCAGTGAGATCCAACTACACTAACGGGAGGTAACTTTCCGAAAGGTGTTGGGGCAGAATCGCCTCACGCAGAGGGGAACTTCATTAGAATTTCACCAGCTGTGTTTTGCATCCCTTTCTTTCAAGCACCTCCCACTCAAGTTTCCAAGCCCCTTCAACGAAGATCCTAAAACTTAAAGAAATGCGGGTAGGAGACGGCCCCATCCCCAGCTTACCCAACTTCTTACCCAGAACCGATTCTCCCTTTCGGACAAGCACTTCTCTATGAATCACCTGTATTTCTCATTTACCATCAACACCTGCCTTCTGACAGATAGCATTAGCCCCAAGTCATACAAATAGTAAGTGGTTGAGCTAAGGTTAAAGGCGGCTTTGCGTGATTTCAAAGCCAGTTCTATCATCTTAATATAGTCCTAAATAGTAGGGCTTGCTGCAATTGTTGTAATGCAGGTAAAATTAAACCCCCAAGGGGAAAGCTTTGGGCTAAAATGATGATCTGAATCTAACGTAACCAAATAGCAGCAGAGTAACTTTGAGCAAGATACTTCTTTCAACTGGCTTCTTCATCTGTAGGATAGGAATCATAAAGTGTTACCCAGCATGCAGTAAATAAAGAAGCCAGGTGTGGTAGTGCGCCCCTGTAATCCCAGGAGGCTGAGGCAGGAGAATTGCAAGTTCGAGGCCAACTTCAGCAATTTGGCAAAGCTCAAAACAACTTAGACCCTGTTTCAAAATAAAACATAAAAAGGACTGGAGACTAGTACCTCTGGGGTCAAGTGTAAAAAATAAAAAAAATGAAAATAACTATCCGAATTGCAAAGTATAGGGAAAGGGGAATACAAGGGAGTGATATTGGCCAAATTGTTATATCATGTGCATATACAAATATGTAACGAATCCCACCATTATGTTTAAGTATAATGTATAATGCACCAATTAAAAAACACCATACAGATAAAAAATAATTTAAAACTTGGTGATAACTTACTACAGAATTGGAAAGTGAAGACAAGAGAAGTGAGACATTTGGGCCAGGCCAGTGGCAGACCTATAATTTCAGCTAGTCGGGAGGTGCAGGGAGGAGGATCACAAGTTCAAGGGCAGCCTGGGCAACTTCAGACACTATCTTAAAAAATGAGATAGTGTCTGCAGAATATAGCTTAGTGGTAGAGCATTTGCCTAGCATATGTGACATCCTGAGTTCCATTGCCAGGACCGGGAGAGGGGGGGGCATTTTGGAATTGCAGACGATGCTTTGTGGGATTTGCCTGAATCTAATAGTTTTTCAAAGCTCCCAAGAGCAAACTAGGGCCTAAGCAGAGTTAAGAACCACCATTATAAGCATGCCTCACAGAGGGAGACTCTGGCCCATCCTCTCCCATTCAGATCTTTTTTAAGTTGGTACCACAGAAGTGACATGAAGAAATGGAAGTCATCTTTGACCTGAAAAGACTTTTCCGTTAAGAGCCTCATACTTAAGTACTTTCTCATGAGACAGCCACAACACCTATGATTAACTTTCACATGCCTCAACCATAAAGCAGTCATCAATTAGTCCCTTCCTGTTTTTAGAGGATCTTGCTCTGTTGTCCAGGCTGGTCTGGACATTTGCTCTTGAGTTCATCCTCCCATCTCAGACACACAAGTGCTAGGAAGACAGGCACTAGCCACCATGCCAGGCTTGAGCTATTCCTACTTTACAGCCTATTAAACATGAAGCTTGGAGATAGGCTAGGTAACTTGCTAAAGCCAAATGGCTGGTTAGAAAGGGAAGTCAGGTCAACATGACAGTTTATAATAGTCACTAGTCCATTCACACCAGCTACATGTAACATGTCAAAGTGCTTCACTGGACCTGCTCAAGCCTGTCACTCTCAGCTGTGCGTGCCCAAGAGACCCACTGATGCTTATGCACCTGGAAGCCATCCTCACTAGGACGTGCAATTTATTTCTGAACTCTCCCAATCATAATGGCAATTATTTTTCTCTTTAATATGAAGTCTTGCTGGGCACAGTGGTGCACACCTTTAATCCCAGTGGCTTGGGAGGCTGCGGCAGGAGGACTGAAAGTTCAGTTCCAACCTCAGCAACTAAGCAAAGCCCTAAGCATCTTAGACCCTGTCTCAAAAAACAAACAAACAAGTAACAGCAGGGCTGGGGATGTGGCTGCACCTCTAGATTCAATCCCCAGTAGAAGAAAAAAGAAAGAAAAAAAAAAGTGAGGTCTCAGGAGCAATTTTTCAGTGCAAAAAAAAAAAAAAGATGTTTTAACACATCAGTTATTATAAACAAATGTACACAGGCATCAAAACATATGTGAGAAGTCTTTTTATTAAGGTACCCTCCCCTCTATTGACATAAGAATGAAAGTTCAAAATTAACCATGTAATTGTTTTATTTTCACAATGGACTTCTCAAACCCCTTTGACATTTAGCAAGACTTATATTTGTAAATATATCCTACTAGATTATAACTACTTCCCAAACCACTAGGACCCCAATTTCCATAAATTTCTGTGAATACAATTTTATTTACTCATTTTATCCAGTATACAAAAATCTACCTTCTTGTCAGCAGTTTAAAAAAAGAGAACCTTAAGGTTCTCAAATGATTTTCCACCAAGTCACCAAAAGAAAATCACCAATATCCAAAACTTTTTAAAGCAATAAAAATCTTCTCTAAAAATATATTTACAGACAGAAATTCAAACTCTACATTGCCATCAATGTAATTATACAAGAGCATAGAAAGCCCTAGAAAAAAGGAAGTATTTCGTTACAAAATATTTGTAATCAAGAAAATATTGTTGGCCTTTAAATAAATAGAAGTAGCAGAAAAATAAATATGCTTAAAAATGACCATCTTCACAATTACACAAAGAAATATACATATAAGGAACAATGGGAAAATACACTTGAGCTTCGAACAACCCTGGCGGTGCTTGCACAAGTTTGTCACAAGGCAAGGCTGTCTTAGACTCCCTCTCAGGGTTTAGTTATAAAAATATAAAAAGAGGTTTGTTAAGGAAGGGCTTCCCCGAGGCTGAACACAGGGTAAGTGCAGCTGCAGTGGGTTCTGCAGGAGTAACCTCCGACTACTACTCAGTCTAGCTAGCAAAAAAAAAAAAAAAAAAAAATCACTGAAAAATCTTTTTCCTATTTGGACCAAAAAAAAAAGCTCTAAAATAACCGACTGATGCTGGTCACAACTAGCTCAGTGTAACTGCTGCAGAAGGGACGCTGGGGAGTCAAAGGGTAAAATACCAAGCTGTGCTTCACAAAAAGCAAAGCCACTTTCAGTCAACATGAACTGTACACTTACCTGAACCTCCATTTTCCTCTCAAATCCATTTCTGCACTGCACAAGTATGATGTCTGATTCTGTTTTTCTAAACCCACTCCTAGCCATTATGGGTCTCCGATGTCCCTGGAGATCTCCTATGGTGGCAGCTCAACTCAGTATTCCAGCCCAACTCTGGCACCGCTCATTTTTTGTCTGTCTCCTCTGACCCCACTCAACAACACAACGACAAGGAAGTGAACAGCGCAGCCAGTGAAGTCCCGTGGCTGCAGTCCTCAGAAAAACTTAAGTGAAGAAATTATTGGTTAAAACAGGTTGTGGCCAATACAAAATTACACAAAATTACATCAAAAAGCTGCAGTACCCCAAAAATGTACACATTACACTAACGAGCAGTCTCCACCGTTTATCATTAACCCCTCTGTAAAATATTGCACATGATATTCTTTTCCTTTCATCTGTGAAGACAGCGAACAGAACCTGCCACCTCTGTTCAGATGATGAATGAAGTCTGGAATCAAAGTGCCATCCTGCAGCGTGTGCTCCAGCCAAGGTGACCCCCTGTGACAAGCCTGGGCACAGAGGACACCATGGGAAGGCAGTGCAGCTCAATCGCAAATCCTTGAGGTGACAGGGGACTGGCCTGGCATGTACAGCACAGGAGGGGAGCCCACGCTACTAGAAGGACTTCGGAAATGGGCATCAAGGGAGCTCGGTGTGATCCCAATCACAGCATCGTTCTGGGGCACTTCGCCTTTCAAAAAATCATCATCTTCATCTTCCTCCATCTCCTGTGTGAAAAACACACCATCAGTAAGATCACCAATGGGGCCCTGACAAGCTTTCAAGAATTCCTTTCCAGGCTTGGGATGTGGCTTAAGCGGTAGCGCGCTCGCCTGGCATTCGTGCGGCCCGGGTTCGATCCTCAGCACCACATACAAACAAAGATGTTGTGTCTGCCAAAAACTAAAAAAAAAATTTAAATTCTCTCTCTCTTTAAAAAAAAAAAGAATTCCTTTCCTGCCAGGTTCAGTGTCATGCACCTGTAGCCCCAGCTACTTGGGTGACTGAGGCAGAAGGAGGGCTTGAGTCAGGAATTAGAGACAAGCCTGGACAACATGGCAAGACCCCGAGTCAAGGAGGGAGGGAGAGAGGAGAGAGGGAAGGAGGAGGGAGGGAAGGAGGAGGGAGGGAAGGAGGAGGGAGGGAGGGAGGAGGGAGGGAGGGAGGGAGAGAACAAACTGCTTTCTCAGGAATGTGCTATTTCTGTAAGGATGAAGATAAATAATTCCAAAAGATTCCTCTGATGCACACTTCTTTATTAAAAACTACCCTCATAAGTGCTCAGAACATGTTGTAATTATTTGTCTAAAGTTGACTTTCAAACATTTTACACTCAATGAGGACAGGGGAATAGGACATGACATTCTTGCTCAGTGTCACCGTGCATCTAACACGATGTGAATGAATGATCCACCCCCCAACTGCAAACTATAAAGAAAAAATAAATAAAATAAGCTTTCCAACAATTACTCATAAAAAAAGAAAATGGGCTAAAAATGGGTTATAGCTCAGTGGTCAAGAGCCTGCCCAACACGCAGCAGGCCCTGGATTCGATCCCCAGCATGACAAAAATAAATAATTAATTTTACAAAGGGAGATAGGTACATTAAAGCAGTCTTTAATGGAAATAAATGTGCTGCAAAGACAGTGACGTCATTTTTTTACTTGTTAAATACCTATGTTCTTGTCTGGCATTAATTGACCAACTCCCCCTAATGGTTACTGGAGAACATGCTCCAGATTAGCACTGTCAGCCCACATTCACCAAGGTCCACACAATTAATATAAACCTCTGGCATCATTTCAAAACACGGCAATTGCAAATTCTTACTCACTGGTAATAGCTAAGTGAGTGGTAAAGATTTAAATCAGTTCAGCTAATTTTCATTAACTACTTCTCAAAGTTAGTGTACGGAAGTATCTGGTCAAAAAACCAACTCTCTTTACAGAAGAACATAACCTGGGCCTGGAACTTTTATAAAGGCAGAATGAAAACAAATGTAGTGTTTGTAAAGTGTAAACTGCTGTTTACCATGTGACTATGACCATAACCACAAAGGAAATTCCCAGAAAGAGTGCTGTATCATACACTCACCTTTCTAATGGGTTTCTTAAGCTCCTGAAGCTCCTCAGCACTAATGTCTTCCCATATCTGATAAATAGGATCAATGAATTTCTTTGATCTATGAATAAGGATCACACACCAAAGTCCAGTTAAATACTTTAGCAAAAGTCAAAAGATATTCAGCCATTTTCTCACAAGATCTAGTCCCCAAAACCAAGAAGTAAAGATTATAACTCAAATAATATTAAACTTCATCCATACATACGAAATTTTATACCTCTTATTTCTTATATTTCAAATGAAATTGTTTCTAAACCATACGGACAATTTTTTTTTTTTTTTAATAATTACCTACTTTTTAGTTTTAGGTGGATATAATATCTTGATTTTACTTTTACATGGTGCTGAGGATCGAACCCAGTGCCTCACACATGCTAGGTGAGCACTCTGGCACTTGAGCCACAACCCCAGCCCTGGAAAATTATGTTTTAGTAACTCCAAATGAAAACAAAACTATAATACTCTGAAATTCTTTTTTAGATTCCTATAGTAACCTGAAAACCAAGTAGGAAAACCAACTAATCTGATTGCAGTCAACCAAGACTTGGGGGGGCCAAACAATTCCAGATGGTCATGCTGCTAGTTAGGACTATTTAATAAGCAAAAGTCTTGCTTCCTTATCCAAACGCAAAGCGAAGGCTGACTGGGATTTCCAGAACAGCCCATCTAGACATACCACTTGGCTTCTGTCCTGAGCAGCAGTATGAGCTGTGGTCTCTGGAGGAAGGAAGCAGTCAGCAGAAGAGATGAACCAGGAAAAGGCAGCCCCTCCCTTCCTGGCATCTCATCCAGGAAGGGATCCCCAGTCCCTTAACCAATTAAAAAAAAAAAAATACAAACAAAAAGCCCCTGGACTCTGTCTACATCTGGGCCCCTACCAAGGTGAAGAGCTACAGACACTGGTAAGCCTGTGAAACCCTCCAACACTCCAGGCATTCTCTACTTTGGGCCTGTGGAACATGTGTAAAGCGACCCTGAAGCCTAGCACCCAAATCAGGCCATCTAATGACAAAGCAACCCTAAATCCCACCCTTGGGAAAAACAAACACCTCTAACATTTAAATTCACCACTGCCAGTGTCTCTGAGAGAACTTACCTCTTAAGCACACAAGGATCGAAGGGGAAGAAGGTATCGAGTGGGTTTGTGCAGGTCTGCACTGAGTCCCCTCCAGCTGTGCTTCTAATAATTGGTAGCATCTGGCGATTGTTCCTCTCAATGATAGTGTAGCAGAAAACTAGCTGGTATTTACTGTGAACAACAAAACCAGAGACCACTGACATGCTAGAATTACTCTTGCATGGACGTGACGAGTGTGACCATTAAAATGACCAGAGCAAGATGCAGAACAGAACAAGTATAATAAAAAATAATAATAATAATAATACTTTTAGAATACAGCTCTCGGGCCTATTATTGACACATATGCTAAGGAAGAGACTATAGTAAACATCACTTAGAATGATTAGTTGGGCTTAGATTAACAGGTAGTACTAGGTTTGGCAAGCAAACAGTTCATATAATTAGTTTACATAATTAGTTACATTAGATAAATGCCTTTATTTCTATTATTTTGAAAGAACTGAAGCTGGGCCTGGTAGCACAGAACTAAAAATTTGTGGGTGAAGGGGTGCACATCTGTAATCCCCAGTCACATGGGAGGCTGAGGCAGGAGGATCACTAAGTTCAAGGCTGGTCTGAGCAATTCAGGGTAGACCTATGGCAACAAAGTGACATTCTACCTCAAATTTTAAAATAAAAAGTACTGGGCATAGCTCACAGGTCAAGAGTCCCTAGGTTCAATCCCCAGTACCAAAAGGCAAAAAAAATCAGGGGGTTGTTGAAGAGGGATTCCAGTATATTGAGGAAGAGTAGTTGGCAATGGAGAGACAGAGCTGGCTTGACTGAAAGAGGGATGGCCATGGGATTGAGTCATGGTCTCAGAAACTGGTAAGAGGGGCACAAGCACAGTGAGGACAGACAGAACCACCTGGTAACAGAAAAACAACAAGCCCATACGCTGTCAGTTTTTCTGGAAGTTATCTCTAAGTGACTCAGCATCCGTGCCATTCCTCCAGGGCGGGCTTAGCTCACTGTGGCCACTCTACTCCCACCTTGCCGCCCGCAGCGCTCACTCAGATAACCCCAGGTTCCCGGGCGCCACCTCGACTTTAAGCAGCACACTCCTATTTTTCAGCCACGGATAACCTACCACTCCCTACTTGGTGACTTCTGTCCCTCCTGGACCCAGCCACCACATTTTGGGGTGTGTGACAAGGACTATGAGCACATACACCAGGACACACATGCAACAATGTTCCTATGTCACTCCCAATACTGAAAAACTAACAAATCTCAACAAAAACTTGATAAAAAAGCAATCACCAGAACAGCAGCTCAAATCTCTGACAGCTGTGGACCAGTGCAGACTCCCAGACACGGCCTGTATTTCAACCCCTGCTCTCAGGCTCACGTTCACTTGCCCCTGACCCTTGCTGCATGTGCCAACCCCAAACCCAGAGCTTCTGACCAGCTGCACCATCAGCTGCAGCCCTCTGCCCCCACCTCAAGAACATTCCAGAGACTGCTGCCTCTGCTTTACTTCCTCAGTCCACACCCTTCCAGCTGCTTCCTGTCTTCGGCAATGTGCAGAAACCTTTCAATGCTATTACTAATTGGGTTTTTTTTATTCCTTTTCTAAACCTTCACTATGTTTGTGTGTGTGTGTGGTGCTGGGGATAGAGCACTCTGCCACCAGCCACACTCCAGTCCCACTACCAGTTTGCCATCTCAGGGGAGAGAAGAGACCTGAGGAATGACAAGAGAAGAGTCCTCACTGTTGAAGACTTTCAGCTTCCACCCCGCCTGAATACCCCCACTAGATGCCAAAAGGCTGAATCACTTCCTCCCAGAAGCAGAGTCACTTAGTGAGTGGACAGAGGAGACAGGCTTCCTACATATTATTTTCTTTCTTTCTTTTTGGTCCTGGGGATGAAGCCAGGGCTTTACACACGTTAGGTAAGCACTCTGCCACTGAGCCCCACAGCTTGCACTGACATCCCAGCTCCACAACCTAGATACGTGACTTCAGGCAAGGAATTTACCCCATGCCCCCATCTCTCCAGTTACAAACGGGGGCTGGTGAGACAGTCACAGGGCGTTATGGGAGGACTAAATGAGTCCTATGTGAAGTGCGTGGACCTTTGTCTGGCACACAGTCAGAGATGAAAGAGTGACTAGGCCTGAGACAGAAGGTGCTTTTCTCACACAGTCGCCTCCTTTTTCTGGACACTTACCTTGTGTTCAGTTTATTTTTATTACTATTCCAGCTGTCACTCTACTAGACATCTTTGGTTTGTACCTCTCTGCTTACTGGTTTCATTAATTACCTCAAAATGCCTATGCTGTTAGATGCAGTGGCGCACGCCTGTAATCCCAGTGGCTCAGGAGGCTGAGGCAGGAGATCACGAGGTCAAAGCCAGCATCAGCAACAGTGAGGTGCTAAGCAACTCAGTGAGACCCTGTCTCTAAATAAAATACAAAATAGGACTGGGGATGTGGCTCAGTGGCTGAGTGCCCCTGAGTGCAATCCCCAGTACAAAAAAATAAATAAATAAATAAAGCCTATGTTTCTGTGGAGTTTATCTCTGAATAAAAAGTAGTAGCAACTACCAATGGCACCAAAATAGAAAAACAATAGCTACAATGCAATATTTCCTACAAGAGCTGGGTTGTTGTTTTTGGAATGTTTTATTGTTACTAATTCTGAGAAATATAATGGAATTTATAATACTAATATGAACATAAATTTGGTTCTCACACCTTGTGTCAATCTCATACATTTATTGTTAAATAATTTCATAAAAGAGAGTGTAATTAACTTACTTTGTGATGGCTGCAAAAAAGTTAACCACTGATGGCAGGCAAATCTTCAGAGGGTTTAGCTGACTCATTACTATACGTTCAAAATTGAGACTTTGAAGATACCTCAAACCTTTGATTTAAAAAAAAAAGAAATTTAAGATACAAATACAACAGAAAATCTGAACTAACTTTAACAGCTCAAATCATCACACATGCTCAGTAGTAGAGCATGTGCTTCGCATGAACAAGGCTCTGGGTTCAATCTGCAGCACTCAAGAAAAAACAATCTCAACAAGTTAGTTATTTGCAGAAATAAAGGTAGACGGCCTCACAATGTGCGGCTCACAAAAACACACCAGATTGATAGCATCCATTCGTGCCTGAGGCCGCTTTTCTGAACAGCAGTTTTAAGCACCTGCTCCTAGTGGGCTGAGATAACAGGGCAATCTGGACTTCCTATATTTGTAAGCTCAGCATGTGCTGAGTTCATAGGGAGGGAAAAGACCTCGGGATCTGACTGCAGTTATAATCATGTTGGGCAACAAAACAAAACAGCAACCTCGTTTTCATTGCGTGTCTTAAATTATCAGTGAAGGTGAACAACATTTTCAGTATGCATTAGTTGTTGGTGTTTTTTTTACTTGGAATTAGTATAATTACAGGTGGTGGCACATGCCTGTAGTCCCAGCTACTCAGGAGGCAGAGATGGGAGTACCACGTAGCAAGACCCTCAGCTCAAGAAAAACAAAAAACCTTTCTGCTTAGTAAAATTCAGACTCCACATGTAGCATTTTTTTTTTAATATTTATTTTTTAGTTCTCGGTGGACACAACATCTTTGTTGGTATGTGGTGCTGAGGATTGAACCCGGGCCGCACGCATGCCAGGCGAGCGCGCTACCGCTTGAGCCACATCCCCAGCCCCTCCACATGTAGCATTTAAGAAGCAAGCAGACCAACTAGTGTTTACATATATTTTCTTAGGAGTTGATTATGGTTCAGATCTGGAATGTCCCACAAAGGCTCATGTGTTGAAGGCAGCAATGTTCTGATGTGGGGCTTTTAGGAAATGACTGGATCACAAGGGCTCTAATCTCATCACTGGATTAATCCACTGATGGATTCATAATCTGTACAGACTACTGGGAGGTGGTAGAAACTTTGAATGGTAGGGCCTAATTGGTGGAAGTAGGTCACTGGGGACATGCCCTGGAAGGGTATGTATTGTCCCCAGTTTCTCTGCTCCTCGGCTTCCATGAAGTAAGCTGCTTTCTTCCACCATGCCTTCCACCATGATGTTCTACCTCCTCAACCCCAAGCAATGGAACCAGCCAACCTTGAACTGAAACCTCTGAAACCAGGACCTAAAATAAATCTTTCCTTGTTTAGGTTGTTTTTCTCAGGTATTTTCTCAGCACTGAAAAGCTGGCTAAGAGCCTCCCCTCACCTTTTGGTGGTACTAGGAATTGAACCCAGAGGCACTCTACCACTGAGCTCAATCTCTTTCATACTTTGAGATGGCATCTCACCAAGTTGTCCAGACTAACCTCAAACCTGTGAGCCTCCTGTCTCAGCATCTTGAGTAACTGGGATTACAGACATGTACAACCATGCCCAATTTTTTGTTCTGTTTTATTTTGTTTCCACCCTCTCAAATCAAGATTCCTGGCATTTATTTATACAAAGAAAACCAAATTTTGAGTACCTTGTAATAAACCCCTATTGAATCTGGGGTGCTTTATCACTGAGCTATAACCCCAGTCCTTATTATTTTTTACTTTGAGAGAGTCTAAGTTGCTGAGGCAACTTAATCCAGTGACAAGATTAGAGCCCTTGTGATCCAGTCTTTTCCTAAAAGCCCCACATCAGAACATTGCTGCCTTCAACACATGAGCCTTTGTGGGACATTCCAAATCTGAACCATAATCAACTCCTAAAAAAATATATGTAAACACTATATATTTTGCAATCATCTTGCCTCGGTCCTTAACAGAATTTTTTCAACATATATTTTGGTTAAAAAAAAAATTACAAGCCAAGCACGGTGGTGCATGCCTGTAATCCCAGCAGCTTGGGGGCTGAGGCATGAGGATCAAGAGTTCAAAGCCAGCCTTAGCAACAGTGAGGCACTAAGCAACTGGGTGAGACCCTGTCTCCAAATAAAATACAAAATACGACTGGGGATGTGGCTCAGTCAAGTGCCCGAGTTCAGTCTCCAGTACCAAAAAAAAAAAAAAAATTACATAAATATAACATCATGGCTTTTAAGAAATATTTCCTCTCAAATCAAGATTCCTGGCAAAGAAAAAAAAATTATACAAATTTATACAAAAAAAAATTTACACAAAGAAAACCAAATTTTGATTACCTTGTAATAAACCCTAACTTTCTACTAGTTCACAACTAATTTTAACCCCTACATCCTTTTAAAAACAGGCAGGGTCTAAGTAGACATATGACAAACACAACAACATTCAAGTTTCAGCCGAGTGGTGATTCCCACCCAAGGAGACTATGCCCAGAGGACATGTGCAGTGCCCAGAGGTAGTTTTAACTGTCATCCTGGGGGTGTGCAGGGAGTTGCTACTGACCCCAGCAGGTGGAGGTAAGGGGTGCTGCTACACAGTGCACAGGATAACCCCCGCAATGAAGGATTATGCCAAGACTGAGAAGCCCTGGTTTAAAGAAAATAGCTATAAAACTATTTAACTTTTTCATGAAAATAAACAAAACAGCCTAAACTGATTTACTGCCAAGGATGCATACTCGCAAGCCAGACCCTTTACTGGGTTGTTATGAGGACAAGGAAAGGGGGTGTCAGAAGTTTTGTGCAGGGCACTGGCCCATCCCAAGCAGCCAATTTTGAAGATGACTTCCCATTTCACTGTCTTCGAGGCAGGAGTCTCAACCTCAAGTTCATTAACAGAAAAAAGGAGACTGAAGGGATTCTAGAGTCCTTTGAGCAACTTGAAATTATTTGTAACAATGTGAGTGCACATGCAGTTTTCCTAACCCATAATTTTTACCAACATCTCCAAAAAGCAAAGTATCATTTTTCTAAAGAGTGACTAAGTAATTAAGTAATCAAAATTTGGTTTTCTAAGAAAATCCAGTCTGAGACCATGGATCCCACATCACTGACCTTCCTTCAGGTTTCCACTTAAAAGCTGCTTGTGTCTAAAAACAAAAGTGTAGAACACAGCTTGGCAGGCTGAATAAAATGGTCCATGGAGAGCAACGTCACAAAAGGCCTTTGTTCCTGAATCCTGGTTATTTAGGTATATGTGCAGCCAGTTAACCAAAAGGTCCAGGCACGACTTTACAGTACTGGAGAAGAAAAGTTCAAGTCAACTTTACTTATTTCAGAAGAAAACTAGACTGACAAAAACCACACAACAGCCATTCATCACAAACCATGGAAACGTCACAAACTCCTGTACATTACCTCCCACAGGTCAGGGATGTAGGTCAGTGGTAGAGCACTTGCCTGGCATGAAAAAACCCCCAGTTCTATCCCCAGGACCAGGGGAAACAGACCACCGATGTGCAGAGAGAAGCAGACGATAAAGGACGGGTGGGAAGGTAACACTCCAATCACAAGGCAGAGCAGCAGCTGCCTTCCAGGAGAAACAGGTCCCTAAACACGTCTGAAGGGATGGAAGAGAGTTTCTCCTACTTAACTAAGAAGGGCTTCTAGGTGTGCTCTCAGGCCCTGGGGTGATAGAGCCAAAGAACTGGCTCAAGCACCAACATCTCATAAGAGGAAGACAATCTGGTGCCCATGGGATTCTGATTAAGTCCTACAATCAACAATTTAAGCCAGATTGCTCTTAATTTGTTGGGGAAAGATTTTAGCAGCATCCTTGCCTAAGGATGTTTTCATGGATTACTTGAAGAAACTGGCCTCCTAGTTAGGTATTTGTATAACCTTTCGTCCCCGCCCCACCCAACTGCCTTTTATTTTTGGTGCTGGGGATTGAACCCAGGGAGTCTCACAGGCTCAGCACATGCTCAGTTACATTCCCAGCGCTTCCTACTGCCTTTCTAAAGGGTTCTTCTTCAGCTTCAACAGATACAATCTGAGTTGAAGTGCAAATGAAAAATGACAAAAAACCGGTGTTGTGGCGTACTCCTGTAATTCTAGCAGCTCAGGAGGCTGAGGTAGGAGGATCCCAAGTTCAAAGCCAGCCTCAGCAGCTGACTGAGGCCCTAAGCAACTTAGTAACACCCTGTCTTACAAAAAAATGAAAGGGTCGGGGATGTGGCTCAGTGCCCCTAGGTTCAATCCCCGGTACTAAAAAAAAAAAAAAAAAAAAGACAAACCTACAAGAGTGAAAATAGTATATGGCACTATGCTACCCATGAAGACAAATGGATTTCCACGTTCCAATGCAACCACACACAAAACCGATAACAAAAGCCTTGCAATATGGGGTTGCCATCTAAAACAGGAGACACTTTACTCTGAAATTTGCCTTTTGAAAACATAAACATCTTGAACAGAATGGGGAAAACAGATTTTATTCATTTTAAATATAGACCCCCCAAAAAAGAGACTTTTTTTTACTCAAGACGATGCTATAATCTTTTTTAAAACATGGTATTAAAAAGCACATGGAAAATTAGGTTACTTACATAAGAGGAATAAATTTAGCTCTTGCCAAAAAGCTCCCAATATAATTTCCAGCAGCTTGCCTGATGATGGCAGGATTATTTGGATCCTGCAATTTTTTCCAAAGATGTTCCAAAAATGCTTCTGCAAATCCCTATAAAAAGAAAAGGTGTTGACCTTATCTTTTTTTTTTTTTTTTTTTTTTCAATATTTACTTTTTAGTTTTCGGCGGACACAACATCTTTGTTGGTATGTGGTGCTGAGGATCGAACCCGGGCCGCACGC
Organism: Urocitellus parryii; assembly: GCF_045843805.1. Classification (NCBI taxonomy): domain Eukaryota; kingdom Metazoa; phylum Chordata; class Mammalia; order Rodentia; family Sciuridae; genus Urocitellus; species Urocitellus parryii. The sequence goes on along the minus strand of NC_135539.1, from coordinate 11,120,974 downwards.
ATGTCAGGCGAGCGCGCTACCGCTTGAGCCACATCCCCAGCCCCTGACCTTATATTTTTTAAATGCTTAATATACTTTGGTTATCAGAATCCTCAGATTTTTACTTCACCAATGTGGGAAGAAAGTTCTGGTATCTCAGTTGTCCTGCTAAATAATAAATACAATGATCATGGTTCCTAAGTTTTAAGCTAATGCTATTTAACACAGCTTAAAGAGCACCCTGGTGTTACTGATCCAATGGATCCCTCAGCATCAAAATCAACACTGAAGTGTCTGATGTGCTGGTTGCACCATACCTATCAACTCAGCTACCTGGGAGGCAGAGGCAGGAAAATCACTTGAACCCAGGTAATTAAGGCCAGACCAAACAACCTCTCGAGTAAGAAAGAAAAAGTTATCTACTCTGAGTGTATACATGCAGTAGGTTTGAGACAGGGCTTTGGAATCTGCACATTGTGAAAACTCTTCAAGTGAATCTAAGATGCTCAGCCAGACCTGGAACCAGTGATAATCCACACTCCCTGGGATTCCCCATGGGAATTCCTCCTGAGCGTGCAAAGTACCCTTCCTGCCTCTCTGCCCACACTGACTTAAACATACACAGAATTAAGGATTCAAGTACAGCTGGTGTTTGATTAATCATGCTAATTTTGGAAAAAAAGACTGACTAGTGGGCTGGGGATGTGGCTCAACTGCTAGCGAGCTCGCCTGGAGTGCGTGCGGCCCGGGTTCGATCCTCAGCACCACATACCAACAAAGATGTTGTGTCCGCCGAGAACTAAAAAATAAATATTAAAAATAAAAAAAAAAAAGAGAGAAGAGAATTTTTTTTTTCTCTCTTCTCTCTTTAAAAAAAAAAAAAAAAAAAAAAGATTGGTGTTCCTTTAAAAAAAAAAGACTGACTAGTGCTGGGACTGTAGCTCAGTGGCAGAGTGCTTGTCTTGCATGAGTGAGGCACTGAGTTCAACCCTCAACACCACATAAAATAAACAACAACAACAACAAAAAGACTGACTAAGCTTCTTAACAAAGGGCACAACCTCCAACTTCTCCAACTTCTCCCAAATAGCAAATAGCTCTTTTCTAAAGTTAGCAACACTCGGATTTGGGCGGATTTGGACAGACTGTTTTTAAAGTTTTTACATATTTTACACTCTTGTAAGCAGCTACAAGAGTCTCCTGCATTTCCTTTGTCCTCCCAATAAGCCAAAAAAATTCTGGATTAAAAAGCTGGTTGGCTGATTGGAACCAGGTGTGGTAGTGTATGCCTATAATCCCAGCAACTGGGGAGGCTGAGGCAGGAGAATCAAAAGTGCAAGACTAGTCTAGGCAATTTTTTAAGACCCTGTCTCAAAATAAAAAAATATAAAAAATCTGGAGATACAGCTATTAGAGCATATTATGTAGCTATATGAGCAATACATGTAGCTATGAGAGCAGTATTACAGCACCCCTAGAGTCAATCCCCAGCACCCCTCCGCCCACACATAAACAAAATTGGCTGGATCTAGATAGGTAGGACTCAATCATAAGAGGGAATAAAGGAAATAGTTATCCAATATCCCATATGAGATTTTAATAAAACGGACTGAAGGGAAGGGCACCACCTAGTGATCAAGCTAAGGATGACAGCTTCAGGATGACAGCAGCCAATTCCCTTTTCTTTCCAAATATTAAAAAAAAAATACAATTTTATTTAAAAGTACTAGTAAACTGCACTCAAGGAAAAAAATCCCTCATGGTCTTTCTGTATGCAATTTTAAAGGGAAAAACTGTGGGCAAGAATAAAATAATGTTAGTGACTTTTTTCACTCACCAATTTGAAGCTACAGAGGTAAAACATGAAAAACTGTACATGGCAGGAAGCATGAGTAGGCAGGAGGAGTTTGTCAAAGATAGTTACAAGATCGCGATATAAATCCTTTGTTTTGTTGTTATCAATCTTACCTGCAAAGAAAATTTGGCATTTCAGTTTCATGAATAAAAATTATTTTCAAGCTACCAGTTTCCTTTGTCAAATTAAAAGGGAAGGGAGGCGGGTTGTGGCTCAGCAATAGAGCACTCGCCTAGCATGTGAGGCCCTGGGTTCAATTCTCAGTACCACATAAAAATTAATAAAAAATAAAGGTACTGAGTCCAACTACAATTAAAAAAAATAAATAAATATTTTTTAAAAAAGATACCAGTAAGAAATATAGCATTGTATCCAGGCATGGTGGAGCAAAGCTGTAATCCCAGCAGTCCTGGAGGCTGAGGCAGGAGGATGGCAAGTTCAAACTAGCCTCAGCAAAAGCAAGGCCCTAAGCAACTCAGTAAGACCCTATCTCTAAATAAAATACAAAATAGGGCTGGGGGTGTGGCTCAGTGGTCGAGTGTTCGTGAATTCAATACCCAGTACCAAAAAGTAACAGCAATAAACTAGTAGCAGAGTTAATTAGATTCAAGTCTGATTACGCACAGTTAAGTAAGCTTATTATTAAATGTTAGCAAAACACAGGGACAAAAATTGTTCTTCATTGGCAAAATCTCCAGGCTGTTTCACGAGGGCAAGCAGCAAGATGATTTGTTCAGTACAGTCCCAAAACCTGGCATAATGGTTCCAAACAAAGACCCTCTAAACTCAGAATGTAATGTAAGCACCACACTGTGATAGCTACTACACCATTCTCACACATCTTGAGCAACTTGAGTGCTGACTGACCTCTGACTAAAATTGACCAAATTCCATATATCATCTTTTAATACATTAGTAAAAAGATCACAGGTTCCAAAGATAAATATAAGTTTTTTGTTTAAATATTTTTTTAGTTGTAATTGGACACAATACATTTATTTTATTTATTTTTATGTGGTGCTAAGGATTGAACACAGCACCTCACACATGCTAGGCAAGCACTCTACCGCTGAGCCACAACCCCAGCCCAAATGTAACTTTTTTTATAAATATTTTTAGTTGCAAATAGACCATTATTTTATTTACTTATATGTAGTGCTGACAATTGAACCAGCGCCTCATACATGCTAGGCAAGCGCTGTACTACTGAGCTACAGCTGCAGCCCTATGTTATATTCATCAGCAAGTAAGCTGATCTCTCTAAAACCTTCCTGATAGCCTGAGAGATTTTTCTTATTACTACAGAAAATGTATGGAAAACACCCAGCACAGAGCCAGGTACATTAGCTATGGAAATTATCACAGTGGTTACCGTCCACATAGCAGACATCCTTGATGTAGGACAACAGCAAGGACAGCAGGATGTCCAAGCGTTCAGCTACAGGATGGACCATCTGGTCAAGCTGCTCTGGATGATCAGCCTTGGTCTGAGGTTGAGTTTCTTCATCTTCATCCTTAGAAGTAAAAATTGAATTAAAAAATTAAGGTTTTACTTAGAAAACCTTCACAGCGACTATTTCCTGTGAGAGAAAATGCAGACACCTTCCCAGGCATGGGCTCTCAGTCAGGGATGCAAGTCAAAAAATGGAAAGACCAGATCCAGAGCAGCAGCTGCTGATTATATCCCACTTATTTATTTAGGTGTTGGGATGGAACCCAAGGCCTCAGGAACAACCACAAAGAACTGGCCATGCAAACATCTGACTCCCCCAACTCATAATTCTGGTGCTAATATCTGGGTCCGATTTCCCAAATCAGGGTATCCACCTCATGCTGGTAGACGTGTTGTCTACCAAACTAACAGCTGTTTCCCTTCTTCAGCAGAAAAGTAGCCCATGACCATGTCTGAGGACCAATAATTGACTGACTGATAGGCGGTCAGAAAGGGTCAGATCTGGTGTCAAGCTGGGACCAAACTCCAGGAGCAATTCCTACTTCAGACCAATTGGCAGGATGAGCTGCAGACACTTCCCGGGAAAGCCTGGCCTCACGGAGCCCCATCCTCACCCTGTCCTGCTCCCTGACACTTCCCAAGAGGACCTGAACCCACCTCAACACCACCCCAGATCCCTGCTCTTCTATTTATTACTCCCTCACAGTGAGTGGTTCACAATAACACAATGAAAAAAATTTTAATGGATGGATGTGAAACCTATTTCACCAAATCCAAATTCAAATCCTTGGAAACAAACCAATTACCCCAGGCAGTAAACATGTGGTAACAAACTACTCAATGAAGGAACTGTTTTCAATTTTGCTAAATTATGTTAACTGTTTTAAACTAAACCCTTGAAAAAGTGAGACACTACTAGCTGTCTCTTCCCACATTCTGAAACAGTGAACTTCCCATGTCCGTTCTCATTAACAGAAATGCTGACCATATTAAACAATCCTTCTGTGGAATCTGTGGCACCACCAGTTTGAGCTGCTATTTCCTCAGCATCTTCGATATCCTGCCGGGATGCATTCACCTACATTATAACAACAAAAGACAATAAATGAAAGCATTCAAAATACATCCGAGGGCTGGAAGTTCCTCTGCTACATATACTTTAGAAGTATCTGTATGATAAATTGTTAAAACACAATAATGGGGCTGGGGTTGTGGCTCAGTGGTAGAATGCTTGCCTAGCATATGCGAGGCCCTGGGTTCGATCCTCAGCACCACATAAAAATAAATAAATAAAATAAAAGTATTGTGTCCAGCTACAACTGAAAATATTTTTTAAAAACCCACAATTATGGTACAGATCCATGAACTGATCTGGATTGTGAAGGAATTTAAGTGTCATACTCTAATATTATGCCAATACTAAATATTATAATCCAAGCTTCTTTCACTACATACTTGAATGAAATCAACATGAACTGCAATGTGACACATGCACTCAATCAGCCTCAACAAAATCAACATACGCATCTCTTTCTATGCTCTGGACACACATATTCTTTCAGAACCATGTCGTCAATCACCTGAGCAAAAAAGGATAAGCTGCAAGCTCAAGTGAATGATTACTCTTCACACCTCACACATCCTGTTCAGCATACTACCCAAATCATGCTTTTTCAATGATCTGTGCCTGATACCTATAGACAACCTTCGTAATGTTCCTTCAGAATACACTAGAAAAAGACAACAGATTCCAAATGCAGCTGAACAGTGAAGTAACCCCAGGGAAATGCTGCCAGCACACACAACTGCCAGCTCTTGCAAGACCTTACTTGGGTTTTGTTTTTCTGCTATTTCTATTGGTACAATACAGTTATACATAATGATGGATTTGCTGTTAAATATTCACACATGCACAGTGTTAACAACACAATTTGACTAACATCACTTCCCAACATTTCTCCCCTCCCTCTCATCCTTGTACCCTTTAGTCCCTTTCCTCTACTGATCTCCCTTTGATTTTCATGAGATCTAACCCCCCACTTTTCTTTTCCTTCTTCCCATCTAGCTTCTGTATAAGAGAAAATATACCACCCTTGTCCTGAATAACTTATTTTGCTTGACAAAATAGTGTTCTCAAGTTCCATCCATTTTCCTGCAAATGACATAATTTATTTTGTCTTTATGGCTGAATAAAACTTCACTATATACACCACATTTTCATTATCTATTCATCCACTGATGGACACCCAGGCTGGTTCCATGATTTGGCTACTGTGAATTGTGCTACTATAAACATGGTATGCATGTATCACTGCAGTGAGATGATTTTAATTCTTCAGGACACATACTGAGGAGTGGTAGAGCTGGGTCATATGCTGGTTCCAGGCCTAGTCTTTTGAGGAAGCTCCATACTGATCTCCATAATGGTTGTACTAATTTATAGTACCATCAATAGTGCAAAAGTGTTTCTTTTTCTCTACATTCTCGAGTATTTATTATTTATTATTATTAATTGGGTAATTTGATTTTTTGATGTTGAGTTCTATAATTTATATATTCTAGATAGTAATTCTCAGTCAGAAAAGGAGCTACCAAAAATTTTCTCCAATTCTGTAACTTCTCTTCACATTCCTAATTGCTCCCTTTGTTGTGCAAAAGCTTAATTTGATACCATCCATTTGTTAACATTTATTCACACTATTTCCTGAGCCATAGGGCTCCTACTGAGAAGTTGTTGCTATGTAACAGGCTGGAGTGACGACCCTGTATTTTCTTCTAGCAGAGTTTCTGGTCTAATTCCTAGGTCCTCAATCCATTTTTTTTTTTTTTAAGCTGTCAGTGGACCTTTATTTTATTTATTTATATGCAGTGCTGAGAATCAAACCCAGTGTCTCACACATGCTAGGCAAGTACTCTAACTCTGAGCCATAATCCCAACCCCCTCAATCCATTTGAGTTAGGGTTAGGTTTTGTGCAGAGAGAGAGATGGGGAGGGGGGGGTCTAGTCTCATTCTTCTACATGTGGATAAACAGTTTTCCCAGCACCATTTATTTAAAAAGCTCTTTTCTCCAATATATGTATTTGGCAACTTTGTCAAGGATCAGGTGACTACAGATGGCTGGATCTGTCTGTCTTCTATTCTATACCACTGAAGCCTCGCTTTGTTCTGTCTCACCAAGGCAGCTGTCTTCCCCCCACTCACAGAGGTTTCTCACAGCCTTACTTCCGAATCACCCACTTTCTCCTGGAACGGTCCTCGCTCTTAGTGATGAGGCCCTCCAGAAGGCAGCAAAGACCTCCTGTTATCACAAATCAAGCACTTGCTTTGCTCAGTCTTCTTCAAAGGTCGGCATTATCATGGTGCCAACTGGACCCTTCCTTCTTCCAGATAACCCAGGTATCCATTCCCCCCTACTATGGCCTTCCTCTCCTGGTCCTAACTGCGTCACCCACAGGTGGTCCACCAGCACCCCTACACTCAGCTCCACTTGTCCAAAAGGGAACATAGATCCTCCAACTTCCTCCTCGTGATGTTTCTTTCTGTTACTAATGGTAACACCAAGATTCTGTCCTCTGAAGGATTTCCTTCCCATACCCTCCGCTTTCCCACTTCCAACTCGGTCTCAAGGACCAGTTCACCTTTCCTCCACAACACCACTAGAACCCACCTCTCCCTTTCACATTTTCTGCCTCTTATTCAGGTCTCCTCACAGTACTTTTACTTGTTTAGCATTGCAATTTGCCTCTTTTAAAAAAACTTCAAATGAAAAAAAAGGTATATAGAACCCCATTTCAACATTACTTCCTCAGGAAGGCCCTGCTGGGTGCCACCCCTCCGTATCAGGTACTCTAGTTCCTAACACGTGTGCTTCTTCCTAAGTACTTTTCCCTTTGAGTGACTGTGTAAATGCCTTTCCCCCACCACCGTCTAGAAGTCCCAGCACAGAGTTCAGATATGTTAAGAGCAATGCAGCAAAGGATGATGAAATTTGTAGATTCTTTTCCATTGCTGCCAACAAACAAAATATATCCAATATAAGAAAATCAAGAAAAAGTAGATTATTCAACACTTACATCCAACTTAAGCAGCTTTTCAATAATAAGCTCCAGAATTTCACGTCTCAAGGTTGGAAAATACACACTTATCCTTAGTAAGTTATGAACATAACACTCCTAAAAGCATAAAACAAAAAATACACATTTCAACAGAATGTTTATTATATAAGCAAAACATAAATTATATCTTTATATGTTTAAACACAAATAAGATTATCTAACAATACAAAAATTTTACTGTTTCTACATTACATTCAGCATAATTTAATCACTCCAATTATTCCAAGTAAACTGAATCTATAATTTACATACTTTTACAGTGTTTTATCCTTTTATCCTTTTTACATGAATCTCATGTAATTTATACATTTATTGTACACAGCAGGCCAGGTGTGGTGGCACACACCTGTGAACCCAGCTACTTAGGAGATTGAGACAGGAAGATTACAAGTTCAAGGTCAGACTGAGCAATTTAGTGAGACCTTGTCTCAAACTAAAAAAAAAAAAGGCTGGGGATGTAGCTCAGTGGTAAAGCACCCTGAGTTCACACCCCACTATACTGCGAAAAATAAAGTGTAAAACAGTTTTAATATACTCAGAGCTGTGTGATCATCACCATGTTCAATTTTGAAACATCACCCTAAACAGAAACCCGATGTCCTAGCAGTCCATCCTTAAGCAGCTACTTTCTATTAATTTGTGTATTCTAGATATGTCATATAAGTGGATTCATGTGGTCATCTGTAATGTTTCTAAGGTTCACTCATATTATAGCCTGTATTTATTTGCTGAATATTTTGTTGAACCAATCTAACATGTTTTGTGAGTCTGTAAACATTAAATTTGTTTCTACTTTTAGGCTGTTGTGAATATAATGTTGCTATGAACATTCACATATAAGTTTAGTTTTGGTAGACTTATTTTCATTTATCTTGGGTACACAGTGGAAACAATGAAGCCATATAGTAATTCTACATTTAACTTTCTGAAGAAATTACCAAGACTGTTTTCCACAGGACTGCACCATTTCAGTTTTCTAGCAATGGACGAGTTCCAGGTTCTACCTATCCTTACCGTTGCTTATTCCTGTGGTGGTCTTATCATGGCCATGCTAGCAGGCGTGAAGCAGTGCTGATCTACATTTCCCTGATGGGTAATGACGCTGAGCTTCTTTTCACTGTGTTGTAAGTTGGGTTTTGTTTGCTTTTTTTTTTTTTAATAGATAAAAATCCTTTATCAGACACCTGATTTGCAAATATTTTCTCCCATTATCTGGAGTGTTTTCTTATTTTCTTGAAAGCATCCTATGAAGCAAACCATTTAATTCTGAAGTCTAATTGATGAATTTTTTCTTTGTTGCTCATGCTTCAGACATCACATCCAGAAACTGTTGCCTGATTCAATGCCATGAAAACTTACACATGTTTTCTTCTAAGTCCTTTCTGACTAGGTTTTGGTTTTCTTGCTTTTGTTTATGTTTGTTTTTTTATAAAACTAGGGACTGAACTCAGGGATGCTCTACCACTGAGCTACCTCCCCAGGCCTTTTTATTTTGATAGGGTCTCCCTGGGTTGCTAAAGCTGACCTCGAACTTGGGATCCTCCTACCTCACTCAGATTCCAGAGTAGCTGGGATTAGAGGCCTGCACCACCCACCCAACTTTCAAACAGTTTTGTTATTTTTAGGGCTCTTATCCATCTTGAGATTTTTTTATATGCTGATATCCATACACTTCATTCTTTTGCCTACGAATATCCAAATACATTAGCTCTAGTAGGTTTTTTTTAATGGATTCCTTAAAATCCACAAAAAGGTTATATTTAAGTTTTATTTCTTCCCTTTTTTTCCGTCCTTTTTTTTGGGGGGGGGCAGTTCTGGGGATTGAACATAGAGGTGGCCTATCACTGAGCTACACATCCATCCCTTTTTTTAATTATTATTTTTTTGTAGTTGTAGATACACAACATGCCTTTCTTTTCTTTCTTTTTTTTCTTTTAATGTGGTGCTAAGGATCTAACCCAGTGCCTCACACATGCTAGACAAGTGCTCTGCCACAGAGTTACAGCCCCAGCCTACACACCCATCCCTTTTTGTATTTTAAGAGTGGGTTTAACTAAGTTGTACAGGCTGGCCTCAAACCTGTGATCCTCCTGCCTCAGTCTTCCAAGTAGCTATCTTCCAGTAATTCTTGTCTATGTACAGGCTGAGCCTGTGCTTTCCATCTGGATTCTTTGCAATTCTTTTCTTGCCTAAATGCCCTGGTTAGATAGGTGGCAAGAATAGGTACCCCGTGGTGTACATGTACATAGTCACAGCTTCTCAGGAAGTTGAGGTAGCAGGATGGCTTGTGTCTGGGTAACATAATGAGACACCACTGCGAAACAGAAACAAAAGCAGATATCCTTGTTCTGTTCCTCATGTTAGGGAAAACTGGTCTCGAACCATTGAGTCTGATGATAATCTGTGGGTTTTTCATAGATGACCTTTATCAGATTAAGAAAATTCCCTTCTGCTTTTGACCTGAAAGGGTTAGAGTGTTTGTCAAATACTTCTGCATCTGCTGAGGGGACCATCTGATTTTCATTGTTTTATTTTTTTTTTAACATTTTTTGGAAGTAGTTGGAAACAATACCTTTATTTTATTTATTTTTTATGTGGTGCTAAGGATCGAACCCAGGGCCTCAAATATGCTAGACAAGCACTCTACGCTGAGCCACCATCCCAGCCCCTCTATTCTTTATTTTACTGATACAGTGTATGTTAATTTATTAAATCAGCCTTATTTGCTTATGGTACATAAATTGTCTTAAGTTGCTAAAATCAGTCTGCTAGTATTTTTTGAGAATTTTTGCATCTATTTTCATAAACAATATGGTAGTTTACAATGTTTCACTTGAAGCACACTATCACAAATATTAACAAAAGTTATTAACTACTTATTTAACATGTTAATACTTTAGGGAAAACTCTATGCTTAAAAGGTAACCACTGTCATTTATCAAAACCTACACCAATATATAAATATTGAACAGGGCTGGGTGGGAATAGAGCTCAATAGTAAGGCACTCGCCTAGCATGTGCAAGACCCTCAGTCCCATCCTCAGCACTGCGGGAGGAAAAAAGAAAGTTGCACAAATACTTAGGCAGAAATTTTGGGTGTGGGGGGGTTACTGGGAATCAAATTCAGAAATGCTTTACCACTGAGCCACATCCCCACCCCTTTTTGTTTTTTGAGACAGGGTCTCAGCCAAGCACGGTGGCGCACACCTGTAATCTCAGCAGCTTGAGAGGCTGGGACAGGAGGATCACGTTCTAAGCCAGCATCAGCAATTTAGTGAGGCCCTAAGCAACTCAGCAAGACCCTGTCTCTAAATAAAAATATAAAAAGGGCTGGGGAATGTGGCTCAGTAGTTAATTGCCCCTGAGTTCAATTCCCAGTACCAAAAAAAGAAAGAGAGAGACAGGGTCTCCCTAAGTTGCTTAGGGCTTCATTAAATTGCTCAGGCTGGCCTTAAACTTGTGATCCTCCTACCATAGCCTCCTAAGTCACTGTGATTACAAATGGGCACCACCATGCCCATCTACTTACACATAATTTATTTACACAAGGCTCTGCTTTCATATTCAAATTAGGCATGCTTACAATTAGTAACATATAAACTGCTATCTTCTAGTAATTCTTGTCTATATAAACATTAAGCCTCTAAAGATATTTCTCAAATGGACTCTGACCATTTAAGAGAAATCCTCAGTAGACACTTGCTAAGAAAAAAATCTGAATGAAATTCCTATTCCAAAGCCAGCATCAGCAACTCAGCATGACCCTGTCTCTAAATAAAATATAAAAAGGGCTGGGGATGTGATTCAGTGGTTAAGCACCGCTGGGTTCAATCCCTGGTACTCTCCCCCCCCCCCAAAAAAAGAGAAAAGAAAAGGAATTAACTTTAGAAAGCAATTTTTAAGAAAAAGACACAACACCACATAAAACAATCTTTCCATTATTTCTGCCATGAAAAAAATCTCTTACCAATGTTCTCTCTGATTTTCTAACAAATGGAAATTTTTCCACCAGTATTGGCATAAGAAACCATGGTGTCCTATTTAAAAAAAAAAAAAAAAAAATTCAATCAATCCATGTTAACTAAATTTTCTAGAAAGGAACATTTTTCCTCTAAGAGCAAATATGGATAGATCACAAGGGAAAAAAGAACCCCTATACCTCAAACAATTCAAAATTAAAATGAATGCAGTTTCAGAGAAAATCTAAATTAACTTAGGGAAAAATAAGCTTTACTAACTTTAACATCGATAGTAAATCAAAGGGAAAGCTTTTCCTCTACAAGTTTTAACAGAGCTTCAGTTTAAAAATCAAAATATTCCACATGATATTTTTATAGATTTATACACATATATCTACGTCTACCTATTTTATATATATATGTATATATAATATATATACACACACACACTTTTCAAAAAGGGAAAATAAATCATCAACTTGCATATAAGTTAAACAATAAACCTACAGAGGAAACTAGAAGTCCACCCCTCCAAAAGAAACCCACAAACCTGCAAAGCTTTTCTTAGAACTGCAATTTTTATTCATAATGGCATGACACAAATACAGAGGTTTCTCATTGAAAATATTTGGATAGCACATCTGTTGAAGATAAAAGCAAAATTCCAACCACTATACAAAAATTGGGGGAGAATCTGCATAGAAGTTTTTTAAATAATTAGATAATGAATAGAAAACAGAAAAATCATTTTTTGCAAAAATGTGATTTCATCAACAAAATGCAAAAACCACACCATACCACTTGAGTTTTGGTGCTAATTTGCATTTTATAATTTCCTACTAATTGATTATAATTTGCTTTCTTTCTCTTTACAGCACTGCGGATTGGCCCAAGGGCCTTGCACATGCTAGGCAAGCACCCAGAGCTACGTCTCTGGTCTAACCATAATATCTTAAGTATTAAACACTACTATTGAAAAATATACTCACGATGGGACATATCTTGCTATTATTTGCAAGGCTCTGTGACATGTGTCAAAATTTGCAGGAAGATCTAAAAGGAGAAAAGTTAAGAGCATGAACATCAACACAATACTTAAAACTAGGAAGATGAAAGCACTTGCTAAGCAAAATTGAAGATCTTTTTTAAAAAATATTTATTTATTTATTTTTATGTGGTACTGAGGATCGAACCCAGTGCCTCATGCCTGCGAGGTAAGCGCTCAACCACTGAGCTACAACCCAGCCCCCAAACTGAAGATCTTATGAGATAAATTGTTTCAAGATTTTTCTCTATAACTCACTATCAACGAAGATTAAGTAGACTATATCCGCAATAAATTTATGCCAACCAATTATATAGTAATGCTAAATGTATTAAATGTATCAAAAAGATTCTACCAAAGGTTATCATTTGTTGCCATCTACTTAATAGAACAGGTGCAAATATATTCTATCACTAAGGGTATATTCTCTAAGATGGCATTTTTTGCTTTAATCCTTTTTTTATACTTACTATCATCTTCATCATCAGAATCTGAAACATCTATGTCACCTTCCTTAATGATCACTCGGGCTTTTAAAAGAAAAAAAAAATATGTCACAGACTTAGACAATAATCAGCTATACCAAAAAAAAGCTGTTTCTCCATAGTCCAAACTAAGTACAATGATTACATTTACAACCAAAAGGAAAAAAAATAAGTAAAGCAACTTGACAGTTTTGTTTTTGCAGTACTGGAAATTGAACCCAGGAGCACTCTACCTATATCCCCAGACCTTTTTTATCTTGAGACAGGGTCTCATTAAGTTGCCTAGGTTGGCCTCAAACTGATGATCCTTCTGCCTCAGCCTCCAAAATCATTCGGTTTACAGGCATGTGCCACCTCACCCAGCTTAATCATTTTTTAATACCTTTATTTATTTATTTTTAAGTGGTATTGAGGATCGAACCCAGGGCCTCGAGTGTGCTAGGCGAGCACTCTACCACTGAGCTACAACCCCAGCCCTGGATCATTTTTAAACAGCTACAAATTCCTAATCGAGTTCTAAGACTGTCAGTGATTCACTAAAGCAATTTCAATTCAACAAAATCGTAGCTCAACATGAATCCAGATGCCTCCACAGGGAACAAATGATCAGAATGCTAACTTACACCCTGGAATCTTCCATGGTGAAAAAATGTCAGTATGAAAGGAGAAGAAAATATTTTTATTAACAGGGTTTTTATTTTTTTAACACACACACACACACAAACATGTGCACACACTGCCTGCTTACTGCCTACAGGTGATATCCTATACTACCTCAGAACTGTCAGCAAGGCAGCCATCAGCAGATGTAACCCCTTGACCTTGGGCCAGAACTGTGGGCCAAAATAGAAAGAGAGGAAAGAAAAAAGGGAAGAAGGGAGAGAGAAGAAAAGAGTAACCACTTACGGGGTACAAAATGAGAAGCAATCATGCTGAGACATGGTCTGAGGAAGACTGTCTGTGCTGAAACAAGGTGACCAAGAAAAGCCAAATACTCCTCCACCACCGTCTGACTTCTATTCAACCAAGGCAATCTCTGGTGTTGGGTGAAGATAATGAAAACAGTTCACTGGTACTCACTATTTTCAAAGTAGTGAATCAATAAGTAAAATAAATGGTAAACTTACCAAAAGAATGTTGATAAGCTGCTCGAAGTCTTTTGTCAAATACATGATAGAGGAGCGGAATTCCAGCAGCCAGTTAATAATCTGGTCATCCTTTAATGAAACAAAGAAAAGTATTTTCAAAATCACAAATCTTCTAAGTAACAGAAAATGTATCTACTTTGTATTGGTCAGTTGTTGATAACATTTCAATTAGTGACTGAAGAGCTGAGAACTGTGCTGCATGCCTGTACTGCCAGCGACTCAGAAGGCTGAGACAGGAGGATTGCAAGTTCAAGGCTAGCATGGGGGCTGGGGATGTGGCTCAAGCGGTAGCGCGCTCACTTGGCATGCGTGCGGCCCGGGTTCGATTCTCAGCACCACAAACAAAGATGTTGTGTCTGCCAAAAACTGAAAAATAAATATCAAAAATTCTCTCTCTCTCTCTCTCTCTCTCTCTCTCTCTCACCCCTCTCTCTTTTTTTTTTTTTTTTTTTTTTTTTAATATTTATTTTTTAGTTCTCGGCGGACACAACATCTTTGTTGGTATGTGGTGCTGAGGATCGAACCCGGGCCGCACGCATGCCAGGCAAGCGCGCTACCACTTGAGCCACATCCCCAGCCCCTCACCCCTCTCTCTTAAAATAAATAAATAAATAAATAAAATAAAAAATTTTCTCTCTCTCTCTCTGTCACCCCCCTCTCTCTCTCTTTAAAAAAAAAAAAAAGGCTAGCATGGGCAACTCAGTGAGACCCTATCTCAAATTTAAAAAGGCTGGGGGTGTAGCTCAGGCCCTAGTATGCACAGGAATTGGATTTAATTCCAGTATAGTAAAATATTAAAAAAATAATATTTAAACTAGGTGAAAAAAGGTCACAAATTTGCAATTAAGCCAAAATTTGTGTATCAAAACAGATTAAAAAAAATCACAATAAACTTTACTGTTTTAAAAAAAGGTATTAGAGGGCTGGGGCTCAGTCTCAGCAGTAGCACACTTGCCTGGCATGTGTGAGGCACTGGGTTTAATTCTCAGCAACACATATAAATAAATAAAGGTCTATCAATAACTAAAAAAAATATTTAAAAAAAGAAAAGGTAGTAGAGTAACTCTAAAATACAGGAGAACTAAATTTAATACTTCACCTTGAACATTGTTTGCCCTTTACCAGTGAAAGCACTTCAAATGCTGACATCTGGGACTTTTTTAAATTGTAGAATTTTATCAGATTTAAATGCTAAAAGACCACAAAGGACCAATATCTACCTCTATTCCTCTATCTAAGCTGACTGTAAGGTATGTGGATAGTAGGGATGAGCTGATTTACTACAGTCATCAGCAAATAACTTTTTCTAAATCCATTAGGCTGGCTTTAAAAATGCATTGGAACGTGTTTGTACAAATAAAGGTTCCATTCCACTTTGCCAATAAAACATTTTTCAGGTAATAAAATTAGTGTTCAAAATAATTTTTAGCATCAAGAAAAAAAAAAGAACACCACCCATGTTTAACAGCTTAATGATCAGATTATAGAAAATAGGACTATTTTTGTTGGTGGTGATGCTGCTGTGGCTGGAACACTTGTGCATGTTAAGCATGCAGTTTACCACCGAGCCACACTCCCAGCTCCCAAAAGACATTATTTATATTTATACATATATATATAACATGCAGAGGGAAAAATTATAAGGTAAAGCCCCAATTTGTTAAAGAAAATAATTAATACTTATTAAGACTCAATAGAAGAAATAGGAGTACCATCTAATGAGAAACAGACGTGGTGCTTGACATTGGAAATATATCTTTTTCTAATTCTAAAAACTCAGCAAGATGATTATTTAGTCCCATATTACAGTAGAGGAATCTGAGATTAACAGAGATTGATAAGCAACTTACCCAACCATGAAGTTGATAAAAAACCAGGTCAAACTTGCCTGCTGAGGTCAAATCTAGCTCAGCCCACTCTTCCACAGTACCTTTCTCCATCAATCAAAGGAACTGCCACTTTTCCCCCCACTTTCATCCAATTACTCAGTGCTTTCTATGCCATGAACATGTGACACCAAGCGTTTGAGCATTTTCTCAAAATGAGAAAATTTCCTCATTTCCTCAAATAACATGGCAGGAAAATTAAGTAAATCACAACTCACATTGTGATAATTTTATAATATAACACAACCACTGTGAATAACACTAATGGCAGCTCACTGAGACCAGAGACATAGAGAAGACAAGCCAGGCTGTGTGCAAAAACGAATAAATTCAACATACAATACCACAAAAAAAATAAACACAAATACTGAACAGAGGGGCTACCTCTCAGTGGTAGAGCACTTGCCTAGCATGTATACGGCAACTGCAACCCAGCAATGAAAAGGTAAATAAATAAATACATAAATTATCTATCCTACTCCTTTTCACCAAAAAAAGTGCAAAGATTAGGCATCGTGACGCACACCTGAATCCCAGCAACTCTGGAGGCTGAAAAAGGAGGATTCCAAATCTGAGACCAGACTGGGCAACTTAGAACTTGGGTCAAAAGTTAAAATGCTTGGAGGTGTAACTGAATGGTAAAGTACCCCCGAGTGAAATCCTCAGTACTAGAGGGGAATAAGGTACAAGGACTAGAGATGTAGCTCAATGGTAGAGCACTTGCCTAGAATGCATGAGATCCTGAGTTCAATCCCTGGCACTGCAAAAAAAAATTAAAAGTAAAAATAAAAAATAAACCATTCACAGACTTTAGTGCTTTCACAGTAAACCTTTAGAAGCAAACAACTTGGAACACTCTGCTGAAGTAGCAGACACACAAGGGGTATATCAAGAATCTGCTGATATAAAGCACAGTGGAAAATACACACACACAAAAATTGACCCTCTGTACGTTTGAAAAGAGAAAGTGAGGCTTCAGTTGTCTTTAAATGGTAACACTTTTTAAGGGTAATATTCCTTACAAAGGGAAAAGCATGTTTTCAGAAAACTGAAGTGTTTCAGTATGGCTAAAGAATATGGTGAGCAAGCCAATAGATAAACCGAGAATCAGAAAAAGCTCCAGTCAGGAAGCCAACAATTCAACTGAGTCTGTCTGACAGAGTGAGTAGTTTTGTAGATCACAATAATGGTGCTGATAACAACACTAAACACTAATACTGCACTTACTGTGTACAAGGCAGTGTTCTAAGACTTTAATTAACTCATTACAACAACCTCATGAAATAGGGACTACTTCTGATTCCCATTTTATGGATGAGGACACTGAAGCAAAGAGCAGTAACTTGCCCTTGATCACACAGCTAGTAAGAGAGGCAAGCCAGAGCCTGCTCAAATGAAGCAGATACAGAGGAGCTCTTCCAGAAAAGTCACATGAAAAGGTACAAAAATTAAAGCAGCAACCTCAGGGAATAAAGCCTCTCGTGAAACTGCACACAGAAAAATGTTGCAGGCTGTGCCAAGAAGTTGGCCCTTTATTCTTCCATAGCCTTGAAGTTCTTTAGAAAGGGGAATGACAACGTAAACATGTGCTCTGGAGAGAAGAATCAGGCTTCACTACTAAGGATAAATCTGGGGGGAAGAGGGATACACAGGAAATAGGACCTATAGACCACTAAAAGGTAACAGGAAGGGGCTGGGGATGTGGCTCAAGCGGTAGCGCGCTCGCCTGGCATGCGTGCGGCCCGGGTTCGATCCTCAGCACCACATACAAACAAAGATGTTGTGTCCGCCAAAAACTAAAAAATAAATATTTAAAAAAAAAATTCCTGGGCTGGGGATGTGGCTCAGCGGTAGCGCGCTCGCCTGGCATGCGTGCAGCCCGGGTTCGATCCTCAGCACCACATACCAACAAAGATGTTGTGTCCGCCGAGAACTAAAAAATAAATATTAAAAATTCTCTCTCTCTATCTCTCTCTCTCCTCTCTCACTCTTTCAAAAAAAAAAAAAAAATTCTTGTAAAAGGTAACAGGAAAAATCCAGGTGAAAGAATACCAACAAAATAGAAGATCTGATTTTTTTTTTTATTGATATGAGGGGTGAGAAAGTTCAGAAAGACTCCACAGTTCCTAGTTCAAGAACTGGGTAAGCAATAAAGAGTAAAGCATTAAGAGTCAGTCAGCGTGGTGGGCTGGGATTGTGGCTTGGCAGTAGAGCTTTCACTTAGCACGTTCGAGGCCATGTGTTGAATCCTCAGCACCACTGAATGAATGAATGAATGAATGAATGGATGGATGGATGGATGGATGGTATTGTGTCCAAGTACAACTAAAATATTTTTTTTAAAAAGTCAGTGTGGTGATACACACCTGTAATCCCAGCAGCTCCAGAGGCTGAAGCAGGAGGATTCCAAGTTCAAAGCCAGCCTCAGCAATTCAGTAAGGCCCTAAGCCACTTAGTAAGACCCTGCCTCAAAATAAGAAACTTAAAAAGGGCTGAGGATGCACCCTTAGATGTAATCCCTGTTTTAAAAAAAAAAAAATAGTTAGTTTGGTGGTGACACCTATAACTTCAGTGAATCCAGAAGCTGAGACAGGAAGACCACACATTCATGGCCAGCCTTAGAGCAAGACCCTATCTCAAAATGTAATAAAGCATTAAGAGGAGTTGAATATTTAGCTCAGTAGCAGAGCGTTTGCCTAACATGCACAACGAACCCAGGAAACCTGGCAAGGAAAAAGAAAAAATAAAAGCTTTGGGGTGATGCAGTTCATCAGTAAGCACCCCTGCCTACAGTACTGGGGGTGGGGAGGGAGGGTGGCTACAGAAGAGTAGGTTTGGGAGGGAGATGAGTTTAACTTGCTAATTTGGAGTACCTATAACAATTCTGAATAAATATATCCAACATATAGTTAAGAAACAAGTCTGGAGCCTGAAAGAGCACTATGAGCTACAGAAACAAATTTTGGGGAGCTATCAGGACACCGATTCCAAAGCCATGAGGCATAAGGCAACCAAACAGGAAGAGTGTGCAGTGAGAAAAGGGAGGGAGTTTGGAAATTCAATCAACACCAAAGTTAACAAGCTGTCAAAAGAGTGACCTGAGGGCTGAGTTTGTGGCTCAGAGGTATAGCACTCGCCTGGATTTGATCCTCAGCCACCACATAAAAATAATAAATAAAATAAAGGTATTGTGTCCAACTACAACTACAAACTATACACACACACACACACACACACACACACACATATATATGAAAAAAAGAGTGAATTGAGCTAAGTGATCAGAATAGAGGAGCTACACAGGTACTGAAGGTCAGTTGTTGAGAAGTGGACACCCAACAGTGCCAACTCTATGAAGAATTAGTGTGAGGCTTTAAATTAGCACACTTAAGAAATCACTGGTAACCTCTGTCAGGGTAATTATACCAGTGATAATAGTGGATTGAAATGTAAATGAGGGCTGGGGATGTGGCTCAAGCCGCCTGGGTTCAATCCTCAGCACCACATACAAACAAAGATGTTGCGTACGCTGATAACTAAAAAATAAATATTAAAAAAATTCTCTCTCTCTCTCTCTCCCTCTCCTCTCCCCTCTCTTTAAAAAAAAAAAAAAAGAAAAGAAATGTAAATGAGAAATGAGGAAGCACAGGTTGTCAACAGGAACAAAACAACAGCTAACAATTATATTATAAAGTCCGTACTTTGGGTCAGAGGCTGTTCTACTGTTTCTTGTATATTAACTCATTGAATACTCTTTTAAAACCTCCATGTTGAAAAAAACCTCTATTATTATCCTGATTTTTCAGTATATCTGTCATCCACCAGCTAGATGCCAACAACACCCCTCTCTCCCAATTATGACAACCACAAATGTCTCCAATCTTTGCTAAATTGTCCTTTGGGTGGTCAAACTGTCAAGCCTAGTTGAGAACTACTGGGTTAAAGTAAGATGGGATTATAGAGAAGTTCTGAGGACAGAATAGCACCAAAAGTATAAACTAATGCCTGTCAAAGTGGCAATGACTTTGCTATTGGCCAAAGGAAAGTTACCTTTATGTTTGGATCTGACAGCTGGTTCTTCAACAACTCAAAGTCATTTGTTTCACCCTAAAGGAGAAAGGGAAAAAATTCATTATACTCATGGTTTCTTGTAAAATAGAACTTTTACCTATACCTTAACATGAGATGGACTGCAAAAAAATAGACCTTATAACTTTCACATCCCTTGTTACTATAAAATCACGACTTCAAAAATTTGAAAACTCGGGGCTGGGGTTGTGGCTCAGTGGTAGAGTACTTGCCTAGCAAGTGTGAGGCACTCCGTTCAATCCCCAGCACCATGTAAAAAAACTAAATAAATAAAATAAAGGTATTATGTCCATCTACAACCAAAAATATTTTAAAAAATTGTTTTTGGAAAAACTCATGTTAGTGGGAAAGGGGGATCAGAAAAAAGCAAATGACAAGTAATTCAGAAGCCATTCATATTTAGCTACACTTTGTACTGACATTTGAATATTACAGTTGATATTCTTGAGAATTCTCAAAATAAAGGGGAGAGAAGCACTATACTGATCTAACACAAAGGGAACTAAGACAGTAAACATTCAAATGTATGGATACTATATATAAATTTACAGTCATTTATGTTTTGTTTCTACTGTGGAGACCTAGTAGAATAACCTGTAAACTAACATAAAAACACCAACTGTTTATAACACTGAGGCAGGAGGATAGAAAGATGGAAGCCAGGACAATGTAGTTAGACCCTGTCTCAAAATAAAAAATGAAATGGCTGGGGACGTAGCTTAGTGATAGAGCACTTGCCCAGCATTCACGAGGCCCTGGGTTAAAACTCTAATACTGGTAAAGAAGGGGCTAGGGAGATAGCTCATTGGTAAAGCACCTGCCTAGCACGCATGAGACCATGAGATCAATCCCCATCACCACGTAAAAAATAAACAACAATAAAAATGATATTTTAAAAAAAAAAGCAATTAATTTAAAAAATAATTCTGGTAAAGAAAAGTTAACACAAAAACAAAAATATCTATTTGGTTTATTGTTCCAAAATAGTGCTTAGGTAATTAATTTCTTAAGAAATAAAATGTTCTAACACTTATAAATGTTTGCAAGAAATACTAGTATAGCATTGCTGAGGTAATTAATTTCTTAAGAAATAAAATGTTCTAACCCCTATAAATGTTTGCAAGAAATACTAGTACAGCATTTGAAACTTTAAAACCTCAGCAAAGATTTTATTACTCTAATTTTGAGAAGCATCATACATATTATTAAATATTTGATTGCAATATTGGTACCTAAAATTCATTTTTAAATGTACAGAGGGTCTTTCTTTTATTGGCACTGGGGATTGAACCCAGGGCATTGTTCATGCTAAGCATTTGCTCTAATACTGAGCTACATCCCCATCCTTACATTGGTCTTTAGTTTTAAAGCTATTGCTGTATTTGTGACCAACAAAATCAAACCTCACATGTCATCTCCTCTTACCTTTTTGTATTTCAGCAACACTTCTGAAACCGTTCCACCAAACCGAACGGTTTTTCTTGGAGGAGAATTGAAGAAATCATTCTCTAATGCAAGCATATCTGAAATCCTGTAGAATCAAGATTACCACTACTAAGTTCATAACACAGAAAAATAAAAAGTATAATAGGCACAGCTAGAGATACAGCTTAACAGTAGTGTCTGCCCAGCATACATGAGTCCCTGAGTTAGATACCCAGCACTGTAAAAAAAATAATAATAATAGCCATCATTTACTGAGCCAACAACCTTTTCTTGCAAGACTATGCTAAGGTTTCTTAAATGATCTCCACTTTTATTCCCCAAAAAAAACATTCTTCACTCAATGAAAATGGTCTTCCTGCTGCACTTGGAATAAGAATCCAAATTCCTACAATAATCCTACAAGATCAAATATCAATCTGACCCCTGCCTACCTCTCTGACCTCATCTTCAACCACTTGTTTTACTGTAGGCATAGCGTCTTTTCTGATCTTCCAACCTGTCAAGCTGGTTCCATTTCACTTGCTATTCACTACATCAGAAACACTTGTCATTCAAGCTGCAGCTCAAATGCTGGAGGCCTTCCCCATCAGAACTCTAATGTACCCTACCTCTCCCTTATACCTCCCATTCCCGTTGTACTTCTTCACAACATTGATCACCATCTGAAATCATCTCACTCATTTATTTACTGGACTATTTACTGTCCCACTGGCACACTGTAAGCACTATTGAGAGCAAGAACTTTAGTCTCTGGATATCCATTGTTTCCAGTGTCGAGCACAGTTTAAGTCTGCACTCAATAAATGATGGTGAGAGGGTGCCAGTGGTGCACACTTGTAATCCCAGCTACTCTAGGCGGAGCCAAGGAAGATGGCAAGTTGTCGCCCAGCCTGGGCAATTTAGCAAGACCTTGTCTCAAAAAATAAAAAGGGCTGAAGTTTTAGTTCAATGGTAGAGCACGCCTGGGTTCAATACCAGTGCTACAAATAATTACATAAATATGAATATTGGGATAAATGTTTTACAAGGTTTGCTTATTTAAACAGAGCAAGGGGGGGGGGAACGGCATTCTACTCACTCTGAAGTTAAACCCCAGGTGTTTTACAGGGGTTAAGGACTTTTTTAAAGTCGAGCAAAATAAAACTGTTAACATACATAGGTGTGTTGAAACATTTCAAATCAATTTTTAGGATCTGTCATCAGTGACAGCATTCAGCTGAAAACCCACCACCTAGAAAACGCTTGAGGGAAGAGGTCAGAAGCAAAGGCAGTGTCTAGGCCTGGGACCCACTGAGGGAGCCCAGAGGGATGAATGGGGGATACCGGGCTAGAGAATGGACTCGTTTGTCCCTCCCATCTCCATTACCCACGAGGCGGGAATGCGCTCACTTTTCGCGGACCTGAAATGATCCTCTATCCCTGCTCCCTCCCCGCACCATTAGCTTCTTCCCAGATCCTTTCGGATCTGCTCCCCCAACCCAGGTCCCGAGCTTTGGTCCCACAGTCACAGACGCCAGCGGCCCGAATCTTACCCAGTCCGTGTCGTGACCGCTGAGGCTGAAGCGGCTCCCTCCCCCGGCAACCGCGTGTGAAGTAGCTGGGCCGCCATCGCCAGCAACTTGCGCGACTGCTGCGCTTCGCCCGGAAATCGTGCTCTTTCCAGGCACCTCTCCTCCCCTGAGCCTCCGACCCGGAAGTCGCTCTGGCGAGCGGCGGCTTTCGACCAATCAGAGCCCCTATGTGGGGAAAGCTTAGTGATGCCGCGGAGCTAGAGCGCCGCCGCCCCGCCCGAGGCCCCTCCTTCTCCTCGGAGGACTTTCTCTGCCCTAGCGTTGTGGGCGTGTTCCCGGCCTCTTTGCTCTGGGCAGAAAGGAAACCTCTGCAGGGATCTGAGGACCTCAGAAAAAGTGCCGAGACACCAAAGGAGCGCTAAGCCGTGGCTGGGCTCCGCCGAGTATTAATTTTGCGGAGTCAGAACCTCCCTCAATTAAACAGAAGAAACTGCGGCCCTGTAATCAACCCAGACCCCGCAGAGGAAGGGGACTGGAACCCTACCGCGAGTCCCTGGAGCCTGGCCGCGTACCATCCTTAGGGGCGCCCAGAGGAGGAACGCAGTCATCCCGACCCACCGAGCCGGGAGAGGCTTTTCCACGCAAAGGGAACCGCAGAGGCCAAGGCCTGCGGACTGCCCTTCCCCTCAGGACCTAAGAGGGGGAAAGAGGGCTTTGGGAAACTGTGTAGAACTATCAATGCATAAAACCAGCTACAGCAACTTGTGAAATATAAAGCCTAGTTAGTTCTGTTTTCAACAGTGTGAAATCACTAACTTTCTGCTGTCTCCAGTTGACAATGCTTTGGAGTTCCAGGAAAATATTAGAAAATATTGTCTCGGTCCCAAGAACAGAGACAATAACTGCCCTTTAGCTCACAAGGGCACTTCAAGAGAGCTGTTTTCCCAAAATCTCTTCCACTCCACCCCCAAAACAAAAGCAAAATAAATACAGTTCATGGGCACAACTCATGTCAGTAGAAGTGGAACTAAACTCTCATGCAATTCATTTCATTATTTCGTTTTAAAAGTTGAACGTGTGAAAAAGAATGTTATTTTAAAAAGAACACCTGTGAATGTGCCATTCAATGTAAGAATAGATTAATCTGCACTATTGAAACTTCTCCTAAATATAATTTCCTCCATGCTTTTCTCTCAAAGGTAATCACTATCCTGATTTTTAAAAATCATTTTGTTTTTTTATGTAAATACCCCATATATTCCTAAACAATGGTTTTTGTTTTGTTGGTTTTGATGTTGGGGATTGAACCTAGGACCTAGAGCATGCACAGCCTCTACCACTGAGCTACACACCCAGCCACCCATGTACTATTCATTTTTGCTTATCTTTAAATTTTTAAAAATTATTTCCGGGGCTGGGGATGTGGCTCAAGCGGTAGCGCGCTCGCCTGGCATGCGTGCGGCCCGGGTTCGATCCTCAGCACCACATACCAACAAAGATGTTGTGTCCGCCGAGAACTAAAAAATAAATATTAAAATTCTCTCTCTCTCTCTCTCTCTCTCTCTCTCTCTCTCTCTCTCTCTCTCTCTCTCTCTCTCTCTCTCGTCTCTTCAGTATACCTCGATACTCTAATAGGTAGCTTGAGTCTGGGGGTACGAGAAGCCATCCTGGAGCTGGTTTAAAGGTAATTAAAGTCCATCTCTTTAACTCAAACTCCCTTTGGATTTCTCACGTTGCCGAACCTTCACCTATGAAACCTGAGCTGGCCGAGGGCTAAAGATTTTTTTTCCCCCCTCTGAAGTACTGGAGGTTGAATAATGTGGGATGCTCTACCACTGAGTTACACCCACAACCTTTTTTTTTTTTTTTTAAGACAAATCTTACTAAGTTGCCAAGGCTGTCCTAAAACTTTAGATCCTTCTGCCTCAGCCTCCTGCTTCCTGGGAATTATAGGCAAGCGCCATCATGCCTGGCTCTGAAAGATGAATTTCACAACAATCCCTAAAGTAGTTCTTTTATTTAAAGCCTTTGGCTTACAAGCAACAGAAACTAACTAGCTAGCTTACGCAGAAGAGAATTGTTCTAAGGATACAAGAAAATCATAAAGCATCAAAAGAGAATTTTCCATGAACCAAATTTTAGTCTAATGCCCTCCTATAATCCAGTTAACACTGGCTAGAATGCTAGGTGTGATGGCACACACTTGTATTCCCAATTACTCTGGAGGGTGAGGTATGAGGATCTCAAGTTTAAGGCCAGACTGCACAACCTAATGAGACCTTGATACAAAATAAAAAATAAAAAAGGCTGGAAATGTAGCTCAGTGGTTGATTGCTTGCCTAGCATTTGCAAGGCTGGGATTTAATCCCTAGTACTGACAACAAAACCAAAACATTAATTTAGAGCCTTCCTCCACATTACAGAGAAGTATAAAGTGGTTTCACTTCTCAATGTTGGCACTATGGATAGTTTGGGCCAAATAATTCTGTTGTCAGGGGAGGGGGGCTGTCCTGTGAATTCTAGCTTTTTAGCACACTCCCTGGCCTCTAGAATATGGTAGCACTCCCTTCCTCCCTCTTGTGACAAGGAAAAAAGTCTCTAGACATTGTCAAATGTCCCCTGAGGGGCAAAATTGTTCCAGGCAAAAACCATGTGTATAAACAAACATATTTGAAAAAAATTGGCACTGTAATCCCAGTGGCGGAGCCTGAGACAGGAGGATTGCAAGTTCAAAGCCAGCCTCAGCAAGCAATTTAGCTAGACCCTGTGGGTGGGGATGTGGCTCAGTGGTGAAGGGCCCCTGAGTTCAGTCCCCGGTACCAAAAAAAAAAAAAAAAAAAAAGAAAGAAAGAAAGAGAACAAGAAAGTAAAACAAAATATACAAAATGCAATAGTCATAAAATTTCCATTTTTGCTTTAATATCCTTAGGGTACATAGACAATACTAAAAGAAAAAACTTTAAACAAATTGAATTTAATAGAGTTTAATTGAGCAAAGAACAATTCATTAATAGAGTAGACCTCAGAACCAGAACAAGTTTAGAGAGCTCCAGCCTACAATGTGGTCCGGCACCTTTTATGGACAAAAACCAGAAATAATGTCCAGAGACAGCTGGATTGCTTGCAGTTCCGGGTCATTTGCCTTATTTGAACATGGTCTGATCAGCATCCATCTGTGATTGACTGAAGCTTGGCTGCTGCCCTTGGCTCAGATTCAGCTATGTTACAAAAGTTTACTCCTAAGATAGGCTTTCAGTTAGCTTACGGACCAGTTAGGTTTTAGTTCCTTACATAAGCACTCAAGTGCAGAGGCATCCTCAAGCCAAACTGAACAGTCAGTTATTCATTTACCATTTCATTCTGCTAGAAAACCATAGTAAAACTATACAAAAGATGGATGCTGTTTAATTCCTATTTGAAATGTTTTTCAGCTATTTACTAAAAGGATGGTCTTCCTGCCCACAAAAAATTCCTTAGGGACTGGGGTTGTGACCCAGTGGTACAGCACTCACCTAGCACATGTGAGGCACTAGGTTCGATCCTCAGCACCACATAAAAATTTAAAAAAAAAAATAAAGATGTTGTGTCCACCGAAAACTGAAAAATAAATATTAAAAAAAAATTCTCTCTCCCCTCTCTCTCTCTCTCAAAAAAAAAAAAAAAAACTTCCTTAAAAGGCAACTGTATCTGAATGAACTTGTGGCTCAATCATGTATTTTCTATTATTTTATTGGCATAATTTCAGAAAGCAGCTTTATCTGTCTTGCTAAATGGTCTTTGGTTGGCAGGGGCTGCCTAACCTCAGCTTCATCTTGTCTACAGGCTTTCAGTCTAATAGTAATTAACATCTATAGTCATCCATTCCATAAATATTTACTAAATATCTAATTACCAGACTCTGAACTAGACATTGGGGGTATATCACAAATAAAAAATGGTCCTTGTCTTCATGAAGCTTTCCATCTAATGAGTGAAACATTGAGCAAACATAATGTACAAAACAAGTCATTTTAAGGAGATAACATGGTACTATATGGACAGAATTTACCTCTTTGAGAAGGTCATAAAAGCTGGGCATGGTAATCCCAGCAGCTCAGGAGGCTGATGCAGGAGGATCACAAGTTCAAGGCCAGCCTCAGCAATTTAGGGATACCTTGTCTCAAAATAAAAAACAAAAGGGGTTGGGGGCCACATCCCCAGCCCGGCCTTGTAGCTTTACACAGGTGAAATCTCCATTGCAATGTTTAAAAACTCCACAGTCAAAAATTAGAACTGAGGGCTGGGGATGTGGCTCAAGCGGTAGCGCGCTCGCCTGGCATGCGTGCGGCCCGGGTTCGATCCTCAGCACCACATACCAACAAAGATGTTGTGTCCGCCGAAAACTAAAAAATAAATATTAAAAAATTCTCTCTCAAAAAATAAAAAATAAAAATAAATAAAATTGAACACCTCCATACCTGTGCATGAGTACAGGAATATCTCTCTCTAAAAAAAAAAAAAAATAGAACTGATCAGAAAAAATTAACCTAGGTCTGTATGAGCTCAAAAAATAAAATAAGGGCTGGGGATGTGGCTCAAGCGGGAGCGCGCTAGCCTGGCATGCGTGCGGCCTGGGTTCGATCCTCAGCACCACATACCAACAAAGATGTTGTGTCTGCCGAAAACTAAAAAATAAATATTAAAATTCTCATTCTCTCTCTCTCTCACTCTTTCTTTAAAAAAAAATAAAAATAAAAATAAAAAAAAATAAAATAAAACTTCATGATGTGGGAAAAGGCAATAATAAAATAGATATTGAAAAAAAAGCGTCCTGGTTACCACCTGGGTTTGACTCTTCTTTGGATATCCCATCCTTTTTCCTGTAACTTGCATAATGGGTCTGAAGGTATTCCCACAAGCAAGCCCCAAGGTTTTTTACATTTGAAATAGGCTTTAATGGTGTTCATTATTCATTAGCCTCCAGGTGTGGGAGAACCACTGTCGAAGATGTAAGGATATCAGCTGTTATGGATTTGAGCCAAGTCATCTTCTTTCTGGTCTGTAGAAATCGCTTTAGTTAGTCTCTCTGGAATCCAAATCAGCTGCTGTTCTCCCTCCAAGCTTCAGGCATTCCCCGTAAGGGCCAACAGCAACTCTTTATTCCCGAACTGAACTCTCACTGGCACTCTACATACACTTCCCAGGAAACACTCCCTCCACCGGGCTCCGCTCGCCAATTCTCCCAGAACCCCACGAGAACTCAACGGGAACTCCAAAGTAGCGGGCGCCCAAGGCAGCAGGATCCCTTGATTAAACTTTTTTTAAAAAAAATATTTATTATTTTTTAGTTGTAGTTGGACACAATAACTATTTATTTTTATGTGGTGCTGAGGATCTAACCCAGGGTCTCGCACGTGCGAGGTAAGCGCTCTACCGCTGAGCCCCAGACCCAGCCCTTGGTTAAACTTTTGACATGAATTTTGGGCGATACATTCAGATCATAGCAGATATATTGTAGAAAATAATTCATAGGGCGGGGTTGTGGCTCAGAGGGAGAGCACTTGCCTAGCAAGTGTGAGGCACTGGGTTCCATCCTCAGCATTACATGAAAATAATGTAGTCGTCCACCTACAGTTAAAAAAAATGTTTACAAAAAGAATTCATAAATTGCTCATCACTATTATAGTTCACTTCTGGTGACTTTTTCAACTTTTTATTTTAAAAATTGCAATCAATACCTAATTACTTAGGGCTTGATAATCTAGTTTTGGACTATTTAACTCAAAAACCTTAATTCCTTCTGTGTAATAGTAAAAACCAAAAAAAAAAGGAAATTATTTCTTGCAGAGATTAAATCATCTTTGTGTTCCCTAGAGTAGTCAGCACATAGTACAGATTAAATATAAAATTAATTTTGTCACTTTTCAGAAACTCAATTTTTATTTTTAATATTTTTTAGTTGTAGATGGACACATACCTTTATTTATTTATCTTTATGTGGTGCTAAAGATCGAACCCAGTACTTCATATCTGCTAGGCAAGTACTCTACCACTGAGCTACAAGCCCAGCCCCTCAGGTTTTAAAAATCTTGGTTAAGACTAAAAATGAGACTCTGAGCTCTGTTATTTTAACACTGTCACCACCCCTAGCCTTTTCACAATTTTGTTTTGACTATGACAAAGAAAGCAAATCAAATGCTTAGAACAGGGTTGAACAGAACATAGATTCTTTTTTTTTTTTTAAGAGAATTTTAATGTTTATTTTTTAGTTTTTGGTGGACACAACATCTTTGTTTCTATGTGGTGCTGAGGATCGAACCTGGGCCGCACGCATGCCAGGTGAGCTCGCTACCGCTTGAGCCACATCCCAGCCCCAGAACATAGATTCTTATTCAGGCTAATGTTAAGTATGACCTTAATTAGTAGAAGAATAAAACTAAGTCCAAAATACTTATGTTTTACATATCCTGTGAGAGAAGCAAAAAAGAGGGATAATTCCAGACTTTAAGGATTTTATAAACTTGTAAAATCAGATTTTAATTTGCACATTAACTACCTTAAAGAAACCTGAAAGTGGACAGGAAAAGGTATAGATTATGCATAGTACCCTACTGTGGATGAGGAGGGTTACTGAGTATTGAACCAGGGGTGTTATATCCCCAATTTTATATTTGAGACAGGGTTTTATTAAGTTACTGAGGGTCTCAGTAAATTGCTGAGGCTGGCCTCAAACTTGAGATTCCCCCTGCTTCAGTCTCCCCAAGTAGTTGGTATTATAGGTGAGTGTCACTACACCCAGCCCACCTATCATTTTCTCAAAGGCGATTATAATATAGTGAAATGATAATTACAATGATTTGTTGGAAATAAAATTCAAAACTCATTTCTTTTTTTTTTTTTTAATTCTTTTTTTTTTTAAAGAGAGAGTGAGAGAGGAGAGAGAGAGAGAGAGAGAGAGAGAATTTTTATTATTTATTTTTTAGTTCTCGGCGGACACAACATCTTTGTTGGTATGTGGTGCTGAGGATCGAACCCGGGCCGCACGCATGCCAGGCGAGCGCGCTACCGCTTGAGCCACATCCCCAGCCCCAAAACTCATTTCTTTCAGATTTTATTCTAGCCTCTGCAACTAACTAGTTATATGGATTTAGGCAACTTACAATTTTTGTTTAGGGTTTTTTTGGAGTGGGGTGGCAGGTGCAGCAGTGTAACGGTGCCAGGGATTGAACCCAAGGCCCAAGGCCACTTTACCACAGAGCTATATCCCAGTCCTTTTTATTTTGGAACAGGGCCTCACTAAGTTGCTGAAATTGGCTTTGAACTTGTGATCCTCCTACCTCAGCCTCCCAAGTCGCTGGGATTACAGGCCTGTCATACCTGCTGTATCCTTTGAGTTTCTTAAAGTCCATGGGCAATCATTAGCACTTGACCAATGTTCATACTTATTGTTGCTTAAAGACATTTATTAGATTGAAAACAATCAAAATGGACATCAATATGAAACAGGTCTAATTAATTATGATACATCTACTAAGATCTCCAAAATAAATCTTTTTTTGGGGGGATGGGTACCAGGGATTGATGGAGCATTCAACCACTGAGCCACATCCCCAGCCCTATTTTGTATTTTATTAAAGTCAGGGTCTCACTGAGTTGCTTAGCACCTTGTTTTTTGCCAAAGCTGGCTTTGAACTCATGATCCTCCTGCCTCAGTCTCCCAAAAGGCTGGGATTACAGATGTGTACCACCATGCCCAGCTTCCAGAATAAATCTTAAGCAAAAAAAGTTAGGGTGCTGCAGAGTATGTAAAGACTAGCATCTCATATATTTTGAATAATATATATTATACTGAATTACATGATATATATTCATCAAGTTTATATAAAAAGTCTTGACACTAATAACATTTAATACCTGTCAGTAGAACTTTGCTAAGACAGAAGGAGAGTTGGAGGAAGACTTCTCTGTGTACCATTTTATGCTTTGGGAAGTTTTTTAATTTTAACCTTTTCTGGTGCTAGTGATGAACTCAGGGCCTCTCACATGCTAGTCAAGTGCTCTACCACTGAGCTATGTCCTCAGCCCTGCATCTTACTAGTACTGGGAACTAAATCTAGGACCTTGTGCTCTAACATGGTACCATGTTATAACTTCAGACTCTGAATATTGTAATATGGAAATGCATTACCTAGTCAAAGAATTCTATTTCCAGCTAAGTACAGTGATGCATACCTACAGTATCAGCTTCTTGGGAGGCAGAATCAGGAGGATTATAAATTTGAGGCCAGCCTGGGCAACATAGTGAGACCCTGTCTCATAATAAAAATGAAAAGGGTTAGAGATGTAGCTCAGTGGTAGAGCACTTGCCTAGCATGTGTGAGGTCCTGGCTTTGATACCCAATTCTGCCAAAAAAGAATTACATTTTAAATTTTTATTTTAAAATTGGGAAAAGCCCATTAAGATTTAAGTTGTTTTTATTTTTCTG
This sequence comes from Urocitellus parryii, assembly GCF_045843805.1. Taxonomy (NCBI): domain Eukaryota; kingdom Metazoa; phylum Chordata; class Mammalia; order Rodentia; family Sciuridae; genus Urocitellus; species Urocitellus parryii. The sequence goes on along the minus strand of NC_135539.1, from coordinate 11,089,536 downwards.
TCAAGGTAATCATTTTCTTCTTCTAGGCACACTGAGGGGGCACCTGAGGCTCACTAATCACAGTTCTTAAGAACCACCACTATTTACCCAAGATAAATCCAATCTTACTATTTACTGAGTGGCCATTGTACAATAAAAGATTTTCCCTACAGATTCATGAGAACACCCTCTATAATGTCCTGGGTTCTATAATACATTAAAGTCAACTTTTCTCTAAGTTCCTAAATGTACTTTTGGAGTCATCAAATAAACTGTGCTTAGCTGGTGAGATATATACACACACACACACGCACTTGCACTCCATTGTGGCATATATAAATTACTTAAAAAGAAATGTTTGCAGGTGCAGTGGTACACATCTGTAATCCAGTGATTTGGGAGGCTGAAGCAGGTGATCACAAGTTCAAAGCCAGCCTCAGCAACTTAAAAAGACCCTGTCTCAAAATAAAACAAACGGACTGGGAATGTAGCTCAGTAGTTAAGCATTCATGGATTTAATCCCTAGTACCTCCCCTCAAAAAAGAAATTTCTGTTATATGGCTAATAAATTACTGGTTTCACCCATTTTTTTGTGTAAAATACACATAACATAAAATTTACCATCTTAGCTGGGTGCAATGGTAAACACCTGTAATCCCAGCTACTCAGAGGATCACAAGTTTGAGGCCAGCCTAAACAACTTAACAAGACCCTGTCTCAAAATTAAAAACAGAAAGAGCTGGGGATATAGTTCAATGGTTAAGTACTCCTGGATTCAATCCCAGGTACCAAAATTTTTTTAAATATCATATATATATATATATATATATAATTTTTTGTGGTTGTAGATGAACAGCACTCAGACATGCTAGGCAAGAGCTCTGCCACTGAGCTACAGCCCCAGCCTCTATCTTAATCATTTTTAAGTACACAATTTGGTACTGTTAAGCTCATTCACATTGTTGTGCAACCAACACAACCATCCATTTCTGGAACTTTTTCACCTTGTGAAACTAAAACTCTACACCCATTAAACAACAGCTTTTCTACTTTGTCTCTATAATTTGATCACTTTAGGTACCTCATATCAGTGGAATTATAAATCTTTTGTCTTTTTTTTTTAAGGTGCTAGGGATCAAATCCAGGACCTCATCACCAAGTTTCACTCCCAGCTCTGACCTAGTGACTGACTTATTTCATTAAGCTTATTATTAGTATTATTTGGGGGCTGCTGAGGTTTGCACACCTAGGGTGTTCCTTGGCCCTTTTTATTTTATATTTTGAGACAGGGTCTCACCAAGTTGCTGAGGCTGGCCTCAAATATGCCAATTTTCCTGCCTCAGCCTCACCAATTACTGGAATTAGAGGCATGAGCTACTGTTGGACCTAGCAGGAGTTAATTTTTTATGAAAATATCTAAAATTTTTAGAAATTTCCATTCAAAATATTGTGCCATTAAAAAACCCACTTTTAGGCCAGTATGGTGATAGGTACCTATTGTCACAGCTGTTCATGAGGCTGAAGTAGGAGCATCACTTGAACCCAGGAGTCTTGAGGTCCCCTGTACAACACAGCAAGCCCTTACCTCAAAACAAACAGAAACCCCACTTTTACCTATAACTACAAATTTTAAAAGGAAACTATATTAGAGCATTCTTACACAAGTAATCCATAGGAGGATTCTATTTTATTTTATTTTATTTTTTTTTTTTTGAATTTTTTTTTTTAATATTTATTTTTCAGTTCTCGGCGGACACAACATCTTTGTTGGTATGTGGTGCTGGGGATCGAACCCGGGCCGCACGCATGCCAGGCGAGCGCGCTACCGCTGAGCCACATCTCCAGCCCCATAGGAGGATTCTAAATGAATAATATTAGATTATCATTAAAATATGCAGTCAGGCTGGGTGTGATGGTGCAGGCTGTAATCACAGAGGCTGTGAAGGCTGAGACAGGAGGATCACAGTTTGAGGTCAGCCTCAGCAACTTATTAAGGCCCTAAGCAATTCAGCAAGATTCTGTCTTAAAATAAAAAATAAAAAGTCTGGGGATGTAGCTCCGTGGCTAAGTACCACTGGGTTCAACCCCCAGTATCAAAAAAGAAAGAAATCGGGGGTATAGTATAGTGGGAGAGCACTTTCCTAGCAGGTAAGAGGCCCTGGGTCTGATCCCCAGCTGCAAAAAATTAAATAAAATAGACAATGAAATCAGATTTTAAATCCTTGGGGAAAAGGGAAACTCAATCTGTGGGCATCCACACCTACATGGTAGGATATTATAACACATTAAATGTGTTAACCTTTTCTGATAGCCATTTCCTAATGAGGTCACAAAGTATCCTTAAGTACAAGGAGTAGAATTTTTAATGTCCATTTCTATGGGAATTTTACTTTCTTTTTCTTTTTTTTTTTTTTTGGAGGGGGGTACTGGGGATTGAACCCAGTACTGTTAAGCTCATTCACGTAGTTGTGCAACCAACACAACCATCATTTCTGGAACTTTTTCATCTTGTAAAACTAAAACTCTATACCCATTAAACAACTCCCCATCCCCATCCCCATCCCCATCCCCTAGCAACCCAACTTAAAAGAAAAAAAAAAAAACTTATTAAAAAAAAATAAGCTTGTTTGGAATAGCAAATTATTTAATTATTTAAGGCTTACAATTCTGGCAATAAATAACTTTATTCTCCAAAGTTAGAAAACTGTCCCCAACACTGAAACAGGTGTACTTGGCACAGGCAGTCTATGATCTGAGATGGGTCAGGACTCCACATTGAAGTTTCCAAAACGAGATTTAGACTAAGTACTGTTGCTTTTATAAAGTTGGCAGTTAAATCTGTAGAAACATTGGTCAGTTCTGGAAAGAAAGAAGCAATTTTTATTTGAGGTGATATTTATAAACATGACAATCTGGAATGAACAAGGAAATTAGGGAGTTGCTGAGTCTCACTCTCTACCAGTAGAGTTTTAAATAGTGAAGTAGAGGATAGATTATCTAGATTCTATAGAGTATATATTATATAGATTATAGCTTAAATGAGACATGACAGATTGTCTAACAAGTATAATTTGGAAGGAAAACTTGTCATATATACATTATACATCCATTTTACATCTATTTAAGCTCCTCTATTTGTGTGACTTTGGAAAAATTACCTAACCTGCTAATATCAAAGCTTGAAAAGGCGGTAACAGTGGTGCCTAACTCTTAATTGTAGTGATGATAAAATGCCCATAGATCACTTAGTATCATGTGTAGTGTATTATAAACAACCAACAGTTATTATTTTTAAATGCTTCATGTGTGTGTTGACTAAAAAAATAACACAATTGGGGATACAAAGATGAATAAGATTCTCATGGTCTACTAGAGAAAAAACCATTACTATCTAAGAGGTAATGAGTCACCTGAGGAACAAGATTTTTTTTTAAGAGTAACCCAAGAAAAATAGAGCAATCTTTCATTATTGTAGATTAGGGTTTCTCAGCTTCATGCCAAGCAGGTTTTGGCCAGGTAAGTTGTGGGGTATTCTGTGCACTGATGTTTGCCAGCACCTCTATTCAATAGATACTGGTGGCACCCCTCCCCACCCCAAGGTTTTGTTTCACTGTGGACCTTCAATATGAGCCTCAAAGACCAAGTTGGGGGCTGGAGATGTAGCTAGCGGTGGAGTGCTTGCCTAGCTTGTGCAGAGCCCTGGATTTGACTCAAAGAACTACAGGGAGAAAAAAAAAAAATGACGACAAGCTGGGGCATCAGTTTCAAGCTAAGCATTCTCAGGGCCTGCCTTTCAAGATCCTAGGATCTGGGCAGCCCTGTATCTGAGGCACTCTTATGATGGCAGGTACCAGGCATAAAAGGTGGTCTCTAAATCTGGGGGTCAGAGTCTCAGCAATTCACCTTTTCTCAGGCCAGCAAACCAAGCTAGAAAAATGGAGGGCCCAGATCTGGGTGTCACTGAGGCAGAACGAAAAAGCACCAGTGTTGGTGAGAGGTCTAATCCTCCAGGTCCTGTCTCCCTTGAGCCAGTTATTCTTGGCTGGTGAATGCCTCCAAATGATACAATCAGAATAGCCATATAACACTCCCAATTTTGCTTTTTGATTCACAAAGTCTGAAATACTTATAAGCTTGGCCTTTATAGAAAAAAAAAATCTATGGATCCCCATTTTAGGTAAGTACTTACTTGACCACCAACATATAGAAACGTGTTATAGACTTGGTGTTTATTCACATAATGTCATCTCTAAAGAAAAAAATATTATGTACAAAAAAATAAACACCTGAAAGTGTTCTACAAGATGAATCCCATGGAGCCCACACTTGGGCTAGAAACTGCTATTAGTACCAAAGAGGTCTGTTTTCAGCCTATAAATGTAAGAGAGAGACCTTAGCAATCTCTCTTATTGGCCTGTTGCCATTATTTTACAATGTAGGCCACAAGAAGAAGTGGAAATTATGAAATTATGAATTGAACCCTGCTTAAAAAGCCTTCAAAGGCTTCCCAAATACTTATGAGATTAATAGTATTCTCTGGAAAGACGCTTTACCATCCAGCCCCATTTTAACTCCTTAACTTCACCTTCAGACACTCCATAGTCATTTCTCTCTCCACCTCCAGTCTCACTTATCCTGAACTAGAGTCAGGCTATTCTTTCCTAGATGTGTTCCCAACAAGTCACAGACTATATACACCTGTGCCTTTTTCCTGATGCTTTTCCCTTCTCAAGGAATGTTCTTGCTCATCTTCATCCAATGAACTTCAGGGTTTTCAGACATTCTCCACTCAGCTGCGCTTGTATTCTCAAAGCACTGTATCTGTCTCCCTTGATAGATCTTGAGTGCTTGTATGTAGCTCTGAATCCCTAGTGCCTAAATAAATGCCTCATCAATGAATTAATTACTTCAAGGGCCCTGCATGACTTTTTCTGTCAAGAAGATAATTCTTTCATTGGTCTGCAAATGAGCCTACGCCCTCCTCCTTCCATAGCTATAATACTGGTTAGTTATTTCTTTGATTCTGAGAACAAAGACCACAAAGCTTTCCCATAGCAAGATCTGCATTCTTTCATCCTTGTTTATCTTGTTCCTGTCACTTAGTAAGTGTTCAAGTCTCTAAGACTTGCATGAAGAATTACTTCAATCATATAAATTATTTGAAAGACTAACGTTTTTGAACAGGAGAGTGCCCTCTTCCAGTAACACTAAGTCCTTTCCTTCTGGGATTGTGGTTTACTTCTTTTTTATCTACTTTTTTTTTTTTTTAATTTGCAGTGCTGGGGATTGAACCCAGGTACTCCCACATAGTAAGCAAGCGTCTACCATTGACCTCTATCTGTTTTGGCGAGTACAGGATCTTGCCAAGTTGCCCAAGTTGGTCTCAAACTTGTGATCCTCCCTCCTCAGCCTCCTAAGTAGCTTGGATAGCAAGTTTGTAGTTTTGTTTTAGTTTTTGTGGTGCTGGGGATTGAGCCCAGGGCTTTAAGTATGCTAGACAAACATTCTACCACTGAGCTACATCCCTAGCCACCTTCCACCTTTTTTTTTTATTAGATAAATATAGGTCTCTGATTGAATTCATGTTATAATCCAAGTGTTCAAATTACACAAAACTAGCTAAACAAAAATAGCCAAAATGCTTTTCCTCTAAAGATCACCTACAGAATATATATCTTATATGTACATTCTCTTAAAGGGGAATTGGAAAAAAAATTTAAGGAAATAAGGAGTATGACTTCCACCTCATATTCAGTTGTTTTCCTTACTGGAATGAAATCAATAATATGAACTAAGGAGGAACATCTTCCTGAATGATATGTTTAGCATGTCTGTAGGTTTAGACAACAAGGATCACACCTTTCTGCTCTGCCCTATACCCTAGAGCAGTTAACTTTTGCAAGAAAGTGGAGACAGAAAGACCAGGAAACTCAAGCAGAGTATACCATTATGAAACACTTAATTCAAAGGGAAGGAAAGTCACCAATTCTAACCTTCACAGGCTCTTCCTACCTTTCTAATTGATAAGGGGTTGGGAAGGTAAATGGAATTTGACTTCAACAACCTTACCCATAAATTCACTAAGCAGGGTAGCAACAAGGATTGTAGTTTAGTAGAAAGCTCATGTGAAGTACAAACTGCCAAGTGTTTTCCAAACTTCAGAATATGTGAAGTTTCCCTTGTACAATTAACTCTTACCTTTAAAATGATTCATGTTAAATAGTTTTTACTTAAATAAATGTATTTCAAAAAGCATCCATTCCTGTTGTAAACAGAAATCCAGTATCACTTAGATGTTTGTGAGCATAATTACTAAATTCTAGCTGTATGCGGTTTTTGCCCACTGAAGCATTACTGAGGTGTTAAAAGAGCATTACACCCAAACTTAGTAAGCATCCCTGTTAAAAGCAAAAGGACTGAAAAAATGAATAACTTCCCTACCCTAGGATTCAACGTCATTTAATGTGTCCTGTACCACCTTAAATCTTCTTGTTCCAGAAACCTTGCAGAACCGAAATCTCCCACCCACCCCCAGACCTTATTGCTCCCAAAAGAATGTAACTGGTACTCTCTCTAAGCCTAAAAGAAGGAAGTGATTTCCTTATCTGGTTGAGTGGGCAAAACCACTCAGAACACTAGTGCTGGCTTCAATCCCAGTACCCAAAGTGTGTGTGGAGGGGAGGGGAGAACAATAACAACAACAAAAATACTATCAATATTCAAAATGACTAACCCATGAAGGCCAAAAGCACTTCACTTCCACTAACTTTGTTAAGAGACAACCTGGTCCAAAGGCACTTACTTGGCAGAGGCCTGTGCAGCCAGTCAAATGGCTGAGGTCTGGTCCCTACTAAAAAGGGTGACTTTTCTTTGCTGCCCCCAGAGCTAAATTGCTGTCAGTGGAGAGAGTCTGCCGGGACTCCGTAGCTAGATCTGTGCTGCGAGTCGAGGGAGACTGCTGGGACTCCGTGGCTGGATCTGTGCTGCGAGTCGAGGGAGACTGCTGGGACTCCGTGGCTGGATCTGTGCTATGAGTCGGGAGAGACTGCCGGGACTCGGTGGCTGGATCTGTGCTATGAGTCGGGAGAGACTGCCGGGACTCGGTGGCTGGATCTGTGCTATGAGTCGGGACAGACTGCCGGGACTCCGTGGCTGGATCTGCGCTGCGAGTCCGGAGAGGCTGCCTGGACTCAGCGGCTGGACCTGCGCTGTGAGTCGGGAGAGACTGCCGGGACTCAGCGGCTAGATCTGCAGCCTCAGGGACAGGTGACATAGTGTCAGGGAACTCCTGAGACAGTTTCTGGGGTAGTTTCAGACTCTCAAACACCTGAGCCACTATCTTCTTAGAAATATCCACGAGAGCTGAAGACTGACTTGCAGAAATCGGGACTACCGTGCTGGAGAACTGGTGGGAGCGATAAAGGATCACAAAGTCCTCGATACTCGGACGGGACTGTAGGTCCACGTCCTGAAAAGACTGGGTAGACGGAAGTGGCATTTCAGAGGCCTGGGGCGTCAGAGCCTGGCTTCCAGAACCCTCAACACTGAAAGGTCGAGTTTGACGGGGCGGAGGGAGAGCCTGGCTCTGAGAGGCCACAGGTACCAGAAGGTGGCTTTCAGCAGCCACCGGGACCTGGAAGGGGCCCTGGGAGAACCCAGGCACCGGTGGATGGCTCTTGGCGACCACAGGGGCCCCTGGCTGGCTCGTCAAGGGGAGGGCATCTGGAGGCTGGCTTCCAGAGGGCAAGGGAACGACAAACTCGCTCTTAGAAGCAGGAAGGGCGCAAGGCTGAAGAGTCGAGACCAAGGAAATCACAGGCTGGCTCCTGGAGGGCAGGACGGGAAAAGGCGGCCGCAGTTCTATGGATTCCACAGGGAACACAGGCCGCTCCAGATGGGTCCTCCCCGCAGCTGTAAGCCCCAAGGAGCCAACGGCCTCGGAACTTCCGTCACCTTCAGGCAAGGGGCCCAAATCCCCTTGGCTAACGTCCGCGACGCGCAGCCTCCAGTCTGGGTCCTTCCTCCCCCATGCCGGCGAGCCGGGGACCACCAAGATCTGGGAGCCACTCCTCAAGTTCAACCTGGGCCAGCGCCCCCTCCGGCGCCGCCGCAGCAGCTCCAGGGTCTGGGAGAAGCTCTCGAAGGTCTGGGAGAAGCGGATGCTGACGCTCCGGCGTAACGATTCCACCACGGAGCCCGACCGGGACCGGGCGGCCTTGGGCGCGGGGTCCTCGGAGGCCAGTTCGATGTTGCCGGTGTACCAGGAGACCCACCAGAGGAGACTGAAGAAGATGATGATGGAGCCCAGGTAGAGCAGCATGTCGTAGAAGAGCAGGTCGGCGAAGACGCCGGTGAAGAGCACCGCCACGCCCACGGTGTCGAAGAGGACGCCCAGCCAGAAGAAATGCCGGCAACGGCCCAGGCCCGACCGCTTCCCCGACATCCCGACGGTTTTACTCGGAAACTCTCGATGGGTTCCCACGGTCGCCGCCGCGACGTCCGCAAAAAGTACACCAGGCAGGCCAGCGGCGCCGCCACAGGCCGGCTTTGGCCGCTAGATCCCCATGGCAACGCAAGGGGCGGGGCGAGAGGGGGAAATGAGGTTGCCCCGGCCCGAGAACAGAAAGCTGGACCCGGCGATGTGCGCCTGCGCAGTACGCGCCACCGCCCGCCTTCTGCGCCTGCGCAGCGCTCCAGTGTCGGGCTGGAGGCGTGCTACCGGGGAGCTCGGCCAGCCACCCTCGGGCACTGAGTGTGTTGAAATTATTTCTCCACACCCTCCACCGGCCGTCGGGAAGGGATCTAGCTGCATTCTTTTCCCCACGACCTCACCTTCCTGAGCTAGGGTGGGGTCTTGAAGGACAGCAAAGGATAAGGACTCTCCCCCACCAGCTTGGCCCCAGGTGCAGCCACTGGCCGAAAAGAGTGTTTTTCCTTTGTTGTAGCGGAGAGGTGACTTAATTAGGGTCTGTGGTCTGGCAGATCTTGATTCCCATCTTATCTCTCTGCCCCAAAGCGGTGACTAAAGACATACCTGCGCTGGGTAGTGGCAGACCGCCGGGTGGATTCTTTATTTGCCGATCCGAGTTCGCTTACGTTTATCTCCAGACCCTCGGTACTTGGACTCAAGTGTGGGACTACTTTTAAATTGAAAGTGGATGTTAAGATGGGCACAGTGGTGCACACCTGTCATCCCAGCATCTCCGGAGGCTAAGACGGGAGGATCGCGGGTTCAAAGCCAGCCTCAGCAAAAGCGAGGTGCTAAGCAACTCAGTGAGACCCTGTCTCTAAATAAAATACAAAATAGGGCTGGGGATGGGACTCAGTGGTCGAGTGCCCTTGAGTTCAGTCCGCAGTACCCATCCCCTGCAAGAAATAGGAAAACTGACCCCGCATGGTGCTGTGACACGTGCCTGTAATCCCAGTGTCAAGAGGATCACAGGTTCAAAGTCAGCCTCAGCAATTTAGCGAGACCCTGTGTGTTAGAAATACCGGGGAGGGCTGGGGATGTGACTCAAGCGGTAGAGCGTGGCATGCCTGTGGCCCGGGTTCTATCCTCAGCACCACATACAAACAAAGATGTTGCGTCCGCCGAAAACTAAAAAATAAATATTAAAATTCTCTCTCTTTAAAAAAAAATATACTGGGGAGCTGTGACAAGACAATTTTTTCTTCTGTAGTAGGGTGTGCTGCCATTTTTGATACATATTAGGAAACTCAGACACAGATTTAACTTTGTCAGAAAAGAAAATATTAATCTTACACCTGTCTCAAAAGATATAAAGGTCTGGAGAGGTAGATGGACACAATACATTTATTTATTTATTTTTATAAGGTGCTGAGGATCCAACCCAGTGCCTCCCATGTGCTAGACTAGCTCTCTACCATTGAGCCACAAGGTCAGCCCAAGGCCACAGTATTTTTGTCCCTCTGAGTTTGGTTGCTGCCCTCCTTAGAAGTCCTTTGTTCTGGAGGGCCCAGGTGAGCTTGAAGATTGGGGTTGCAGGTAATAAAACACTAACAGCAGCTGCAGTGACAACACCGCCACCTCGGTGCTCTCCGCCTGCTCAGTGAATCCATCTGTGCAAAACGCCTTCCCTCTACCATCACCCCTCATCCCCAGTCCAGATGCTCTCTCTTGGCACCAGAATCTGGGGGATCTCCCAGTTCCATTCCATAGCCAGGAGAGAGGGCCAGAAAGGACACTCTGCTGCTTGGCCACACATCTGCGCCCCCACCCTCACTCTGCCCAGGGAGTGTCCAGGAGGAGCCACAGGGAGTGTCCAGGGAGGTCAGCTCTGACTTGGTTCCCCCTATGCCTGCCAAGCCATCCCCTACCACCACCCTTTAGTGGGTCCTCTGCCTTTTAGCCCGAAAAGGGCTGCTGCTGATTCTGTGTCCCAGCCTATCTATCCCCATTCAGGACATAGACACATCCATCCCTTCCAATGGAATCTTTCTCCGTTTTTTTGTTCTGTTTTGTTTTGTTTTGTTTTTTACTTCTCCCCTGCATCCTACCACCCTCCCGGTGGACCTCTGATCTGCGTTTCACACATTTCATGACATAGAACCTTCCAGATGGTTATATTGTTTTCTGGATTCTGTAAATCAGTGTGCTCATCTTGAGATGATCACATTGCCCTTCTAGACCATGGCCCTTGCTGCCTTCACCATCAAGGACTCTACCTTCTTAAATAGATGGACACCGAAGACACACTCTGCCAGCTGTCATCTATTTCCAGATAATGGCACCCCTCCTGGCTCTCTGGCAGTTCACATCATTTTTTCATTGAGTTAAAGGTTGCCAGCACAGAGATTTGCCTTTGCCCTTATTCTGCATCTTTAAAGTAAGTGGCACAAAAAAATAAATAAAGTAAGTGGCAGGAGTTAGTTATACTTTTGAATCATGGCAATGTCCCATAGCAAACTTCAGGACTAAGGCACCGTGTCTTGGAAAGATTTCTCAGGATGATTGCCCATGTCATGGCACCAGGCTTTCACTGAGAATCAGGTCTCCCCACAGCAGTGACAGACAGTCCCGATGCCCTGCTCACCCTCCTTGGTTGAGTTGGGATGTGTTGGTCAGCCTGGTGCTGGCACATTGCAGTGAAATGGGTTTTCACCAGCTCAGGTGTCAAGTAGATGCTATTGTATATCAAATGACTTGTTTCCTGGTGAGCAGAAATACAGAGCTGAGAGGAAAGGCTTGAAGTGGCAGAGGACCTGCCAGCAACCTAGGGTGACTTGTGTTTCTCCCCCAATGGGAGGCTTCCTCTCCACTGATTGTGTCTGTGGGTCTGTGCATTTACAGGAAAGCTGGAGGAGGGACCTTCCAGTTATGGCCTTAGAATTCATGCTTGGTGGGAAGGTAATACTTTTTTTTTTGTTGTTGGTACTGGGGATTGAACTCAGGAGCACTCAACCACTGAACCACATCCCCAGCCCTTTTTTGTATTTTATTTAGAGACAAGGTCTCACTGAATTGCTTAGGGACTCACTAAGTTGCTGAGGCTTGCTTTCAACTCTTGATCCTCCTGCCTCAGCCTCCCAAGCTGCTGAGATTACAGGTTCCAAGTTGCTTGGATTACAGGTGTATGTCACCATGCCTGGCCGGTAATACATTAATTTTCAGGGGCCGTTGGGTCATTTGTATTTGTTTCCCATCCCAGGAAGCTGAAAATGAAGGAATATAAGCAGGTGGAATCCCCAAAGCAACTAACTGTCAGAGGCAGAGCAGAAACTGGGGTTGAGGGCTGGGGGTGTGGCTCAAGCGGTAGCGTGCTCGCCTGGCATGCGTGCGGCCCGGGTTCAATCCTTGGCACCACATACGAACAAAGATGTTGTGTCTGCCGAAAACTAATAAATAAATAAATAAATAAATAAGAAACTGAGGTTGACTACTAAGGAAATAGGGAGCTATGAGTGAGTTCAGAGACTGAACACCAGCCTAAAGGGAAACCCCTGACACAGGTTTTCTGGTAAACCTTTGTGCAGTCTTTAGACCCAATTATGGAAGATATGGGAACAAAAGTTTGGAGGAAATATATACAGAGAGAGAATTCGCACAAGACTAGACAACCTTCATTTATGTTTACAAATCTGAAAGTTACTGCACATTTCTTGATCACTGTGGTGGGCAGACTGGGAGGAGCCTCGGATCACGAACATTTCTGGGAACCCTGCAAACAGTGACCATGATTAGGAGAGCTGTTTAGTGGAAGATGAATCACATGCACAAAAAGGAGGGTGCTGTTTTTATATTTTTTTTATGTACGGATAAAGTGTGTGTCGGTTGTGAGGATAAGGGGACCATGGGAAGATGCTTTAAAATGGTGTCAAGGATCCGTGTGCAGAGTTGCTAAGGGTGAAACTTTCCATTGACTTTGCTCTCTTCTGGCCAGGGAGCGGGAGGGTGCGGGTCGTGGGCGGAGAAAAGCTAGTGGCTAGGGCGACGTGGGGCCAGGAGGGCCAGGTCGTCAGTCCGTCCTCCGCCCCGCGACGTGAGCCACCCTCTGGGCCGCCATCCTAATTTTGTCGCCGCCGGCCGGCCTGCCGGCGGTCCATCCATCCGCTGCCGCCGAGTCCGACCTCCAAAAAAGCCGAAAGAATTATATTAGGAGTTATAGCCCGTAATCTCCTCCTTGCTCCTAGCCCTCAACGACGGAAAGGACACATTGGCGACTGGCAGCCCATCCCGCCGCCGCGGAGACCCGAAACCATCCGGAGCCCAAGTCTGCCCATCTTACCTCTGCAACCACTTCCCTTGGCCTGTGCACGTGCCCTGCACTGATTCTCTGCCTAGGAAAGGACCATGCAGCTCGAGATTAAAGTGGCCCGGACTTCATCATTTCCTATTTATACAACAAGCTGCCCCCTGCACCGGGCAGACCTGTTTGGAGACTTTTGAAAAAGAAATCTGAAGGTCACTGGTACCCTGATAAACCACTCAAGGGCTCTGGCTTCCCCTGCGTCCACATTGGGGAGATGGTGGACCCTGGGGTAGAGCTGGCTGCCAAGCGGAGCCGGCTGGCAGTGGAGGATGTGCGGGCCAATGTGCCTGAGGAACTGAGTGTCTGGATTGACCCTTTCAAGGGCTGTGAAAGTGCTGTACCTGGATGACAGTGAGGGCAGTCGTGCCCCAGAGCTGGACAAGGAGATCAAGAGCAGCTTCAACCCTGATGCTCAGGTATTTGTGCCCATTGGCAGCCAGGACAGCTCTCTGTCCAATTCCCCCTCGCCGTCCTTCGGCCAGTCACCCAGCCCTACTTTCATCCCTCGCTCTGCCGAGCCCATTACTTTCACCATTGCCTCTTTCGCTGCCACCAAATTTGGCTCTACAAAGATGAAGAAGGGTGGAGGGGCATCTAGTGTTGGGGGCGTGGCCAGCAGTGGGGCAAGTGGCCAGCGGCCACCACAGCAACAGCCTCGCATGGTCTCTCACCCACCAACAACCTGCTGAAGCACAAGAGCCTCTCTTTGTCTATGCATTCACTGAACTTCATCACAGCCACCTCGGCCCCTCAGTCCCAGCTCTCACCCAATGCCAAGGAGTTCATGGACAATGGTGGTGGCTCGCCCAGCCTCTTCTTTGATGCGGCTGATGGCCAGGGCAGTGGCACCTCAGCACCCTTTGCAGGTGGTGGGGCCAGCACCTGTAACAGCAGCAGCTTCCATATGGCCCAGGTATTTGGAGGTGGCACCAACAGCCTTTTCCTGGAGAAGACACCCTTTGTGGAAGGCCTGAGCTACAACCTGAACACCATGCAACACCCCAGCCAGCCGTTCCAGCCTGTTGTGTTGGCCAACTGACCACTCCTCCACCCAGAGGGCCAAGAGCACCCACGACCACAGATAAGAAAAAGGAAAGGAGAGGAAAGGCCAAAAAAAGAGGAAAAGAAAACTGTACAAAAATATTTCCAATCTTCTCACTCTCACTTCTAGAAGAAAGATCCAGCCCAGGCATGGAGTGGGAGTGGGTTCCTGAAACACCGAATCCTGGTTAACTCAACCCCCTCTACCCCGACCATTTTCCTGCCTGCCTCTGATTTATTTGGTTGGTTTGCTTTCTTTCTTTCTTTCTTTCTTTCTTTCTTTCTTTCTTTCTTTCTTTCTTTCTTTCTTTCTTTCTTTCACATGTGGTTTTCTATATAACATCTTTAATTAGTGGCTTCCTGTGCTAAGAATGGTCCAGATGTGAATTGCTGCTCCCTGTTCCCTCCTCCCTCCTTCACACTCCGTTATGATTGGTGTGTCCAAGCTCACAGGGAAGGAAGAGCTGCAGCTGGGGCCAAACCACTCCCAAGTAGGGAGAGGCTGGCCCATTTCACTGACTGTCCCCCAGCTGTCCTCTCACTCAAAGCCACCCAACCTCAGCAGGACTTCTTGGGCCCTGCCCCCCAAATAGGTCTGACCCCAGCCCACACTCCCTCTCAGGCTGGGCCACAGGGAATTTCTGGCTAGCCACTTGGCACGTTTCCCCAGGAGCTAATGTCTGGTGACTACAGGGAGGTTTGCACTTTGTCTTGTTGAAATCCTTTCATCTCTGTGCTGTGGCCCCATCCACCCACCGACCCCAACAGGCCTAGGCGATTATCATGGCTCTGGACACCCAGCATCCTTCATAAGCATGGCCTCTTTCTCTAATGCAGCCCTTCTTCCCTGGGCTTGAGGCTTCGGGCTAGGAGGTGGGAATAAGGGGTGTGTGTGTGTGTGTGTGTACGCGTATATGTATGTGTACATGTACACCCCTGTGAGTGTGTGTGGTTTGCTGTCCTGTTCTAAAGGATTCCAAGCCATGTGAAACTTCCCTCTGGATGTGATTCTGGGTTGCAGCAAGTGCTTATTTATGTATGAGGTTGGAGAATGGGCTGGGGGTGGGTTGTCAGTTTTTTGTAAGGCAGTATGGAGGGGGTGACATTGGCTGAGCCTAAAGCACTCCCAGGGGAAAGCACTGCAGAAGGAACTAGTTTCCAGACAGCAGAGGGATCTGCACTTTTGTTTTTGATCAAAAAGGAAAAAAAATGAGAGAAACACACACACACACACACACACACACACACATACATACACATATATATAGGGAAAAAATATATATATATATACGCACACAATATGCATATGTGTGTGTGTATACACACACACACACACATAAGCTCTGAAGGGTAGAAGGAATATCCAAGCCTCTGTTGCCTAAGAGAGTCCCTAGACTTCAGTGACCCTGTTGTGCCACCTTACCCAGGATAGGAGCTGCTTACCTGAGTTCCATTGGTGGGGAGTTGGGGACAGGGAGATAGGACCCGCATTTGGAGTCAGTCAGTGCCTATCGTGAGCAGTCCTGAGCCTTGCATTGTGACTTTTGGTCTTCTGGTTGTGTTATTTCACTCCATCTGTGTCCCTACCTGATAGTTTCTGGGTACCTCTCTCTTGCCATCCCCCTCACTGCCCTTACCCTGCCTACCCTGGACCCTGATGCTATGAGGCATGGTCTCCTGGGTAGGCCAGGCTGGACAGGCATGTGGTCCTCCCAGCCATTGTACTTGTGATACAGAAGGGCACTGGCTCCCCTTCCTTGCAGAAGAGTTTTTTTTTTTCCCACTCCATGGCATAGCTTCTGAGCCACAGTGCTTTGGTAATGGGGCACTTGGCATCAGGGCTCCGTCACCAGAAAGCACCAAAGTCCTGGCACCCCACCCCACTCCATTCTTCCCAGGACCCCAAGTGGGTCCTGCTGTGGCAGTGAGTCTGGCCCAGACAGGCACTGCCGGCCTCCCCTCCCTATAATGGGCACCAGCTCCACCTCCCCATCAGGGCAAGGCCCTGGCTTCTCAGCCCAGCACCATCTGTTCCTCTAGACCTCTTGGGCCAGCCCAGTCTGGGTCACCCTGTCCCTCATCTTCAGCTCCCATGCAGGTGACAGACCCAGGCAGACAGCTCCTCTCTGGGAAAGGTTGGATGCTGCCTTATCCCCCTTCTGGCCCCTCCTGTGCACATACGCACTGGTACCACCCGCACCCAGGCCAGCTCATTTTTCTCCACAGGCAGGGAGAGGGGGAGACCAATCCCTTCCTGTCTCTTGAAATACAAAGAATAATGTGTGTTCAGGAGCATGGCTCAGTGGCTTTTGGGCCTGGTTCAGTCTGTCTCGTCTGAAATCTAGGCATTTTTGCTTCAAATTTATTTTTTTTTAAGAAGGCAAACAAAAATCTGCACTAATTTACCTGGTTTTCATAGGAATTTTTTATTTTTTACATTTTTTGATGTCCGTTTGTATTCAATAATTTGCTACATTTGTCAAATGTAAGAGGTATATATAATATAAGTATATTTTTAACATAAGAATTGTAATTTTTTTCAAGGTTTTTTTCTTAAAAAGAGGAGAGAATTTATTTTTTTTTTCAGGAAAAACAAACTTTAAAATAAAAAAGAGGAGAATAAACCTTTTTCTCCCCTTTCCCCATCCTCTATCTATCCCTCTTTCCCAGGAACAAATCAAAAGATGGATTATCTTGTGAAGAATGTAAAGTGTCAGTCCAGAATGATGTCTTTTTCTCAATGCAGGGAGCTATAGATTCTCTAATTATCTCCCTAAGAGTGGGAGGGGGCATTGAAGCAACTGGAAAGGAGCCAGGGGAGCAGGGTAATGACTTTTTTTTTTTCTTTAGTGAAGGAGGAATACAGTCAAGTGTTTTGTATTCAGAATGTTGTGCAATATTTTGGAATGGGACATTGGTGTGTTAGAGATTTAGTTTAAAAACAAGATTGATCAACTCTGTACAGTTTATATTGTTCCAGATTTTTTAAAGTTTGTATTAAAAACATGATATATAATCAAAATAAATAAATAAATAAACAAACAAACAAATAAATAAATAAAATGGGGTCAAGATGGTGCCTTGTCGGATGAAAGCAAGTTTAAATCATGGGGGGAAATGAAGAAATGGATAATCTGCAGAAGCAAGTCAAGTCCACCTGCAGATTCCAGGTAACCTTGGTTCTGCAAGACATGTGTAGCATCCTTTTTCAGTGCCTCACAGAGTGAGGCCCCTAGATTTGCTAAACATATGGTTTTTGATGTATTGGCTTTTTCAGATAGCCATTTTTTTTTAAACTGGGAATTGAACCCAGGGACCATATCACATCCCCATCCCTTTTTAAAAATTTTGTTTAGACACAGGTCTCAGCCAAGTTGCTTAGGGTGTCAATGAATTGCTGAGGTTGGATCTGAACTTGTGATCCTCCTACCTCCGCTTTCTGAGCCGCTGGGATTACGGGCATGTGCCACCATGGCCGGCTGAATTATTCTCATTTATGAACCTGGATGGTCAACTAGTTTTTCCACAGGGCACCAAGAGGACACAATGGGGAATGGATAGTCTCTTAAATAAATGCCACTGAGAAACTGTATTTCCACAAGTAAGGAAGGAAAGTGGACCCTTGTCTTACACCATCCACAAGAACCAAACCCAAAAGGACAAGAGCCTGAAGTGTAAGATCTGAAGCATAAAACACCCACAAAAGAACATGGGAGAGACCTCCTTGACATTGACCTTCGTTATGAGTTTTTGTTTTTCACACCAAAAATTCACACTATAAAAAGTAAATTTGTGAGGCTGGGATTGTAGCTCTGTGGTAGAGCACTCGCCTAGCACATGTGAGGCCCTGGGTTTGATCCTCAGCACTGGGTAAAAAAAATAAATAAAGGTATTGTGTCCACCTACAACTAAAAAAATAAAAATAAACACTAAATATGTAAATGTGATATCTTTATTGTGTGATTAATGTGCAAAAAGGCAAATCTCCCCCAGGATTCTATAGGCTTGTCTTTTCCCAGCTCAGGAATGTGATGTGGCTCCTGTCAGGAGATTTTGTCTGCCTGAGTTTCTGATGCCCCAAGGAGACCCAGAGAGTGAGGTGGACTCCAGAGAGGGGTTGAGGCTGAAGGTCAACTGCCCAGCTGGGCGCCTCCCAGCACCTCCCAGCATTCTGTACTCACCAGCCACCTGCCCATGCTTCCCTTGGTCCCTGCAGCCCCAGCTCTGACAGCAAGTCCCTGTGGGGCCACCTCCGGGCCTCAGATCTGTTCTGCGTGAGCCAAGAATCCTACTAGTTTCTGAAGATATCATGAGGATGAAGAGACTGACAGATGCATGTCTGATACATGCTGGGCACTTGCCCTTCTCACTCTAAAATGAAAATGTTTTCACATTGATCATCAAAAGATGTTCATTGAGCTGGGTGCAGTGACACATGCCTATAATCCCAGTGGCTGGAGAGGCTGAGGCAGGAGGATTTCAAATTCGAGGCCAGCCTCAGCAACTTAATGAGGCCCTAAGCAACTCAGGGAGACTCTGTCTGTAAATAAAAAATAAATAAAAAGGGCTGAGGATGTGGCTCAGTGGTTAAGTGCCCCTGTACTCAATCTCCAGTACCCCAAAAACAACAAAAAACAAAAAGCCTTGCAAAACAACAAACAAACACAAGATGTTCATTGAAGTTGATTAAATTAAACTAAGATTTATACATAGCTTGGGCCAAAAGATTTGTGATCTCCATCTCAGAAGACTGTTCTAAAAAAAGAGGACTCTGTTCTATTAAAATCCAGCCTCCACCAGAAGATGGTTATGAAAAAGTGTCTGCTGTGTCATCATTATGTGTACACACACATACACACAGATGCAAGCACACGCTGACATTCATCAGGGTCCACAGAATGTCGTAGAAGACAAAACGTGCTCAGAAAAACATGAGATCTCACCAAAATAAACCTGTCATGGGAAGAGGACCCTCAAAGATAGTCAACAGGCTATGGTCCAAACGGGTGTCAGACCTGCTTTATGGTGTGAACTTTCTTCTTGACCAGTCCCCCAGCCACACACACACACACACACACACACACACACACTCTCCCTCTCCCTCCACTCCTACAAATATTCCTTCCATTCATTTCCTGGCTGATCTTGGTGCCCAGACTGTCCACCAGGTGGAGGCCTGCACCGTCTTCCCCTGCCTCCGCCCCTCCCCCGAATTCGAGGAATCTCTATGTGCACCCAGGGGGGGCAGGTTCCTCTGCTTAGGGTGCTTTCTCTTATTTTCTCATCATTTTCCATCCCCTCTGGAAGGTTTTGCTCAGACATCTGGCTGGAGAGTTTTCTTTGACTCTAGTGCCACTGCTAACCCGGCTGGGAGAAGAGCCGGACCATGGCTCACCTCCACCTCACATCCTCTCCCCTCCGCTCGGATTCCAGGCAGGACTCTTGCAAACAGTCCGTGTGGTCTTTGACCAGATTCAGGAACCTCTGGCTTCCTGCCCCCACTCCCCCAGGGGGCTGCCCTCAACCAATAGGAGAAAGGAGTGGTGGTGGGGGGAGGGCAGGAAAGGCTTCTCCCGTTTATCCCTTTTGGCAGACAATTAAGATGCAATAGATGAACCCCTAGGAGATCCTTTTGAGACCAAACTTTAGTGACCCTTCTTGTGGTCACCTCTAGAACCCACCCATGTTCCAGCTTTTATCTCTTCATTTTTCCAATTCCCTCTGCTCCATGGATACGCTTTCCAAATAATCCACTGGTCCAGAATCCTGCTTTCAGGGGTATCAGGGGGCACCCAGACTGAGACCACAGCCCTGTGCTGCCCTCTATGGCTGCTTAGTCACATCTTCTGGTCCCTTGGTGTTTTCATAGGTGTGCCTTCAGCCCACAGAGATCTTCTGGATGTGGGGATTGGTCTGATCTCCCTGTGCTCCTTCACAGTATAGGGGTCAGTCCCTGCTAAGCAAATGAATGAATGAATGTATGAATGAATGATTGAGGAAGTGAGGTAGGTTTCAGGATTACCTTTCTCTTCTTCATGTTAATTGATTCCTCATCCTGTCCCTCCACTTCAGTTTTAAGGCACTTAGCTGTCTGCAGGGGGTCCACCCTGAGCAGGGGGTGCTGAGTGCCAACATAAGGGGATCTTGGCTCATTTCCTGATGATTGTAGCACACGGAGGTTTGTCACTCAAGTTCTCTCCAACCCCAAGTCCTGGGCCATCTGAAACCCTTATTGTATATGGGAAAGCCTTTACTGAGCACCTACCGTGGGCCAGGCAGAGAAGGGCTGAACACACAAGAGGAAGGAGACCTGGGTTTTGCCCAAAGAGCTCACACTCCAGTGGGAAAAGTGTTCCTCCAGGTGGGAGGCTAGGAATCAAAGCTTGAATTTTCATAGAAGGAGGCAGAGAGGTTGGGCACCATGTAAAAATGAGGTCGAATCTGGGTTCCTGTACTTCACTTGGCTTCTCTGATCCTTAGTGCTTTCCGGTGAAAGGGGACTCAGGTTGTGTTCAGGTCACCCATCTGTGCTGCCGGTGGTGTTGAAATAGCCAGAGAGTGGCAGTTTTACCTACTGCATCATGGTTCCTAGAGTCTGGCCATGGAGATAGAAGGTGGTATGCAGGGTTCCATTGGCAGTTTACTTATCAGGTAAAAGCAACAGAAATTGGTGACAAATTGGGTAGTGCTAGCTAGAGCATCAGAGTCAAAAAGCAACAGATACCGCACACAATAGTCACTTCTTTTCTGTATCGGGCACCTATTGTGTACGCTTTTCTTGGCTCATGAGGCCTCTTGGAGGAAGCGACCTGACCCTTGGACAGAAGAGAAACGGGAGGCAGGAGGGTGTGGGAAGATGTGGCTGTGGTCTTCCTGCCCTCCCCCATCGCAGTCCTGTCTTTTACCAGAAGGCACTGTGGGACCTTGGGCAAAACTTTGGTCACCTGTTCCTGCACTATGGTGGCAGCCGTAGCAGGGACACTGTAGAGTGTTGATTTTTGAGAGGCAACAGGAGCGCAAAGTGTCCTGTATCTTAAAATGATGAGATGAATTCAGTGCTATCCTCTCCCCCGAGCCTCCACTCCTTTTGGAAGCCCAGGTGAGCAGCGCAGAGGCGCTTCAGGTAATAAGATCAACGAAAGTTATTTAATTCTTGGTACTCGGGAGCAAGACTCTCCCTCCTGGCCCCAGGAACCTGATTGGCCTCCCAGCCCACTGGGGGACCTACACGCAGAGGTCCGGACGCAGGCTCCAGGCAGTCCCTGGTACCCGCCCCTGCCTGGCTCCGCCCAGACCGCGGGAAGGTGAGGCCGGGGGCGGGGCCAGAGGTGGGGGTCGGCCAGGCTTGAAGACTGCACTGCCCGCCAGCCTGGCCCACACCTGTCACCCTCCCATGGGTCTGCTACCTCCGTGCTCCCCAATAATGCTGCTACTCTTGCTGCTGCTGCTGCTGGGACCTGGCCCCGGACCCAGCGTGGGTAAGTGATGACCCGGCCTCCTCCAGCCCTCCCGGGGGACTTAGGAGCTCAGCATCCCAACTCACCAGCCTGCCCCAGGTCCCCAGGAGCTGCACAACCCCCAGCCCTCTCTTCTGATATCCACCCACTCATCCATCCCAGGGACGCAGCCACCCTGTCCCCTACTTCTGTCCAGGGCCTCCCACATAGCACACTCTACCTAAGGACTCAGAACCAGCCCTGACCTTCCCCAGAGGTTCAGAGTCCTCCCCTCAAATAGCCTCCAGAGCCACTCAGAGCCCCTACCCCTGCCGTCCTGATCCCCATTCTTGTGAGCTGACCATCAATCACTCTGAGGTTGGATCTCAGACCTCATGGGGGTGGCGAGCAGGGGCAGAGGGGCTGGGCTTGCTGGTGGGTGAAGAACATATGGTCTCCTTCTCATCTCTCCCTGGGGTCACCCTCAGAGAGGTCCCCTTGGTGGCTGCCCATTTCTGGAGCCCACAGTTGAGCAGCACACTCAGGGAACATACGGGCACCCTAAGACAGCCACCCAGGAACAGCACCCCCCTCACCTGGGCACTGGGGTGCACAACTCCTCAGACCCAGGCTGCAGATTCAGCAAAATGCTTGGAGGGGAGTAGCTGCATGCACAACCCAGGGACCCCCGAGACAGCCCCTGGGGGAAACTCACAGGAACCCTGGACACACTGCCAAGTACAGATGCATGGACCCGGGGCTCACAGGATACCCTGCCAGCCCAAGCCCTCCCAAAGGAGGCTGCCCGCCCGCGGGCAGACAGAGCAAACAGACCCCAGCCTGACCTGCCCCACCTATGTTGGCACAAAGGGAGTGTTTTCTTCGGTTTCAAACCCGCCCCATGCCTGAGCCCTTCTTAGGTCTGTTCCTAGACCTCAGGATGCCAGAGAGTGGTCAGATGGTGGTGTTGGTGGTGGGAACTCTGCAGAAAGCTTCAAAATATGGTCCTGAGGCTGGGCCCTTGTCTGGGGTGCTTAGGGTGGATGTGTTCCAGGGAGCTTAGTGGATCCAGAAGTCTATCAAGTGCCAGGGCATTCAGAGCTTCCTGTCAGAGGTTTGCTCTGTAATATCACCCAGGTTGGAGGGTCATCCTCTTAAGCAGACAGCAGCACAGTCCGACAAGGGTCCCTGGGGCCACCTGGGGGCTGAGGCAGTTGTGGAGGGAGGTGGTCTGTGAGCCTGGTAAGACTGGGTAAGAGCATTTGCAGTAGAGTGTGGATGTGCTGGGTATGACTGGAGAGAGCACAGGATTCCTGGTGCAGGAGAGCGGGCCCTGGAGGAGTCGGAGGACTTGACCCCCACTGGGCCTTGGGGTGCAGTGGGGCCCCTGAGCTTTATCCAGAGCCCATAGGAGCCATGGAAGGTTTGAGGCAGCTGTGTAGGTGGCTGGGAGAGTGAGGACAGGTAAACTTTTGAATTCTAAACTCATTTTTTTTGCCTTTTCCTCTTTTTTTGACACCAAGGGAGCTCTGGCCCCCACCACCACTAATAGGCTACTTTTTTCCCACTGTGAACAATACGACGTCATTTGGATTTGGCCTGGACTCCTCCAAAGAGCCACTGTAGAGAGACAGGTCCTAATTAAGAGAAAGTGATGTCTACATGCTAGGCGTTCACCTGCACTGACCTCGGGCCTGGTGTGTTGGGGAGCAGATGCCCAGGACACAAGCCTGGGCATGAGTTTCTGTTCTGCTGCTGCTGTCCCTGGGCCGGGAGGAAGGAGCCCTGGTTCATGGGTCAGAAGCTTGGGTCAGAGCCCCAGCTTAAGGGCTATGGGCTGTATGAGGGCCACCTTTCCCAGATGGCCTCTTCTTTCCCAGTTGTCAACTGCAAGGGTTTCCATCACAGCTCATGGGTACTGTTATGTGTCAGGGCTGTGACAGGATCCAGACAAATGGCCAGGCCCAGGTCCGGGGAGCTTCCCAAACTAGGAGAACGCTGCTCCCAGGCAGTGAACATAAGGAGATCCAAAGGCCCTGAGCCAGAGTCTGGGTGAGAACTGTGGAGCCCAGGGACTGGAAAGCCCCCAGAGGAGTGCTCCTCGGTGACGTCATCGCTGATGCGCAGTGCCCCGTACAGGCAGCTGAACTAGCATTTACTGCAGAACTTGCAAAGAGACTGTGTCTAGAGTTGACAGGGGCAGGGGGTCAGGAATCAGAGTGTTCCAGGAAGGGGGACCAGCCAGCACGAAGGCCCATGGCATCACCTTTTACTTGGTGTAGTCTGTGACTCATTTTCCTTTCACAGCTGCCTTGAGGGTATTGACTGTAGGTGTTAGAGGCTGCACGCTCCGTCTCATTTTATTCTGCTAGGAGAGGTTATGTTTTCCTCCATTTCCCAAATCAGGAAACCAAGGTACACAGTGGTCCCTAATTTGTCCAAGGTCACACAGGTAGGAAACAGGATTTGAACCCAGACAGGCTGCAACATCCAGTCCCTTCGCAGTCTAATGTCCCTCCCTAGGGCCAGGGGAGTCCTGACCTGAAGCCTCTGACCTTTGTTTACCTCTCAGCATCTAGGAGGTCACATGTGCGCCGGCGTGGGATCCTGGAACTGGCAGGGACTTTGAACTGCATCGGCACCCGAACCCCTATGGCCTACATGAACTACGGCTGCTATTGTGGTCTGGGTGGCCATGGCCAACCCCAGGATGCCATCGACTGGTGAGTGTACATTTGGGTCCAGGCTAGAAGTTGCTCCTGCCCCCTGAGGCCCACGAGGAAGTGCCCAAAGCTGAAGTTGGGGGTTCCTGCAGGAAGATCCCAGCATGCGGTGCTGCCTCCTGGGTTATGTGGCCAGAGAGGACACGTCTTGGTGACAGCTGCCTCTAACCCTGACCGTGGGCTAACTATGCTGCCTAGAAGGTAATATAACTAAAACCAGGCTTAAACACACCAGAACTGCTCCGAGCATCCCTTTGAATCCTCACATCAACCCCATTTCATGGACAAGGAGACTGAGGCGCTTAAAGGTTAAGTTACCTGTCTGGGCTGCATAGAGTAAGGCGTGGGACCTGGTATTTGAACTCTGGCAGTCTGACTGCATTCATGCCCCAACCCCTGCCCTCTGCAACCATGTGAGAAGGGTCTGATCCTGGAAGGCTGAGCTCTTCCTGTGACTTCCTCATTTACTCTCATGGCCAGCTTGAAGATAGTCATGGTGCTTGTCCCCATTTTACAGATGAAGGCCCTGAGGCTCCAAGGGGTGCAACTATTGGCACCCCTAAGAGGTACACTGTGCCAAGTTCAGCTGCCTCTTTCCTAGTTGGAGGTCTTGACTAACCCTTGAGCCACAGATGCTCCTGCCACCGGTAGCGACCTCCCCGACTCTGGTTGGCTGGTTCCTGCGTGTCCTTCAGAGGCAGCTCAGCCACACGGTCTCCAGGGAACCTTCTCTGGAGCCTCACTGGGTCTGCCATCTCCTCTGGGCTCTTAATGTCCCTCTGTTTAACGTGTGTTCCCGTTCCTGTGTCTGGTGGCTTATCTGTCTCCCTCCCCAGACTGGGGGCTTCCTAAGAGCAGAGCAGGAACTGGCTGACCTCCTGGGCCTGTCTGTTGAGGGCTCAGACAAGTGGAGAGATACCAGTGGATGAATGAGTGGGTAGACGAATGAATGACAGGTTTGATGGCATTTGTGGGTGTTCCCGGGGTCACTGGTCAACAGTGAATGTTTATCGAGGCCGGGAGGGCCTGGGACAGAGGTGCTGTCCTCACAGAACTTTGGTCATCCCAGAAAGACGGATGTTAACGAGGTTTATAATGAGGGTTTCCTTACGTACCTGCCCGGAAGGGAGGGATCCTGGGTTTTATGAAAGGGTGTGTCAGGAGACAGTGTAGCCTGGGGAGACAGGAGGAGGCCATGACATCCCAAGGGGAGGTGCCCAGGCAGAGGGTGCCACATGGACAGAGTTGGGGTGAAAGGGGCTTGGCTTGCTGGAGGGACAGAAAGGAGGCTGGGATGGCTGGAGCACAGAGGCTCAGAGCAAGGCGAGGAGGCTGCCTGGGGGTGGCCAGGGATGGAGGCTGTGCAGGGCTCATGGAACCAGTGGGATTTTTCCCTAGCGTTGAGCTTACCAGGGATAAAGCTTCCACCGGAAGGCACTGTCTCCGTAGGGGTCTGCACTCACCGGTAGCCCCAGCAAGGGAGGATGCAGGAGTTCCCTGCAGGCACCCACCTGCTGGCCTGTCTGCGTGACACCCGCAGGTGCTGCTATCACCATGACTGCTGCTACACTCGCGCAGAGGAGGCTGGCTGCAGACCCAAGTTGGAGCGCTACTCCTGGCAGTGTGACAACCAGCGCATCCTGTGTGGTGAGTCACAGCAGGGTACACATCAGTGTCCCCAAGAGTCCCCTGGGCATCCCGGAAGAGCCAGGTGATTCCTGTGCTCTTCTTGTAATAACACAGGGTTGTTCTTAACTCTCCATAGACCATCCCTTAGGTTTTATGTACAAGAGATTTTTTTTACACTGCGTATATGAAACACACACGCGCCCACATACACAGAAACCTATTTATTTAGTGTCTGGACAAAAAGGAAAAATAGATAGTGGGGCTGTGGTTGTAGCTCAGTGATACAGTACTTGCCTAGCATGTGTGAGACACTGGATTCAATCCTCAGCACCACATATAAATAAATAAACAAATAAATGTATTTGTTTACCTATACCTAAAAATCTTTTTTTTTTAATTTATTTTTTTAAGAGAGAGAGAGAGAGAGAGAGAACTTTTTTTAATATTTATTTTTTAGTTCTCGGCGGACACAACATCTTTGTTGGTATGTGGTGCTGAGGATCGAGCCCGGGCCGCACGCATGCCAGGCGAGCGTGCTACCGCTTGGCCACGTCCCCAGCCCCCCTAAAAATCTTTAAAAAGAAGAAAAAAGAAAAGGATAGAATGATACCAGGTATAAACAACCATCAGAAGGATTCTGGGTTAAAAACCCACAGTGTTTCCACACTGTGGAATACTCTGCAACCAAAGACAGAGTAAGATAGAAATATATGCCGACATAGAAAGATATTGACTGAAAAACCAACTGCAGAATGACTTTGACAGTACAGCCTTATTTGTGTTTGAAAAAAAGAAAAAAGGATAAAAGACATTCATGGACTTAAGAAAGGATAAAAGACATTCATGGACTTTCCAAACTGGTGAAAAGCAACAGGATTCAGATGGGTATTAGAAAAGAATTTTGTCTCCTTAAAGAACTTTTGTTTAACCTTAAACAATGGTAAATGGGTTTATTTACCACTGGATATTCAAGAACCTTTAATATGCTAATAATGTATATTCAGAGGAAAGAGACCAAAGAAGCTTGTGTTTTCAGAGCATCAATTAATTCCCCCCTTGGAAGACTGATTGGAAAATACTGGTTCACCCAATTAAACTTTGGAGTTAAAAAAAAAAAAAAAGGATAAAAGAATCTTGCAGAATAGTACCATACTACCTTCCACGGCTTGATGTAGGCATATAGAAAGCTCAGAAAAAGATGTGTAAGGATAGACTCCAAACTGAGGGTGGCCATGATTGTCTCTAGGGACAGGATTGAAGGGCACGAGGGTAGAGGGCAACTTCATGTTCTTTGTATGCTTCCATGTTTTACAAAGAGAATGTCTTCATGAATTAAAGTCAAGCTGAGGGGCCGGGGTTGTGGCTCAGTGGTAGAGCGCTTGCCTCGAATGCATGAGGCAGTGGGTTCGATCCTCAGCACCACATAAAAATAAATAAAATAAAGCTATTGTGTTATCTACAACTAAAAAAAAAAATTAAAAAAAAAAAAAGTTAAGTGGAGTGCGGTGGCACAAGCCTGTAAGCCCAGCAACTCTGGAGGCTGAAGCAGGAGGATTGGATGTTCAAAGGCGGTCTCAGCAATTTAGTGAGGCCCAAAGCAGTTTAGCAAGATGCTACCTCAAAGTAAAAAATAAAAAGGGGGGCTGGGGACGTGGCTCAAGCGGTAGTGCACTAGCCTGGCATGCGTGCGGCCCGGGTTCGATCCTCAGCACCACATTAAAAAAAAAAAAAAAAGATGTTGTGCTGAAAACTAAAATAAATAAATAAATAAATAAAATAAAAAGGGCTGGGGATGTGGTTCAATGGTTAAGTAAGGGTCCCTGAGTTCAATCTCCAATACCAAAAAAAGAAAAGAAAAAACAAATGTTGAAACGGAAAGGAATACGTGGCCTGAAGTATTTTAGGTTAAAGTGCACAGATGTCAGCAATTTATTGGAAACGTGTCAAAACCAAACAAAGCTGGGCATGGTGACACATGCCTGTCAGGTAGGAATGACATCAGTCTGGTGATCGGCAGATGGTGTATGGTGGTCCTGGTCATTCTCAGGATCTTTAGGCTGACCTTGTCTCCATTATCTGATCAGTAGATAGTACTGTAAGGTTCCCTGAATCATAGGTTTCTTAAAATGTCCTATCTCTTTTGACTTAACCTATTTATTGGTGGGCTAATTAACAGTGCACAGGTAGACTTATGGGTTTCCCAGAAATTTGGGAGTGACAGGCCTCAGAGACAGACTGGCCTGGGGAAGCAAGGGAAACTTCTGGGGGGAGCCAGCCTGGATGAATGTGCCTTTAGGTCCCGATGCCCCGGGGTCCTGAACAATTATTGCATTCCGCAGCAACTTGGGCGTTACCCCAGTGTGGCTCCAGGAGCAGGCACCCCTGGGGTTGAGTTACACTCACCTGTTCCTTTGTAATCCCACCCCTTCTGCCTTTTTCGGATAGAATGTCCTAAGAAACAGTGTCCCCCCCCAAACAAAAAGCCCACTTCCAAATGCGCTCCCTCTCTCTCATCAGCCTCCGGTGACCTTCTCTTGCCCCCCGTTTTTGGGAAGCCATCCTGAAGCTTATACAAGGTATTCTGTGTCTGTGTGATACTTTGCGTTACCCCAAATTCACACAGGTGACTTTGGGTTCAGCTGCCCGCGCTGGTCAGGGGCGCCACTTGTCCTTCCTTGGTGTCTGTTTTCTACCTGTTTCTTGTTTCTTCTGTCCCGTCTCAGGGGAATGGATGGGTCATGGTGAAGCGAAAATGTTAAAAGAAAAAAAAAAAAAATTCCTGTGCGGGTTCATTTCCAGTTCATTTCGTTGGCCAAGCCCTAGTCTCCCAGTGTCTGTTTCCTAGTCTGTCCACTGCGGGTGGAATTGGAGCCTGTCTGGTATGAGGTTGAAGTGACAGGACACTGTGCCTCATGCATAGCAGGGGCCATGGAATAAGTGACCCAACAGAGAACCTGCCTTGAGAGTGACCCAGCGACACCCCACTGAGGGCAGGACTGGGCGAGTGCAGGGCAGCAGCTTTGGCTCACCCTGAGGCCTCCCCAAGAGGAAGCTGTTTCTCCTTCAATTCTCTTTTAATTGTGTGGAGGGGAGGAGAAAGTCTCAGTTCATCGCTGCTTAACTTTCACACCTCTCTAATATTTGCTGATCCTTTTTTTTTTTTTTTTGTTTAGTTTGGCTTTTCTGGTACCAGGAATGGAACCCCAAGGGTGCACTACCTAACTGAGCTACATCCCCAGCCCTCTTTTACTTTTTGAGATAAGATCTCACTAAGTTACCTAGGCTGGTCTCCAACTTGTGATCCTTCTGCCTCAGCTGCCTAAACTGCTGGGATTACAGTCTTGTTTACTTAGTTACTTAATTGATTGATTGATTCTGAGGTATGGAGGGTTGAACCCAGGGACTTGCACATGCTAAGGCAACTGTACCACTGAGCTAGGCCACAAGCTTGATTCCTTCCTAAACAGAGAAAACCACTCTGGCTGATAACTGTATCCAAGAGTTCTACATTGAATTCTGGCTTGGCTTTTTACCTATCTACTAATAGTTTGTTAATTTTTTTTTTTTTTTTGGTTTCCACACTGTATTAGTTTATCTTGAACCACAAGCAACATGAGAATGATTATCATACTGCATCCTAACATCTCCATATTCATTGTACCTGACCAACGTCTCCTAACATCAAGAGAAAAACTACAATTAAAAATGTTAGGTGTCTCCAAGGCAATCTCTCTTATTTTATCTTCTCTCTATCTATCTATCTATTTATTTATTTTTCTGATACTGGAGATGGAACCCAGGACCTCATATACTAGGCAAACTAACAATGAGCCACACCCCAGCCCAACCTTACTGATTTCTAAACAAGGCAACGAAAAATAAAAATGAGTGAGACATTTATTTTTAAGACTCAGTCACACATGGTAGTGTTCACCTATAGGTGACTCAGTAGGGTGACGCAGGAGGATTGCAAGTTCAAGGACAGCTTGGGCAATTTAGGGAGAACCTGTCTCCAAATGAAAAGGGCTGGTAGTGAAGTTCAGTGGTGAGTGGCTCTGGGTTCAATCTCCAGAACCAGAGAGAGAAGGGGGGTGGGGGAGGAAGAGAGAGAGAGAGACAGACAGACAGACTGACTCAATGGTGCTTTCCATTTATAGTGTCCTTTCAAATAAATTTTAAAGCAGAATTAAAGTTCAGTCAGTGAGACTCAGACTTATCTGAAGAGTTAGAAATGAACCAGAAAACTGCTTCTATCACTTTTTTGCTTTTAAATGAGAATAAACATAATGCAAAATTCATCATTTTAAAGCATACAACTCAGTTATAATATAGTCACAATGTCACCCAACCATTATCAAAATATTCTCAATTTCTCCCCTCAAAAAATATACCCAATAGAGACTGGGGATGTGGCTGTACAACAGAATGCTTGTCTGGCATGCATAAGGTCCTGGGTTCAATCCCCAGCACTGTAACACACACACACACACACACACACACACACACACAAACAAGCAAAAAAAAAAAAAAAAAAACTTATACCCACAGCCAGTCCCCAGTCTCCCACCCTCCCATTTCTCCTTATCACCAGCACCGGATGCAGAAAAAGATAGACTGGGTCTACCTAGAAAAGCAAATGCAGGAAACCATTGAAATGCAAAGCAAAGAAAGCTAGCCCAAGCCCTTAGCCTGGGCCCTTGGCCTAGCCCTTGGACCTAGCCCTTGACCCACACTCTTCCCTGCAAAAGATAACCGAGGGCAACTGGAAAACTTGGTGCAAGACTGTGTGACTCCACCCTGGCTCCATCTCTAGTCCAGCCCCCACCTGCCCCTCTAGGAGTATTAACACCCCACACCCAGGGGCTGCTCACCCAGGGGCTGCTCTCTCCCTCTGAAGATGGCTGGCATTCTCTGTTCTCTTAAATAAATCTCTCTCTACCCTAACGGCCAGGCCGAGTGCTGACATTCTTTTCTGCACATGTGGCAGGGACTCCACTTGTGCAGAGTTGAGCCCCCCCCCCCCTCATCTTGGGAACACCTTGGACCTCAAGGACAAGCCTATCAATGTGATTTCTACCTCTATGCACGTTCCTAGACCAGGATACCAAGCTAGGTACGTGCATAGAGGTAGAAATGAGTGTGAGTGGTATGAGTGGAATTGCACGGTATGTGGATCTCCACCCCGGCTTCTTTCACTTGGTGCCCTATTTTGGAAGTTCATCCACATCGTAGGGTGTTTTGGTGCTTCATTCCTTTTATGACCAAATTGTGTTCTACAGTATGGCTCTGCCACCTTTCATTCTGCAATGGTTCCAAGGATGGCCATTTAAATTGTTTCTACCTTCTGGCTATTGTGAATAGTGCCGCTGTGAACATCCACAAAAAAGCATTTATTTGAGTACCTGTTTTTAGTTAAAGTACACACACACACACACACACTACACACATATATAGACTGTACTGGGTCATATGGTAATTCTATTTTTTTGGGGGGGATTGGGGAGCACCAGGGGTTGAACTCAGTGGCACTTGACCACTGAGCCACATCCCAAGCCCTTTTTTGTATTTTATTTAGAGACAAGGTCTCACTGAGTTGCTTAGTGCCTCGTTTTTGCTGAGTCTGGCTTTAACCTTGTGATCTTCTGCCTCAACCTCTGGAGCTTCTGAGACTATAGGCATGCATCATTATGCCTGGCTCCTTTTCTTGATAATGTCCTCAATGCTCCAAAGTTTTTAATTTTGATGAAATCCAGTTCACCTACTTTGTCTATTGTGGCTCATATTTTTGATGTCTGAAGAATCCATTGCCAAATTCAAGGTCAGGAAAGCTTACCGGTTTTCTCCTAACAGTTTTATTTTATTTTATTTTGTACTTGGAATTGAACCCAGGAATGCTTTACCACTGAGCCATATCCCCAGCCCTTATTAATGTTTTACTTTGAGACAGGGTCTTACTACATTGCTGAGGCTGGCCTCAAATTTGTGATCCTGCCTGAGTTTCTAGGATTACAGGTGTGTGCCATCACACCCAGCCTAATTTTATAGTTTCAACTCTTAAATTTATTAATTTGTTTTGAGTTAATTTTATACATAGAGTGAGTGGAAAGGGTCCAGTTAGTTTTTTGGCATGATGTTATTCAGCTGTCTCTGCATCCTTTATTGAAGGGACTTTTCTTTCTCTTTTGAATATTCTTGGCATTTCCGTGTTGAAAATGGCTTGTCCCTAGATGGATGACGGTTCCATCACTTTGCTCAAGCCTCAGTTCGCCTACCTGCGAGTTACGTGTTGCAGGGTTTGTAACATGATAAGCAGATTGAATGGGAGTTCTTCTTCTCTTTCTCCCCTTCTCTCCCCCCTGTCTTCTTGCTGTGTGTCTGCCAATAAAACCCAGCCTCTGGAGACAGGTCTGCCCTGCAGGCCAGAAGGTGATCATGATGGTTACTGGTGGGTGATTTTAGATATGCGTGGACTCTCAGCCATGTCTCCATAGTATGAGTTGAAGAACTGGCATAAGAACAAAACTGAATTCATATGGAGACACAGTTATCCTAGAAATTCAGGCAGGAACACAAATTTGAGGCCAGCCTCAGCAACGTAGTAAGACCCTGTCTCAAAATAAAACATAAAAAGGGCTTGGGATATGGCTCAGTGGTAAAGCATTCCTGGGTTCAATCCCCAGTACAAAATACACAGTAGGACTTGAGTGAGACCCAGCACCATCTTATGCAATCTGTCAATTAAAGTTAGGGAAACTGAGGCCCGGGGCCCGGGGAGGCGATATGGCCCTAAACAGCCCCTTTGCAGCACCAGCAGGGAGGTGAAACATGGCTCAATGGTGAGATCTGCTGAAGATCTTTTCCTTTTCTCTTCAATTTGCATGTTCTGCTTGCTCCTACCCATGCGAAAGGGATGTTTATGAAATATTTATTGGTATGTTCGTCGGTGGAATTCTGTGCCCGTTGACAGAACTGTCCTCCCTGAACCCAATGAAGAGAACCAAAGTATCTATTATGCATTTTTTGGATAAAAATATTCTCTTATTCTGTTTGGAGATATTCTGAACATAGTTGTTTATTTAATTATGGGTATAAAATAGAGCTCATTTTCCATTTATGGGCTTGACAAATATATTAAAAAAATTTAAGCCTGCAATAATATTTACTAGCAGGTTTTAATTATTTTAAGGTTTTAATTTTAAGCTTAACCAGTGGTAGCTATTTTTCTCTTATAGTTTTATTTTTCTTGAACAGCATGGTTCCTTTGGATTCCTGAGGCCATGAGACCTTTTTTTTTTTTTTTTTGTACCAGAGATTGAATCCAGGAGTGCTTAGCCATAGAGCCACACCCCCAGCCTGTTTTTTCTTTGTTTCTGTTTGTGAGATAGGGTCTCCCTCGTTGCTCAGGGCTTCACTGAATTGTTGAGGCTGGCCTGGAACTTGCAATCCTTCTGCCTCAGGCTTTCCAGTCACTAGGATTACAGGCATGCACCACTTGCCCCACAGTGCTCCAGGCTTACATCTTGTTTTTAAAAGAAACTTTTTTTTTTTTTTGCTCAGGGAGAAGGTGGGAGGTACACCCTCCTGGTCCACCCCTTCCCAGCTCTGTGACCCTGGTTGAGTTTCCGACTCCTTCTGAGTCTCACTTTACTCCTCTGTAAAATGGGAATAATAAAACACAGTCGTTATCCTGTCGTGGTGGTGCATGCCTGTAATCCTAGCAGCTTGGAAGGCTGAAGCAGGAGGATGCCTGTGTGGTCCATTGGAGCTTGAGGATGGTGTAGGCTGGAGTATAGGGCCCAGGGTAAGAGTGGTAGTGATGGTATTGGAAAATGAGGGGGGACATTGAATGCTTTCTTTTTTGGGGAAGAACCAGAGAGGGTTTTTAAAAAGTATTTTTATTAGTTATTGATGGACCTTTATTTATTTATTTGTTTATATGCGGTGCTGAGAATCGAACCCAGTGCCTCACACCTGCTAGGCAAGTGCTCTTCCACTGAGCCACAACCTCAGCTCCCAGGGAGGGTTTTTTATGTTTTTATTTTGCTGGGCTGATTATTGAACCCAAGGTTGCTGTACCCCAGAACTATATCCCTGGCCCTTTAAAAAATTTTGAGACAGGATCTCTTTGGCTTTGAATTTACAATCCTCCAGCCTCAGCCTCCAGAGTAGCTGGGATTATAGGTGTGCTCCACCATACCTAGCTGATGTTACTTCTCTAAAGCTAGATATAACTTGTGGCAGGGCTTTTCACCCTTGACACTATTGACATATTGGGCCACATAATTCTCTGTTGCCAGGGGCTGTCCTGTGCACTGTGGGATGTTTAGCAGCATCTTTAGTTCTACACACTAGATGATGGTAGCACCCCCTCCCCCATTGTGACAAACTAAAATGTCTGTAGATGTTGCCAGATGCCCCCCTGGAGGCTCAGCTGCCCATGGTTGAGAATGGCTGGTCCATGTCATCAATGTACTTTATTTTGACCATGTCCCCATCAACTGCTCCACAAGGTTGCAGAGACCATGGGTGTTTGTAAATATTTGTGCCTTTATTTGAGGATTTTTGTGGGCAGCATCAAGTCTAGAATTGCTGGGTCCAATATTGTATTGGGGGTTCCTCTACAGCATAGAAAGGGCTGGGGGGCAATCTGAAGAGACAGGTAGAGAGCTTGTCACGAGGTACATTACATAGCAAGGACATTTAAAGAAGACTTAAATTGTGTTTACTTATATAGGCTAAGGGGGCAGAGTATCAAAATATCACACTGTGCCTCATAAATATGTGCAGCTATTATATATCAATTATAGTAAAAAAAAATAAAAGTTGGGGAAGAGGAGGGTCACCAAAGCTCCCAGAAGCCTCTTCCTTTCTTCCTTTTTCTTTCTTTCTTTCTTTCTTTCTTTCTTTCTTTCTTTCTTTCTTTCTTTCTTTTTTTTTTTTTTTTGGTACTGGGGATTGAACCAGGGGTGCTTAACCACTGAGCCCCATCCGCAGCCCTTTTTATTTTGAGACAGGGTCTTGCTAAGTTGCTCAGGGTCTCACTAAGTTGCTGAGATCTTCCTGCCTTGGCCTCCTGAGTTGCTAGGATTATAGGTGTGAGCTGCTGCACCTGGCTCCTAGCAACCACTTTCTTTGGGTGCAGCTGCTGAATGACAGGTAGACATTCTGATCTAACAGATACTGTACATTTGTGTTTGTGTGTGCGATGCTGGGGATGGAAACAGGGCCTTGAACATGCTAGGCAAACACTCTACCACTGAACTACTTCCCCCACTTTGTACATTAATCCATGAAATAGCTACTCTTCAAATCCTTTTAATAAAATGGATTTTCTTGGGCTGGGGATGTGGCTCAAGCGGTAGTAGGGTGCTCGCCTGGCATGCGTGCGGCCTGGGTTCGATTCTCAGCACCACATACAAACAAAGATGTTGTGTCCGCCGAAAACTAAAAAATAAATATTAAAAAAAATTCTCTCTCTCTCACTCTCTCTTTAAAAAAAAAAAATAAATAAAATGGATTTTCTTTCCATGATGAAAACATCATATGGCCCAAAGTAGAAATGTTTGAAATGACAAGGTATAAAAGTGGAGGAAATTAAACTCCCAATGATGCTACCCCAGACAACTCTCCCTTCTGGTGTTTTTCCTGTTTTCCTTTATGAAGATGTAATTAAAAAATATAATGGCGGGGCTGGGGATGTGGCTCAAGCGGTAACTCGCTCGCCAGGCATGCGCGGGGCGCTGCGTCCCATCCTCAGCACCACATACAAATAAAATAAAGATGTTGTGTCCACTGAAAACTGAAAAATAAATATTAAAAAATTATTTCTTTAAAAAAATATATAGTAAGTTTTGCACCCCTTATTTTTCTCTTACCTATAAGCTGTTTCCCATGCCAGTAAAACTCTTAAATAATCCTGTTATAACTTGGACCTTAAAGGTCCCAGTCAATACCCCATCCCGTCTCTGGAGTTGGATGCTGGAGGCTTGAGTTGGGCAGAGCTGGGTGGGGGTGCTGGTCTCCCCATGCCTTCCAGGGTTTCTTCTCCGCAAAGCGGAGTGCTGATGACTCTGCCTTTGGAGACTGTTCAGGTTGGGGAACAGAGACTTGTTCTTCTGGGTGCCTTGCTCTACACAGAAGCTTAACAAATGAATTAGAGTGAGATTTTTCCCTTCCAACCTTCTATTTTCCAAGTAGACAAGAGGAAGTGTCTCTCTGTTAAGTGATGGATTGACTACCAAATCTTGCTAATTTCTTTTCTATAAAACCCACACACCCATTTGAAGCCTCACAGCCTGCAGGCAGGCAGGCATCATCATCTAACTAGACTAATTCTAGAACTTTATCTCCATAGGTGTTTTTTTTTTTTTTTTTTTTTTTTTGGAGTGGGGGGAGGGTACTAGAAATTGAACCCAGGGGCGCTTAACCAACTGAGCCACATCTCCAGCCCTTTTTGAGACAGGGCCTCACTTAGTTGCTTAAATTGGCCTTGAATTGGAGATTCTCTTGCCTTAGCCTCTGGAGTTGCTGGGATTACAGGCAAGTACCACCGCTCCTGGCCCAGGTTTGATTTTTCTAGTTTCTCATGCATGTGTTTAAAGGCACAAAGCTTCTAAAACCATGGCTGAGCTAGCCATTTTCCAAGCTCCCACTTCTTCACCACGCCTTTTGAAGGAGATTAGAAGAATCTGATAGTGCAAGTTGTTCATTATGTCAAAAATTAAAAGTGCACACTAAAAGATAGTGGGTGTATCCATGGCTGTCAAAGGAGTGACATCATCTAGATTAATAACATGACTTTTAGACTACAAAGTCTTCCCAAGCCAATTAATGAGTTAAGTGGAATTCCCCAGCTAGAGGGGATTTATCTTTGCATGTCCTCAAAAGGTTAGCCCAGGAGGGAGGGGTGATAGGGGTCATGTGATGGCTACCTACAGTCAGGGCGTTTTTTTTTCTTGAGGGCTGGGGATGGATCTTGTGTATGGTAGGCCAGTGCTCTCTACCCCTGGGCTGCCTCTCCAGAACTGCTCCTGTTTTAAATGAAAGTTTAGGTAAGTCACATGGCCTGAAGGAGGGTCAAACCAGGCCTGGATGGCTGCCAGGCCCCTACTGTCTTATCTAAGCAGATCCCCAAGTGAAACAGTAATAATGTGACACAGAAGAGAAGCCAGAATTGTGTGGACATCAGACTGTCTATCTGAAATTTTAAGTTCCTTTTCACAGGGGCTGACATGCCCTCCTTCCTGGAGGGGACAAGCTGATGGAGAGCACCTGGCGAGATGTCCTGTTCTACACATACACACATGCCACACCTGACCCGTTCTGCCCAGCTGTGCTGGTTTCCCTGGCATTGACCCTGGAGTTTCTGCAGGGTTTAACCCCAGTCTCTCCACTCCTTCCAGGATCCACGGATGATGAATGCCAGAAGCTCCTGTGTAAGTGTGACAAGGAGATTGCTTACTGCCTAGCCGGTACCAAGTACAACTTTAAGTACCTCTTCTACCCCCCGTCTTTGTGTGAGGAGGACTCACCCAAGTGTGACTGACTCCGTGTTCATTTGCAAAAGGAAATAAAGCTCCCTTTCATTAATGAACAACAGAATTCAGTTTCTGGAGGAGGCAACTGAGGCCAAGTGATAAAGCCACGTGAGCCTTGTGTTTGCCTTCCGGCCTGGAACTCAGATTGAGTCTGTTCGGCTTCCAGTTTGATGAAGGTCAAAAGTCCCATTCCTATTTTATAAAACCATGACTGTGTTGAGCTTGGTATCGTTTTCTGTGGTTAGTTCGACTTTTTTGAAAAGGTGGGTTTTGTCTTCTCACTTGCTGCTTATGGCTGGTGGTCAAATGAGCGCCGATACCTGCTGGGCACTTGGCCATGTTGTAGCTCTGTGTCGGCAATAAAGAAGACACACAGGGAACACTCGCCCTTGTGAAATTCAAGTTTCATAGCTGTTTGCTTAATAGAGTATTCCCCATCCCACTCCACCTTTAACAGTTTCCTGGGGAGGACAAACCCCAGGAGTTTGAGGCCAGCCTGGGAAACATAGTGGGATCCCATCTCTAAAATAAAATAAACATTATTTCCTGGGCTGGGGATTTAGTTCAGTTATGGTAGAATGTTTGCCTAACATGCATAAGGCCCTAGGTTTGGTCCCCGGCATCACACACACACACATACATACATTTAAAAAAAGTTGTTTACTGATTTCCAAGGTAGTACATGCTTATTTATTTGGGGCAGGGAAAGAAAAAGAAATGAAAATACAGAACAACAGAAAAACAAAACAAAACCCAAATCACTCCAATCCCCACATGGGGAATACACTTTCAGTATTTTAGTGTGCTGTTCACTGGTCTTTTCTATAGTTTTTAAAAAAGTATTGACACACTATGATTTTTTCATAAGGTTTGTGCCATGTCATTAAAACAAAAAGCCTTTTGGAAACCTCCTCTTGTATTAGACAAAATTTTCCCCCCAATCCTGGGGACTGAACCCAGGACCTCCAGCATGCTAGGCAAGGGCTCTACCACTGAGCCACACCCCAGTCCATTTTATTTTTCATTTTTTTAAAAACACTTTATTTATTTATTTATTTATGTATGTGGTGCTGAGGATCGAACCCAGAGCCTCACATGTGTTAGGCAAGCGCTCTACCACTGAGCCACAACCCCAGCCCCCTCATTTTTTTTTTTTTAAAGAGAGAGTGAGAGAGAATTTATTTTTTTTAGTTATCGGCGGACACAACATCTTTGTTGGTATGTGGTGCTGAGGATCGAATCGGGGCTGCACACATGCCAGGCGAGCGCGCTACCGCTTGAGCCACATCCCCAGCCCCTTTTTTCATTTTGAGAGAGGATTTTGGGATGTTACTCAGGCTGGTCTGGAACTTCCAATCCTCCTGCCTCAGCCTCTTGGGTAGCCAGTATTACAACTGTGCACCATTATACCTGAACAGATGCCACTGTGTAGATTGCCAACTTTTAGATTTTGGAGTATTTCCTGTTTCAGTCAATCCCTGTGGTGGGATGCCAAAGAATAAATATTCCTCCCAACGCTTTTTAATTTTTCTTTGGCTGGATTTGGAGAAATCCAATCACAAGGTCTAAATATTTCACATGGACACCCATTATGGTCCTCCTAAGCCACCTGGATTGACAGCAGGGAGGAGATGCGAGAGGCAGCCCTGATCTCAGCATGTCTATCTCTGCTGGCACTAAGAAGCAAGTGCCCAGTCTACCTGTTTGGCCAAATCTTCTTTGTCCTCCCTCCCAGAGATCTGGTATTAATTCATCTTAGAAGGGGGTTTGGGCAGTGTGGGAGGCCAAGAGGTGGGGGTTGGAGGTACAGGTCTGGGATTCTGTGATCTAAACTGGGGCCAGCTGTACCCATGCCAAACAGCTCCCACTTTTTCACTGAGAAAAAATACCAGTAACCCCATAGGGCCAGGGATGTACACACTGTGGGTCCCCTAGTGTCTCTGGCATTCAGAGTATAAAAAGGTAAAGTTAGGCAGTCCTGGTGCCTGATGAGCAAACAAGGAAGAACATTCTCCCTCTTTCCACAGAAGACACCTTGGCTCACTGTGGGTCTGCATGAAGCCTGAGACTTTAGTAGGACCAGCAGATTATATTGGGCATGTGAATTTGTGTTTCCTAAACAACTAGTTTTTTTCCCCATACAGAGCATTTATCTGTATAAAAATCTTTTATTTTTATTTCAAGTAATTTCTCCAAACTTTAAGATGAAAAGTTTGAGTGAAATCTTCACTTAAGGGTGGAAGGGGTTTATGAATGGTTCATGGAGCTCCCCCACACTGTGGATGAAAGTTTTCCTCTCCAGGCAGTCCACAGCTCACACTTCACACCTGCAGTTTTCACACTGAGGAAAACAAAGGCCGCCCTTCCTCCCACTCTGTGTGCACAATTACAGCACTTGGTATAATTATGCCAGCTGCTCACATACCACAAGAGGACAATAAAGATTACACATTATACAGTGCGAGGTCAATTTATAAAATGTTTCCTTCAATGCATGAATGCAGAGTCTATCCTGGATATTACAGATTAAATTCTGAAAAACAAAACAAAACAAAACCCCAAAGCAATGCCTTTAAGCAGCCTGATGCAGCTTAGCCTGAGGGGAGCTCTGGGTGCTGCCTGATAGCCACTCAAATCCCAGCTCAGAGAAAGGGAGCCCCACCCCAAACAGAAAACAAACAAACAAACAAACCAACAATAACAACGACAAAAAAACAGTGAGGAAAAGCCGACCATCATTCTAATCTCAAACTGAATCATTTTAGAGGTTTCCTCTGAAACCCAGCAACTACCCAAGGAGACAGAATTGTTGATTGGATTCTGGGTTTTCCCTTTTTTTTTTTTTTAAATGTGTAACTTTTTATGCCTATGACAAAAACCCTATCTCTGTCTTCCTAAATTTGACGTACAGGACAGGCCTGGCCCAAACAAGCCTAGTCTTGGCTCTAGGAACCTGTCATTAACTGAGGCAGGGAGGGAGATGCCGATGTGGTGGCCTTCTGACGTCATCCACACTGTGTCCTCTGAGGACCCTGAGTCCTGCCAGCCATGGTGGCCTGAGCCAGCCAGGTCCCTGTGAGGCGGCGGCTGTGTGGGCCACAGACAGTCCTCCAGGTACTGGGGTGTTAGTCTGCTGCCATGGTGTGCCACAGGCAGAGAAGAGAGGACCTGGTTGAAGCCTTTGTCCTACAAAGCAGCACCTTGTTTACCAGGGGTAGAAACAGGAAGTCTCCTCTTCCCTCACCCTCCAAAGCATCCGCTCAGGCACTGGGGAGACTGGAGGACCCGCTCAGAGCCTGGACAGCGCCAGTCACAACACTTGCGTTTCCAGTCTTCGAACTTCCTTGACCACGAGATCAATGTTAATGATTGGGTTGAAATACAGGGCCCAGTAAAACAAACAGTTGCACACAAACTGGGGGATGAGGGGCCAGAACATGGCCACAAAAAGCCCCTGTGTTGACACTTTCCAAAAATGGCTCCACATCCTCTGAGGAAGTGTCCTGAAAAGAGAAAAGAAATGGTTCAGGGCAGTTCAGTGCTCAAGGGCTCAGGTCTGGGTTGCGCTCTCCCCGTCTCTGGCCCACAGAGACCTTGTCTTCTGACCCTAGGGCCTGAGACACACCTTTGCACAACCAACTCCTTTTTGGCTCCCAGGAACAGACTATGGGTGCTTCCTCGGGGCACTGCTGCCTGGTCCTTGCACCACACACCTGGAACCTGAGCCGTTCCATCGCCATCCCACTTCTATGTGTTTCTTTCTTTCTTTTTATTTATTTATTGTTAATTTTTTTTAGTTGTAGATGGACACAATATCTTTATTTATTTAATCTATTTTTGTGTGGTGCTGAGGATCGAACCCAGCACCTCACACTGAGCCCAACCCCAGCCCTTCTATGAGTTTCTTAACATAACATACTTTCTTTGCGAGGCTGTAGGTTCTTAGTATAGACTGTTGTATTTTTACCAAAAGATATGCAGGGTCCCACAGAGAGCCAGGGGTGTAGCAGGGTCATAAATATGCATACTCTCTGCAAGAATAAATGAGTTTGCTGAATAAAAATCCACGAGGGATTCCTGGCAGATTCTCAGAGCCATTTATTTGGCTGCTTCTGACTGATGATGTT
Organism: Urocitellus parryii; assembly: GCF_045843805.1. Classification (NCBI taxonomy): domain Eukaryota; kingdom Metazoa; phylum Chordata; class Mammalia; order Rodentia; family Sciuridae; genus Urocitellus; species Urocitellus parryii. Next base: position 11,048,294 of record NC_135539.1, on the reverse strand, counting down.
GAGAATCCTGCAAGTCATGGATGTCGGGATGAAAGAAAGTAGCAGATGTATTACTTCTGTCTACTCAGTATTTGTCCCCTTCTGGGAAAAGCTTCTGAGTTTTGCTTTCCCTCCCCTAGTCTTCCTATTCTGGGTGGGCAGGGGGTACTGGAGATTGCCTGAAGCATGCCACACACTTTGCCACACCTCAGCCCTCCTTCCTCTATTCTTTCCATGTGGAATGATGGGTCAGGGTGGAACCAGCTACTAGCTGTGGGGTAAACACATGCATGAGCCTGAACAAGGAAAGTCCTGCACATGGGATCCAGGCTGGGCCAACCAGAGCAAAGGCACATGGGCCCTGAGACTTGTTACAAGTGTCACGGGGAAAGAAGGGCTTCCATCCCACCAGGGGGAGGCTGGTAAGGTGGTCCAACCAAAGTCTGGAGCAGCAAAAGGCTCTCATGTGAGAAGAGCCAATGACAGGCTAAATTACAGGAAAGAATAGCACCAGGAGAGGGAGACAGTCAGCCTGAGGACAGCACCTGGGTCTCGGGGGCCAATCCCACCTGCTGCCCTGAATAGGCACTTCCTTTTTAGGAAAGCCAATTTAGGCTAGTTTTTGTCACTTGCAACCAGAGACTGTCTCGTCTAATGCTCTCATTTCCTGAATCAATCTAGAAGCTATTCTTGTCCCAGTTGGTGGCAGAGCATGGTCAGATGCATGCCTACAGAATTCCCTAACAGGTCTATGTTCTAACATACTACTGTTTTCCACAAAGGACTCTCTTCTTCTCACTTGCTTATTCCTTAATTAGTAAAATCCTTCACATATACACACCCTATGGGAATTGTGGTTTGGATCTGGAATAGAATGAGACTCACAGGTTGAAGGCTTGGTTTCAGTGCAGCAATATTCAGAGGTGAGGCTTTTGGGAAGTGATTGAATCATGAGCTCATCAACAGATTAATCCATTGATGGATTCAGAGCTATTGGAGGTGGCAGAAATTATAGGAGATGGGACATGGTTGAAGGGTGAGTCCTTGGTAGCATGCCCTTGGGAGCTACATCTTGGCCTGGGTCCATCTTGTCCTTGCCTCTCTCACTCTGCTTCCTGGCTACCATATGTGAGCAGCTTTTCTCTGCCACACCCTTCTACCATGTTGTTTCTGCCTCACCATGGGCCTGAGAGCAATGAAGCCAGCTGACTATGGACTGAAACCATGATCCAAAATAAATCTTTCTTTAAGTTGTTTTTCTCCCTTAGGTATTTTGTCATAGCCACAGAAAGTTGAATAACAACATGATCTGTTATTATGTGGGAATAAGATATATAGGAAAACACTTTAATAACAATGAACACAAAGAACCCCCACCTCCTAAACAGGTGATTTTCCTATTCACTGCACATGCAGTATTTCTCAAACCAGAGTCTGAAGAGTCTTGGTAGAAGAAGGAATTTTTTTCCCTTTTCAACTATGTGAAATGCTTTGAAGACCTTTCCCTTACTTGTTGTTTCTTTCCCAGCCCTGTTGCTTCAACCCTCTTCTACATAGAAACACACTTACTTGAGCTCACTTCTTGACCAGATCCTCCAAAAAGAAAATAACTCCAAAACCGAGAGTAGCATGGCGTTAACAATGAGAAACCGTGATGTCCAGTAGTGGACCTCCAGCCAGTCCCAGGCAAATTCAGCAATCAGCTGGTATGGGAGGAAGGAGTATTTGACGAGGAATTCCCTCCACTGTTTCCAAGTGGGCTCTCTCAGATCCTCAAAAAAGAACACATCCAGACACAAAAATCATGTGGACTGATTTTGATACAAGATTAATCAAGGAGCGTCATGTTTGTTAAAACACACACATACATAAGAACCTAACAATCTAAAATAATAATTTCAGCCATCAAATTCTCTTATAATAATGAACCTTAAAGTAGTTAATTCTTACCAAAAAGGTTGATCTGGGGTGCTTGTTACATAACGTGGAAGCTCAGAAGTTATATCTAGACAGGCATGTGTTATGAGCAATAGAGTTGAAATGACTTTAAATTAACCAGCGTTTTACTCTTTTGTCACTGTGTGGACAACTCAAAACACTTCCTAAATTTGACATCTTAGCTGTGGTAGAATGATAACAGAGCAGGGAAATTAAAAACAGACATCTACATACCTTAACAAAGTAATTTTTTGGATTTGTGTGTGTGTTTTGCAATACTGGGGATTAAACTTGGGAACGCCTTATCATAGAGCTGCATCCCAGCCCTTTTTATTTTGAGAGAGGGTTTGGTTAAGTTGCTGGAATTACAGGTGTGTGCCACTGCACTGGCTAAGTTTTCAATTATAGACATTTGCAAATAAAAAAGATAGCTTGTTGGGCTGGGGCTGTGGCTCAGTGGTAGAGCACTGGCCTCCCACATGTGAGGCACTGGGTTCAATTCTCAGCACCACATACAAATAAATAAAGGTGTTGTGTCTATCTACAACTAAAAATATTAATAAAAAATAGCTTGCTGACCAAGTATGGATTGTTACAACTTGTTAAAAGGGAAACATTTTACAATTTCTGTGCTCCAAGTTGAGAGATAACAGCTGGAAACTGAGTATAGAGGAAATACTGTGTAAATTCATTACTCAGGTTTTAAACTGCATTTAAGGACTGGGGGGTAGCTCAGTGGTAGAGTGACTGTGTAGCATGCGCAAGACCCTGGGCTAAATCCCTAGCACTGTAAAAAAACCTTTTAAAAACAAAACCTAAAAACTGCCTTCAAGGCTGAAGTCACTTGAGTGAAGGTAGTGTTTAAAAAGGTTCTTTGGAGATTTTGAAATTGTTTCAATATTGGACAGGTATAGATTACATATAACAATTCCTATACCCATGACACTTTTTAATACAAACAGATCAGAAGGATTAGCCCTATGGGAAGCAAAGCAAAGGACTACTCTCAAATGACCAACTAAACAGGGAGAAATCACCCCAGTGAACAGTAAGGCACATATGAATCCTGTCTTGTGGAAGGACAGGTAACCATCCTTTTGGGGTCCTGTCAGGAGACAAGAAATTGCTTTTTTTTTTAAAGGAATATTTTAAGTCCAGAGGGTTACCCCTCTGGCTATGCAATGCAAAAAACTAAATGGGTTTCTGGGTGTGGGGAAAGTCTTACTTCACTTTCTTTGGCAGGGGCTCTCCCTGCAAAATTCACTGAAGGCTAGTTATCGGTTGCTCTTCCTTGACAGCCTACAGCCACAGCTCCGATTCCACTCCAGGCACTCTGCAGACCTACCAGAAGCTTGGTGACGATGTCCTCCCCGGAGCTGTCTTCCTGCAGAGGGCAGATGGTGTGGATGAAGGGCAGGAAGGTATCTGTGTAGTCAAACAGGTACAGGTACAGCAGACCAAGTCTCGGGGAGCTCTTGAGGGCATACAGCAGGAACAGGGACCTGCCTGGGTTCACGGCCTGCAGAGGACAAGGCAGGCACAGGGCCATTACAACCACAGTGGCCAGCTCCCCACCTGTGCTCCTTCAGTGGTCTTGTGTCCTTTGCCATCAGCCTTTCTGCATGGTGTGCACAAACAATGGGTGAATGAATGGCAGGAAGAGGCCAAGTAATCCATCTGTTGGGCTACTCTGTAGAAAAATCCAATCTCTATTGGGGGCTGTTGAGAAGCTTAGAACACCTTTTGGGAAAGCAGATTGGCAAAATATATCAGTCTTAAATGTTTAAGTTAACCAATCTGTAAGTGGGCACCACTTAATGAAAATAATCTTTTAACTAGAGAAGGCTTCACATTTCATGTTGTGCTGTGTGTTAACAGTTAAAACCACAGATATCTGAGCCCTAAGCAAAGCACATGAGATATTATGCATGGAATTCAAATGTTCATTAAAATGTGAGTATGAGCCAGTCATGGTGGCACATGCCTGTAATCCTAGGGATTTGGGATTGGCAGGAGTATCCAAGTGCAAGGCCAGCCTCAGCAATTCAGCAATAAAAAATAAAAAATAAAAAGAGTATAAGATGCTTTAGATAATGCTAACAAAGTTAGGTGAAAAAAGACTCATGGATATGTAGCAAAATGATCTTGCTGGTGTTAGCACCAGGACAGCAGGGTCTTACTAAGGTCTGTAGTCCCTTGATGAGGAGCACCTGGCTTTTAACACACAGTCAATACATGTTTGTTGCATGAATCAACAAACAAAAGGGCTTTTTAAAACTATTCATAGGATAGACTAAGAGAAAAGAGAACAAACTGCAATGCTAATTGTGTTGATTATGGGCAATTTCTTCACTTCTGTAAATCTTTCAAAATTTTATTATAGTGAATAAATATTTATTTTTTCCTAATTAAAAAACTTTAGAAATGATTCAATTTATTTGACTCTTAGTAGCATCAAATAAAATGGACACTTAAGGGTGGGAATTGGCTCAGCGGTAGAGTGCTTGCCTAGCATGTGCAAGGCCCTGGGTTCGATCCTCAGTACCACATAAAAATAAATAAAATAAAAGTATTGTGTCCAACTACAATTAAAAAATACATGTTTTTTAAAAAATGGACACTTCACCAAAGAAGATATAAGTATGGCAAGTAAGAGGTGAAAGATGGTTAATGTCATTGGTTTAATGCATATTAAAATGACAGTAGAGACAACTGTACACCTATTAGAATGGAGAGTAGTGGGAGGGAAGGCTTTCAAAGGGTCAGGAGGAAACTTCTGGGAGTGACAGACATATTGTATCTTTTTTTCCTAGTCTTTCACTTGCCAGATACAGTGGCAGATGCCTGTGCCAAAATAAATTTCCCATTTGTTCTGGTTAATATTAAGAGCACGTGTACATATTTTAATTAGATGGTCACTGTGTGTTCATATTTAGAGGGTCAGAAATGTCATGTCAGTATTAAAAGCCATGCTAGGACCAATATTGGCTACATAAAGTCTATGGTTTAACTATATTAGCTGAATTAATAGTTTATGATAGGGCTGGGGATGTGGCTCAAGCGGTGGCGCGCTCGCCTGGCATGCGTGCGGCCCGGGTTCGATCCTCAGCACCACATACAAACAAGATGTTGTGTCCGCCGATAATTAAAAAATAAAATATTAAAATTCTCTCTCTCTCTCTCTCTCTCCCCCTCTCTCTTTAAAAAAAAAATAGTTTATGATAAAAAAGAAGTAGGATTTTTTAAATTAAAAATAAACAATACAAAACAAACTTTCCAACTCAGGAACTCCATACCTGTTCTTTAAAAAGTTTGAAATAAGTTTTTTAAAAAGGCAATAAATGCACACAGTATTTTTTTTTTTCCCTCAAATGATGCAGAGATGATTAGCTGACAGAATTTCCCCTCCCATCTGATTTTATTCTCCAGACAAAGCCACTTTCAATAGTTGGGGGCTGAGAATGTAGCTCAGTGAGAGATGGCTTGCTTGGCATGCACGAAGCCTTATGTTCCATTCTTAGCATTAAAAACAGAAAAACAAAGTTTGGATATCTTTCTAGATTTTTCTATTATATGCAAACGTATGTGTAGATACACATGCAGATATTTTCTAATGTGCTTTTCTTTTAGTTAGCAATCAATACAAGTTGAACATCCTCTTCCTTCTTCATTTTTGCATTGTGGTAGAACCTAGGGCCTCATGCATGCTAGACTCTACTCCCGAGCCACACCCCAGTTCTCCTCCCTCATTAGCACAGTCACCTCCTCCTTTATGAATGGGAGCTTGAATATCTGTGACTCATTTATTTAACCTATCCCTAATGATAGGGACTTGGGCTATTTTCTAAGTGCTGCTAACCAATGATGCTGCAATGAACAATTGCTGAGGTCATTTTATTGAGGAAGAAAGAGGCACAAAGAGTTGTGTGGGTACTTGCTTGTGTTCCTGCAGTCAGTGTGTCCTTGGGGAGCCTATAAGCCTCAGCAAGTGGCCCCAGAGTCTTGCTACATTCCAAATTCAGAGAAATGAAATGACAGATCGAGACCAGGAGTAGTTTAAATTGTAATGTTAATGATAAAATCTCCCCAGAGAATTGCAACTGTTCATGATCACCAGAACTCAGAGTGCCTCTTTCTTCGTATGAAATGTTCTCAACCTTCATAATGGCACAAGGGAAAAAAAGCCCAAGTCTTCTTTTTTTTTTTTTTTTTAAAGAGAGTGAGAGAGAGAGGGGGACAGAGAGAGAGAGAGAGAGAGAGAGAATTTTAACATTTATTTATTTTTTCTTAGTTCTCGGCGGACACAACATCTTTGTTTGTATGTGGTGCTGAGGATCGAACCCGGGCCGCACGCACGCTAGGCGAGCGCGCTACCGCTTGAACCACATCCCCAGCCCCCAAGTCTTCTGACTACTTTAGTTTGTACTCTGTTCAACTTTGAGTGAGCATTTCCCCTCTTAAGTTCACTGGCTATTAGATATTTTTCTCCAAGATGTCTTTTTTAGGGTATGAGCTGGTAAATTCCAGATATACTGTACTATACTCCCTTTACAGTACAGTAGTCACTGAATCCTGTCTGTGAAGAACCAGTTGGTACAGTTATGTTGAATATCTATTTCTCAATGTCTAGTAAGGCTGAAGATGGGCATTACTTGTGACCTAATAATTCTGCTCCTCAACATATATCATAAACTCCTGTACATAAGCCTAAGAACTTCCTAGGAGTGTCAGAGCAGAACTGCTTCTAAGAGCAAAAATGGAAATTCTTGCAGTGTCCATGCACAAATTACCACACGTGTCCAATGGAAGACTGAACAAAAGAGAAAAAGCGGGAACTAGAGTCACAGAGACGAAAGCTACTTGCAGAAGGGTCTGCTCAAAATTCATACCTCTTGCATTAAGGTTCAAGCATGTAAAACAATGCTCCTGATGCTTGTGGATACCACCATAGTAGACAGAAAGAAAACAAGCTCTGGAAGGATCCATGGCACCCACTGCAAGAGCACAGTTGCTTCTAGAGAGGGTGGGGTGTTAGGGACTTCAACTGGGCCTTTGCCATTTTCTTTCTTAAGTTAAGCACTGGGTATATACATGATTGCTATGTTGTACTCTATACTTTTTCTATTAAAAGAATAAATAGTTTACCTTATATTCCCAGAGATTCTGGGGGGGCTTCACACCTAGTGCCTTGACACGCTCCAGCTCCATGAGGATGGCTCTTCTGTGGCTGCTGTTTTCTATAGTATATGGCGCCCTTGAAAATTCTTCCTCTGTCAAAGTTAAAAGCAATCTGTGGAGGGGTGAGGTAGATTTCTCTTGAGATCACATACTGGAAGCAAATTTTCCACACTGAGTCCCATTTATCAATGACAACACTTCAAGCTTACATAGATGTAGCAGTATTAATAACAGCAAATAACTGAATGACTACTATTTGCCAGTTACTATATAAAAATATATTTAAAAATTTCATAAATCATTACTGATACAATTTGGGGGGATCTTTTTTTTTGGTGCTAGGTATGAACCCAGGGGTACTTAGCCACTGAGCCACAACCCAAGCCCCTTTTTATAAGAGACAGAGTCCTGCTAAATTGCTTAGGGCTTCACCAAGTTTCGGAGGCTGGCTTTGAATCTGTGATCCTCCTGCCTCAGCCTCCTCAGCCACTGGGATTACAGGTGTGTGCCATCATGCCCAGTGGGAAATGAATTCTTTTTTTTTTTTTAAATATCTTTATTTTATTTATTTATTTTTATGTGGTGCTGAGGATTGAACCCAGGGCCTTGCAAGTGCACGATCTACCACTGAGCCACAATCCCAGCCCCAAGGAAAACTAATTCTTTTTTTTAGTTGTAGATGGACACAATATCTTTATTTTATTTTTTAATTTATTTATACATGGTGCTGAGAATCGAACCCAGTTCCTCACATATGTGAGGCAAGTGGTTCACCACTGAGCCACAACCCCAGCCTAGGAAACAAATTCTTTCTTTTCTTCTTCTTCTTCTTCTTCTTTTTTTTTTTTTAATGTTTTCATTTTTAGTTGTAAATGGACATAATATCTTTACTTTATATTTATGGTGCTGAGGATCGAAGCCAGTACTCCATGCATGCAAAGCAAGCATTCTACCACTGAGTCTCAACCCCATCCTGGGAAACGAATTCTTAAAAATCAAATTAAAATGACTCCAAAGAGAGTCAAGTGTTAAAAACTCAGTGATGGGGAATGACTAAGGTGGGAGGTGGAGCAACAGGGCAACCTGGCAGCCTGGCAGACGCCACTCCTGACAGTGGCTAGTACCATCAACACCTGGTATTTACATAACCCCATACAGAGACATGTATGTAAATAAATGAATGCACAAACAAACATAAACATAGGTCTACTTAGTACAATTGTATTTTTAGTTTATGTAAAAAATTATATATATATACATATAAAATAGACACAAAACCTTTATTTTATTTTTTAAAAAGTATGCTACTTTTATAATCAGATTTTTTTCAGTGTTTATATCTATATAAACACTGAAAAAATCTGAGGGTGGGGTGGAGCTTGTGGCAGAGTACAATGCTTAGCATGTGCAAGGCTCTGGGTTCAATCCCTATCACCCCTCACCCTCCAAAAATATTTTGGTCAGATATCTAGCAATATAATAACAGTCGTTTTCTCTGAAGAACAGGATTAAAGGATATTTTATTTTCAATATCATATAATCCATGCTGGGGTTGTGGCTCAGTGGTAGAGTGCTTGCCTAGCATGTGTGAGGCACTGGGTTCAATTCTCAGCATCGCATGCAAATAAATAAAAATAAAGGTCCATTGACACCTGAAAAAATAATTTAAAAAATCATATAACCCTATATTATTTTTTTAAATGTATGCTACTTTTATAATCAGGAAGCAACAAAAAAATTAAAATGTCACTGACATAAAATAGTATAGCCTCTGTGAAAAATAGTTTTGAGAGTTCCTTAAAAAGGTAAAAACAGAGTTAGTCTATGACCCAGACATTCCACTTGGGGTATGGAAAATATATGTCCCCACAAAAACTTGCACATGAATCATCATGGCAGCAGTATTCATGATAGCCCAAAACAGAGTCAACCCAAATGTGCATCGACTGAAGAACAGATGAAGAAAATTTGGTCTATCCATACAATAAAGCATTTATTAGTCATGAAAAGGAATAAAGCACTAATATGTGCTACATCAGGGTGATCCTTGAAAACATCATGCTAAGTGAAAAGCCAAACACAAAAGGCCACATATTCTATGACTTCATTTACATGAAAAGTTCAGAAAAGATAAATCCATTTTTGGAGACAAAAAATTGAACAGTGTTTTCCAGGGGATTAGAGAGGGAGAAATAAGGAGTCACTAAAGGATAGGAGCTTTCTTTTTGGGGTCAGGAAAATGTTCTAAAACTATACTGTGGTGATAGTTAAACCTATCTATGAATACATGGAAAAACTACCAACTGTATTGTATTCATTATAAATGGGTAAATTTGAGCTGGGGATAGAGTGGTTGCCTTGCACACATAAGGCCCTGGGTTCAATCCCAGAACCACCAAAAAAAAAAAAAAGAAAAAAAAAAAAAGAGGGGTGAAATTTATGACATGTGTATTCTATCTCAATGAGGCCTTTTCTTTTTCTTTTGGTACTGGGCATTGAACTCAGGGTCACTCAACCACTGAGTCACATCCCCAGCCTTATTTTATTTTATTTAAAAACAGGGTCTCACTGAGTTGTTCAGGGTCTTGCTGTTGCTGAGGCTGGCTTTGAACTGGCAATCCTCCTGCCTCAGCCTCCCAAGTTGCTGGGATTATAGGCAGATGCCACCGTACGTGACTTCAATGAAGCTTTTGCCAAAAATATCCATGGCGTGTCAGAAAATATGCTCCTCACCTTCCATTCACTCTTTCAGACAAAAACCTGTCTCTGTAGAGAGAGGCCCATGGGCCCAGCTGCTCCAGCCAGAGGACAACTTCTTCCGCCGTCCATTTGGCCACAGCCTTATGGACCAGGAGGTCATGCTCAGATTCCCTGCTGCTCCAGTGATACACAAGCAGGACCACCTAGGGAAAGGGACAGGGACCTTAGAACAGGAGAGGCCAGTTTCTGAGTGTAGGAGCCTAGGACAGGGCTGGCAGGTGAGCCTGAAGGAATGATGCCAGCTGTGTACAGGGAGGAGGGACAATGCCACCACCATGGAGAACCGGAGGGCAAAACTGTCCTTGGACTCATGTCTCTGCTCACTGTGGAGCAGTGAGGGAACAGGGGTCAGAAGAGAACTGAGTGCAGGGTGCCTAGAAGCAGATACATCCTTGACTCACCAGCAAAACTGACTTGTGCCTTTTCTATAGGAAAAACATTTAGGTCTTCGCAACATGGAACTTAAAAATACCTAATGAAGTGGTGTGTTCTTACAACTGCTTCAGCCAGCCAGACGTGGTCTCAAACTCCAGTTCTGCCACCTTTTTGCCCTGTGCCCTCAGCTGTTGCAGAGGTCATGAGGAGGACTGGACAGCACAGAGCTAACATTTACTGGGCACTATTATGTGGCCTACTTGAGTAAGCCACATTCCTGAAGAAATCACATGGCCCAGCGGGTTTCAATGTACACAGTGTGTCGCACACGGTCACGTACGTCATCAGTCATCAATGGTTTACGAGAAATCAGAACTGACTGCAGTGAAAATGGGGGTGGGGAGCACAGAGGAACAGAGACAGACTTACTGCCACTCCAGTTAAAGCTGTGAGAACTCCAGAAAAGAAGCCCCCTCCTCTCTGCTGATTCACTCGGCCCGTGTTGGGAGTTAAAGGGATCTGATCATTCCCATATTTTTGAAAGGCTGCGAGACTTTGGACTATGTCATTGTTCTGTCGAATGTCTTCAAATCTCATCCTAATAGCATCAGGAAATAACTTTTCAATGGCATCTCTACGGAGAAGAGAGAAAATCACAAGATAAGTGTTTGATGAAATTAAATATAAGGCCAAAATAAAACCAATAGCCAACATTTAATAATGATCAGATGCCTAGGAGAAGGACAAAAATACCTGCTATAGATCTGATGGTAAAACACTAAAAACAATTGCTAAATGGCCAGATGAGGCGGCACATGCCTGTAATCCCAGGGACTCAGGAGGCTCAGGCAGGATGATCACCAAGTTCAAGGCCAGCCTGGGCAATTCAGTGAGACACTGTCTCAAAAAATTAAAAAAAGAAATGGAAATCTAGCTCAGTGGTAAAGCCCTCCTGGGTTCAATTACCAATACCCTCCAAAAAACAAAGACAAACAAAGCAAAACAGTGCTTGCCTCGCATGCCACAGCCCTGGGTTCAGTCCCCAGCCCAATAACAACAACAAAAAAATACTTTTAAACACATATGTGCTAATAGAAAATACAAATGTTTTCTCACTTCAGTGGCATACTATCTGGGTGGTTCTTCAATATACTGTTTTTATTCAATGTTATGTATGTCTCAAATTTATCTACCTTACAACTGAGCTGTATCCCCATCCCCAAAAGTATTTTTAAAAATATGAAAGAAACAACAACTAAGTCATAAATAAAATTACTCTGGGGAAAAAGAAGAAAAGGTCTAAAATGGGGGAGAAAAGGCCAAAGGGGTCTTTGGCTTGATCGATAATATTCCAATATTTCTCTGCTTAAAAGAATGAAAATAATGAATGTATATATGCATTACTTATGTCATTAAAGATTAGTTTATGAGGAGGGAAAAAAGCATAGTTCAGTAGGAAGAAAAGGCCCACACAAGGTTTTACGGGAGGGCTGGCTCTTTTCATTTTCTTTTTTGGTACTGGGGATTGAACTCAGGGGCATGTGACCACTGAGCCACATCCACAGCCCTATTTTATATTTTATTCAGAGACAGGGTCTCACTGAGTTACTTAGCACCTTGCTTTTGAATTAGAGATCCTCCCGTCTCAGCCTCTTGAGCCACTGGGATTACAGGCATGCACCATGGAGCCCTGCTTCTTTTCATTTTTAATCACACAAAATCAGAGACCCATCCTTCTATTTAAGATTAACCTTTAGGTAAAGCAAAGCTGACAGAACAGGAAAAAAAAAAAAAGAGGATGCGGGGTTAATGATTTCATGAAGCATTCTGTTACTCTGTTGATATCAAGACGGCTGGACACACTGTTAAGGCTACAGAAGAGGGGAATCCTGAGGAAGCCAGACAGGCCTGGAAAGCCTCACAGGACTTTATCACTGTAGAGAAGGAGGAGAGAACCAGCTACCTGAAAGGTCCTCCAATTGGCCATGTGTGAGAAACTCAATTAATGTGATGATGGGCACAGAGTTTATTTAAAGATTCTGAAAATCAATATCAGTTAATCATAACTGTATGATGTCACCATTTTGTCTATTAGGATGTTCTCGGTAATAAAAAAAAATCACTAAGTATTATATAACATAGGACTATAAGCAATGGTGTGACAACCAGAATTTATTTGGTTTCTTCATTCAGAATAAATATAAACCAAGCTAGGCAGTGACTCTGAAAGGCCAGCCTCGGCAATTTAGTGAAACCCTGCTCAAAATTAAAGATAAATAAATAGATAGACAGGAGGGCAGTTTGGAATGTGGAATAAAGGATAGACCAATGGCAATCAGCTGTGTGGAAGGGAATTTGGATTTTCAGGTCCTGAGCTCCCTGACTCTCAGTCTAGCAGATCCAGAATGACCACCATGGACAGCTCCAAGCCTGCAGGCTTTTCAAACATGCCCACTGCCACTAAGAAGCCACACTGCAGCAGCTGCGCTACCCAGGCAATCCCGACATACCTGAGGAGAATGTTGACTTTGGGGAAACCTTCCCATTTTTCTCTGCATTCCGGACACTCTGTTTTCTTTGAAGACACCCACCATAAAGCGAGGCAGTGCCGGCAGAAGCTGTGCCCACAGTTCAAGGTAGTTGGGTTAACCAGGATGTCATAACAGCAATGGCAGGAAAATTCACTAACGGAAATCTGAGGGCCCGTGCTTTTGAGAGGGTCATCTTCCAGGCCCACTGTGGTGGCATCATTTTTCTGAGGCTCTTCCATCTTTCAGCAAATTCTGGGACCCACAGACACAGAAAACTTCAGACTTCGGAGATGGCAGCAAGGCATCATCAAATCTAGGGGAAAAAAGCAGTAAAAACACAACAAACAGTAGTTGTTGGAGGTTACTGTCACTATATTAAAGCTCTAACTTCTGCTTTTATTTTACTTATGTTTTGCAGTGCTGGGGCTTGAACCCTGTGTCTTGCTCATGATAGACTAATGATCTATCATTGACCTATACTCTAGTCCAAAGCTCCAATTTTTATATTTTTGGGGATGCTGGGAATTGAACACATGTTGCCAAGTACTCTACCAGGGAACTACATTTTCTGTTTTATTCATCATAACTTTCAACGTGTGATGAAGTATAGTTGTGGTAGACCACAGAACTCAGGATCTTTTTACTAATATCCTTTCAAAATGTAGGGTGTTTTTTTTGCCTCAGCATTCTCAGCTCCTCCATCATCCCATCCAATACTCACTCTCTTTTTTGGGGAGGGTGCTGAGGATTGAATCCAGGGGAGCTTGACCGCTGAGCTACATCCCAGTTCTTCTTATTTGGAGACAGGGTCTCAAGAAGTTGCCCACAGGCAACCTGCATGCGCTAGGATTACCTCAGGATTCCAATTACATTTCAAAAGTCCTTTCTAGGGTATGATTTTCAGTAACTAGCTTCTTGGTCCAATAAAATGTCTCGAGCTGGGAACAACACATCTACATCAAGTAAATGAAATACTTTGTGTACAACAACTTGTCTTTTTATGAGGCAATTATTATTTCATAAATACTTGATTCCAGGGGCTTTAACTAGAGCAATTCCAGGGAGTAAGGGAAGCCCTGTTTTCAGGTGCCCTAGCCAGGCCAACTTCCCATGATTTGATATCCCCTCTTTCCCCAAATCAACCAGAACATGTGTACTGTGCCCTCTGGATTTGTCAGTTTGGTGCCACAGAAACACTGTAATACTGCAAAATATGCAAACGTCAATGGAGCATTCTCTTTTCCTGCTCATCTGGAGATCCCATGCAGCACGAAAGCAAAGGCCTTGGAGTTAGAACCTCAATTCCCCAGCTCTGTCTCTGCACAAGTGACCGAGCTCTCTGAGCCGTTTCCTCAACTGTGGAATGTGGCTAACAGTTCATGGACCTTCAAGCCTTCTTATGAGGACTAGACAGTAAAGAAAAGAGGCTAGGATGGCATACGGTACAAACTGAGGCTAAAGAAATGATTGTTCTTACTCTTTCTGGTGTTGTGGTAAGAGTTTCTCCCTCTCATTATTGTGGTTTAAATTATTATTTTTAATTGATTTTTAGTTATACATGACTGTGGAATCCATTTTGATAAAATTACACATGCATAGATTATATCTTATTTTAATTCGAACCCCATTGTGTGGATGTACACAATAGTGGGATTCACTTATTTTCATATATACATAGGAAAATTATGTCAGATTCATTCCACTGTCTTTCCTATTCCTATCTCCCTTGCCTTCCCTTCATTCCCCTTTGTTTAATCTATTCTGTTCAATCTCATTATTGTGAAGAATAGACATCACTCTTCACCATCCACACTGGCCACTCGAAGCTTTGGAGTTACAGTGGTTAAGAACACAGGCCCTAGCTGGGTACAATGGTGTACACCTGCAGTCCCAGGAGGCTGAGGCAGGAGGATCAAGAGTTCAAAGCCAGCCTCAGCAACTTAGTGAGGTCCTAAGCAACTCATCCAGACCCTGTTTCTAAATAAAGAAAATCTAAAAAAGGCCTGGGGATGTTGCTCAGTGGTTAAGCACCTCTGGCTTCAATCCTCAGTACCAAAAAAACAAACGAACAAACAAAAAAAAAACCTTTGCAATTCTCCTGCCTCAGCCTCCTAGGTTGCTGGGATTTAGTGGCTGTACCACCGTGCCCAGCTACTGAACTATTTTAAATTATAATGTGTGACTTTTATAATAACCACAATAACATTACACAAAGCATGTTATATGGCTTTAGGTCAAACACTAATGGGAGATTTCAACTCAGAGAATAAAACAAATACATTTTAAACTCAGTATTAGAAATGGGATAGAAATCTCTCATCCAGTAATAAAAAGGTAAGTACCTAAGGTACTTATAAATTTCATAAATAAGTTTACTCAGTAAATGACGATAGTAAAAAGGGGCCCAACCTTCTGTACAGACTCATTAAAAACTGTTCTTTTTGGAAGAGAGTCTTAAAAAATAAACATTTTTAACAAATTCTAGACTTACACACACACACACACACACACATCAGATAAACTGCTGCCATTTATGGCATACTTATCATATGCTGGACAATCATATTATCTCATTATTCATGTTTAGGAACATTTAAAATTTTTCTAAGTGCTTCCCTTTGGACAGCCTCTTCAAACTGCTAAGGAAGTGGAAGATATCTCATAAAGGTTTTAAAAAGAGAATTACTTAGATACATTAGTTCCTTTATTGTGTTAATATTGGTGAATGCTCTCCCACATGGAGAGCATTATCATAGGAGATAATAATCAAGAGAACACACTATTCCTTGGGCTGGGTCCTGGGCCAGGTCCTTGAGATATATGTAGGAGCATGTGGATTTGTGTCAGAGGGATGGTAGAGACTTCTGTGCAAGGGCTGGGCCTGCTTAGGGCATCGACTGTGTCTTCACTGAAAGCAGGAGGGACACAGCTGAGCTCCGGTGCTGCTGCAGGGTCTCCTGTGCCAGGTTAACTAGGGGTGGGCACATGGGAGAGCGATCAGTGAAGCTGCACTTCAGGAGGATAAATCTCATTGAAAAGGGAAGAGGGTCTGGAAACAAGAACAATAATTAGGGAAAGTTAGAAATGAGGTGTTACCGCTTCTGGGACAAGGCAGTAAAAAAGAAAACCTGGGGGCTCGGGATATAGCCCACGGGTAGAACACTTGTGCAGCATGTGCAAGGCCCTGGGTTCTATCCCCAGTTCCAACAAAAGCCCAAACCCAAAGGAAAAGAAAGAAAAAAGAAAGAGATAAATCTATTCAAGAAAATAGTTTATGGGCTTTAGTGACTAGAGAAAGAATGATCAAAGATGGTGACAAGGTTTCAGAATGAGGGAGGAAAAACTGTACTTCTGATAGAAATTCAGTTAATGTAAACAAATTGGTGTCAGTCTTGGAAATATAACTTGAATTTTAGAAAAGTTGAGAGCTTGAGGTAATTACAAGACCCCAGGTAGAAATGTCTAGTGAGTAGCTAGAGATAAAAACTGCAACTGGGAATGAGAATGAGACTAAATCTATGGATGTCAGCTACTTGCAGAGAATTATAAACAATGTATACTGAAATTCATTTCTCATGAAGTACCCTTTTAAAAACTAGAATACACTAGCAGTTCCTCACCTACCAGATCTGAAAGTTAATTTTTCCTGGGGGAAAACAAATCCCACACTGACATCAAAGGTGTACTTCATAAATTTTATTTTGCAACGCTGGGAGTGGCCATTAACTATTTTTTAAGTGCAAATGAGAAGCTGCACCGACTTTGAGCTCTTCTGAGTTCTGCTAGTTTCATTTTACTATAAACACAAAAACTAAAAGCTAACAGAGAAAGAGTACACATCCTTCGCCAAATTCATTTGTTCTTTCCCACTCCTTCTGTTTGGATGTATTGGAGTCATTTCTACTAATGAAAGAAAGTAGTACTTACAAGAGGAGGAGCAAGCAGGCCTCTTAGTGATAAAACCTAGCTTGGACACTAGAGTTACAAGCTGTTGTGTTCTGACTTGGGTAAACACACCCTAGTTCCTTGGCAGTGCTTAACGGTCTCTTTGAGGAGAAGGTCCATTCATCCTGAGGATGTTTACAGCTGTTCTCTGCAAATGTGAGCAGCATGGCAACAGGCTGTAGCTCTTCCTGAGTTATTTTAGAAGAAGCATGTTTTAAAATGCTACTCCCCACTGCTATTCTTCTCCCCTGTCTTCCCTTTGTCTCAAAGGCTTTGGAGAAGACTGGGGAGACTTTGGTAGGACTGGGAAAAAGAGAATCATTCCATTCCCACCCTGGTGCCCTATTCACATGGATACACTGCTGTTTATGAAATCAGCAGCATTAACCATCTAGGGCAAAACTAATGTGTAGGATTCCTGAGTTTGGGAAAGTCTACAAAACAAGAAACGGAAGCAAGTTTCACATGCTAGGCTGAACCCCACCGAACTGCAGCAAAAGCTCAGTTGCTATGAGGCTGAGCCACTCAAAAGGTTTCTGAATTTTATGCTGGGTCCTTATCTGCCCAAGAGCTTTTTAGGTTTGACTTCCACACCCTGCCTAAATGCAAGGCATTTCCTTGGCTGGAAATCTGGAGATTTTACTAGATTCTTAGAAGGGACCATGACACAGATTAAGAACTACTGACATTCCCTGTGATAAAAAGTTCCTAACGCACTACCCTCTCCTGACTCTTGAAGTGGTTACAACGGACCAGGTGAGTCTTTCACAGTGATGCAGCACCTGCCAGGGGCACCCATCCTCTGCGTCCTGGACAGTCTCCCACCAGTAGCCACCACCAGCCTGGGACAGTGTTCAGCCTGTAAGCAGGCTTTCTTTATTAGGGTGTTCTCTCTTTCTTTCGTTTTTGAAGACAGGGTCTCATTAAGGTGCCCAGGATGGCCTCCGTGGGTTTAAGTGATTCTCCCACCTCAGCCTCCTAAGTACTGGAACTACAGGTGTGTGTCACCACATCTGGCTTCTTATTTTTTAATTGATTTTGGTACTAATATTAAAAAAAAAAAGCCTGGTTTCATATGTCAGAAGACTGACAATGCTGGGGTCTAGTTCTGCATGATGGAATCAGTCAGAGCGGAGAAACTCTGGTCCCTCTATCAGGGCACACCAGATGCAGTGGCTCCACTCCTCTCCTCTCTACCTCGGCTCTGTCACTTCCCTGACCTTCCCTCGAAGGGACCATGACAGAGATTAAGTTAATGTGAAATTCACATAGTGTGCTGCCTTCAGAGTCCATGGATGGTACATGACTGCTTCTGGGCTATCTGGCTTTACGCCAGTCAGCTTTTGGAATTGTCAGTTCATAGATTTTCCTGTCTTCATCTGTTGTCAGCTTGTGACTTATGGCTGAGACAGTGGCTGCCAATGACGTCTTTCATGCCTTTTTCTAAATTACCACTTTGATTCCATTTTGGAGCTAGAGGCCAGAAAAACCTGCTCTGTAGTAGATGGTGTGTGCAAGGCGCTGAATGAAGCCCCAGAGAACAGTCTCTGATGACTTGGGTCCTTCCAAGCTGTCTATCAACATGACCTTTTCTATGTTTTCCCAAAGACATACCTGACAAGGTACAACTACCTGAACATCTGTGAAAGAAAAGGCTAGGACACACACGATCTCCCAGTAATGCTATGTCACCAGGGAACTGGGACCAAGTTGGCTGTTCCCTCTGTGGAAGGAAAGTTATTTTCCTGGCTTGCTCGAATGCTCATCCACAGGTTTATCTGGAAGGCTCCTATCCCAAAGGAGGTGGTGGCACTGCTGTTACCTATTTGCTTCTTTAGTCACTCATTAAGGAAAGTCATTACCATTTTGGAAAATCAATTAGCACAATAATTTTTATTGTACTTATCAAAAAAGAATGCATCAGTTCTGAGTTTAAGTCAAGAATTTTTTTATACCTAAACTTATAAAGATAGGATTACGTAACAAATGTTAACTCTTTAGAAATCATAATCTTCACACCACTTGGTTTGGCAGCTTATTATAGTTCTACCCTTTCATTCGACATACATTTATTGTGACTATAGTACACAACTAATATTTAGGAATAACCCTTTTTTAAAAATAATTTTTTTATCTTTATTTTATTTATTTTTATGTGGTGCTGAGGATCGAACCTAGGGAGTCGCATGAGTTAGGCAAGTGCTCTACCACTGAGCCACAACCTCAACCCTAGGAATAATCCTTTTAAGAGCTAACTTTTAGGATTCTGGTCTGAACAATATAATCTCAAACATTTTTTTACAAAGATGTTTAGTGCATAAATAAAAAGATCTTGTTCTGGGGATGTGGCTCAGCAGCAGAGCATGCTCAGAGTCCTGGGTTCAATCTCCAGCACCACACATAAAACAAAACAGAAAAAAAAAATTTGGCTTCTCTGGGCTTCTAGTTACATATTACCAGACAACCAGAGAATAATGTCAATTGTTAATATTATTAAGCCCCATAACTTGAAAGGCATAATCCTACAGGATAAGTACCACTACCATTTCAATTTTTCAGAGACAACTGAAGCCTAATTAGTAATGGGGCAAAGTCAGTTTTAGATCATGGTCTGACTTAAATCCTTCATTAGCTAATGAAGTATTATTAATAGTTATTTGTTCAAGGGACTCATTTATTCCTTTTTCATCTAGGCCCTATCAGAGAGCTGCTGCTACACAGTTGAGAAAAACAAACTAGAGAAAACAAACTAGGATTTGGCAAAATTGTGGCTGTTCGGGTTAGCAGGCTGTTGTATGCAGAAACATTTACAATAGGAACAGGAGGAGGATGGGTGGGGGAACTACTATTTCTGGCACTCTAGGTGCATTTCTGGGGACACCACTATAAACAGGGGTGGAATATTTCAGACATTATTAACTGTCCAAAGAGTGCTAACCCTTTGCTAGTGACTATGAAATAAAAAGTAAAATAATCGTGCCCAAATGTAAGTAAGGTAAGGGTCAGCAAAGGCAATAAGAAGGCTGGATGTGGGGATGCACACTTGTAATCCCAGGACTGGGAAGGCTAAGGCAGGATGACCAAAAGTTCAAGGTTAGCCTCAGAAACTTAGTGAGATCCTGTATTAAAATAGAAACAAAAGGTCTAGAGATGTGGCTCAGGGGTTAAGCACCCTTTGATTCAATCCCCAGTACCAAGGAGAAAAATGAAAGAAAAAAAAAAAAAAAAGAAGGAAAGAAAGAAGTGAAGGAGTGGCAATATGAAGAGAATATTACTATGTGTATCTCCTGTAGGCAGCAAAATTGGTTCTTCCATTAATACAAGAGTTGCATGAAATCTTGTATATTTCTAATTCCAAAAAGATTTTCTTTCTGGACGGGGTCAGAAATCACTAGGCCAAAGGGAGCTAGCTCCTTTGGATGTTGACTTGCTGCCTGAACTTTGAAGCCCTGTGATTTATTACCTTGAATGGGGTTGGGCAAGATGAGGGCAGACTGAGCAGGGAATCTTGGTTCTCTCTGTGCCTGTCTTCTTGAGTTTGTTAGGTGGCATATAATCAAGGAACTCTCCAGTAACAAAATCCTGTGGATGGTCAACAACTCCGAAAGGTATTAAAACTACTGTGGCTACCAAGTAACACATACCTTAACTCTAGGTTTAAAAATATTCTGTTACAACTAACATAAACATGCAACCTTTAAAAAACAATATGTAACCTCTTCACATTCAGCTCACTGCTATACTGTTTTTAGGATCCCATCTTGTGGTTGTATACAATATAGAGTTTTACCAGTACTGCTACAATTTTTGCATAGTACTATTTTAGCCCTGTTTTTGCCTCCTCAACCAAACCCTGGCTCCTTGAGGTCAGGAACAAAACCACAGAATTCTATCAATATACCTGACAGCAGGTGGCACAAAGATGTACTCTAGTTATTTGCAGCTGAAAATCAAATCAACAAATATTTGGCGGTTGAGGGTGTAGCTCATGGTTAGATTGCTTGCCTAGCACGCACCAGGTCATGGGTTCGATTTTCAGCATTCCAACACATAAAGAAACTAAAGAGAAGGCCTAGTTCACAGTGGTGCCAATAAACATATTAAAAAAAAAAATCTACTCCTTATAATGGTAGCTCTTAAAATCCCAACAGAATCACTTGGGAATTTTGGTGAACTAAAACTAGAGTATCTTAGGAGCAAGGCAGAAGAAAGGGGAGCAAGGCAAAGGAATGCATAATTATCCTTTGCTGTCCTAGGAGACTGGTTCTGGGATGCCCATAGATACCAAGATCTGTGGACACTCAAGTCCCTTTTATAAAATGGCATCGTATTTGCAAATAACCTATGCACATCCTGCTGTATTCCTTAAATCATCTCTAGTGTACTTGGAAAACCTATTACAATGTAAATGCTATGCAGATAGTTATTATACTGTATTTTTTTGGTACTGGGGATTGAATCCAGGGCCCTTTAAACACTGAACAGCATCTCCAGCCCTATTTTATATTTTATTTAGAGATAGGGTCTTGCTAAGTTGCTTAGGGCCTCGCTAAGTTGCTAAGGTTGTCTCTGAACTCTTGATCCACCTGCCTCAGCCTCCCAAACTGCTTGGACTACAAGTATGTGCCACTGTGCCCGGCTGTTATGCTGTATTTTTTTTTAAAGTTATACATGGACACAATATCTTTATTTTGTTTATTTATTTTTATGTGGTGCTGAGGTTCGAACCCAGTGCCTCACATATGCTAGGTAAGTGCTCTGCCATTGAGCCACAACCCCAGGGCTATACTGTATTCTTTAGGGAAAAACAAACGTATATACATGCTGAGTACAGATATAACCACCATAAGCCTAACTACACTGATGCATGAACAATTTAAGAGACAGACAATGCTTCCAAGGGGCACTGGAAAGAAATTACAGATCTGTGAAATGCAAGGGGCTACGGCAGGGTCTGCCTGCACATCACTTCATTCACAGGGATTCAGCACAGTGCTTGGTATATGGCAAATTCAAGTTTTACTTTTTGGAACTTTCTGAAATTTTATTTTTCTGATTTTTTTTTTAACTAGGAATTGAACTCAGGGGCACTTGACCACTGAGCTACATCCCCAACCCTATTTTTTTTTTTCCTCAAAATTTTTTGATCTATGGTTGGCTGAATCCGTGGAGGTAGAATCCATGGAGGTAGAATCCATGGTTATGGAGGGTTGATCATTTTATTTCACTGTATTGGGGTTGGGGATTGAACACAGTGACTTGTTCACCACTGGGTACATCACAACCCCTCCCCCTCTTTTTAAAAATTTTTTTCCTTTTTTTTTTTTTTTTTGAAGTTGTAGATGGACAGCATGCCTTTATTTATTTTTAAGTGGTGCTTAGGATCGAACCCAGTGCCTCGCACGTTCAAGGAAAGCGCTCTGCCACTGAGTTACAGCCCCAGCTCCCCAAACACTTTTTGAACTTTATTTTGAGATAGGATCTTTCTCAGTTGTCCAAGTGGATCTTCAGCTTGCAACACTCCTGCCTCACCTGACCAAGCAGCTGGGATTACAGGCATGTGCCACTTTGCCTGATTATACATTTTAAACAAGTCCTTCTGGAGATTATTATAGGCATTAAAGTTTGGAAATTAGAGAGCTGTTTCAAAGAACCACTTATATGCTTACATATGTTTCTGACAAGATATGAACAAAATAAAGTTTGAATAACACTTCCAATGTCTCTCCTTGCCAACCACTCCTCTCTCTTCTTCCTGGAGCATCCTCCCAAAACAACATTCCCAGGAAGCCCTTACTGTGTGCAAAATCTTCCCTACTACAGGAAGTAAAAACTCATAGTTGTAAGCTGGTTATTGAAGAATCTTTATGGTCAGCTAGCAATCAACATAAGTTTTTAAATTTTGGTTCTGGGGATTGAACCAAGGACTTTGAGCATGTGAAGCACGTACTCTATACCTGCAGCTCCAATCAATATAACTCTTCAACTGAACGGCACAACTCTGGAGCCAAAAAGCTGAGTTAAAAATGCCAGCTCAAAGAGCCCACAGGATGGGAGAAATCTTTGCTAGCTACTCTTCTGATAGGGTATTAACATCTAGAATATATAAAGAGCTCACCCCCCAATCAAATAATCTAATTAATAAATGTGGAAATGAATTAAACAGACACTTCTTAAAGAAAAGAGATACAAATGGCTAACAAATACATGAAAAAAATGTTCAACATCATTTGCAATTAGGAAAGTGCAAATCAAAACTACGCTGAGGGCTGGGATTGTAGTTCAGTGGTAGAGTGTTCACCTCACATGTGGAGGGCACTGGGTTCCATCCTTAGCACCACATAAAAAATAAAATAAAGGCATTGTGTACATCTACAACTGAAAAAATATTTAAAAAAACTACACTGAGATTTTATCTGAACCAGTCAGAATGGCAGTCATCAAGTATACAAATAATAAAAAATGCTGGAGAGGATGTGGACAAAAAGGAACACTTTTACACTGTTGGTAGACTGTAAATTAGTACAATTGCTATGGAAATCAGTATGGAGGCTCCTTAAAAGACTAGGCCTGAAACCACCACATGACCCAGTTACGCCACTTCTCTTTATTGACCCCAAAGAATTAAAGTCATCTTACTATTGTGATACATGCACACCCATGTTTATAGCAGCACAATTTACAATAGCCAAACTATGGAACCAACCCAGGTTGTCCATCAATGGATGAATAGAATAAAGAAAATGTGGAATATAAGCTGGCATAGTGCCGCAGGCTTGTAATCCTAGCAGCTTAGAAGGCTGAGGTAGGAGGATTACAAATTCAAAGCCAGTCTCAGCAATTTAGTGAGACTCTGTCTCTTAAAACAAACAAACAAACAAAACTGGGGATGTGGCTCAGTGGTTAAGCAATCCTGGGTTCAATGCCTAGTACCACCCCCAATTCCTGCCCCAAAATGTAGTATATACACACAGTGGAGTTTTATTCAGCCATTTAAAAAAAATGAAATGGCATTTACAGGAAAATGGATGGAAATAGAGACCATCACATTATAGGAACCAAGTCAAAGCAGAAGATTAAGGGTCCTATGTTTTCTCTCATATGCAGAAGCTAGAGAGGAAAAAGGAAAACAAAGGTGGGGGTAGATCTCCTAAAAATCAAAGAGAGATTAGTAAAAGAACGGGACCTAGGGGTGGAAGATGGGGAGGGAGAAGGAAATGCTGGAAAGTGATATTGGCCAAATTATATTGCTATTATGTGCCTGTACGAATATGTAACAAGTCCCATGAATATGTACAACTATAATGCACCAATAAAAATTGTGGGAAAAAAGTCCTGGCTTAACCAGTTATTAGATGTATGATGTATGACTGGAAGCAAATCACTTCACCTCTTCTATCTCATATGCCTCATCTATAAAATGGGGATATTAATGGTACCTGCATGAAGGGGCTGTGAAAAGGATTAAAATGATCAATATATGCACAGCACTCAGGATAGTGCCTGGCATATAGAAGTGTCATGTGTTAGTTATTACTATTACTGTAATTATCCTTTACTACTTCCCTGTTCACACATTGCACTGTGGGCCCACCTATTAATTCCTGCTTCTTGGACATTTTTCTGTACTTTCATGTTCCTCCCAGGATCTGTAACACAGCTCCACCCCATGTCTGGGGTCAAAGGTATCCAATAACAAAACCTAAATGAAGTCTTTAATGACTAACTCCTCCAATATCCAAATTAATCTTTCCTGCCTCTGAGCATTAGTGAAAATTTGTGTGTGTGTGTGTGTGTGTGTGAGAGAGAGAGAGAGAGAGAGAGAGAGAGAGAGAGAGAGAGAGAGTCTTCTCTCATCTCTTGGACTATAATTTCCCTAGAAGGGTGGTAAAATCTAAACAGTGTGCTTTCAGGAGTGAGATCTATCTGGATTCCAAATCTGGTCACCATTTATTCTCCCCGAGCCTCATCTCCCATTTATCAGTTCAGGATAACATCAATTTTGAAAATCGTTGGTAAGATTAGATGTCAAGTTGTACCCAAGATATTTAAAAGGGCACAAGCATCCCGGATAAGTAGTTTTTCTAAACAAGTTTACTAAAATGCCAAGAGAAACAAAGCACAGCAGTCAGGACACGTGCAGGCTGGCTATTTACAAAACAGCAGTGACAAGAAGAAAAATCTCATTGGCACGTGCGGTCTGCACATGCTCTGGATTGTGCCTGAGGATGAGAGCAAATCTTCTTCGTATTGGCCTTACAGGGAGTGACGTTAGGGCCACCCAAAGGACCGACCAATGGGCTTTGGCGGGCAGGACCCAACGGCGACAGTTGAGGGCATGATAGCTTTTGGCTCTCACTTTCTCTTTTCCACCAAAGTTGGGGGCTGTTTCTTAACCCGCCAAAGATCCCCAATTAGACAACAACAGGACTCATTTGTGCCTTCTTTCTCCCCTCTACCTTTAAAAAAAAATTTTTTTAGAGGAAACTGCCTTTTGCACAAGTTCAGATTTCTGAGTCGTGAGGCTGGGGAATCAGGAGCCAGCCCAGGTCCATTATGACTCTGGGGTTTCATTTTCTCCCTTCTGGCACTTAGGTTACTCAATTTTAAAAGAGGGAAACACCTCTCCGTGTCGGGGCAGTAAAGTGCCTGGCAACCAGACCCGTCTAGCGGGCGGTCGCAGGCTGTGGCCCGCGCTGTTGGCGGCCAGGCGTGCAGAGGAGTGGAGGCGACGCCCCGGTCCTCTAGCCCGCAGAGCCACTGGACTGACAGGCTCTGACCCCGTCCTCGAGGGGACGCAGGCGAGGCCCAGCGACCCGCGTGCCCACGGACGAGATGAGAAAGTCGGCCAAGCGGGGGCCTGCAGCCCGGTAGCCAGGACACAGGCTGCCGGGGGGCCCGGCCTGGGTGAGGAAAGGCCCGCGTGCCTCTTCCCACCCACCAGGGCTGCTCGGCCGACGAGGTCCCGGTCCATCCTCCACACCACGCCCCGAAGACCAGCACCCGGCCGCCCCTCGCTGTTTCCCGCGCTGCGGCAGCTTACCATTCTATTCGCCCGGGGACCGACCCGGCCATCGCCCCCCCGCACGGGGACCCCCGCGGAAACGGAGGAGGAGCTGGTCCGCTTCACTTCCGGAAGTAACCGAGGACCGACTGCGGAGGGTACCCCTGGCCCGCGACCATAGAGGAGAGGCCGCACTCATTTCCCAGCCCCCTCAACCCCGCGACCTCCCCGCTGCCTAGAGCGGCCACTCCCGGGTGAGGACGTGGACGCATGCGTACTCCTGCCAACCCCGCCCCTTCCTCTTCACTGACCGACCTCGGGCCAGGGCAGAGTTACAACCCGAGTGGGAGGGAGGGTGTGTTCCTGTGACTAACTTCTCCTTTAGGGCTGCTGTTTCTGTGTAGTGAGGAAATAGCCTTGCTCAGAAATTAGAGTAGTATTAGAGGACCGCTATATACTGTTCCCAATAATTTTTGCCTTCACATTTTATGCAGAAAAACCACAGGACGTATTTGACTCATTATGTATGTATGTATGTATGTATTTTTTTGGTACTGGGGATCCAACGGAGGGGCGCTTTACCACTGAGCCCTTTTCATTTCTTAATGTTTAGATTCTCACTAAGTTGCTAAGGCTGGCCTGGAACTTTCCATCCTCCCGTTCTCAGCCTCCTGAGCTGCCCGAGCTATAGACGCGCACCACCACGTCTGGCAATTTTGAGAATATTTGGAATTAAAATGGCCTGGGTTGGGGATGTGTCTCAGAACTCATGCTGATTATCTGTTTTAAAACACGTAGAGATTATTAAATTGCTGTTTTGAGATGACATCCCTCCCCCATGTGAAATTGGTAAAGAGTTAAAGGATCAGTAATGTTATGTGCTAGTGCAAGGAAGGTGTGAACTGAGTTTCTGGAGGATAATCTGGGAATAGGTATGCAGTAAACGATTTATACAGTACTTCACTATTAACAGCCTTTATCACTAATTATCCTCAATACAGTTTCCCCGGGAAATTGAGGTTTAGGAATGGGTGAATGCTTTCTAGACCTAATAAAGATGCCGTGATAACGTTTGAAAACAGGTATAAACAACTTCATAGTAGGTTTTATGAAACCTAGTTTCATTCATTCATTCACTCAAACCATGTTTATTGGATGCAATGACTAGGCTTTGGGGGATCAACAGCAACCTCAAACCAAAAAACAGGGTAAGCTCACTTCTCTGTGGCTAGTATAACAAATAAAGGTCTTTGCTTTCTCTGAGACCTCTGTGTAAACCATACTACCCAGTCGCGGTTATTCTCTATTGCAGTACCCTGCGTTTTCTTCATAGCGATTATCTTAGGTTTAACAAATGACAAGTTTTTTTAAAAATTTAATTTAGTATTTTGTTTTAGTTGTAGTTGGACACAATACCTTTATTTATTTATTTTTTAATTTTTACGTGGTGCTGAGAATCGAACCCAGGCGAGTGCTCTACGGTTGAGCCACAACCTTAGCCCCACAAATGACAAGTTTGATTTCTGCTTTACCTTTTCCTTCGAACCCCAAGTTTAATGGGGACAAGGACCATACTTTCCTGTTCATCATCATATTCCCCATGCTCTTCAGGATGGCATATAATAGGAACCCAATAAATATATGTATATATATTATCATTATTATTATGATTATTTTGGTACCCGAGATTGAACTCAGGGACACTCTGACCACTGATCCACATCCCCAACCCTATTTTGTATTTTATTTAGAGATAGAGTCTCACTGAGTTGCTCAGCACCTTCCTTTACTACGGCTGGATTTGAACTTGCGATTTGAATTTGCGATCTTCCTGCCTTAGCCTCCCGAGCCGCAGGGACTGCAGACGTGCTCCACTGTGCCTGGCAGGTAAATATTGGTTGATCAACTAGAATTTAAGACCGGACTCTCGCAAAGCCCAGGCCTCCACGGAGGAGGCCACGCCCCCCACTCTTTCCCCAGAGGACTTCCCTCGCCACGCCCCCGACGTGACGCAGACGCTGACGCAAGCGCAGCAGGCGCGCGCTGTTTCCGGAAGTCGCCGCCACGGTGTGTTCTGTTGCTGCTGCCGCTGCCTCGGCTACCGCCGCCGTCTCTGCGGAACTCTGCGAGTAGAACGGCTGAGCCGCGGCCCGGGAGGGGCCAGGGTTCCGGCCACTCTACAGAATGGAGATAATCAGGAGCAGTGCGTGTCTGCCGTGCACTACCCGCGTGCCCACGCTCACCCTCACCCAGCCTGCTAGGCCCTGACTGCGGCCAGCCTGTTTGGCTGGGCTCGGGCTGAGTCAGTCAACCCCTCAGGCTCTGCCCCCTTTAAGCCTGTGCGCTTCTTGGGGCCTTATCCCTGTGCGGAACATGCACTCCTGTGTGCCTTGCCTTGCTCTGCTTGGCCACCCCCTGGGGCCCTGTCTTTCTCCGCCTCCTGCACCCTTCGAGACTTTTCTCCCTCAGGCCCAACTACCCCTCGGGGAGTTGACCTCGCGTGGCCCATGCACCCCTGGGGCACTAGATGATCTCCTGTCCTAGCGCACCTCTGGGACTTGTCCCCATCCAGCTCGCAGCCTCGTACATATCAGGGCAGTTTTTCCTTTTCCACTTAGGGGTCTGTGGGCAGGAAGCCAGGCCATCGGGTTCTGAGCCTTTTCTCGGTTTCTCCGCAGATTTTAAGAGTAATCTTCAGAAAGTGTACCAGGCCATAGAGGAGGCGGACTTCTTTGCCATCGATGGGGAGTTTTCAGGTATCTCTCCCTTGAAAACTTGGGGCTCAGGGTCCTTCAGCCGTTCCCACCAGCCTGGGGCTCCCTAATTTCTGATGCCTGCTTGCTAGCTGCGCCTGGCTCTTGGTAGCTTTGGGCAGGTTGCAGAAGTCTCAGTGTTGCACCTTGAACGTTTCAAAAGCATTGAACAGTTGTAGTGGTTTTGTGATGGTAGACTGTGAGGATTGCAGACTGAACAGAGATTATGGTGTGGGTGCTACTTAAAACACTTTGGTGCATACATAGTAGAAAGCTTGAAGATTAGGGTCAGGCTTTTTGTGTGTGGTAAATGTACACAAAATAAAATTTACCATTTTAACTTTTTAAAGTGTTTTACTTTTAAGTGACATTGAGTACATTCTCATTTCTCTGCAGCCATCACCATTCACCTCTGGAATATTTTCATCTTCCCAAACTTACACTCTGTACACATTGAAATCTCCTTTTCTCATTTTCCCTGCCATTTGACAACCACTATTTACTTCTATAAATCTGACTAGTTTAGACACAGTCATACAATATTTGTCCTTTAGTGACTGTCCAGGGCCAGGCTTTTGCAGATAAAAGGATATTCCTTTATATATTCGTAGAAGTGTTCATTGCCTATATATAAAGGTGTGTTTGTGTAATACTTCTCCAACACTTTAAAAAAATTTTTTTAGTTGTAGATGGACAGAATGCCTTTATTTGTTTATTTTTATGTGGTGCTAAGGCTTGAACCCAATGCCTCACTAGGCAAGCGATTTGCCACTGAGCTATAGCCCCACCTCTTTACCAACACTTTTTATAGTTGCCATGTTTTTGGGGGTGGCAGATACTTATTTTTAGGTTGTTTATGTCCAAAGAGTTTTATCCTTTTGGTATAAATACCCATTTTTGCTGCTTAGTTTACATGTTTAAAAACCTATAGCTCTTTCTAAAGGAATCCATGGAGAGGTAACCATGATCCTTAGTGTGAATTTTTTAGTTGGAGTCAATATGCTCAAAGTTTCCACCAGAAATAACTTTATCTTGACCCTGAAAATGCCTTTGTTGTGTAGATGTTACTCCAAACTCTGTTGACCAGTACTGGTCCTCTGAAATCTTCTAGTCCTGAATGCTTAAGATTTGTTGTTGATGTCTGATATGTGTTAATCCTTTACAAAGCAGCAAAACTTATTCAAACATAGAGTGGTTTTTTTTATGCTTACTGTATTTTGAAATCCATTTTAGAACTGCCTTTTCACAAATTGAAACTTATATCTCAATTTTTTTTTTTAATAATATTGGATATTGAACCCAGGGCTTTCTGCATGCTCTGCAAGTGCTCCAGCACTGAGCTGCATCCCTAGTCTGAAACATTTATGTTTCTTAAGTTTATTGTTACAGAATTTGGCTTGGTGGACAGTCAAATAAATGCTATCTTTCTTTCTATTGGTGCTAAGAATCAAACCCAGGCCTTGTGCATGCTAAATAAGAGGTCTTATTACTGAGTTACACCAGTAGCCCCAAATTAAAGTTAATTTTGAAAAAGTAAGGTATAGAACACTTCCAATTAATCTTGGTTCATAAGAATATGAAAGTACAGGGTTGGGGCCTTTTGTGAGGCATTGGGTTCAATCCTTAGCACTGCATAAAAATAAATAAAATAAATGCATACTGTCCACAACTACAGAAAAAAAAAATATGAAATTACAGAGGCATTGAATTGTTGACTTTTTATTTTGGGCACTGGGAATCTAATCCAGGGTGCTAGGGTGCTTTATCACTAAGCAATATCCCCAATTTTCTTTTGTTTATTTATTTTCTGTTTCATTTCATTTTTTAAAATTTATTTATGGTTGTCAATGAACATTTTATTTATCTATATGCGGTGCTGAGAATCGAACTTAGCCTCACACATGCTAAGCAAGTACTCCAACAATGAGCTAAAACCCCAGCCACTCTCTTTTATTTTTTATTTTGAGACGGGGACTTGCTAAGTTGCTGAGGGTGTCACTAACTAACTAAGTTTGAGGCTGAACTCAAACTTGTGATCCTCCTCCCTTTGCCTTTCTAGTTGCTGGGATTACAGGTATGTACCCCTGCCCCTGACTTCACTAATTTTAAAAAAAAGTTTTAGTTGTAGATGGATGCAATACCTTTATTTTATTTATGGGTCTTTATGTGGTGCTGAGGATCAAACCCACTGCCTCACACATGCTAGGCGAGTGCTCTACCACTGAGCCACAACCCCAGCCCCTTCACTGATACTTTTATACTAGCATTTATTAAAATAAAAACTTATTTCTTAAAATCTAGGAATCAGCGATGGACCTTCAGTCACCGCATTAACAAATGGTTTTGATACTCCAGAAGAGAGGTATCAGAAGCTTAAAAAGGCAAGTAGATAGGCTGGAGAATCTATCTCTTTCCTGTGTGGATCTTCCATCTGTTGAATTATAAAGGAATATAGTCATTAAATCTGTATATCAAAGTTTTCTAAATGTAGCACTTTTTCTCAGCTCCAGTCACATATTGATATTTTAAGGATGTTTAAAGCAACAGCAAAAATAATTGTTTGCTGGAAAATATTTTGGGGAAGGATTAGTATTTGCCAATTTGATTTATAGGAATTATGATGTGGTTATTCTAATAATCTGGAAATAGGCCTAATGTTACTCTGGATGACGGATGATAAGTGCTTAATTGGGGAAAAATTAAGTGTATATAAACTTAAAATGCTTCTGATACATAGTTTGTATAATCTGTTCTAATTGGAAGTATTTTGCCAAAGTCTAATTGTTTGATTCAGAAAGCCAGGCTTTTGAGAGTATTATTGCTCATGTCAAATATGTAGCCGTAATGTGACAGATGTTTTATTTCCCTTTTCCAGCATTCCATGGACTTTTTGCTGTTTCAGTTTGGCCTTTGCACTTTTAAGTATGACTACACAGACTCAAAGTAGGTTGTTTTAACAAGTAGTGGGAATTCTTTTGTGTGGCATAAGGTCACCCCCTAAGCCTCGTTTTGTTTTTTTTCCCCCCCAGGTATGTGACGAAGTCATTTAACTTCTATGTTTTCCCAAAACCCTTCAGTAGATCCTCACCAGATGTAAAATTTGTTTGTCAGGTTAGTAGCTTAAGAGTTTTTCCTTTTATGATTTGCTTATATGGCATTGTGGAAAAGTGGAATCAGAATTCTATTTAAAATTTGATTCTGTTAACTTTGGTCTTTCACAGAATATTTCCCCTCTCTGATCCTCAGTTTTAGGTTTGTAAATTAACAGCACCATTATTTCCCCTCTGTGCTTCAGAATGAATTAAGGGGCTGGGGATGTGGCTCAAGTGGTAGCACGCTCGCCTGGCATGCGTGCAGCCCGGGTTCGATCCTCAGCACCACATACAAACAAAGATGTTGTGTCCGCCGAGAACTAAAAAATAATAAATATTAAAAAATTCTCTCTCTCTCTCTCTCTCTCTCTCTCTCTCTCTCTCTCTCCTCTCTCTCACTCTCTCTTAAAAAAATGCAGAATGAATTAAGGAATAAGATGCAAAGACAGGCAGATGAAAATCAGAATGTGAACTTTGTTATTAATAAAGCTGAATTTGAGATCATAGCTTTGTACTGTGACTCCATTTGGGATTTTTTACTGTTTTCTCCTTGAATTGAAAGTACATATGAGGGGGCTGGGGATGTGGCTCAAGCGGTAGCGCGCTCGCCTGGCATGCGTGTGGCCCAGGTTTGATCCTCAGCACCACATACAAACAAAGATGTTGTGTCCGCCAAAAACTAACTAACTAACTAAATAAATAAATTCTCTCTCTCTCTCTCTCTCTTTAAAAAAAAAAAAAAAGAAAGTACATATGAGGTCTTACTTGCTTTTCCCTATCTCACTCTCTGTATCTTTTAATTTTTATTTATTTTTATTTGTTTAAAGAAAGAGAGAGAGAGAGAATTTTAATATTTATTTTTTAGTTTTCGGCAGACACAACATTTTTGATTATATGTGGTGCTGAGGATCGAATCTGGGCCGCACGCATGCCAGGCGAGCGCGCTACCGCTTGAGCCACATCCCCAGCCCTCTCTCTCTGTATCTTTTTAGAAGTTAGAGCTTTATTTTCTGGAAGATCAATATTGTATGGCCTATCTAAAACCAGAAGCCCAGAGGAGACTAAGCTACTTGTGCTCAGGCTCTCTTCCCAAGCTCACCAGTTAGGAAAAAGAAGGTAGAAAAAGACTACTGTTTCCTCTTGAGGAGGAGAGGACTTATTTTTATGGGTCAAGGTAAGGATGTAAGGAGGCTTCACCTTGGAGTAGTCCCTTGAGGATCAGGGTAGCTAACCTGGAAGACACTTTGTGAATAACAGTCGCCCCCTTCTGCCTTCTTGATATCTGTTGTCATGGATAAGGGAAGTGTGTAGTTGAGAGAAATGCGATTCTTCCTTTTTTCCAGGTTTTTTTTTTTTTTTTTTTTTTTTTTTTTAAAGAGAGAGAGAGGAGAGAGAGAGAGAGAGAGAATTTTTTAATATTTATTTTTTAGTTCTTGGCGGACACAACATCTTTGTTGGTATGTGGTACTGAGGATCGAACCCGGGCCGCACGCATGCCAGGCGAGCGCGCTACCGCTGAGCCACATCTCCAGCCCCGATTCTTCCTTTTTTATCTTGCCTCTTGAATTCTCTTCCCATAGCAACATTAGTTCATTTGAGTCTTGCCATCTTCCCCTTCATTGGCATGGAGTGGTAAAGTAATTGCGAAGGTCTGGAGGGTAGGCTTCTGAGCATCTTCTTCCTGAAATAAACTAATGAAATCAAGAGTTGATTGCTGGGGGCAAAAGAGAAAGAGTTAAGGTAACTTAGATCTTTTAGCCAGTTTCCTAAAATTGTGAAGTAAACCATATTTCCTTTTTCCTGCAGTCAGTTAACAGCTGCTTATTAATCTGCTCGGTATAGAATATTTAATTAAACAGTGTAGATGTTTACTGAGAGAAAATAGGCTCCGTTTGGAAAGGTGTGTGGATATAGTTTTCTATCATTACCACAGTAGGGAATTACTTAAAATTCTCTGAGTCCCATGGCTTTGGCCAGGGGCCAATCAAATGAAAGCACAGGGTGGTAGTGAGACACCTTAGGGATGGTGCTTTATACTAACAGAGCAACACAAGTACAGTTATTCTGGGAAATGTTTTGGACACAGAACAGTGGAGCTCCACCCTCTGCACAAGCCACGGGGCGGCAACATCTGGTGTGCTTAACAGTTCTTTTTTCTAGCTACTCCTTAAAAAGAAAGATAATATTCTTGAAGATAGTCCAGAGGTTGATGTTGAAAATGGACAAAGGAGTTAGAAGTGCTGGATTTCTCTAGTCTGCAAGAGCAAAGGAACCATCTCAGGAAAGTTTTAGACATTGTGATAGATGCCTCCAGTTGTCCTCCAGTAGCTATGCCTGTCTTGAGTCTTGCATAAACTTGTGAATTCTATCGGTAAGATAAATGTGTTTTTGGATTTCCATTTGTCCCTGATTTAAAGTGGTTTTTCTTTTCTTTTTTCCCCCACATTTAAAAAATTGGTGCATTATAATTGTACATAGTGATTTTTATTTTGTATAAAATTCTGTGATTACAGCAGAGTTGTATGTTACCAGGAGTTAGGCTCTGGAGTTGGTGAGCAGATAAAGATTATGTCAGAATCACTCAAAGAGCTCTTCACACCCTTAAAGCATAGAGGATTTGAGGGTAAAACAACTTACTGTATTCTTTGAAAAATAAGTATCTGTACACATACAGTGACATGCCATGAGTCTGGCAGAATGTGAAAGAAGGGGACCCCACAGCCGCACACACCCAGGGGAGTTCAAATGTGGAGTGGAGTGGCAGACGGAATGGCATGGCATTTATGTGGCTTCTGTCTCCTCCTCCATTTTCTTCTCTTCCTTTTTTTCTGGTCGAACATACATAGTTGAATTTGTGCAAGATAATACGTGCATAGTTGTGAAAAATTGCAATAAAACCACTGTATATAGAGTATGTCCTTTTTTAAGTCCTTTTTTCAACATCTCTTCCTTTTCATTTTACTCCTTGTTTTCTAGCTTTTATGCATATATATATACGTATACCCATGTCTACACACACACCCCCAATATAATAAAATACTAATATTTGCATTTTATATAACTTTCATTTCCCTTCAACAGAATATCTTTATGTTTTATGGTATGGATATGTTTATGGTATGTTTTATGGATATGTGTAATTTAATCACTTCCTTTATCAGAATTTAGAGAATATCTATTGTTTATAAATAATACCATATTCAGCATATGTGTGTAGTGTATTTTTTGTATATGTAGGAATTTTTCTATAGAATAGATTTCCTAAGAGTTGTGAAGTCATAGGACATTTGCATTTAAAATTTTGATAGATGCCTCAAATTGTCCACTAAATAGCTACACTCATCTCTTAAATCTTGAAAAAGGTACATTTAATATAAATCTAAGGTAGGGGATGGTAAGTCACAAATAGTTTTTTTAGAAAAAGTTGTAAAATATACGTGATAAAATTTACCATATTCTCTTTTTTGTCATTGTTGTTTTTTCCAACTCATGTAAGGGATGTGATTGGTAAAGTACAATTTCATTGTAAAACATTAATGCATTCAGGGTAGTTCTCCTTAAGAGACATTTGTCCTCTCAGCAAAGGATGGGGTAGGGCATCCTGATTGCTTCTCTAACCATGCACCCCTCCCACTATGAGTGGCAGCTACTTGAAATTGAATTGGTGGAATTCAGTGGTTCACAAACCTGGCCACACACTATAATCACTTGGGAACTTTTTTGTTGTTGTTGTGAGAGGTGATGCTAGTGGCAGGGTGGAGAACTAATTGACCATTCATGAGAGGACTCCCACCCACGTGACAACAGTGATTGGCTCAAAGATGGACCTAGTTTGAGGCCTGAGCTAGTCAACATATTGGTGAAATGGCAGGGAGGCCACATTGGAAACAAAAAAGAAGCAAAAACACAGAAGTGTGAAAGGCACCGTGTGTTGAAATAGTAAGATGTTTCAAGAGCCGGAGACAGAGTTATGTTACAGAAGGTGGCAGATGAGCAGACTGGAAGACAGGCTTAAGAGTTTATAATTAAGAATCTTAACTGGCACAGCATATGACTCATCTTTTAGGGGGAAATTAAAGCAAGAATAATTTGAAACCTAAAACTTACTTGATAAGATTTGATTTTTTTGGAAGGTAATTTTGGTATGCTACTGTAGAGAATGGATCTAAATGGGGTTTGCGGGGGTGGGAGGGTAGAAAGAAGCAATATCTTTTATTTTTTAAATGGGGAGAGATGAGAGCCAGAAACTGATTAGGACTTGAATGCAATGTGTTTAGGGGCCAAATTTTGTAGCACTGGGCAGTTACAGGAAATTTCAGAAACTTAAGGGGATGCCATGACAATTAGACAAATGTGGTCTTGGATAAATTCTTCTTACTTTAGCTTGTTCATAGAAGCTGGTAAGATTGATTTCAGAGGTCTTAGACCATAGATAGCTGATTCTATGGCTCTGGGCCCAAGGTGAGGCAGGACCTCCTGGTGGAAGGGTATGGCAGAGGAGGAAAGCAGCTCAAAATGTGACAGCTAGAAAGTCCATTCTAACTATTTTCAAGTGTCTGTTTCATTGGTATTAAGTACATCTATATGATTGTGCAATTGTGTATGGGTTTTGTTTTTTTTTAGTTTTTGTTTTGCGACAGGGTCCTGTTAAATTGCTCAGGGTTTTGCTGAGTTGCCCAGGATGGCCTCAAACTTGAGATCCTCCTGCTTCAGATTCTCTAGCTGCTGTGATTATAGGCATGTGCCTTTGCGCCTGGCTCCAAAATGTGTTGTTTTGATTGGAAAATAAATAGCTTAGAAGAAGAAATAGGCGAATTTTCAACTCTGGATTTAAGGAACTAAAGGAAAGCAGGACAGTTTGGAGTCTAGTATTGTCAGGATGGAAATGCCTTTCCATAGTCATCATTTGGTACCTCTTTCTTGAAGGCATTTTTAGGTGGACAGAATTATGAGAATACTCAGGCATGGCAAACAGAAAGGAGGTTAGTGGGCCAAGGCAAAGACTTCATGTCTTGGTTCATTCAGAGTAAAAAATAAGTGGGGGTGGGGAGAATGTCATTGTTGTACCCTCAGTGGATGGAAAATGATTGCATGTGAGCCCATGTGTTGTGTGTGTTCCTCTGTGATAAGATTGTCCTTTTAGATCCTGCTATGTTTTTAAAAGGATTCGTGTTGATGTATGAAAGATACATATGGTATTTATGTTTTAACATAAGATTTTCTAAAAAGTAAATGAAAAATTGGAAGAAAAAAATGGATTACTAGGAAATAATTAGAACGTAGATTCTGTGACAAGAGGGACTGTTGTGTTTCCTAAAGGCTGAGTAAAGAAGGAAGCACACACTTCATTTTGGTGGTCCATAGGAGCAAAACAGTTCAGGACTTGGAGAATTAAAGCTTTTCCCAGCAAATCTACCCTTGAATCATAAAGAAATGATTAATGTTGAAAACCTTGCCACTTCTCTAAAGTGAGTACTGTGATGAGCTCAGTGGGCTGTTTGGTACAATGCCCTTCAATCCATCTAGACAGAGGCTGTAATAGCCAAGTCTGGTTCAGTAAAGGTAATTCTACGAGGGACTAGATTAAAATGATTCAGGTTTGCCGCCTGCCAATGTTCTGACTTCACATGAGAATAAAAATTGAGTCACTACAATGTTGTTTTCTTCTATTCAGTCAATTTGAGTAAGAACTTAATGATTTTGCTGCATTTGTGTACCATCTGTAGTATTATTAATTTTTTAATTTAAATTTACTCGCATATTTCCACTCAATCTTAGATTTTTTTTTTAAGAAAGCCATTTCTTTTTAAAAAAATATTTATTTCTTTAGTTTTAGGTAGACACAGTATCTTTTTTTTTTTTTTTTTTTTTTTAAAAAGAGAGAGAGAGAGAGAGAGAGACAGAATTTTGCAATATCCATTCTTCAGCTCTCGGCGGACACAACATCCCTGCCTGCACGTGGTGCTGAGGATCGAACCTGGGCCGCATGCATGCCAGGCGAGCGCGCCACCGCCTGAGCCACATCCCCAGCCCGACACAGTATCTTTATTTCACATTTTTGTGGTGCTGAGAATTGAACCCAGTGTCTCACGTACGCTAGGTGAGCGTGCTACCACTTGAGCCACATCCCCAGCCCTCAATTTTAGATTTAAAATGTATTTTCTTAGCTGGGTGTGGTGGTGTGCATCTATAATCCCAGTGGCTTGGGAGGCTGAGGCAGGAGGATTGAGAGTTCAAAGCCAGCCTCAGCAAAAAAGTGAGGTGCTAAGCAACTCAGTGAGACCCTGTTTCTGAATCAAATAGAAAATAGGGCTGGGGATGTGGCTTGGTGATTGAGTGCCCGGAGTTCAATACCTGGTACCAAAAAAAAAAAAAAAAAAGTGTTCGCTTGATAAGGCCTTTTGCCAGGAACTTTTCTGTCTTTGATCTTGAACTTTAAGACATCCAGTTAAGATTTGACGTTTTCAATATCTGATTTGGAGTGGGGATTGCTGTTTGTAACCTGCACATATGAGCTTCCTTAGACTTCTATCTAGGGTAAGGTTGTATAAATGCATTTTATTTCTATTTATAGTCTTCTAGTCAGTGCAGCAGTCAAGAGGTCAGGAGCTTTCTGCCCACTGGGAGAATATTTGTTCATTCAGTGTATTTAAAAAAAAATCTATAAATAAAAGAGTGTTTATTTTATAAGTTATCAAGAAGAACCCAAATATTTGAAGTAAATGAACGGATCACTTGGCTGCTGTGGATGAGAAATCCACTGTCATTTGACCTTTAACATGCCACTTCCTTGCCTGCCTGTCTGCTGAGCTGTTGCTCTGCTCTCGTTGCATACGTACTCCTAACATCACCAAAATGTGTGTTTTTATGTTTCAGAGCTCCAGCATTGACTTTCTGGCAAGCCAAGGATTTGATTTTAATAAAGTTTTTCGGAATGGTAAGATTGTGACTTATCTTTAGAGTTTATAAATGTCCAGGGAAAGTGAATCTGGATTTGCTTGGGAATTACCATTTTGTACTTTCTGTGTGCAACAAAAATTTCAAGAGTCCAGTTCACCATATATAATGTTAGAAATTTTTTCAACTTTCTTGTTATGATTTTATTTTTAAACCTAGTTAACTGTGAACTGAGCAGGAGAATAGATGCTACTTTGTGGAATTCTAGTGAGACCTCTCAAGCTTTGATTTTATTGAGAGTCATTTATTCCACCACTATGTGACTTAGTGGCCTAACTGACCACCTGTGGGGAATGTGTCCTTATTTTCTTGCTGTGTGACAAGTGGTATAGTACTTGAAAAAGCAGCTGTATTGCTGGCTATAGTGGTGCCCATCTGTAATTTCAGTGACTTGGGAGGCTGAGGCAGGAGGATGGCAAGTTTGAGGCCAGTCTTAGCCATTTAATGAGACCCTGTCTCAAAATAAAAATCAAAAAGGTAGAATTTGGTAGAATTTGACCCTGTTGATTGCTCTCTCTTGCCCCCAGCACTGTCCTCCGGGCCTTAGCACCCTTCGTTCTTCGGCTTGGTTCCTGTTCACTCTTGGCTCCTCACTCTTGGTATTAGCTTTTTCTTGCTCACCGGCTTCTGAATAATACTTTCCCTAGTTGTTTGTAGGTTCCATGGCCTCATGGCTTCATTTTTAAAACTGATGCATTTTACGTTCATAGGTGTGTGTGGCGGTGGGGATCAGATCCAGAGCCTGGCACATGCCTGGCTAGAGCTCTCCCATTAATTCATTTTTGCTAGGAGTACATCTTATGTGTTCTCAGTGCCCTGTTATCAGGTGGCTCTTGATGACAATTGGTGTCACTCTTGGTGAGGTTAGCTTGGATCACCTTTCTTGCCAGTTAGTTTTACCATCCATCAGTGATTCTTGCTTCAGATAATTATTATTTTTGGTAAATGGTGTTTTTCTAATTCCATCATTCTTTTTTTTTTTTTAAGAGAGAGAGAGAGAATTTTTTTTTAATATTTATTTATTTTTTTTGTTTTCGGCGGACACAACATCTTTGTTTGTATGTGGTGCTGAGGATCGAACCCGGGCCGCACGCATGTCAGGCGAGCGCGCTACCGCTTGAGCCACATCCCCAGCCCTCCATCATTCTTTCTACAAAGTTTGTTAACATCCCATATCTTTTTTTCTTCCTCCCCATACTGGGAGTTTAACCCAGGCCCTAGCACACGCTAGGCAAGTGCTCTATCAGTGAGCTGCACCCCCAGCCCTTTTTATTTTTATTTTGAGATAGGGTCTTTCTGGCCTTGAACTTGTGATCCTCCTGCCTTATCTCTAGGTAGCTGGGATTATAGGTGTGGGCTGCTGTACCTAGCAGTACTACTTATATCCTGTTGGTAACTAAATTTATGTCACAACACCTTTTTCTTGAGCTATAGGCAACTCTTAATTATATACCCTCAGATGATTTTTTTAAAAATTTTAATTAATTAATTTATTTATTGGTATGTGATGCTGAGAATTGAACCCAGTGCCTCACACATGCTAGGCAAGTGTTCTACTACTGAGCCACAATCCCAGCCCACCTCAGATGATTTTTTTATGCCCAGAAGGTAGCTTTTGATTTCTACTTCTTGGGCTCCCAAACTCTACTTTCCCCTGTTTCTTTCCAATTGCTTCACCAGATAGCTAGGTGTCAGTCTCAGTTTTGCCTTTCACTTTACCCTTCACCTGTGGTTCTTTTTTTTACCATCTCAAAAAAGCACTGTCTCCATCTACTATTCTGTCTCCATGGTCTAAGCCAGGTCACAGATGACCTGTAAATAACATCTTAGTGGAACATAGTGTGCTCTCAGATGTGCATGTTGTGTTGGCTGCCTCTGTGCTGCAATGGCAGGATTGAGTATGCAACAGAGATGCCCTCCTAAGGCTTACAAGCCTGAAATATGTAATGTGTGTCCCTTTAATATGAAGTTTGCTATCTCAGCTCTGAGCTGTCATTTCTTGCCTGGACAGTTGCTCCTAACCAGTTTCCCTGATTCCACACTCATAGTAATTCACATGATCTTTTAAACATGAAGCATACAATGTCTTTATTTTGCTTACATTTTCTGTTGATGTCTCTTTCTTCTTAGAATAAAAATTTCTTACCAAGCTCTATAAGGACCTATATAATCTTGCTCTATCCCATCTCCATCCCCTTTTGCTCACCATGTCCTGGCCATACTCACTTTCTTTGAGTTTCTAGAAAAATTCAAGCCATTTTCATCCTCTGGACATTTAGGCTCATTTCCTCTGCCTGAAATACTCTTCCCCTGGCTCTTTGCATATCTGACTCATTCTCATCCTTTGGGTTTTCCCTCTCAGTGGCCTTTTTTGATAATCTGGTAAGAAATAGTTCCCTTACTACAGAGCAGGATGGATCTATCTGCTTGTTAGTTCTTCAGCGCCTGTTACAATGCTTGACATAGCATGAGTGCCAGATAAATATTTGTTAAGAATGAAGGGGCTGGGGATATAGCTCCGTTGGTAGGCTGCCCTGGGTTCAATCCGCAGCACCACAAAATAAACAAATAAATAAATAAATAAATAAAATTAAAAAATAAAAAGAATGAATAAATGAATGAAAGAATGAACAAACATTTCAAAATCACTTGTGTTTACTGTTGATTTTCTTAGATGTAGTTAAATATGTCTTTCCTGAGTAGTATAAGCTTTTTTAGTTTGTTAAAAAATTTTATGTGAAACAATTACTTCTGCTAATGCATTCTTTTAAAAATTATGTTTAGGAATTCCATATTTAAATCAGGAAGAAGAAAGACAGTTGAGAGAGCAGTATGATGAAAAACGCTCTCAGGCCAATGGTGCCGGATCTCTGGCATATGTATCTCCTAATGCCTCAAAATGTCCTGTGACGATCCCTGAGGATCAGAAGAAGTTTATTGACCAAGTGGTGTAAGTTCCCAAACTGAAACCATGTGTGCACCAAGGCCATCTGTGTCACACTTTTGTTGTACACAGAGTACACATGTGGGGTGTATGTAGTGTTGTGAGTGGCATGATCTAATTGTTGCATATCTGAATTTGTGCAACAGGAGAAAATTGCAAATAGTGTCCTGTGTATCATACTTACACTGGCTCCATGTCACTTGGCAAGACACCTCAGCAAGTGAGCAGACCTATATGGATCAAGGCCTGACAGGCCATGTCCAGTTTCCCTGAAGGCAAAGGAGTGGATCAGGCCCATCCAGGCTGCAGCACATTTGTGGTTTTCCTGTGGCAGTGAGGTTTCTGACAAACCGTTGTGCCACTGGAGAAGAATCTGGTCTTGCTTAGTTTAGATAACGGTATAATGGCTTTACTAGAAAAGTCAAAAATTAAATCACTGGTATTGATGAATTGTTGAGAAGTTGTCACTAATTCATCAGTGACAATAAATCTGCCCAAAGCATATGCCAAAATAAAACATTTTCTTTACTTTTTGAACTAAAAAGTCATTACATAATTTGGTAAAATTACTCTGTTCTGCATGTACAAATGTAAGAACTATATGCATAAGAAATATATGTTCTTATGTTTAGACTGCTTTTGAGTGTGATTATTCTTTTGGTTGATAAGTTCATTTCTTCAAGGTTCTGATGGTCATGGTCTTATTCTAATTCCTCAGAGAGAAAATAGAAGATTTATTACAAAGTGAAGAAAACAAGAACTTGGATTTAGAGCCGTGTACTGGGTTAGTTGTCCTTCATAGTTTCACATGTTCTTTTTATGGAAAAGTAGATGATTTCTGACACTTGGTGCATTTGGTCTTCTTAAAACTTCTTTATAAATACCCTTCTTATTATAGGTATGTTTCCAAGATTTAAGTACAAGTTTTAGCATTTACATAGTGGGACAGTTGTCTGCGGAGACACTGAATGAGGACTTTGTCCTGACCCTGGAGGGGAGAAAACTGTTGTGCAGGTTGACTTTAACTATGCTCACAAGTGGCGTGATGGCTTTGGCCTGGAGGAGTGCTTAGCACTTGAAGGCTGCAGCAGAGAATTCTCTCAGGCTGCTTCTCTCCTTCTAACTTCTCTCTGTGGTGGGAAACGTGTGCATTTCAACGACAGTAGCTTAAGCATCTTCTTTCCCTTTTACTTTAAGACAAGCTTTACCAAAGTGTTTTAATGTAGCTGGTTACTTTAAATTCTCCTTATGGAGCTGCAGGAAGTAATATTTTGATTAGATAAGAACTTTACCTCTTTGCTAAAAGTAGCATAATAATATTAAATAAAATGTCAATTAAGACAAGTGAGGAGGAATCTTCCCACCTCAAAGCTCTTGTTTGTTTGTATATCACCTGTCTGTTCTGATGAAGACTCTTTTCAGAATTAAATCTTTCCCAATCAATGCCTGCTCAGTTAGGGTTTACTTTTGGTGGACCTCAGCCAGTATTGTTTTTTTTTTTTTCTTTTTATAGGTTTCAGAGAAAACTAATTTATCAGACTTTGAGCTGGAAGTAAGTGTTTGTATTGTATATGAGAGCTTTGTGAAGGACCCTGAATTTAAAAATTAAATATAATCCTGTTACTCTTATTTCATTTTTTAATTCTGCAGTTTCTGATGTTTTAACCATGCAGAGTTCCCCATTCTTTCTGAAGTGAAAACCCACTTAGTTAATTTTCTGTGTTATCACTCTGGATGCTTTAAGACCTTTTTCTTTTGGTTTTATCCATTAAGCTTTGGAGATATATCTACAATATATTTTTGTTTTGAAGGTATGTGATAAAGACTCGATTCTTAAACCTAGGAAATACTCAGATATCTGAGTCCTTTTTCTAAAGCAGGGTTTTCTGACTTGGGGTTACATTTTGAGTGGGCTTTAGAGGTCTATAAATCTGAAATCACAGCTAACATTTTGTGCATGTGTTTTTCTGAGGATGTTTCCCTTGGTTTCTCTAACTCAAAAACTGAGCAATGGTACTAAAAACTGAGCAATGGTACTAGACAGATGAGCATTTGCGTTTGATTTTGGAGTCCTTGATCTTATGTTAGACTCTGCCACTGAGATTATACTGGGAATATACTTTGAACAAAATGGGAGCAATTTCCTGTCGAGTTATTGTTGCATCTTACTCATTGTGTGTTCTAGATCCTCTCCTTGGCTGACGCAAACTGCCATGCCAAACTACAGCAGAGCGGGCCATCTCAAACTTTCCCTTTGTTGCTGTGCAATCTAAAGAGACCTTCACATTTTCAGTTAGGAAATACGCATAATTATATTTGGAAGCAAGATTTGACTGTGTGGTGGTTGACTGTATTAAGATGCAAGAAATTTAGAAAATACATGTTCCCCCAAATTAATTTGAAATTGATACCTTCCTTTGCCAATGTTTAAGAGCAGGGACAGGGAAATATTATGCAGCTGAGATGTTATGGATAGATTTATTATAAAGTCTTCATTGTAAGGATAATTATTCCATCTTAACAAAACTTGTTTTATTTACTTTAAGCAGTGTAGTGGCTTTTAAAATACTTTGGGTTTCAGCTGTCATTGATTCATCTACTGATATCCTATTTTCCTTTTTTTTTGTTCTTTTAGGTATCCCAAAGGCATTCATGTTGAGACTTTAGAAACTGAAAAGGTAACCCCAGGATTATTCAGGGCTAACATCA
Source organism: Urocitellus parryii (assembly GCF_045843805.1). Taxonomy (NCBI): domain Eukaryota; kingdom Metazoa; phylum Chordata; class Mammalia; order Rodentia; family Sciuridae; genus Urocitellus; species Urocitellus parryii. The sequence continues at coordinate 11,004,129 of NC_135539.1, read as the reverse complement.
GACATACTTGGTGATTCTTAGGTGTGTTGAAAGTCAGGAGTTATGCTTGAGCTCCACCCACTTCTGAGCGGGCAACCTGGGCGAGTTGTTGTGCCTTTCTGAGCCTCATTTTCCTCATTTGTACATTCGGTTGAGCATGACAATGAGGATACCTATACCTATCTCGGGATGTTTGTGGTGATCCAGTGGATAAATGGATGTGAACATGCCTTGTAAACTTGATGATATATAAATGTTATTTCATGTTCATACTGTGGCAGAAAGCTGTGATACATGTGAACAGAACAACTTTGTGTTATGTTGGCAGGTAAAATTAAATTTTAGAACTTGAGTCATAAGCATAGCACTGATAGAACTGTGATGGGTGCTAGTGATAGGTTTTTTTTGTTTGTTTTGTTTTTTTGAAAAATTTTAGGATTTTTGAATTTGCTTGTTGTTTTAAGTCAAATATCAAATTATGGATTACATACGTTAAAGACAGTCTTTGTTAGAAGATAAACCTCAAACTCTGACATGGAAGATTTGGTGGTATGATTAATGGACACAAAATGCAGTATATGAGAAGGAAGGAACTAGTTTTCTGGCTTATAACCAGAAAATCCAGGTTGTTTCCTCATGTTCATAAAATATAATAAATAACTTTCTCTTTAAAACTAATTGTTTAGGAATTCATATTCAAAGGCCATGTAACTTTTTAGTGTTCATTATGGAAAATGTCTTGTTCTTGTAGTCTGTTGATATTTTAAACTGATGTCTGTCTTTTTTAACCATGGTAAAATGTCATGGAAAGATAGGAAATTTTTGTTTCTTAGTGCATTATTTCAATTTTTGGTGGCATGTTGAGGCACTTTTTGTTCTTTTTGGCCCATGAAAGTTGGTGCAGTGATAAAAATGGTAACTTCTAATGGTAGCAGAGTTCAGACTTTTTGGGTCAAGTTACATCCAGAAAATTATATATCTGCTTTGTCTTTTAGAAGGAGCGATATATAGTTATCAGCAAAGTAGATGAAGAAGAGCGGAAAAAAAGAGAACAGCAAAAACATGCTAAAGAACAGGTAATAGGACTGTGTTTCCTTTGGGTGGGAAGTAGCAATGTACATATCGACTATTCCCTTTTGTGTATAGCAAAATTTAATGAACAGTTTTCTACCACAGAAGAATTGTGAGTTTGTGATTGGATGTGGCTGGTGAAAGAGGAAGGTAGAAGGAAGATGCTCTAGCTCTAAATTTGAGCGACTAGATGGATTGTAGTCCATTCATTTAGATGGTGTGGGCTGGAGGTAGAGTGGACCAGAAGTGATTTTGGGTGTGGCAGATGTCAGGTATGTGCACATTTAGAACATGTTAAGACATGAGTAAAAACAGAGTGATCCACTTTCACAATTACATTATATCTGCAAGAGAAATAAAGGTTAGCCAAATGTGCCTCCTATCTGTAGTCCTTGTCCTCCACAGCAAAAAGAGCAGCACCAAAACCAAAGGGGTCAGATGACTATGGTATGGGCTGTGGAACTCTCCTTTGCTGAGAAACTGGTTCTAGACTGTAGTGCAGTGCTTTTGTTTTCTGTTGCTCTGTTCTGAGGGGGTGGGCAGAAAGGCCATACCTGCTGTGTGGCAAGGAACAAGTCCCAACTCCTTAGGAGGCTGAGGCAGAAGTATTGTGAATTCCAGGCCAGCCTGGGCAACATAGTGAGGCCCCATTCAAACAAACCAGCAATCAAAAAAGACCTCGCCAGACGTGGTGGTGCATGCCTGTAATCCCAGGGGCTTGAGAGGCTGAGGCAGGAGGATCATAAGTTCACAGCCAGCCTCAGCAACTTAGCCAGGCCCTAAGCAACTTAGCAATAAAATAAAAAATAAAGGTCTGGGGTTATGGCTTGGTGGAAGAGTGCTTGCCTTGAATGTGTGAGGCCCTGGTTTTGATCCTCAGCACCACATAAAAATAAAATAAATAAAATAAAGGTATAATCCATTTACAACTAGAAATATTTAAAAGAAAATTTAAAAGGGCTAAGGATGTGGCTTGGGCACTGTACCACTGAGCTCTGTCCCCAGCCTCTGTTTTTGATTTATTTTTAAAATTATTTATTCATCATCATTATTATTATTTGATACTAGAGATTGAACCTGGGGCTTGTACATGTTAGACAAGTTCTATATCTCCAACCCCCAATTTTTTTATTTTTAATTTTGTTAAAAATACAACACAGAATTTCCCATCTTAACTGTTTTCAAATGTACAGTTCAGTGGCAGTAAGTATATCCAAATTATTGTGCAGCCATCACCATCAGCCATCTCCAGATCTATTTTCGTGATGCAAAACTGAAATTCTGTACCTATTAAACAAAATTCTCCATGCCCTTCCTCCGCCTGCCCTGGCAACCATCATCTACTTTCTGTTTCTGTGAATTTGACCATTCTAAGTATCTCACGTAATTGCAGTCTTATAGTATCTGTCCTTTTGTGACAGGCTTACTCTCTTGGCATAATGGCCTCAAGGAAGGCTTCATCCATGTTACAGCATGGTCTGAATTTCCTTCCTTTTTAAGACTGAGATTCTATTTTATAGATATACCACATTTTCTGTATCTATTCATTTGGATACTTGGGTTGCTTTTGGCTTTTGTAAACAATGCTGCTTTGAACATGAGTATGCAAATATTTGTATGCTTTTTTTTTTTTTTAAAGAAATTCAACACTTTTTTCCATAGCAATGGTGCTATTTTATGTTCCCACCAACAGTGCACAAGGGTTCCATTTTCTCTACATCCTTGAAAACACTTGTTAGCCTTGGGACTCATTTTAAGTTGATGAGCAATTTCAGTGAGATTGAAGCCCGAGAGCAGAGGGCTGGGAGCACCTAGAAGTTAGCTGGAACTGAGTGGAGAGGTTAATTAAGCAAGTTAGCTGTGATGAGACAAAAAGGGCAGTTAAGGGCTGAGGTCAAGGTAGGAGAGACATGGAGCCTCTGTAAACACTGTTGGAAAGAAAATTGGAGAGGAGAAAGTGAGGGTGGGGATAGGTCCAAAGTTGTGCTCTAAAAGTTTGTAAAACTGCTGTTTGTCAAGGAAAAAAATCGGGAATTCTGGATCAGTTTGCTGGATGGGTTTCCTCAGAAAGTGATGTATTATAGAGTTTAACCAGCAGGTGGCCACTTTAAAAAAGATTTTTTTTTTTTTTTTCCTTCAAGACACTTGATTGCCTTGGAAATTTCAACAAATTATGTGAAGTGATGAGAAAATTCTAGGCACTTTTATTGAAGTAACTAGTGAATAATTTGGCACTTGCTTTTTCTGACTTCTAAAACAGAAGAAAGATATATACATAAATCATTTTAGATATTTTAGATATAGTTATTTGAAATGATGATGCTATATGAAGTTTTTTTTTTCCCTTTTTTGGCTAGGGTTTTTAGGTCATTCAAATAAGAAATATAGTGCACATCAATAATTTTGTTTGTTTTTTAATTAGGAGGAACTGAATGATGCTGTAGGATTTTCAAGAGTCATTCATGCCATTGCTAATTCGGTAAGCAAACCAGGCTTCTTTTCTTTCTGGCTAGACTGCTGAATATAATATTAGGTGGCCTGCCAAATTACCATTGCAAAGTAGTCAGTTTGGTCATTTAGAATGTTTACCTGGTGTGGAGGAAGGAGTTAGAATGACAAGGATAGACTGTTACGTGATGTGCCTGGTGAGATCATAACTGCTGATTCACATACAAAGCATTTTTCAGAAAGTCTTTCTTGTAAGGATGCATGGGATTGTACAATGATGATGTTTTATGGCTACACGAAACTAGGGTTTTTATTCTCAAAACCATAAGAAATAGAATAAGAAAGCAAGGAATAAAGGAAGAAACATTCAGATATTTGATTGATTAATTCCCTAAGGGGAAGACTCTAGAGGATAAAAATAATGGTGTCTCCTGCTTAACTGTAATTGATTCTTATATCCAGTAGCCTTAATAGTATTTGATACATTTAAAAAATGCTTTGGTTGTTGGTGTAAATTTGCTAGAGGGGTCTGTGGTAGATATTTTTCCTTACTTCCTTTTTGAAAAGAAACATTTGCTATTTTGCAAAGATAAACAAGGTTGTTGTGCTGGTTGTTCTAGTCAACCTGCTTACTTGGATGCTAAATTGTCTGGAATCTAAGGCTTCTTTTCCTTTAGCAGTTGGCTGTTGAGAAAGAATCACCTTGTCCCTTAGATGCTGAGCTTTGTATCAGGGAAGCATGCAAATCGCAAAGGTCATTGAAACCCTCTCAGTTCTACAGCTGTCTCACTACCAGGTGCAGGCCTATAAACACAGGGACGCTGGGGGTGGGGTGGGGAAGCACACCATTGTCCTTATTTGGGGATAAACACAAGTAACAGGACCTTGTAAAAGAAGAGGGCTGGCCTACTAGGAGCTCTCTTGCTAAATAAGTGAGGTAATCTGAACAGAACTGAACAGAACAGGAAGTTGTATGAGTCTGGAGAGAAGCAGAGTATGAATCTCTTTGTAGTGGCTGAGGTCATAGGTGTCCATAGAACCAGCCGTGAGACCACATTTGCTCTTGTCATACACTCAACCAGCTCCCTTCAGATTTGTGGTTGGTTTGATTGTAGCTGGCTCTAAGATACAGAGCTTAAGACATCAGTTGATTTTGAGCTCTTGTGTAGTTCTCATGATATTTAGTTAACTTTTCCAAAATTGAGTCATTTGTTCACCTTGTACATGTTCAAATACCTTAGGTTGCTCTGTCTGTGTTTGCTCTTCTCTGATATCTTTCTTGTATGGAATAATTCATAACACATTGCTAATAGTTGGTAGCATCAAAGTTTGCAAAGAGAAGAAGCCCTATTTACTGGTGATTTAATGTTTTAAAGTTTATAAGCAGCACACTTTAAAAATATTAACATAATTAAGTTCTATAAACCCAATAGACACCAAACATTTATTTATATCACCAAATTATTTTCTAGTCACTATTAGTAAATCTCTTTTTTCTACAGTTTTCAAGAAGTTTTAATTTTGCAAGATAAGTTCCAAAAATAGTGCAGAAATTCTGTACCCCTTTGCACAGTTTTCCCCAGTGCTAACATCTGCCATTGCTACTGTGCAGTTATCTGAACCAGGACAGTAACATCACACAATAATATGAGCTAAACTAAAGCCCTTATTAGAATGTCATCAGTTTGTTTATTAAGTCCATTTTCTCTTCAGAATTCTGTCCAGAATCCTGCATTATGTTTACTTGTTATTTCTCCTTGGTTTTCTGCAGATTTCAGTAGTCTTTCTCTGCCTTTCATAACCTTGATGCTTTTGATGAGTATTGGCCATTTTGTCCAGGGTTCCTCGTTTGTGATTTGTTTTCTTTGGACTGAGGATATTCAGTGTTGATAAGAACACCACAGGAAACAGTATTCATGATGTTGACCTTGGTCACCAGGTTAAGGTAGTGTCTGCTGGACTTTGTTCTCTGAAATTACTGTTTTTCCTCTGAGGTTAACATGTTGGGGGAGATACCTCGGGACTATGAAAATCCTCAAACCTTTGCCCACTAGTGTTAGTATTTGTCAGTGGGTCTTACCTGCAGCATTTATTGCTGTGGAGATCTAAGGCAAGTTTATATTTCCCTCTTTCTTTCTACATTTGTTTTTAAAATTATTCTATAAGGAAAAGATGTTCATTCCATGTTATTTAATCATTTTTATGTATGTGAGTAGGGACTCGGATATTTATTTTATTCAACTAGAATATAGCCTAATTTTTTGTTGCTCACAGTGTACTTACTGCCTTTGGCCATGGTGACCTTTCAGCTTGACTCCTATGTCCTTCCTTTTGAGCACTTCCTTACTCTTGGATGTCCCAGGAGGTTCCAGGCTCATCTTGTTTTCTTCCCCTGGCCTAGCTTAGGGATCCGTATCTTCTCCCATGAGCCGTGGTTCCTTTGACTGAGAGTAGTGTTTTGGAAGCACAATCTGGTCCTGTGTTACAGCTGTGTTAGTGGTTTTAGGCCCTGCCTATGGACAGAGCGAAGAACAGTATGTCTGCATATCCTCGCATATGTACACAGCTGGTTCTTTGTGTATCTGTAGGTGTATGTGTGTACAGTTGGCTTTTCATATCCTTGAGTTCTACACCCTTAGATTCAACCGACTACAGATTAAAAATATTCAAGAAACAAATTGAACGTGAACAGATTTTTTTTTGTCATTATTCCCTAAACAGTACAATACAACAACTATTTATATGGCATTTGCGTTGCATGAGGTATTATAGGTAATCTAGAGATGATTTAAAGTATGGGAGGATGTGCATAGGTTATATGCAAGTAATATGCCATTTTATGTAAGGGACCTAAGCATTTTGGTGACCATGGGAGATCCTGGAACCTATCTGCAATGGTCACTTTGTATTTTGTGTGTGCACAGGTATGTTTTGGTCAGTGATGGACTTCATATACTAGGGTGGTCCTCTAAGATTATAATGGAGCTAAAAAATTTATGTCAGTACCTTTTATATGTTTAGGTACACAAATACCACTGTCTTAGGGTTGGGGATGTGGCTCAAGTGGTAGCACACTCACCTGGCGTGCGTGCGGCCCGGGTTCGATCCTCAGCACCACATACAAACAAAGATGTTGTGTCCGCCGAGAACTAAAAAATAAATATTAAAAAAATTTAAAAAAAATACCACTGTCTTAAATTTGCCTACAGTATGTAGCACAGTAACATGCCTTATTGACTTATATCCTGGAATAGGAGCAGTCAGATAGACCGTATAGTCTTAAGTGTATAGTAGACTATGCGGTCCAGATTTGTGTAAGTATATTCTGTCATTTCACCCAACAGTGAGATTGCCTGATGAATAATTCAGGACATGTCCCTGTTACGTTATGCATGAGGTGATTGTGTGTGTACAGAGGTGCTTACACATACATACACATTCACAAGTGTGGATCTCCCTACCCATTCCTTTATACTGATACCTCAGATTCCAGTCCAATACCACAGGGCTTGTTTTTAGCCTACTCTCTTTTCTACTTGCAACTTCTTTCTCTGACAGTGAGAAATCCAGTTCTTAACTTGCATTACATATATTTGCTTCAACTTGGGGCACACATAAAGTAGTACCAGAATTCTAACTCATACCTGTGAAAAGTTCAATATTTATGTGCAGTTCTCCCTGTCTTTGGCCTTATGGTATCTTCTTTTTTTTTTTTTTTTTACATACGATTTATTTTTATTTTTTTTTAGTCATACATGACAGCAAAATGTATTTTGACATGTAATACATACATGGAATGTACATACATCAATCATATTGTCGATCCTATTCTGCTGCCCTTCCTATCCCCGCTACTCCTCCCCTCCTCTCCCATCCTTTCTCTCTATCATGGTATCTTCTGATCAAGATGTTGTTTTCCACTTCTCAACTTCCTCATTTATCAGTATTTATGTTGCATTTGAAAGTTCCCTACATACCGCTTCTACCCTGTATCAGTCCTTTGTATTTTAGCATTGTATAGGGACTGTGAATATGCCCAAATACTGAGCCAAAAGCTTAGCTTGTTAGATTTGGGAGATTTTATGTAGGATATTTACTTTGAAAAAATATGTTTAGCCCTATGAATTCAGCAGTGTTATATGGAAGGCCCATTGGGACTTATTATGGAGCTCCACTGTACTGACCAATGCTTTTGTGAAAAATGGTCTCACCAGCTGTGTGCAGTGGTGCACACCTGTAATCCCAGCTGCTCAGGAGGCTGAGACAGGAGGATTGCAAGTTCAAAGTTAGCCTCAGCAAAAGTGAGATGTTCAGTAACTCAGTGAGACCCTTTCTCTAAATAAAATACAAAATTGGGCTGGGTATGTTGTTCAGTGGTCAAGCACTCCTGAGTTCATTCCCCGGTACCAACCCTCACAAAAAAGAATATGGTATCACCAGGCCAACTAAATCTAAGTTGACATTCCATTTTGTGGTTTATTTTTTACACAAATGGAGTAATTTAATTTACCCACAGTTATTTCAGTTGATTGAAAAAACAGTGAAATGTTATTGGAATGGAATTCACAGAACATGTTCTGAATTTTGATGCAGTTAATCTAGGAAATGAAAATTTATTGTGTTAATTATAATAAGAAATTAGCTATTTTAACCTTTTAACATTGTTATGAACTTATCTTTTAAAATAATTGGGTTGTTTTAAGAAGTATATATATATATTTTTTTTTTTTTAAACCATAATACCTATTTATATATTAAATCATTCATTCGGTATTTTTTAAATATTTATTTATTTATTTTAGTTGTAGGTGGTGGACACATATCTTTATTTCATTTTTATGTGGTTCTGAGGATCGAACCCAGTGCCTCACAAGTGCTAGGCGAGCACTCTTATCACTGAGCCACAAGCCCAGCCCCAAGAAGTATATATATTTTTTAAATATTTATTTTGTAGTTGTAGTTGGACACAATACCTTCATTTTAATGTGGTGCTGAGGATTGAACCCAGGGCCTCACACGTGCCAGGCGAGCACTCCACCACTGAGCACAACCCCAGCCCCAAGAAGAAGTATAATTTTTAAAATATTTGTATAGACAAAAGCATATACATATGTTTTTGGAGTTTTGTTCACAAATTATTTGACATTCAAGGGACTCAGGGTTTTCGTATTTTACCTTTAAAAAACTCTTCAATTAAAATTTTACAATTTCCTGCTGTTATGCCAGCTCATTTCTGTAGTCCCAGCTACTTGGGAGGCTGAGAGGCAGGGAGGTCACTTTAGCCCAGGAGTTCAAGGCCATCTTGGGCAACATAGAGCCTTGGAAAAAGAAAAGGAAAAAAAGAAAAGTTTTTTTTTACTACTTCTGATTCTTAAGGGTGACAAGATTGATAAAAATCAGAGAAAAAGATCAATGAAGTAAAAATTATTTGAAACTTTTACTTTGCATTGTGGATTTAATACTCCCAAAGTGCAGAGAAATAAAAATGGCTTATATTTATGTATTTGCATATACTTATAACTTTTTAATGTGGAAAAAGTAAGTTCAGTAAAAAATCCTCATGGAATCTGAAGCATACATTTTATTCTCAAACCCTAGTTAATTTTTTTCTTAACCTTGATTTTCTTTAGGGAAAACTTGTCATTGGACACAATATGCTCTTGGATGTCATGCACACAGTTCATCAGTTCTACAGCCCACTGCCTTCGGTAAGTGACTGGTCCGCCTGCCTTCACCAGGCACTGTGCAGTGTTCTCTGCTTTTCTGCATGCAGCATATTCCCAGAGACAATCTTATGCATGCACTTGGTTGTGTGTTTTTGATGAGATGTACATATAAGCTATTTTAAGGGGTTTTTCTGTCATCTGCCATTGTCAGAGCAGGGTTCCATATTTGTTTCATCGTCTTGGTCCTTGTGGTTTGGCTATTGTGAATTGTGTTGCTATAAACATGGGTATAATTGTGTTGCTATAAACATGGGTATGTATGTGTTGCTATAGTTTTTTAAAAAATATTTTTTAGTTGTTGATGAACCATTATTTTATTTATTCATTTATATATGGTGCTGAGAACCCAGTGCCTCACGTGTGCTAGGCAAGCATTCTACCACTGAGCCACAACCCCAACCCGCTTTAATTCTTTAATAAATACTGAAGACTGGTGTAGCTAGGACATATATGTTAGTTCTATTCCTAGTCTTTTGAAGGACTACCATACTGATTTCTATAGTGATTGTACTAATTTACAATCCCACCAATAGTGCTGAAGTGTTCTTTTTTCTCTACATCCTCTCCAGTGTTTATTATTGTTTGTGTTCTTGATATGGCTGCAATTCTAACTGGAGTGAGATGAAATCTCCATGTAGTTTTGATTTTTATTTCCTTAATTGCTAACAGTGTTGAACAATTTGTCATATATTTGTTAACCATTTGGATTTCTTCTTTTGAAAAGTGCCTATTTAGTTCACTTGTCCATTTATTAATTGGGTTGTTTGTTGTTTGAATTCTTTACATATTCTGGATATTAATCCTGTGTCAGAAGAGTAGCTAGCAAAAAATTTCTCCCATTCTGTAGATTCTTTCTTCACATTCGTAATTATTTGCTTTGCTGTATAGAAGCTTTTAAATTTGATACCATCCTATTTATTAACTCTTGAGATTATTTCCTGAGTGTCAGAGATCCTTTTGACAAAGTTGTTTGAGCCTACATGTTGGAATTTAACCCTATGTTTTTCTCTAGGTGTTGCCTAGTTTCTGGTCTAATTACTGGGTCTTTGACTCATGTTGAGTTGACTTCTTTTTTTAGTATTTTTTTTAGTTGTTGATGGACCTTTATTTTATCCATTTATTTTTATGCAGTGCTGAGAATTGAACCCAGTGCCTCACACATGTGAGGCAAGCGCTGTACCACTGAGCCACAACCCCATCTCCTTGAGCTTACTTTTGTGCAAGGTGAGAGATAAGGATTTAGGCTCATTATTCTACACAGGGACAGCCAGTTTTCCTACAACTATTTGTTAAAAAGGCTGTCTTTTCACCAGTGTTTGCTTTTGGCATTTTTGTCAAAGATAAGAAGACTACATCGGTGTAGGTTTCTGTTCTGTGTCTTCAATGGTCTATGTGTCTGTTTTTTTGCCCGTACCATGCATTTGTTACTCTAGCTCTGTAGTGTAATTTGAAGTCAGTATTGTGATGCTTCCAGCATGACATTTTTGGCTAAAAATTGCTTTGGCTATTCTGAGTCTTTTATTCTTCAAAGGCATTTTAAAACTGTGTTTTGTTGTTTTTTTTCCTTGTTCTGTGATGATTGTCATTGGTATTTTGATGGGGATTGCACTGAATCTGTTTATACTTTCAGTATTATGTTCATTTTTAATAGCATTACTTCTGCTTATTCATGAATATGGGAAATCTTTCGTCTTCTTATATCTTCAGTTTTTTCTATAGTTTGCATCGTATAGGTATTTCACTTCCTTATTTAGATTTATTTATAGGTTTTTTTTGTGTTTTGTTTTTTTGTACCAGGGATTGAACCCAGGGGTGCTTAACCACCCAGCCTCATCCCCAGCCTTTTTTTTTTTTTAAATACATATATTTTATTAGAGGCAGGGTCTTGCTGAGTTGCTCAGGGCCTTGCCAAGTTGCTGAGGCTGGTTTAAACTTATGATCCTCCTGCCTCAACCTCCTGAGTCGCTAGGATTACAGGTGTGCACCACCATGCCCGGCTTATTCATAGGTATTTTATTTATCTATATTTTTGTGGATTTTGAGAATGGGATTGTTTTTCTGATTTCTTTTTCAGCACATCATTATTGGTGTATAGGAAAGCTATTAATTTTTGTATGTTGATTTTGTGACTGGCTACTTTGCTGAATTTGTTTATTGGTCTGTATTCTTCTGGAACTTTTTGGATCTTCTAAGTGTAGGATGTTACCATCTGCAAACAGTTCTAGTTTGACTTCTTCCTTTTGTATTTTTACCCCTTTTATTTCTTTCTTTTGCCTAATTGCTCTGCCTAGAATTTTTAGTCTATAAAGAATAGTAGTGGTATAGTGAATATCCTTCTCTTTCTCCAGATTTTGAAGAAAATGCTTTTAGTTTCCATATTTTAGCTAAGGGATTATCAATCTTGTTTATCTTTTCAAAAAACTGACTATTTTATTGATCCTCTGTTTTGTTTTTTAATTTCATTTTCAATTTTATTCATTTCAGCTCTGATCTGTTATTTCTTCTGTCAGTTTTAGAATTGGTTTGCTCTTGTTTTTCAAGGGCCCTGAGATACATCATTAGGTTGTTTGTTGGAATCTTTCTGATTTTCTTAGGTAGGCACTCATGGCTTTCAGTGTTCCTCTTTGAACTGCCTTCATAGTGTCCCAGAGGTTTTGTATGTTGTATCCTTACTCTTGTTGGCATCTAAGAATTTTTAAATTTCTCCCTTATTTCTTCTGTCATGCATTCATCATTCAAAAGTGTATTATTTAATCTCCGTATGTTTATATAGTTTCTATAGAGTTTTTGCCAATTTCATTCCATTATGATAAGAGAAGGTGGAAGGGAATGTATCAGTTTTTTTGATGTCAAGAATCAAATTTGTGGACTTAATAATCAAATCAATTTTGTGGACTAAAATGTGGTCTGTTTTGGGGAAGGTTCCCTGATTTACTGAGAAGAAAGCATATTCTTTTTTTTTTTTTTTGATACTGGGGATTGAACCCAGAGGTGCTCAACCACTGAGCTATATTCCCAACCCCCCTTTAAAAAAAATATATATATATATGTATATATTTAGTTATACACAGACACAATATCTTTATTTTGTTTATTTATTTTTATGTGGTGCTGAGGATTGAACCCAGGGTCTCACACATGCAAGGCGAACGCTGTACTGCTGAGCCACAACCTCAGCCCCTATCCCCAACCCTTTTTATATTTTATTTTGAGACAGGGTCTTGCCAAGTTGCTGAGTTGACTTTGAGTTTGCAATCCTCCTGCCTCAGCCTCCTGAGCTGCTGGGATTACAGTTGTGCTCCACTACATCTGGCAGAAGAAAGCATATTCTGATTTTGTTGGATGAAATATCTGTAGATGTCTGTTAATTCCATTTGGTATATAATATTTTTTAGGCTTAAGAGTCTTTGCTGAGTTTATGTGTAAATGACCTATCTATTGGTAAGGTGTGTTGAAACCACACAGTATTATTGTATTGGGGTCTAACTGAGTTTTTAATTCAAATAGTGTCTGTCTTATGTAATTAGGTGCATCAATATTTGAGACATAAATATTTACTATTGTTACTTCTTCTTGTTGAATTGTTCCCTTTACCAGTATAAAATGACCTTTGGTCTCATTAATTTTGGATTGAAGTCTGTTTCGTCGGATATGAGAGTAGATTCTCCTGCTTTTGTGTGGGGGTTGTAGGCTCCTTTTATATGGAATGTCAATTTCCATCTTTTCACTCTTAACGTGTGGCTGTCTTTGCCTGTTAGGTGAGTCTCTTCTGCCAGCCTGTGTCATTTAATTGGAGAGTTGAGACCGTTTATATTCCATGTTATTTTAGAGAGATGTTTATTAATTCTTTTGATTTTTATTTATTTCTAATGTTTAGTTTAGTTCTGTTCCTTGTTTGCTTAGCTACTCTTCAAATGAGATGTGTCCATTTGTGAGCTTGGGTTGGTTTTGGTTTCTTCTGTGTGAAGTATTTCTTTAAGTATTTTCTGTAGTGCAGACTTAGTGGTCATAAATTCTACTAGTTTCTATTTATCTTGGAAGGCTTTTATCTATGCAATTCTGAGGTATAGCTTTGCTGGATATGGCAATCTTTGTTGACAGTTATTTTTTTCAGGACTTGGAATGCATCATTCTAAGCCCCCCTGGAATTAGAGTCCATGCTGAGAAATTGGAAGTGATTCTGATTGACTTGCCTCTAAATGTGACCTGATGTTTTTCTCTTGAGGCTTTTAAATTTCTGTCCTTGTCCTGTGTGTTAGGCATTTTAAAAATAATGTATCATGGAGAGGTGCTTTTTTGATCATGTCTACTTGGAATTCTGAATTCATCCTGTATCTGGATATTTATCTTATTTTCAAGATTTGGAATTTTTTCTGTTTTATCCCTGCAGAGTTTCTCCATGCCATTAGCCTGTCTTTCACAACCTTTGTGATCCCAGTGATTCTTTTTTTAATAGACTGTTGACTTTTTTTTTTAAGGTAGTAACTTTTTTCTTTTAGTTTTATTCATTTATTTTTATGTGGTGCTGAGGATTGAACGCTGTTCCTCACACTAGGCAAGCCTTGCTTTATCACTGAGCTACAATTGCAGCCCCTCCAGTGATTCTCAAATTTGGTCTCTTAAAGTTGTTCCAGGGTTCTTGTATATTCTGGTCATGGATACTTATTTTCTTTATTTTAACAGTATCTGAATTTTCAAGAATGGCTACTTATTCTGTATGTTAGGCATTTTAAAAATAATGTATCATGTCTTCCAGCTCTGAGATTTAGTCTTCAACATGGTGTATTCTAGAGAGACTTCCACTGAACATTTTATTTGATTATGTCTTTCATTTCTAAAACTTCTGTTGGTTCTTTTTATTTTCTTTTTTTGGTACCATGGATTGAACTCAGGGGCACTTGACCACTGAGCTACACCCCCAGCCCTGTTTTATATTTCATTTAGAGACACTGGTCTCACTGACTTACTTAGCACCTTGCTTTTGCTGAGGCTGGCTTTGAACTCTTGATCCTCTGGTCTCAGGCTCCTCAGCTGCTGGGATGACAGGCATGCACCACTGTGCCCGGCTGTTGCTTCTTTTTCAGTACCCCTATCTACTCACTGACTTTCTCATTCATTTCCTATACTGACTCCCTTTACTCATTCAATTGTTTTTCTCTGTTCTCTTGAAATTCATTGATCATTTTTATAATCATTCTTTTGAATTCTTTATCTGGTATTTCATCCACTTTAATATTTTTGGAGTCAGTTTCTGTTGAATTATGGACTTTAAGAGTCTGTGTGTGACCTTGTTTTTTCATATTTCTAGTGTTGGTTTTGTCTAGGTGTTGTTGTGCTGCTCACTTCCAATCTTAGGAGTAGTCCTTTTCCAGTCACAGCCTTCTCTTGCCAGTGTGCCCTTGAGTGACCTAGGAGAGACCCCCTTGTATGTATGGTGTCTGCAACCTTTGTGTTAATTATTTATGATTTTGCCGTAGGAGTGGATGTCCATGAGTGGGACCTGAGGGCCATCCCCCAGCCATTCCTGCTTGGAATCTGGTCGTTCATTTGGGCTTGTATTAAAATATCAGTGAGGTTTGAGGATGGTTAATGAGTGTGTGGAGCACGTGTGCTGCCTCTTGGCTGGGTTTAGTTCAGTAGCCAAGTCTCTCTCCTGGGAACTTGTAGTGTCCTTGTAGATTCCCAGCGCCTCACAGAAAAGGGGGAAACAAATAATATCAACAGCTGAAGCTAACCTTAGAGCAGTATAATGAATCTTTTTTTTTTTTTTAAAGAAAGAGAGTGAGAGAGAGAGAGAGAGAGAGAGAGAGAGAGAATTTTTTTTTTAAATATTTATTTTCCAGTTCTCAGCGGACACAACATCTTTTGTTTTTGTATGTGGTGCTGAGGATCGAACCCGGGCCGCACGCATGCCAGGCTAGCGCACTACTGCTTGAGCCACATCCCCAGCCCCAGTATAATGAATCTTGATGCCTACTATGACATCTGCAACACCAGTTACCACAAAAACAGGAATGGTGGGCCAGCCCTTGCCAACAGCAAAAGCAGTAAATAGCTGTGAACTAGATATGGCATTAAAGTAAACAGATGGTGTCAACTGTGCCATCCATAGCACTAATTACTGCAGCAATATGAATGGTGGAGGCAGGGGTTGTGTAAACCAAATAGTTCTTAAAAAATGGTAAAAATAGAGTTCATTAAGAGAAAAGAAAATGTGGTGGGAGGATAAAAGAAAGTTTAGAAAGTTCAAAATGTAAACAGGCTGAAGAAGGGCGTAGTAAGTGATGACTACAAAGGAGGAGGAGAGAAAAAATGGGAAAAAAGGAAAGGCAGAGAAAGAGAATAAGAAAATTTGTTGGAGAAGAAAGGAGAGAAAGAGAAATGAGTAAAAATAAAGCAAAACCAAAGAAACAAAAAGCCCTAGCTCTCAAAAGACAAGACAAGGAAATAACCATCATAAAAATATGCTAAAATGAGAAAAAAAAGAAAGTTGTCTGTGTGTCCACAAACCAGTCTGCGCAGCAAGAGCACACACGTGCACACACACACGGAAAAAGACTTGAAATGAAACAGAAACAGTGAAGAATTGTCCCCACTGAGGTAGCCAGCAGTGCTGATGAGGATGGATGGTCACTGCCTGTGCATGACTGTCCTGCTTGTCATTTCTTCCTGACTATGTTGTGGGGTGGGGAGGGCCGGGTTGGGGGCTGGAGAGAGAGAGGACTGGGGGTTGTTAACATTTTCTTCTTTTTGTGTTGCTTACCCAGCTGCCAGCTGGAGTGACCTAAAACTGACGCTGTTTGAAATCATCGTCAGCTTCTCTCCTAACCAGTGGGACATAAGATGGAGTGGGAAGTACTGTCAGTTGATGTTTCTGTCTGGACAGGCCAGCTTGACAGACCAGGATAGGACTGCTGCACAGTTCTGAGAGGGCACTTCTGGGAGGCCAGGGCTTAAGTCTGATCAGCCTTAGGGACTTCGCTTGGTGACATCTGCTCTGGAGAGATTTGGTTAACACACTCCGTGGGCCAGGCAGATGCCATTTTTGGCTGTGAGTCTGGATCTTAGGAGCCTCCCAGGAACTCTCCTGTGTGGCAGGAGAATCAGCCCTCCACACGTCCCACATACTCAGCGGCCAGTCTTGTCCTTGAGTGCATTCATGCCTGCATATGCAGTTTCTCCATCCTTATCAGCTGTCCCATGAGCCACCAGGCTCAAAGGGAAAGCAAGTCACACTCCCTTCTGTATTTCTGATTGAATCTCCTTGAGTACAATCTTTTCTGTGTCTTTTTCAGTCACTTTCTGCTAGGTACACCCTAGGCCACCGGGTAGGCGCTTGCCAGGACAGTATGCAGTGTTTGTTGTGGTCTCCTGGGCTTCTGGCAGCAGCGAGCTGCAATGTGGCCTCCTCAGCATGGCTCCTGGCCTTCGTTCTTTGCCAGTTGAAAAATACAGAGCACTTATTAGATAGCAGCTTGCTGTGCAGCCTCTGGATAGCTAAATTCAGGCTGCGTTTTTTCATCTACAGGTTTGTTTGTGCCAAATTTGTCCATTGTGTTTCTGTGTGTATTATCCCTCCCCTCCCTGGGGAAGCACACTGCTGCCGCCGCGGCTGCTATCTGGCTCCAGTGTACTCTCTCTTCTTTGTTTGATGCACTCAAATTTCTGAGACCTTAAGAGACGCTGACTGTCTGATACGGAGTTTCAGTGTACTCCCTCTCTCACCCGCCTCACTGAGAAGCAGTAGTCCTGGTGCTTGAATCCCAAACCACAGAGCAACTGGAAATGTAGCCTTCCTCAAATTCATCACCTTTAATCTCTGGTTTTATGAAATTCTTGATTGCCTCCTGCTCAGCGCTTCCCTCAGCTCCTCTACTGCACTGACTTTGAGCCAGGTAAGCTCACCAGGCTGAGCCAGGTAAGCTCACCAGGCACGAGCTCCTCTGGCTCCCCGTCAGGCTCTTGCACTCCTGCTCCTAACTGCATGACATCTCCCTTGCCCCTACCTTCACACAAGGAGTCCTTCACACTCCTTTCTCTCCACGTTCCCTGTCCGTTAGTGATATTGCCTACTAGATATACATGACAGTAAAGTGTATTTTGACATGTTATAATAATGTAGTATACTTATTCTAAATAGGTTTCCATTCTTGTGGTTGTACATGATGTGGAGTTTCACTGTGGTGTATTCATATATCAACATAAGAAAGTTCTGATTCATTCCACTGTCTTTCCTATTCCCGTCCCCTTCTCTTCTCTTCATTTTTCTTTGTCTAGTCCACTGAATTTCTGCCCCCCTTATTGTGTGTTAGCATCTGCATATCAAAGAGAACCTTTTGTTTTTTGGAATTAGCTTATTTAATTTAGCATGATAGTCTCCAGATCCATCCATTTACTGGCAAAAGTCATAAAATTATTTTTCTGTGGCTGAGTAATATTCCATTGTGTAGATATATCACATTTTCTTTATTCACTTATCTGCTGAAGGGCACCTAGGTTGGTAACATAGCTTAGCTATTGTGAATTGAGCTTCTGTAAACATTGATGTGGTTATGACATTGTAGTATGCTAATTTTAAGTCCTTTGGGTATATACGGAGATGTAGTATAACCAGGTCAATGGTGGTTCCATTCCAAGTTTTTTGAGCAATCTTCATATTGCTTTCCAGGGTGGTTGCACCAATTTGCAGTCCTAGATATTGACCATTTTTGTAACTCAGCTGTAGACACCAACATTTATCTCTAGCCGTACTCTTTCCCAGATTTTTGTGTGTATTTCATGCTGGACTCTGGGATTCTCCTGCTGGCTTACTCTCAGATGGGTTGTTCGTGTGTCTATATGAGATATTTAATTTTCACTACCTTTCTTTCCTTTCCCAACCATTTTTCTCTTGATTCCATTAGTATAGGTGATTCTGAGTATCCAATCCTGTTTTTGATATCAGTTTTGTCTCTTCCTCTGTCTCCAGATCTGTTCCATTACAAAATCTTAATGATCCTATCCCCATGCTGTTTCTCATGACTGGGGGCTTTCCATTTTTGCCGCAGATAGCCTCATTTCTCACCTGCAGTTCAGCAAACTCCAGGCTGAATTTTTTTTTTCTTTCGGTATTCAGCCCATTCTTGAAATCAGAGGTTGACAGTCTTTTTCTGTAAAGGTCCAGATAGTGAAATATTTTGGGCTTTCCAGCCTGTATGGTCTCTCTGGCAGCTCTCTGTTATTTTGTAGCTCCCAAATTGTCACGAATGTATAAATAAATGGGTGTGGCTGTGTTGCAATAAATTTTTATTTAAAAAATAAATGATAAGCCAGATTTGGCCTGCAGACTATGGTTTGCCAATTCTTGCTTTAAAATGCCACCAGATGAGATTAGTCTTTTGTTAGTTCTGCATCGGAAGACTCTGGGGAGTTTAGTCTTGTTTACTGCCCATTTCTTAGGTCATGTTTCCCCATTAGCAAATAGAACACTCTTCAGAAGAGTGCAGCCCAACCCGCTGGGTGTTGTGGATCTGTTGCTCCCCTTGTCCTAGTTCTGAGCCTTCAAGTTGCCACCACTGTTCACGATGACTTTATCACCCTCTGGGATACAAAAGCTCCATAGCTGTAACTCTCAAAACAAGTATGATGGGAATAGATTTTCATTTTACCTTTAAAGACCCAACATTTGTTTTAGATCAGCCACTTTTTACTGGCCAAATAGACCAAAGTAGCAGTTCTTCTCCTGATTTGTTGACCTTTAAAGCAATGAAGTTATTAGTAAGGAAAGAGGGGAGTATATATAATATTGTGCCAGGTGTTTTGAATACCAAACAGAGCTTCTCACGTAGGAGGCATTAAATATTGATTTAACAAAAGAGAATATTTTGACTGTGCTAGTGTTTTAAATCTTCTGATATATGACTGTCCATATCATTGACCCTGATTAAAATTTTCAAACACTCTCACCTTGTTTTTCTATATAGTTGACTCTTTAGCCAGGCATGTCAGACCATCTCTGATCGAGCCCAACTTTCCTGTAGTCTGAGCACTTGTTGTTCTCCTTCTTTCCAGCCACACGGGGCTCATTTCTCCTCTAAGAAGTGCTTTGGGTTGTTCCGTATCTGTGATCTTGGTATGATTTCCGCCAACTTGAATTTTCCCTAGCTTTCCTCAGTGTTTGTAGTCCATGATTTCACCTTTTTTTCCTCCAAGGCCCAGCTCATGCCTCCTGCATAAACATTCCCCTGCCTAATGCCTTCATGCCCATGAAGGGATTGTTTCCTTCTCAGATCTTCTGCAGAACTTGGCACCTCTTTGGTACATAAATTCTGTCTTGTGTTGTACAGCGTAACCCCTTCTTCTTGGTGGTTATCTCCTCAGGCAAGGAGTAACTCATTGTCCAAGTGTCTGGCAGAGCACTTTGTATGTGAGAATTAACAAGTGTTAACTTGAATCAAGTTATAGTAGAATGAAGGTGATTTGGTGTGCCATAGGAGGTGGGATAGGATAAGCAGTTCTAGCCCTTGCTTTATTACTATGGCAGTTTTTTAAAAAAATATTTTTTTAGTTGTTGATGTACCTTTATTTTATCTGTCTATCTATCTATCTATCTGTCTGTCTAACTATCTATATGCTGCTCTGAGAATTGAACCCAAGGCCTCACACATGCTAGGCAAGATTGCCCTAGGGACTGGGGTTGTAGCTCAGTGGTATCTTGGTAATTTGCTTATTTGTGTTCTGTCATTGTCAAAGGGAGAAAATGTTTTTTCTGTATTTACCTTTGGAAGAAATGACGATAATAAATGAGGATGATAGGACTCTTGGACTAACACCAAAGTTTGCATTTAAAGTGTACTAAAGAATTCATATTTTGGAGCTTTTAGGTCAGGAGAGTTTCTTCTTAGGAGACTTCTTGGTACCTCAGAGTGATCTTTTAGCAAGTGTCAGTCTAGAATTCTGCTGTATGTTATTCCTGAATTTTACTTTTCTCTGGTTTGTAAAACTTTGCAGTGGTATTGAGAGATGACAGTAACGGACATTTTTGTTTGCCTTAGCATTGAAACCACTTGTTCATGTATTGTCCATTAATTTAACAATAGCCATTGAAAGGCTGGTAAATATTTCAAGCTAGCTAAATACAGTCTGTACTTACAGGCTTGAAAAGCTAATTGGAAATGGCAGTTTGCTGTGAAGCATGAATAACTTTGAAGAGAAGTGTTGTTTATAAAGAGTCAACAGTGTGACTATTCAGTCTAGCATGGCAATTATGTATGTAAATGAGTTAATTCAAAATTGGAGCACTCTCCTGTCTACCGCAGACTTCCTGATCAAAATAAACTTGGGAAATTAATTTTCTGACTTAGACACTTGGTATTAGTGACACTTTAGCAATTTTCTTGTACTTAATGAAGGAGTCATATATAATGAAAAGTCTGTATTTTAATTAACAAAGATTGTCTCAGTATAGGTGTAAGCTAGTTTACAATATATCCATTTTCTGTATAAACCACTTAATGTAAATGACACTGCTAGTCTACTATTAAGATACATTTGTGTAATGGAATACAGCCTGTTGGCTATTACTGGAACTTCCCAAGCAGTTTCACAGGCCTCTCAAATCTACAGCTTTCTACATATAGTAGAACCCTCCTCTTGTCATATAATCCTTATATTTGACTGCTTCGTTATGCCAAGGTTAGTCCCCAGATCATGTGGTTCCCAATCAATGTGGAAACTGGAAGGTTTTTAAGATGTAATTATTACCTGGAGATGGGTTTTACTGTTTAGCTTCAAGCCTCTAGAGATATAATGGTTTGTTTGAGAGGAAAGCTATGCACCTGAGATGCTTAAGTCTATTTTTAATACCATGGGTGTATTTGGAAAATTGTAACAAGTCATTCTCTGTATTTTTTAGGACTTAAATGAGTTTAAGGAGCTGACAACATGTGTTTTCCCCAGGTAGGCTTTCTTTAAGTCTCATCGTTCATTCAAAATAGTCACTGTTGGTTGGGTGTTGGGGGGGTTGGTGAACTGACATCAAATTCCATGTATGTATAAGTTTGTGAAATGAACCCAACTGCTATTTTCAATAAAAATAAATAAAACAGTCATTGTGACATACATAATACAAACAGATACATGCTAATTTATTATAATCAATGGGCCCTGATTAGAATCCAGTTCTTAAAAGCTGGGAAATGATTTAGTCTCTCTAACTTTGGAGGAGTTGACTGTTTTTAATTTATGATTGGTTTTGTTGTTCCATTAAATCAGAGTCTGAATTGGGTGGGAAGGCAGCCTATGATTCCTCTTCTGTTATCTCACACCTTTCCCTCTGAAGGGCTGGCGAGGCTTTCCTAAAGTGGCTGTGGTCCTTCACATCCCTGGCACATACCTTGTCTGTTGAAGTACCCTGTTGGGCATCTGCTCTGTCCATTCAGAACTAGGGAGAAATTTTTTCTCCACTTTAAGTCAGTGCCTTTGCTGCTGGTGTTCTCCACAGTTGGTAATTGCATCCTAGTTCTGATGTGTCACATGTCTGATAGATCACATGCCCACCCATTTGAATAGGGACTATTTCTGTCTTACTATTTAGTGTTCACCTTTGTGTGAAAAGAAATAGAGAAATACAGCCTTCATATTGGTCAGAAAGTCTCTTTCTCTATTTAGTATTTTTGATTTTTGAAACAGAATAGTAAGAAATAACAACAGCATGAAATTACTGAATGCAGAGTTGGGCTCCCTAAGAACTTATTTCATACCAATCTGGATAAGTAGCAGTAGATGGTAATGATTTAGGAAGGTTAGACCTACACCAGTATTTGAACCATGTGGAAACAGGGGGATGTTTGACTTGCCTTTGAGGTTGATGGAGACCACACACAGGGTGCAGGCGAACCTGGAACTGATTCTCTTAGTGTGTCAGAGCAGGGACTGACCTGCAGCTGTCTGATGAAGTCACTGGTGATAGGACTTGACCCCAGGTTAATGTAGCAGTGATGTCACTGCTAGCCTCAACGGCTACTCTGCTTGGTTCTTCTCTCCATGTTAAGTGTATTATATGTTAAGTATTTCATGTATTAGGTGTATGTTAAGCATGTTAAATATGTATTGTATGTATGAAATTATTTTAAATATTTGAGTAAAATACATTTTGAACATTGATACAAATTATGTTTACCTTATTAAAAATATTTTGTTTTCAGACTCTTGGATACTAAATTGATGGCCAGCACACAACCTTTTAAGGTAGTGTTTAAATTTGAACTATCACTAATGAGCTATACTTTGAAATTTTTTGAATTGCTATTATTATCTTTGGAATTCTGGTTTATCTAAATGCTATTCCAAATATATAGAAGAAAAAAGTAGAAGAAATAAAGGAATAAAGAGAAAATGGAAAAAAAACCCACCCAAATATGTAAAAATGTGAACAGGGGTTGACTTTGGCTAGTGGGATTATGTGGGTTTTTTTCTTTTTTCTTCAAATAAAATTTTTAATATTAAATATATTATTTACTTTTGAGTATGTTGCACATGTGCACAGTTTTTTTTTCTTCATTTCCTTTTTCTTATTGTACATATTTGGGATAAATTTTCTAATCAAGGAAATTTAGATCATGGCATAATCTTTTGCTACTTTATTATATAATTGATATGAATGCCAGAACAGCATAGCTTTCTGATGAAAGGTCTGTAGATGTTTAATGTATCTGTAAAAACCTTCCATTTGGTTTGCTTTTTTTTTTTTTCCCCTGGTAGTGGGGATTGAACCTAGGGCCTTGCATATATGAGGAGAATGCTCTATCTCTGAGCCACGTCTCCAGCCCTTTTTATTTCATTTTGTTACAGAGTCTCAACAGATTGCCCAGGCTGGCCTCTAACTTGAGATGCCCTTGCTTCAACCTCCTAAGTTGCTGGGATTATAGGCATGAACCACTGTAGCCTGATGGTTGTACTTTTCATAGAGTGAAATTAAAACTTGCTTCTCTTTTGCATTTAGTGAAAGATGACTTGTTCTTTAAAGAACACCAGGGGGCAGCACCAGATGCCATTTGTATGCATGTCCCAAAAGTGGATTCTTTTTTTTTTTTTAAATCTTTTTCTTTTTAGTTATAGATGGACACAATACCTTTTTTTAATCTATCTATTTTTATGTGTGCTGAAGGTTGAACCCAGTGTCTCACATGTGCCAGGCAAGTGCTCTACTACTGAGTTTCAACCTCAACCCAGAAACACTTTTTTTTTTTGGTGTGTGTGTGTGTATGTGTGTGGTGCTAGGGATTGAACCCAGGGCCTTGTGCATGCAAGGCAAGCACTGTACCAACTGAGCTATATCCCCAGCCCTGGATCTCTTTACTGTATGTTGTCTGTTGATGATGAAGTGGTGTACCTCTTTGCTTCCTCATTTGCAGGATATCATTAACAACACATCCCTTGCAGAACTGGAAAAGCGGGTAAAAGAAACACCTTTCAATCCTCCTAAAGTTGGTAAGAATATGAAACAAACCTGAAAACCATCCAACTCTTTGTGATAGTTATGATGCACACTGTAGATGAAAGGTGAATGGCGCTAGAACTATACTGCATGTTTAGATTTTGGCCAAGTTAGCCCACTCATGCCCTGTGTTGAATTACTGTTTTCTGAAGAAGAATGGTCTTTAATTTTACATGTGTCTTATGTTAATAGAGTTGGGTAGGCGTTCATTGAGAAGTTTGGCAACTAAAGTTTCAAGGCTTTTATTTCCTAATGCTTGGAATTCTCCCAGAACTTGATGTGACCTTTTATATGGTGCATTGTTTAAGCAGAGGCAGAGTTGGTGGTTAATTGCCAGGAGTAGAATGAAAATGTATTTTCTGTCTCAGAAAAACCCAAGAACTGAGTTTACTGATGAGATTAAAGGAGAGCCCTTATCCCTGTTTCCTTTTAAGCCAAGTTAGGAAGTGGAAATAGCATTGAGGGAAATCAGAAGTCAGGGGGAATGTTCCTTGTGGGATGGAGGTGTTTAGCCATGTCCAGTACCACCAAGGTATTTGGTGATTCTTCTGGGTGCTACTTACATGTTCCTTTTAGCCTAATTATGTATGCTGCAGACACTGTAGTTCGCATTCCTTTAGCTGTGGCCCAAAAACTTCTCAATACATGAGAGGACTAATGGTTCAAAACTGACAATGGCAGGTATTAAAGCAGCCAAGATTACAGATATTTGCTTTCCCTTCTGGGTTAGAGTCCAAGAAATAAATTAAGAAAAGGGGTGGGGAGGGGGAAAGAAAACCCAGACCTTGTCTGTAATAATATAGTAATTGATCTGGAAAATAATGTGTTTCAGCTTGTGGTAGTGTTGGAAAATATTAGGTGGCTACTATGTTAAAGGCTTTTAAAAAAAACTTTTTAGGCCTCATATTTAATACTCGGTTAAAGAATTCTTCTTAAGGAGCATTATAGTGACATGAAAACAGTTGCATTCTTTTCATTGTTCATTCATGTTTTTATTCTGCCTCTTTGACTCTCATTTCCGAATGATTCTAGGAAATAATTATTTACGAGTGATAGTTTTATCCTGTTATTTCCATATATAATTCTGGTATTGGGAAAAGAATTTAGTCTAAAGCAGGTGGCTCTTCCCAGACTTTATCTTCTCAGCTTCTGTGTATATCAGTGTGACAAAAGAATCATGTTATAAAATGGTCTTTGCTATGAAGCGGCCCCATGATCTAAGGGCCATGTTACAGCAAATTCTGATCTATTTTTGGAGTTGTTGTGCTATTGTCTTTAGATCTCCAAGCTTGGACACATAGTGGAGGACATTGTTACCAATACTGAACTGGAGTCTTTCATTTGGGGGGAAGAGTGTTAGCAGGCTACTTAGAGAGAGTATTTACTAAGCATTTACCATGCACCACACCCTAGGTAAGATCTTTCCTTGCATTGTGTTGAGGAGGTTTGGTTGTCATCTCCATTTTACAAATCTGGAGCCAGGGGTGAGGTGACTTGCCTAGGGTCACACAGCAAATTGTGGAGCAGAGATTCAAGCTGAGACAATGTGACTCCTGAGTCCTGCTATTACTCTTTGCTGTGTCCTGATGTTATGATGTTATATAGGGAAGAAATTCTTTTTCTTGACCTTAGAAAGCAATCAGAAGAGGAATAATTGTCATTGGGTGAGTTATGCCTGATTGTGAGCAGCTCCCACCAGTGTGGGATAAGGAGGCCTCTAGTGGGGTCTTTGGAAATGTATTGAGGCGTTCTGTTGTCTGCACCAAAGCCCTCATTTTCAGTCACTCGGTTCTCTCTGTGTGTTTGTGTGTGTGTGAAGGTCTGTATACAGAGAGTTAAGACATAGACATTTTTTTCCTGCTTATTGAAGGTATTTTGCAGCACATGTTAATGAAGTCAGGATTTGGCTGGGCATTATGTTTAAACTAGTCTTCATGTTTCATGATGACCTGGGGAAAACGATTTTTTCCTTTTTTCTCTTCAGAAAGTGCAGAAGGTTTTCCAAGTTATGACACAGCTTCTGAACAGCTCCACGAGGCAGGCTATGATGCTTATATCACAGGACTGTGCTTCATCTCCATGGCAAATTACCTAGGTACTTGTTAAAAAAGGGTTCTGTCAATATGCGTTTCTGTCAGATACACAGTGGGCTCGAGTGGATCAGCGCAAGCTGCTGGGGCAGACTACCATAGACTGGGGGTTTAAGCAACACTTTTGTTTCTCGGCTGGGAAGCCCAAGATCAAGGTGCCAGCTGAGCATATTTTGCTGGTCTGGCGAGAGCCTACTCCTGGTTTATAAATGGCTGTCTGCTCAGACCCAGACCCCCTGTGGTAGAGAGCTGGGGGAAGAAACTCCGTGTCTCTTCTGATAAAGTCACC
Source organism: Urocitellus parryii (assembly GCF_045843805.1). Lineage (NCBI taxonomy): Eukaryota > Metazoa > Chordata > Mammalia > Rodentia > Sciuridae > Urocitellus > Urocitellus parryii. The sequence continues at coordinate 10,978,050 of NC_135539.1, read as the reverse complement.
AGTCCCTCTAACTACCTCCAAATACTGTCTCACTTCTAAATACCGTCATGCTGTGGAAAAAGCTTCCACATGTGAATTTGGGGTGAACACAGACATTCAGTCTGTAACTCTGCCATTTTCCGAGGATCCACTTGCCCAGTTAGAAGTGGGAGGGTCTAAGGTAGGAGTTGGAGGAGATGGGAGGGAGTAGGCAGGGAGGAGCCACTGACATGCACCTATTGTCAGGTGCCTGGTCAGTGAGAGTACCTTTTACCCTTGTAGAACCATACTGTTGATTTACATGTGTTTTTGTCTGAACTTTCAGACTTTGTCCATACGACTGTGTATAATACCCTGCTTCTTTTCTTCATTAGGTTCTTTTCTCAGTCCTCCAAAAATTCATGTATCTGCCAGATCAAAACTCATTGAACCTTTTTTTAACAAGTAAGTAATTAGAGGGACTCAATCCCCCAGTTCTCTCACCGCTCTTGGAATGACTGGGAACAGTAGTGTATTTTTAGATCAAATATTTCTCATCTCAAGTAACATATGTTTCTAGAAAACAGAAGTTGACCTTTTGGGAAACAATTAGTTAAATATATTGGCTAAAACAAAAAGAGAAAAGGAAAAAATATTGGAAACCTTGCCAAAGGTAATATGTCTCTTTCAAGAAAAAGAACATGTGGGTTTTGGCATTTAAATTTTCTATCAGGGACACATGCATACAGTTGGTCCTAACCCCTAGCAAATTTTGCATTGGGATTATTATTTATGCTTGCATTATTATCTACTCATATAATATTCTTTCTAAGATGATGTTAGTTAGGCAAATGACTTTAGGGATAATTAGTGAAGTTTTGATTGTCACTACATCCTGATTCCTCATCTGAGTGGGCCCAGAGAAGTAAAGGCTTGCTCATACATCTTTATTGTTGTAAGAAGTTATTGTGGGTCTGGGGTTGTGGCTCAGCGGTAGAGTGTTTGCCTAGCACACGTGAGGCCCTGGTTTGATTCTCAGCACCACGTAAAACAAAATAAATAAATAAATAAAACAAAGGTATTGTATCCGACTACAACTGAAGAGTAAAAATATAAAACAAAAAAGAAGTCATTGTGATTTAGGGAGAAGTCTTATATTTGGAGCATTTAGAAAAATCTCAAGATTATTACTTGAAGGTGTAGTTTGTGCTCGATGAGCAAAGCTGAGACTGAAGTTACAGATGTGCTCCTCAGGCAGGCTGCAGCTTGGCTCTGTGTCAGACCCCTGAACTTTGTCTTTGCCTCAGCTCTCTTACGGGGCTGGTATTAGATTCTGTGTGAGCCAGGCAGAGCAGGCAGCCCACTCCATCACCACTGGAAGAAATAACTATTTCCGTGTTGGGTTGGTTACATCCTTTTCTTACACTGTATGTAGTACTTATAGCCCTGTCATTGCTTTACTGACTAGCAATACCAGTTCCTTAAGATATTTGTAAGAATGCTAGTACCACAGTGCTGGGCTTCAGCGGCACATTGCAGAGACAGATGTTAACTCCAAACACCTGGATTCCACAGACTCCGAATTGCTGTTGTCTGAGTTAGTGAATTTCATCATACTGTATCTGCTGCTGCTCTTTTTTGGGGGATGGGACGGTTTGAGATGAGGTACCCAAACTGACTTTGAACTCCCAATTCTCCTGCCTCAGCCCTCTAAATAGCTGGGATTTCAGACATGTACCACCAAATCTGGCTTATGATTATGATTATGATTTTTGTAGATGGACAGAATACTTTTATTTATTTATTTTATGTGGTGCTGAGGGTCAAACCCAGTGCTTCACACATGCTAGGCAAGTGCTCTGCCACTGAGCTACAGCCTCAGCTCCATGATTATTATTTTAAAAATCTTTGTTATTCTTTTCTATAGACATAGAGAGATAATGTGTATGATTGTCAACATCTTTCAAAGCAGATTGGGTAACAATGTGGTTTCACCTCTATCTACCTCCAAGTGGGGATTGGGCTTCCACATATAAATTTTGGTATGGGTACCAACATTTAGTCTGTAACACTATCCTTTCCCTAGGATCCACTCATCCGCTAGAACTGGGAGAGTTCTGAGGTGGGAGTTAGAGGACATAGGCGGGGAGCAGGCAGGGAGGAGCATCTGACACCTGTTGTTAGGTGCCTCTTGTATATGGGAAGTTGATTGTGCTAACCACTGAGTCCTTGCTCTCTGTCCATTTCCTTAAAGGATTTTTTTAAAAAGCTTTCTTAGAGCTCTTAGGGGCAGTATTTGTCTTTGTAAACTTCTGGAAGTGTAGCTTATGCTGCAGACTATGAAAGCCACAGGTGACATCAAATGTGATTCAGGTCATGGCCATTCCTTACATGTTAGGTACATGATGTTAAATTTATTGTTCTACAGTGTTTTTCAAATGGAAAATGTTTTCTCACTTGTAAATATTTGAAACAACAAGGGTGCTTTTCCATTAAATTCAAGTCCTTATAAAGTCAGGTGATGGATATAAACTGGGTGAGATACAGGGTAACATCTGATTTGTCAGTTATGTGACCATTGTGCAGAGTGAATGTTGATTAAGAAGCTTTGTTATGACTTTATATGTTTATTGATCAATCTAATATTGCTAATACTGTGCAGTGCTATTTTTCAGAAGAATTGGACACTAAATATATTTTTTATTTCACTTTTCAGATACTTTTATCTTTTTTGGGGTGGTTGGGATGAACCCAGCACTTCTTAAATATTAAGCAAGCACTCTAACCACTGAGTTACACCTTCTGCCCTATGTATATAACTTCATTTTAAAGTGGGACATCTCTATTCAGATTTTTTTTTTAAGATCTAGATACATATCCAAAATCATTGAATACAGGATAAGATTCAGGAGTCCTCCTGTGATTTTGCACTAAAAGTTCCTGCCAAACTTGATTATTTTTAAAGTTTTATTTTTCTTATCTATAAAAAAAGAATACTTTCTTTATCTTTTAATTGAAAAAATTCCAGCAGGATTTGAAATGAAAAACAATTTTACTATTTTGTCTTGGAATAACTTAGTAAAGTGCCATCATCCATTCTTAATACACTTAGAAAGTGGAGAAAGCTGTTGCTTCTTTTGATATCTCTACTTACTTAGTGTTGACCTCATTTTATTTACTTGCACGTATAGCTTATGGCATTAAATATGGATTTTTACCATTTGTCAAGATTACCTCTTTATAAAAACATTCAGCATTTGCCCCCAGCATATCTCAAGCTGATAATTTAAAGAAAAAAGTTGCAAAATTTTTTTTTCCAGAAGGTTAATCTGTTTCAACACCAGGCCTTTCTAAATGTAAAATTAGGAAAAAAAATACCAAAACATGCATAATCCTAACCTAAATTTAGATGACTATTAAATGCCTGTGTCTGTATTTTGATTTGTTCTGATCAGATTTATGTGTTAAAAGTAAACCATGAGGGGAAATAAACTCTAGCTATTTTTTTTTTTTTTTTAGCTGGGGGAGGGTGTGCTTGGACTTAAACCTAGGGCTTGCATATGTTTGCATGTGCTCTCTATTAAGCTACACTTCTAGCCTATATGGTGTCATCCCCCGCCCCCATGAAGTCTCACTGTGTTGCCTAGACTGGCCTCAAACTCAAGTGATTCTCCTGCCTCAGCCTCCCAGGTACGTGGGACTGCAGGAACGTTCCATTCTGCCTGCCTCTACATTATTCCAAAATTAGCACTTAGGGCATCAGTTATGCCTTTTGGGGAAACTGAACTGAGTCAGCTATTGAGAAAATCCCAAGACAGCTGTATGCAGTATGCAAACATCAAATGTAACATAAGGTGGTGTTTTGTTTTGTGTTGAGAATGGTACCCAGGCTTTTTGTGCTGTCAGTAAGCCCCAGTCCAATATAAGCATTTTCCTTTTAATATTTTTGATGTTGATGGACCTTTTATTTTATTCATTTATTTATATGTGATGCTGAGGATTGAACCCAGGCCTCACTATTGTGAGGCAAGCACTGTACCACTGAGCCACTACCCCAGCCCAATATAAGTGTTTTCTAAGGCACACTTGCTAGAATAATGTCCCACAAGGAGTTTTGCATGGTGCCATTGTGTACTTTCTTGGCCTAGGTACCTCCCATGTGTCTCCTTGCTTTGTTGGCATCAGGGTGAGAATTGGAGGATGGCTGTGTCCTGCCCACTGCTAATGACCAGCTCATGGAGTGCCTTATTTGTTTATATTGCAGACTCTCTGATGGAGAAATGATTTTATAACCTTCTTTTATAACCTTGGTCAATTTCAATTGAAGCTTGGAAAACCAGCTTTAGAGAAGATCCTTTGGTCAAATCCTTTTAGACTGAAAAGTTAAAAATATTCTCTGCTTTTACTTTTTGTTGTACCACAAAAAGCACAAAGTTCGACTTTAGCCTTATGTTTTATTAACAGTCATCTGTACAAGACACTTTGAACTCCCTTGTAGATAATCTTTTATGAAGGTTTTTGAGAAGGCTGCTTTCCATCTACCTCAGTTTTTAGAAAGAAGAAGGAAATGAGCACATCTTTTTATTTTGGCTATTTGCTGTGAGAGAGGGAATTTTAAAGAAAAAGGTGCATGCCTGCAGTTTCCTCTAGAGGGTTCCGCCTGTTCTCGAAGCAGGAGTCCACGTGGCGTCTCGGTCTCCCTGGGATGACACTGTTTTATGTTCTTTCTTGCTGTGGAGGAGACATAGCCAGAAGCAGCATTCTCTTAGATAAATTGCTTCTTCCTTTGTAAAAGAAAGATAAAACTATTCACCTTCCATGGAGGCTGCAGGATTGCATGAGACATGAAAGGACTTGATATTCTAGAACTCAGTTGATGTCCAGTGTTTTCTTTTCTGAAAATATGGGGGGTGAGGAGAGGGCAAGGAGGACTGGGAAGATAAGATGTTGGTCAAAGGATATAGAATTTCATCAAGAGTAAGTCAAGAGTTCTGTTGTTCATCACTGTGACTGTAATTAATAGCTATGTATTGTCAACTTGAAAATTGCTGAAAGAGTAGATTTTAAGGGTTCTCACCACAAGAAAAATGTATGTGAAGCAATGCATGTGTAATTAGCTTGCTCTAGCTCTTCCACAGTGTAAACATATTTCAGAACATCATATTGTACATCATAAATGTATGCAATTGTTATGTGTTAGTTAAAAATAATTATAAATAGAAGAGGATCTAACATTCTAAGGGACTGAAAAAAGTAGTTGTACTCAGGGCTGGAGTGTAGCACAGTAGTAGGGCACTTGCCTAGCATGTGCGAGGCCCTGGCTGGATTCTTAGCACTGAAAAACTGTGTGTGACATGGGCATGTGTTTTTAGTTTAATGATATAGAAGAAAAGGTTGTAACCAGTATGGTCATAAACTTGGAGCTCAGCAGCAACAAATAACAACATTTATTTAAACTGTCTAATTTTGCTTGTTCTTGCTCTTGAATGTTTGCTTATGAAATTCAGATGAATTGGTTCAGATTAATGTATAATGAAAGCAGGAGTGCTTTGATGTGGAGCATTCAGAAAAGTTCTGTTATTCCAATGACTCCAATGCAGAAGTTTGTGGGAGGTTGTGGATGTGCATACAGAGCATTGCTGGAGAGGGAGAGGAACCCCATGAAACCTGAAGTAAAGCCTGCTGCAAAGCAGTCAAATTTGGCAGCAAATTGGGGTCTTCTTTTCTTTTCTTTCTTTCTTTTTCTTTTTCTTTTTGGATACAGAGAGTTGAACTCAAGGACACTTAATCATTGATCCACATCCCCAGCCCTTTTTATATATTTTTTGAGACAGTCTTGTTGAATTGCTCAGGACCTCATTAAGTTGCTGAGGCAGATTTTGAACTCATATTCCTCCTGCCTTAGACTCCCAAGCCACTGGGATTACAGGTGTGTACCACCATGCCCAGCAGAGGAAAGCATATTCTGATTTTGTTGGATTAAATGTTCTGTAGATATCTGTTAAGTCCATGGTGAACTTCAGGAAAATGCTGTGAATCTAGTCTTTCCTTATATTATGGGCAGTGTGGGAAACCAGGTGGGTGGTATGTACTTAGTGGAGTACTCTCAGAGGGCAGTCCCTCCACGTGGACAGGAGCAAGCGGTGCCAGTATACGATGCCAATAAAGTGCCTTTTATAAGGAATGGCAGCTTAGAAGTTCTCTTAAAACATTCCATAATTGTCTTTTTTTCTTGCTTTTTTGTTGTTACTTATTTTTTTTGGTGCAGGGGGTTGTACCCAGGGCCTCACTCATGCTAAGCACACACTCTACCGCCGAGCTGTATCTTGAGCTCCCTAATTTATCATAATTTAAAAGAATTTGTTGCAGAATTGGGCTGTGAATGAGAAGACACCTGCCCTGTGTGCCAGGCGCACTCACAGGGTTAAGCCTGTTGTTGGCGAGGCCGTGTGGGTTAGGGGGCTGTAGAGGGAATCAGGTGGCTGTTTGTAGCCCTTCCAGGAACCCCTGGTGATGCCAGAGCCCCTGATGGGCAGGCAGGATTCGCCGGTTAACAGAGGTGGGGTCCTTCTGCCTACTGGCAGCTCTCCCAAGAGCTTGGAAGTCATTACTCTTCAATTTTATATTGACGATGCTTGAATAAAGGGGTAACACTATTTTCTTTTTTTTTTTTTTGAGATAAAGGAAAAAGAAGGTTTTTTACTTTGCTAGCAAAGGAGAAACATAGGAGATTCCTGTCCCAAAGGCTGTGATTCTGGGCTGGAGATGTGGCTCAGCGGTAGCGCGCTCGCCTGGCATGCGTGCGGCCCGGGTTCGATCCTCAGCACCACATACCAACAAAGATGTTGTGTCCGCCGAGAACTAAAAAATAAATATTAAAAATTCTCTCTCTCTCTCTCTCTCCTCTCTCACTCTCTCTTTAAAAAAAAAAAAAAAAAAAGGCTGTAATTCTGCTCATCAAGGGCAAAAGGGGGCTTTTAAAGAGATGACTCAAAGGCTACATTCCATGTGTTCTTTGTCAAGAATTGTAATTCACTTGTTAATTTTGGTAGATAGTGATTTCTGAGATCTTCTGGTGCCATCCCCAAAGTCTGGATTACTTCCTATGGTGGGTGTGTGCTCAGGGACAGATAAATTTGCCTAGGATGGGGAAGAAAGGGAATCTTATTTCCCCTGAGATTAGGGAAGGGGAGTGATTAGAGAGGAGCAGGGAGAGAGAAAGAGAAAGAAACACGTTCATTTAAAAATCAGTTGTAGTGGCCAAACAGCAAGGGTTAATAATACTCAAAGCATAAAATGGACACTGTTGCATTTCCCCACTGTCCATTTCTACATTCCATTTCTATGGAAAAATGGATGATGACATCTCCAAACTGCTTCCTGCTGAAAGGGGGCAAAGTTGCGGGAAGTGACCCAAAGTCTTTGTTCTCTGTCAAGTGGAGCATGGACAGCTCAGGGCATTCAGCATCAAAGAAGTCCAGAGGTCCACAGTGGCAGATGGCAGGCGACTGGACAAGGCACACATAGGGCAGGGATCATACAGATAACTAAAGTTATCATGACTTTCCTGAGTTCAGTTTCCTTTTTCTCAAGGTGGACCATGATAGAGCAACCTTACTGTTGGGGAGAGAAGGTGGGAGTTCCCAGAAGCAAAAGGGAGTTTCAGCAGCTACTGGGATGGTCACTCAGTCCCTCCCTTTACTCACAGGAAACAGTTCCTCTGGTTCAACCCAAGGCAAACTCACCCGCCTCCTAACTCTCCTGCAGTTGACTCTCAACAATTTCGCCACCACCATGAATCCTCAGCATGGAAGTGGGGTTCCTTGGAAAGCCAGGCCTACCCAAGAAAGCTGGAGTGGGCGCTGCTCTTGGGTCCCATCTGGGGTGCCAAATTTATTGCCAAAAGCTCAGTACTTGTTCTGATACCAACCCAACAACAAGGACGCGGTTTTGAGAAAAAGGAAAAAGGAGGTTTATTGCTTTGCTAGCACAGGAGGAACACAGGGGACTCTTGTCCTAGCCTTTTAAAATCTGATGACCTCCGCCCCCAGCTTTCATCTCAAGTGGATCTGGAACCTGTCCAAGGGAGCATGGCTAACTGTGAGCTACTGGACGTAGGCCTGGGGCTGCTGAGGTACTTATTCATCATAAGGAGCTTGGGACATGAGCTTTTTAATAAAAATGGGGGCTGTTTTGAGCCTTTCCAGATTGTGCAAATTTTGGAGTTAGGTGTCATAGCACAGATGCTGACAGTAGCCCTAGGTCCAGAAGGCCTGAAGCTAGTTTCTCTCTAGTTCACCAAATGCATTTTCCTCTAGTACACAGGTGTGTTTTATCCTTGTGTACCTGAACCAAAGCCTTGCCTTTTGCCTCAGTCATGTTCATGTCACTTCCCATTCCCCAGTCTACTCAGATAAAAAGAATATTTAAGAATAGACTTGATTTGGTTGCCGGGGAAGTTGTTAGTACTCTTATTTTCATAAAGGGAAAAAACTCAGGGAATGTTGGGACAGTGAATTCTTGTGCCTTAGATCAGGTTTTCAAGACTGGACTCTGGTGCTTATTCTGGGACTTTTTAGGAAAGGAATTGTTTACCCCAGGTCTACAACCCCATATCTCATTTCTGCCTTGTAGTCTTTTGTGTGTGTGTGGTGCTAGGATCGACTGCAGGGCCTCACACATGCCAAGCGAGTACTTTACTCCTGTGCTGTGCACCCTGGCCCCTCTTCTGCACTATCTTGACTGCTGAAAGATTTACCAGGTGAGCACCTTCTGTGACTTCATCAAAAGACTGCTTTCCTAAGAAACCTTCAGGGCACCCCCAGCATCCTCCATTTGATAAGCTAGTCCTGCGGGCACTCTGGGGCTGTCCTTGTCTGAGCTCTTATAGTCCAATATTTGTTCTGTCTACTTTAAAATGAATTTCCCTCTGGCTAACCTTATCATTATACTAAAAAAGTCATTTGTTGAGGTGGCAAGAAATTAGTCTACCCCTGAATGTATTTAAGCAGCTTGCCTTTTCCATAGTAGGGTGTTATGTAGTGTCTTGTGGCCAATGTAACAAATTACTGCAAACTCAGTGGCTTAAAACAGCAGAGGTTTATTCTCTCACAATCTGGAGACCAGAGCTCCAAATTAAGCTGTCAGCAGAGCTGCTCTCCCCACCCCCAAGGCCCCCTCTCACTTCTGGTGGATGCTGGCTTTCCTCAGTGCTCCTCTACTTGGGGTTGCACTGCCACCTTCTCCTGTGTGTGTCCTGTCTTCTTTTGTTTCTCTTAAAAGGACACTTGTGATGGTATTTAATGTTCATTTAATTTAATAACATCTACTAAGACTCCTCTTCCAAATAAGACTATGTTCATAGATTCAGAGGATTGGAACGTGGGTGTGTGTTTTTGGAGGCCACCTTTCAGCCCATTGTAGGCACATTAATGGTGGGGTTGGCATTCTTAGGCATTCCTAGCCTTGCATTGGTCCTGACAGGGAGAAGTTGGGCCATGGTTATTTTCAAGGTTATTTAGCTTTTAATTTGTAACAGTCAAGCATTAGTGATGTACTCTTAAGAAATTTAGTAACTTAGCCATTGATTACCTTCCACTATGCAGAATCTGTCACCTGCACTGACTGTAATTTCTGACACAGCCTTCACAGGCAGGGGATGCTGTCTGCGTTTCAAAGCAGAGACATCTTCCTAGGGCCCCAAGAGTGGCAGAGTCAGGGACAACCCAGGTCTGTCCTTGCTGAGACTGTGTTCTTCTGCCACAGCACACAGGCTCTGGAAGAGGCAGTGCTACCATTGGTTGTGTCCTTTCTTATAAGACAGTTTTAATCTCTCTGGAAGATTTCCTTTTCTTCTGTCTTTGGCTTCAGTGGCAATTCTAAAAGGTGTTGAATTTGACCATCGGGTTGTGTGGGGCTGGTCTCCTCTATCTGATATTTAACAGCTTGTGGTTTACAGGCCCTGTAGATGCTACCTTTATATACTGCTTCATTTAACATTTTTATTGGATGTAATTTGATATGGCTCATTTGATGGAGAAGGTTCCAATGGGCTGTTTGTTAGTTTTCTTTCTTTTCTTTTTTTTCCCTACCCTTGTTCCTACTGCTGATTCTGTTTAAGAAAGGATGCAAACTGGCTTCTGGACAAATGTTGGGTAACGCTCTATTTGTCAAAACAGCAAGTGGCTGGGTTGAAAATTGTATCCCCCCAACCTGAGTGAAATTAAAATAAGTGATGCTACAGTGATTCTCTTCTGGCCAGTGGTTATCCTTACTCTGCACAGGAGTTCCAGTGAGCAAAATAAATGAGCTTATTTTATAAGAGATGTTTGCATGCTTCCTACCCTGAAGGTAAAATTAGTTTTTTATAGCACATAAATATGTATAATGATGAGCCCTCGCATACGAGTTTCTTATGAAGTACTTTTACTGCTGTGCCCTGGAAGAAACACCAAGACTGTTTGCAAGTATAGTAGAGCCAGTAGCCAGGGAAGGTTTCTATTCTCTATTGGAAGGTTTGGAATTAGGGTGAGCAGCATATTGATTCATTACTCAAATTGTGTTGGGATTAAATTGCCTTCAGCATTTCTGTATCCCAGTCTTCAGTGGTATGAGAGGGCACAGTTTTACTTGGAGACCTCTTTATTTTTGAGATAAAACAGCAGTATAGTCTTGATAGAAGTAGAAAGTGGATGAACAAAAGCAAGAAAAACTTTTTTTTTTTTTTCCTGTCACTCAGAATTGAATCCAGAGCCTCGTGCATTCTAGGCAGGTGCTTTGCCACTGAGCTATAACCAGTCCTTTTTACTTTTTTTTTTTTTTTTTTTAAGATTTTGAGACAGGGTCTTGCTAAGTTGCCCCAGCTGGGCTCAAATTTGTGAACCTCCTGCCTCAGACTCCCACAGAGCTGGGATCATAGGCATGCATCACTATACCTGATGACAAAAGCAAGTTTTTACTTGGGGAGTGAAATACTGTTTTTACGAGAAAGAAAAAAGAAATTGGGAACTTCAGGGTCTTGCTTTTGGTATGGAGAAAGACCAAAAGAAATACTGTGCTTTATTAAGACATGTCATGACATTAGAAGTGTTTCTGAATTATTCAGACCTGTGATCATGTGTACACATCTGACGTTACATAAAATAAGATTATGTCGAGAGACCCCCCTGAGTGTCTCTCACCCTTTAGCTGCACTGATTCCCTAGTTTTTCCGATGGTGACCCTCGTGTGGGGGCAGTTGTGATGGGGAAGCCCAGTGCCCAGCCAGCACCTCTTTTGCACTGCAGATAGGACAAGGTTGTCCTTTAATGTGTGACCACGTGGCTCTCTGCACAGCCTGTTGTTCCCACTGCCTTGAAAATTCACTCTACCCACATCCCTTTCCCAGACTGCAGCCTCCCCTCTTCCGTCTGGGCTCTGTGCCATCACATGAAGCTGTAATTTAATGAGTCCTTAGAACATTAAAAAAGAATGTTTCTGGGATCTTCGATTTTGTCCTGAGCTCTTGCTTCATTTGTACACCCTAGGAGTGTGGGTGGTTATTCAGATGAATATCCTTGTCCCTGCCACTCCTGCTAGACTCAGGGCTCATCATTTACCTGGAGGCTTTGGAAAACAGTTCAGATTAAAAGCTGGAGATATGGAGAGTTCCTAGTAGAGAGAAGGGAGAAGGCAGCACCCACTTGCATAGGGCTAGGGTGGGAGCTGGGGTCTGCATCCTACTCCATCCCCCTCGCCTCCTGTCCTGGTGGCCAAGGGCAGGCCACTGAACATGGAAAAACCTGCCACTGTATTCCTCGTGTAAAGGGACCCCTGCTTCCCTGCCTGTCCTCCAGACCTCAGAGGGTCACGTAAGGCAGAACAGGCAGTGGTAAGTATTATCATTTTAGTCATGAAGTTGGTACTTAAAAAAATTATTTTCCACATTAAAACACAAAATGTCCACTCAATTCCTCAGCCAAAAAGAAAAAAATGCTGTCATTTTAGTGTATATCCTACTATTCTTGGTGTCTATTTCATTTGAGATCAGTGTTCCTCATTTGCCTTATATTTCATTTATTTTGAGATTGTTTTTGCTGTGTTGCCTGGGCTGGTCTCAAATGCATAATCTCAAGTGATCCTCCTGCCTCAGCCTCCTGAGTAGCTGCGACCACAGCCATTCACCACCAAGCCCAGCTATTGTTCCTCATTTACCAATTAAGATTATACTAGTCATGTAAATTTGTAACTTAAAGATATATAATGAGGGCTGGGGTTGTGGCTCAGTGGTAGAGCACTTGCCTAGCATATATGAGGCACTGGGTTTGATTATCAGCACTGTATCCAAATAAGTAAAATAAAGGTGCATCGACAACTAAAAAAAAGTATTTTAAAAGTATATATATGTGTGAGTGTGTATATATGTATGTATGTGTATATATATAAAATGAAGAGTTCAAAGGACATTAAAACTAGTGGTCAGTATCATTCAGACAGCCGTCCTTGCCCTGTCAGGTGGATCTGCATGGTTTCCTCACACTTGTCCCTGGGTAGTTGGGCCTCTTGTCAGTTTGCCCTTCCACACGTGGCATTCTCTCCAGTGCTTGGCAGGACTGGGTTTTGTTTTTGAAGAGATAGAGGCTTGCTGTGTTGCCCTGGCTGGCCTTGAACGCCTGGGCTCAAGCAGATCCTCCTGCCTCAACCTCCCACGTAGCTGGGACCACATACAGGTGCTCGTCGCTGTGCCCAGCTTGTGAACTACTTTTTAATATGGCCACCAGCACACCTCTTTCATTCATAGTCTTCCTCTGCCTTCAGTTGCTGTACTGGAAAGCCTGCTGCTTCAAGAGGACATTAAATATTTTCCTTCATTTCTGAATAAAATCAGTGATTTAGAGTGTAGATTTGGTAATGCAGCATTTTGAACAACCTAGTGCTCTTTAGCTCCCAGAGATTTAATTCTGCATTCAGAGTGTGAGTAACCTTCAGGACTTCTTGCATGCATTTTTGATTATCACATTCATGGTTTTGTTTTTTGAGCATGGCTGCATAAAATGGGTTAATACTGATATTATTTTGCAATCTTTTTTGTATTCACTGGACAACTAGGGAATGGTTCAGATAAGCCATAGTCCAAGGCAAGCTCTTGTGTCATCAGAGAATAACTTTTGATCTGAGTATACTCCTTAGAGCAGCTAGTGTGTTGTGCAGTTTCCGTGTGTTGAAGCTTGTTGGGAAGGTTGGAGAGTTATGTCAAGGGTCATAAGTATTTGATTCTTTGTATTACATGTGTTGGTTTGCCACTTTTCATTGCTGCTGCATTGGTGGCTAAATCTTAATTTGTAGCCAATTCACAGAAGGAAGTTCTAATGAGATGTCAGGAGTCATTTGAGTTATCTTTATTTTTTTATTTTTATTTTTTTGCTTCTTCAAAACGAGAATGACAGCTGTCAGCAATAATTTCCCCCAGATTATCTCTTGCAGAGAATCTAATTGCTTGTCACCGTGTGACCTCCTGGTTTTAGGGAGTGGTAGAGCCTTGTGTTACTGCTTCCTGGATTTTGAGGTTGTCCTTGTTATTTGTTTTAATTGTTTTTTTTTTTTTGCTTTTCTAAGACAAAATCATTTAATATAAACAAACTATTAAGGCAAATTATTTTGGAGAAGTCAGTACAAGTCATTATGCAGCTGTCTGCAGAATCCGATGGTAATTAACAGCACAGCATTGAACATAGTTTTTGTGTTAAATAGTATTTCTCAGACCAGAGTTTGAGTTGGTAACTCTTGAATGAGACCTGGGAATGTGCATCTCTAATAAGTGTCCAGGTGATGCTATTGCTGTTGGGGAACCACATTTTAATAATGGTTCAAGCTTATCCTGAGAAGTTCTATATCTGAATTGAAAATTTTCAATGCCTAGTGAGCATTCTTAGATAGTCTGAGACACAGTGTCATACTGCTCTGGTTGCAGAAGAGTTTGGAGGGTCACTTTCTGTGAGTGCCATGTAGCATATTGGCAACAGAGATGAGGTGATTCTTTGGAAGTAATGATATTGTGTGGCTTACTAAGAGACAGAGCTGAAGTTATCCAGCATGCTAAGCAAGAGCCCCTGAAGTATGCAGTGCTTTACCCTTGAATCTTTTCAGACTCATCTGCAAACCATAATATCTAGTGTTGCCAGGAGTACACTCTTAGAATTTTTTTAAAAAATGACAAATTTGAGCCAGACCATGGTGCATGCATGTAATCTCAGTGATTTGGGAGGCTGAGGCAGGACGATCACAAGTTTGAGGCTAACCTGGACAATTCAGCAAGATCATGTCAGAAAATAAAAAGGGCTGGGGTGTAGCTTAATGGTAGAGTACCTTCCTAGCATGCCCAAGGTCAGGAGTTTAATCCACAGTACTGCAGAGAAAACCTGACAGATTCCACAGTGTTTGCTTTCTGGCATCTAGAATGTAAGCTTTGTTGCATGGTGTCTGAGGATAGAATTCTGATGTAAAATTGGCCTCTGTATCAAATGGGAATTTTAATTTTAGTCTTCAGTGGAGTCAAATAACCTTTAGAGGTTAGGCAGGAAAATGGTATTTCATCAGAAAGCTTTCAGGAATGTAGCAGTACTCCCTCACACTCTTGATTGAGTGTCATGACTATATTATAGCCATCTTGAATCTGCAGGAAAATAGAAATAGTGTTTCCTGCACATGCTGGTGTGAGGATCTTTTTAATGTCTGCAGATGAATGGCCTTCCAGGAAAGTGTTCTTGGTATGGTTCACTGTGAAGGAGCACCCTACTGTGTGTTATCGCCTTTCTGCCTGCCCAGTGCATCTCCTCTTACATTAAGATGAAAACTGTTGAGTTCCCATTCCATGTTTGATAAAGTACTTGTATCAAATCATTCCAGAGTCAGTGCAGGCTCTTTGACAGTAGTTTGGATGAGGGATGCTTGCTTGAAAGGTGTTAATGTTCCTTCCAAAGGGCAGTGATGGCACCACAGCGATGCTTGCTTGCAGCATGGCAGGAGGAGGTGGGAGGGTGCTGGGGAAGTTTACTTTGGTTCAGTTCCGCAGACGCCCAGCTACAGTTTTAGAGTCAGTTTCACAATTGCATGGCTCTTTCCAGAGCTGCAGTCTGCCAAGTCACACTAAGAGTTGGTTTCTGTGTTATTCCAGGGGCTGAGGCTGTGCATTTCTCCCCGAAACCCAGACATGAAGTTGGAGTCATGGGGGAGACTGAGAAGTACTATTAATAATTCACTGGAAAGGGGTTTTGTCTAAAGTATTGAGAAAATAAACACCACAGGGTAGGATTAACTAAACTTTTTGAAAAGATATTTTGGTTATGTTACCTGAGAGTGAATTTTTATTTAAATCAGAGGTCCTATTTAAAATTTATATGAACTATTACAGGACAAATAGCCTACATGTATATTGCTTGACAAAAGATCACTCAGAAAAATTTTTTAAGCATTTTCACAGTGAGAGAAACTAGAGAAGCCCCCTTTCAAAGGTAGTCTGTAGTTGTATTTGTAGGAAAGTGGGTTTTTAGAACTCATTATTGAGGTCCCATGAACTTTAGAAGTAAAACAAACAAACAAAAAAAAACAAAAAGCCAGGCATGGTGATGCATGCCTGTGACCCCAGTGACTTGGGAGTCTGAGGCAAGAGGATCTCAAGATTGAGGCCAGCCTCAGTAATTTAGCAAGACCTTGTCTCAAAAAGAAAAATAAAAAGGACTGGGGATGTAGCTCAGTGGTAAAGAACCCCTGGTTGCAGTTGCCAGTACAAATATATATATATATAATTGCAGACTCAGCTTGTGGTTTAACTTTGTATTATTCTCTCTTAAAACCAGGTGAGATAGTGCACAGGATACACAGGATTAATCCAAATGGCATTTTCAGTAGGCTTTTTCTGAGGACATCTGTAGTAACTTCCTCAGTTCTGGTAGCCTTAATTTTCCTTAAAAAATCAATAGTAGCAAATGAGTTGGGAAGTGGTGCACTCATGTAATCCCCACTACCCAGGAGGCTGGGGCAGTAGGGTTTTAAGTTCAAGGCCAGCCTGGTCAACTTAGCAAGACCCTATCTCAAAAAACAAAAAGGGCTGGGGATGTAGTTCAGTGGTGGAGCACCCCTGGGTTCAATCCCTATAAAGAAAAAAGAATAAAAAGTAGTAAATGAAATTTGTGTGTGTGTGTGTGTGTATGTATATGTTGTTTTCTTTTTCTTCCTTTTAGTTTTGTGCTTTAAAATTATTTTTTAAATGTTGATGAACTTTTATTTTATTCATTTGTATGTGGTGCTGAGAAGTGAACCCAGTGCCTCACACATGCCAGGCAACCACTGAGACATAACCCAGCCCCTAGTTTTGTGCTTTTTAAAAACTTTAAATTGTACCCTGAGTTATTTGTGTGTTGTTGAGGTTTTCATAGTTGTTTTCCTTTTTTGTAGTTTTTTGATTCTTTATTATGTTGAAAATTTAAACCGCAACTTACCTTGCATATTATTGAAGTTGATTTTGATTACTTGTGTATTGAATATCGTAACAATGAATACCTTGTTGGTTAAACATTTATTCTTCTCTTGAAATCAGGGTAAATTTTAAATATTATTTTTAGGTGCTAGATAAGTTTCATTAACTTTGTGTGTGTGTGTGGTGCTGGGGACCAGACCAGGGCCTCAAGCATGCTGTGGAAGTGCCCTACTACTGAGTGCCCTACCACATTATATGATGTTTAAAATAAATTTTTTAAATTTATTTTTTCTTGTTTTTAGTTTTAGAATTTGGGAACTATCTCTAAATTTGCTAATTGAAGAATTGGAAATTATATGAAGCATAAAATTATTGAGCCTCCTAACTTAGGCATAACTTCCCAGGTCCTGGTGGGCTGTAATAATGTAATAATAGGTACTTATTGTATTTTATTGTTTTCTGACATTGTAAATAGTGTTGATTAAATTGGACAAAACAGCTTACAAAAGCAGAATAGTACACTTTATCTTAAATTAGTGAACTAAAAATAAATTTGGTTTCTTGGCCATGGGATTTGGTTTATTAAATTATAGGCCATAGAAGCTCTCAAGCCACGAACTACTATGACAATTTTTTTTTTTTTCTGATATCAACAGAAGAGTGTTGTTTATGCTGATGGTTCCATTTGTAAACTAGATCATACCCTGCTTGGCTTTTGAATGCCTGGTAATAATGTGCCTTAATTGCAGCGCAGTGAAGCCAGACTAATTGCTGTTGGGCACTTGGGTTGCCTTTTTAATTGGCTGTATAATGTAGTCTCTACCAGAAACACACAATGTATGGTTATTCAAGTAAAACTTGTGAAAATCATCTCACATACAACCAAATGTCCATAATCTTGCAAATAGAGAAATTGAATGATATTATAGAAAGTTGTAATTAACAAGTATTCTTTTTAAAGTGCCTTTGTATCCATTTTGGAAGATATACATAAACAGACTGCTATGGTTTGTATTACTATGACAGTTTTCTTTACAAGAATTGTTTTGCTTTGAACTTTTATTATGTTTTAAATGATAATAATGATGTGGGCTTTTGAGACGTTCACTTACTTCAGACTCTGCGGTTTACCCAGAGAAGATTAGTATGTATCCAGTGACTTTTGCATTTCATTAAAAGAGAAAAAGAAAAGAAATTGATGCTATAATTCTGTTCTCAGCTCACAAACACCATTTATGAGTGTTGCCTTTATAATTTGTAGGAACAGGTATTCATGAGTTGGTAAGATGTTTTATATTTATTTTCTTGCTGTTTCTCTGAACTAACAAGTCAGCTCTGTACAGAGCTTTTTTTTTTAGCCTTTTGTTGACTCATTTCACTCATTTAAACTGATACTTACTGAGCAACAACAGAGGGCCAGAAACTGTTGTAGGTTTGGGATGCTGCAGTTCATTGGTGTTTTTCCTACTTATTTATTTTTGGCACTGGGAATTGAACCTAGGGGTGCCTTACTGTTGAGCTGCATGCCAAGCCCTTTTTAGTTTTTACTTTAGACAGGGTCTCGCTAAGTTGCTGAGGCTGCCCTGCAACTTGAGATCTCCCTGCCTTAGCCTCTCGGGTCAGTGGAATTACAGGCGTGCTCCCTGCACCTGGCTTGTTTGTCCTATTTATGATAAAGTTTAACCCAAGGGAAGAGAGAATCTCTGAATTGAATTTTAAGGTTCTAAAAATTACTTTAGAAACAGAACAATATAATCAAGGGCTTCTACTAAGACATTTAATAGATGCCTCTATGCTTTTTTTAAGAAATTAGTTCATTACCTATTTTTATCTTCTCTTTATAGATTGTTTCTTATGAGGGTCATGGATATCCCCTATCTAAACCTGGAAGGACCAGACTGTGAGTTAATTTTAATTTTCTCATTGTTTCTGTGCACTTACGTGTGTGGTCTGAAGGAGGAACAGGAAATATATTACTGAAGGAAGAGCTTTTTTCGCTTAAACATGGGCAGTGATTTTGTGGTTGATATGAATAGTATGCTTAAGTTAATGGGACCCTGGGGGTCATCTCTTATTTACATTTTCTAGTCTATGCATGAGTTGATTTTTTTTAAAAAAATCGTTGCTTCATTATTTCATTTTCCCTTAGAATTCTAGTTTTGTCATTTCTTATAAATATTTATAATAGATTTTAAGTTATTCTATCTATGTCAGTAAACTTTTAAAATTTCTGTTTTCCAATTACTTGAGTAGGTATGTGTTTAAATGTAGTGGGTTAATGGGGTAGGTGGCTTGTTAAAAACTGTTATAAAGACTTGAAGGGTGTATCTTAGTGTGTGTGACACCCTGGGTTCCATCCCCTGCACCAGGAAAAAAAAAAGAAATTAAAAAAAACACCTCAAAAATCCAATCTGGTTGAAGGGGTAATTGCCGCTACTTTTCTTCTGCTTTTCTCTTTTATTCTATTTGCCCTTTTTTTGAACCTAAGAGCGTTTTACCACCAACCTACATCTCCAGTCCATTTTTTTTTTAATTTTAAATTTTGAGACAGGGCCCCTCTAAGTTGCTGAGTGTCTCACTAAGTTGCTGAAGCTGGCTTTGTACTTTAGATTCTCCTGTGTCAAAATCATTGGGATTATAGGTGCAAGCCACTGTACCAGCCCATTGCTTTTTTTCCTAGTCTTAGTTTATTTGCTTTAATTCATGGATGAATGTACTTGGTGCTCATATTGTTGTGATGATATTGCATCACTCTGCCATTGTGTTGACCTCCACGTTAGCTTGCTAGTCTCACAGCAGTTCTGTAAGCTAAATTTCATCACCCTGGTTCGTAGCCAGGAGTGGCCAGAGTTGCACAGGTGAAGTGATGGGTCTGGGATTAGAACAGAGTGTCCTGTGTCAACACTGCCTCTGCTTAAAAGTGATCAGTTCATTTAGTTGGGACAGTACATTATTATTTTTTAAAAACTAAATGAACATGTGGACAGCTAGATTAAAAGGAAGAAGTTAAAAGTATGGGGAAACTTCTAGAACAGAGTCTCCTTTCCTCCCCTTTCCAATATCTCCACAAGAACTTCTTGAAAAAAGGAGATAGTTCTGCATAGAGTTGGTCATCAAATTGTAGTGGGCTGTATTGGTCTAGCTTGTGACAGCAGTGTCCTGCCAAAGCTAAGCATACGTGAGGAGTTATTTGGAAATCATGAGGCATTCATAGCAGTTCCACTTTCTTTATCAGAGAATCCCTGGTTTACTTGATCACTTTTCAACTATCAATCTTTAATCATGTATTTGTCTTGTA
Source organism: Urocitellus parryii (assembly GCF_045843805.1). Lineage (NCBI taxonomy): Eukaryota > Metazoa > Chordata > Mammalia > Rodentia > Sciuridae > Urocitellus > Urocitellus parryii. The sequence goes on along the minus strand of NC_135539.1, from coordinate 10,958,341 downwards.
GTACAACCTAAACGTGATCATGTTCTCCATGTGACGTTCCCCAAAGAATGGAAAACCAGTGACCTTTACCAGCTTTTCAGTGCCTTTGGTAAGTGAAACACAGTGCAGATGCACATCTTAGGATCTTGCTATTCTTTCAGTGTAGGTGGTCAGAGGTAGATAGATAGTTTTATCTTGGGCATGAAAGAATGTAAATTCACAAGGTTTTAATTTCACTCATGGAAATTTTTTTGTGCTAATGTGATCTGAGGAGCTAATATGTTGTGCTAACATTAATCTGATATGATATGAGAGATTAATATGTGCAAATATGATCGTGGATTAATAGCATTCACTTTCCATTAGGATCCAGTAGGATCTACAAGACACCATTTTTATGACTGCCAGTACTACTGACTAGAGAACACAAATGTAGATAGAGAGTAAATAATTCTGAAGATTAAATTCAGAGAGAATGTTTGTTTCATAAGGTCAGGCAGTCTCTGTTTGAGATTATAATTAAAGCAACCAACTCAGAAAGATGCTTTTCACATATTTTTCAAAAATAAAGTATGTAGAGTTTTAAGGTTTTCTTATTTGTTTTTACTTATAAGAGGTAATATATGCTTGCTTTAGAAAGTACAGAAAAACATAGAAGGAAAAATAAAGCGTTCAGTGGTGATCACATGGTGGTATCAAGATTTCCATACATAGTTTTTTAAAAATAGTGTCAGCTGTACAGGAATTCTAATTTGGTTGCCTGAGCTAACCAAGATATGGGTTATCTATGAAGGAGGGCAGGTCTTTCCTTTTTATCAGGTCATGTGATTAAGTTAATTTGAGTAGTCTTCTGGTTAGGGTTTGTAAAGACTGTTCTGATTGTAAGCTATACCTCTTTATCTTAAGAAGTTAAGTTATTTAAGCTATCATCCTCTATAGAAATCGTAGATAAGGGCTGGGGTTGTGGCTCAGTGGTAGAGTGCTCGCCTACCAAGCACAAGGCACTGGATTCGATCCTCAGCCACATAAATGTAAAATAAAGATATGGTGTCCACCTAAAACTAAAAATAAATAAATATTTAGAAAAAAAGTCTTAGATAAAATGAGAGCTGCAAAAAGCTAAGAAAGTAAGACTGGTAACTGTTGATGCATTTCCTCAAGGATAGTATGCAGACATTTAAAAAATATTTTTCAAATATTAAAGATGGTAAGTTGTTTACATTTTAACCCTTAGAGTAAAAAGCTATACAAAATAGAATTCCTGTATAGCTGACACTATTTTTTTTAAAAAACTATGTATAGAAATCTTGATACCACCATGTGATCACCACTGAACACTTTATTTTTCCTTCTATGCTTTTCTGTATTTTCTAAAGCAAGCATATATTACCCCTCCCTCTCCCTCTCTCTCTCTCTCTCTCTCTCTCTCTCTCTCTCTCTTTTAGTTATAGTTGCACACAATACCTTTATTTATATGTGGTGCTGAGGATTGAACCCAGGGCCTTGCACATGCTAGGTGAGCGTTCTCCCACTGAGCCATGATCCCAGCCCCATATTACCTCTTACAAGTAAAAACAAATAAGAAAACTTTAAAACTTTACATACTTTATTTTTTGAAAAATATGTGAAAGGCATCTTTTCTGGAAAATTATCCTGCTCTTTGAAGGTAGTCTAGATATTCTCTGAAATCCTAGTTGCCTTTTAATTTAAATACAGATTAAAAATGCAGTTGAATTTCAAGGCTCATTTCTTTTGGAAGCTTTTGTTGATTCACATCTCAAGTTCTTATTTGTATGTTGTGAAACTTTAATTGACTAAATTAAGTAAAATGCTCCAAGTAGGATTTTTTTCAGTTTAATTAAAAAAAAAAATTAGCTGTGTGACTTTGGACAAGTACTCTTTGTTTTCTCATTGGAGATGATGATGATGATGATGATATAATGATAATAATAATAATAATAATAATAATAATAATAATAGGGGCTGGGGTTGTGGCTCAGTGGTAGCGAGCTTGCCTTGCATGTGAGAGACCCTGGGTTTGATCCTCAGCACCACATAAAAATAAATAAAACAAAATAAAGATAAAAAATTATTTAAAAAAAAATAATAATAATGCCTTTTTCATTCATATGTCACTGGGATCAAATGAGCTAATCATTAGAAGGCATTTACAACAGGTGTGGCATATAGTAAATACTGTGTTAGTCAGCCTTGCATCACTGCGACCAAAATATCCAACAAAGAACAACTGAGAAATAGAAAAGTTTACTTGGGGTTCATGGATTCAGAGATCTCAGTCCAAAAGTTGGCTGACTCCATCGTTCTGTGCCCAAGGTGAGGCAGCAGATCATGGAGGAAGTGCAGGAAAGCTGCTCAGCTCATGTGGGATCAGGAGGCAGAGAGAGGAGGAGGCAGGGGCTCAGGGAAGAATAACCCTTCCAGGGCACCCCACCAGCGACCCATCTCCTCTGGCCACGTCCAGCCTGCAGTCCATTCAGACTAGGATGGACTCATTAAGTTGCAGCTGTCACAATCCAGTCACTTTACCTCAGAACATTCCTTCATTAACACAGAGGAGCTTTGGGGCAACACCTCACATCCAAACCATGTGAGTTCACTCAATAGAAGTTCACTATTGTTACCGGTGTAAAGATAACTCACACACAGGGTAGAGAGTAACCAAATAACAACACCTATTGTTTTTTTTTTTCTAATTGCTCAAGTCAGTGTTGTACCTTACTCTGTGGCTAAAAGTGAGGTTTTGGGTTTTTTGTTTTGTTTCTTTTGGTGGTTAAAACAAAACACTTTTCAAGAGTTCCTAGCTGTTAGAAAAAAATTTTTTGCTTTAATTTAATTTATTTATTTGTTTGTGGTGTTGAGGATCGATCCCAGTGCCTCACATATTCTAGGCAAGTGCTCTGCCACTGAGCTATAACCTCAGCCCCTATCAGAAATTTTAGTAGGAATGAAAACATGTTTCCATTGCTAGAGTTTGGTGACTTCACCCATTTTGTAAAGTCCAGTCCTCTGCATTTTTTTCAAGAGCATTGTATGGAGCCGTCAGGTCTCTGTCTTTTCCTTCTATTTTCTCCAGCCACCTGGACCCTGCTCTTCTGCTCCCCTCTCCTCCATTCTGTCCTGTTGTGTGTGGCCTTTTTTATTTGCCTCTCAGCCTGTATGTGTCACTCAAGGAAGCTCTTTGCTTCTGCTTTTCCCTCTGTTGGTCTGACTTGGCTTTTTCTCTAAGGCTCCTTAGTTATTTTGGCCTCCATTCTGTCTCTTATTCTTTTCAGTATTGATTTTTTTCTTATTACTGTGATGTGTTTTGACTCATTTTTATGTTTCCTGTTCTTCAGTTTCAAAGTTTGTGCTATATTAGTCTGTTTTCTGTTTGCCAGTAACACAATAGATAGGTGAGTTTTAAATAAAGGAGGTTTGTTTTGGTGTTGGAGTTACAAGGTCAAGGGCCCACATCTGGTGATGGCCTTCTTACTGACAGAATTCTAAAGCATTGTAGGGCGTCACAGGCAAGGGACAGGTGAGTATGTGTGAGTCTTCCTCTGATCATGAAGCCACTGAATTCCTTCATGGGGGCTTCATCCTTAATGGCTGCATCTAATTCTAATCACTTCTCAAAGTCCCCATCTAAACACCAAAGTCAGATTATGTTTCAACCCCTCTCTTCTCTCTCTCTCTCTCTCTCTCTCTCTCTCTCTCTCTCTCTCTTTTTTTTTTTTTTTGTGGTGCTGGGGCTATAATCCTGGACCTGGGATTGCTAGGCAAGCAATCTACTAATATACTAATGAACTATAGGGCCCCCTCCCCCATTTTTTTTTTAAATTTTAGACTGTTTCACATAATTGCTCAGACTGGCCTCAAATTGTGATCCTCTTGTTTCAGCTTCCCAAATCACTGGGATTACACATTTCTACCCTCTTAATAGTGGGGATTAAACTTGAACATGAGTTTAGCGAGTAGGACAACCACAGTATTCAAACCATAGCAATCTCGAGAAAGAAACAGATGTGGTTTTGAACATGGATGATCTATGAGTTCTGTTAGTGATCTTGAGAGGGAAAAAGGTCTCCAACCCTGGACTAAATGATGATGTGTCCTAGGAGTCAATCCAGACGGATCTTTCTTTTCCTTTTAAATTTCTTTTTAAAAGAAATTTCTAAAAGCTGCTTATTTCTCTTAAAATTTTAACAGAAAAACTACTGTAGTGGATTGAAGTTTTAAGCAGGTTAACTCTGTAGTACTGAGATTTTTAAAAACAACCTTTTTAAAATTTATTTTTATTCATTTATTTTTATGTGGGGCTGAGGATCAAACCCAGGTGAACCCAGGGCCTCACATGTGTGAGGCAGGGGCTCTACCACTGAGCTACAACCCCAGCCCCCTGGAATTTTTGATGATAGTTTTTTTTTAAATATAGTTTTAACAACATCTCTCTATAAACATCAGATCTACAAAGTATATCTGAGAGTTCTCTAAATGGTGAAGTTCTCACTTTACTTTCAATTTAATGTTAACAGGTAGCATTCAGATATCCTGGATTGATGACACATCAGCTTTCGTCTCTCTCAGTCAGCCTGAACAAGTGCCCATTGGTGAGTGTTTGGGCATCTGTTTTGTGTATGAAGTAAAGTGTGAGTGCACCCTCAATTGAAAAGCTATTGAGTAAGATGTTGAAAAAATATTTGTCATTCAGCTACGTGTTCAAATAGATTTTAAGCTTCATAATTTAAAAGGTGTGAAAATTTTAAGTGATATTTCTTTATTTAACAAAGTGTTTAATAATCTAAAAGGTGAGAACGTTTTTAAGTGAGATGCCTGTTTCTTTTCTTTAACAAAGAGCTATACATTAAGATTATATAATTTTGATAATATAACTCTTGAGTAATTATGTATGAACACTTCTATGAACATACAAATTTGGATGAGAATATGTTTTTTTGACTATTGACCATCTCATGAACACAGCCTGTGTTGTAGAGGTGAGAAGCATATGCTCTGGAATCACACTGCTTCACCACCTGTAATTGTGTGACCTTGGGCATGTTACTTAACCTTGATAAACTTGTGCTTATCTCTGTGAACTGAGGTCAATAGTATAGTCTTGTTAGAGTCATTATGAGGGTTACATGAGATTATTTGTATAAAGCTTGGCACAGTTTTGAGGCTTTATTATAGTTTTTTGTTTTTTATTTTTATTTATTTATTTTTTATTATTATAGTTTTTAAATAGCAGATTTCACTGTGAGATTTATTTCAGGAACACATGGCACCTGAAGATAGTGTTGGATGCAGGGTATGAATAGTGTTGCTTGTTAAATGTTTTGATTTTTTGCTTAGATGTGTTTCTGTGATTTGTGCCCCCACTATCTTTAGAAAGATGGTTTAGAGAGAACCAGTGCAAAGGGATCAACTTATTAGAAAGCTAAAGATGCCTTCAAATGATGGGCAGATACCCCAAGACGAGGGTTGTAGTGAGCTTCAGTGTGGTTGAAAGAGAACTGAGCTAGGACTCCTGGACCTGAAGCCTGTTCCCATCTCCTCTGCTCAGTGTCTGTGCTCCAGCTCCCTTGCTGGTCACACTCCAGTGACACTGAAGCCATGCAGTAGGGAGGGAAGGAGATGTGTAGGCTTTGGGATCTGACCTGGGGACCAGTTGCTTGTCTGTATGTGTTCTTTTGGAAGTTACGGGAACCCCTAAGCCTTAGGTTCTGTATCTGTAAGTGCCGAGGTGGGTGGGGGGGAGTAGTTCCTTTATAGGATAGGTGTGAGGGTGAAATGAGATCATGATGTTAAGTTCCCGGCAAAGAGCCTGGTACTCCACCTCAGTGCCTGACAAACAGTGGGTGATTATTAGAATATCTGCTTGGCTTTCCTTCTGTGAACAATAAGAAAATACTGTGAGACTGTGAAAATACTTTGGAATCTGTAGGACACTACTTGGTATTTATTTGAAAATCTAAGCATGATTTCTTATTTAGGTGTTGGAATGTCAGGGTTCCTTTTCATTTTCCTGTTATATCATGTTTACTGAATAATGATGACTCCCTTACTTATTATTGGAAAAGTCTTCGAACAGTAGTTTTTAAGCTAAATATTTTATTCAGTGATAACTTATGTCAGGGAGCTACACATCAGAATCATCCAAGCCACCCTAGCACTCTGTTGTGTTTGACTGTTTGCTTGATTGTGTTGCCTCCCTGCAACACAAGAAGGACAGCATAGTGTCCTTCTTGTTCAAGCTGTGACACAAGTAATAAACGTGTTTAAATGTGCAGTGTCAAGAATGGGCCCAGGTGAAATTGGGACCTTTTACCTCTTTTATTACTAGATTAAGAAGTGGATGACTGTTATCTTTTGCTATATTCAGATTGCTATCGAAGTTTAATTTTCTACTACGTCTCTTTTCCTGCACAAAAGACAACTCTTAACAGAGTGCCTGGCAATTTGCACATGCTGGGCCTTTGACCATAGTTTGCTTTGACAGAGATATCTTTTACTCAAGTCCTGGCTTCCTACAGCACAGGGCTGTGCCCTGTTTCCCGCACTTGTTTCAAGTTAAACATCATTTCTTCTGGATGTTTTCTCTGTGCCTTTGTAGGGGTCAGACCCCATTCCCTCTGCTTGCATAGCATTCTTTCTACCTTATTTCATCATTTTTAACAGATGGAGCAGGGACCATGTCCCTTAGAACTCACCATTCTGTTTGCAGTGCTTAAAGCAATTATATCTTGCATTAGTAAGTAAATATGCAATCTTTATTGATACAAATAAGTGATATTTGTGGAATTATGACTTAGAAATGTTTTTTTGCACTCGATGGATCTAATGTCCCTGGTCTTTTGCTGTGATTTTTGAAACTATGCAGATATTTTATTGAAAGTGTGAAATTTGTTTTTCATAGTGATAATTCTGATGATGAGAGGGACCCAGGGTACCTAATATGCTGCAGATCCTATTAATGTTATCTTAAACAAATTACTTACTCATTTCAACGGAAACAGAGGACTATCAGATCAATAATGGAACATTGAAAAAAATCATTAAGTGCCTATTTATATAGCAGTTCATAATGGCTTCTTTGGCTCTGATACAAACTATTTTTTATTTGTATTCAAGGAGTTCCTTTGTAACTGACACCTGTCTTTTTTTCTTGGCATTACTAATTCTAATCAAGACTTCTAAAGCCATTTTCCAACTTCTTGAATATGAAAGGTCTCTTCTTATAGGAAACCTTACTATTGAACTATTTAAAACCCTTCTGTTGAACACCATTTGGTTTGATTCCTGTTGCTTTTTTGTTTGCTGCAGCTGTGGAGATAAAGATTCCTAGCTTTGGGGTGTTCAGATAAATGATGCCCCACACACAAGCCTTGTGCTGAGCTTTCTTCCCCTTTGGCTGATCAGATGGTGCAGTGTGTGGCCAGTGTGGGACTCAGTACACAGAGAAGATCACTGATCCTCACCATTTGAGAATTGCTCTCAAAGTCATCAAGAAATCACCCATAATGGCTGAAAGCTTGTTCATATAGGATTTTTATATTTCTAATGTAGTTTTGTTCAGTGAGAGAAGAGCCCAGTGGTATTTCAAATATCATACCTTCTTATCTTACTCAGTATTTGGACATTGTTTTGAGTGCCCTTTAGAGGACATTACCTCTCCCTATAATTTTTATAGGAATGGTTTGAGAAAAATAAGGCTTTTTGGTTCATTTTGAGATTAGAGCACACTGTGAATACTACATGAAATTTTTAAAAAAACAGAAATAGATAAAGGCTCTTTAGAAGAGGTAGAAATTCAACAGTTATTTTGTAAAGCATGCCCAAATTGAGATAGCTGTGTAAATTCCCAATGTGCTGACTTGGGAGTGCATTGAGGATGATTTGCTGTGGTAGGGGAAGATCTCAGCTTCACATCAGTTCTAAGAATGAGCGTGCTAATATTAAATCATACTTTCAAAAGCACAGCTTTTGATTGTGCCAAACAGATAACTATCAGAGTTGTGGATACAACTCTTTCAAGGTGATCATTCAGCACTGAATTTGTGAAAAGGCTGCTTATAACCTTAAACTTTACCTGTGCATTTACTTATTCTTGTAATGTTTGCAAAATCTGCAGTCTTAAATGTTTTTCATTTGTGTTATTGGTAATTTGTGTTTCGTTTTTCCTGGACTATTCTAGCTAGGGACCAATTTTGTTGATCTTTTCAAAGAGCCAGCTTTGGCTCAGTTTGCTTTGGGCAATTTTGTTGGTTTCTGCTCTTTTGAAGATTTCCTTCTTTTTCTTCCTTTGGGTTTACTTGGCTTTCTTTTTCCAATTTCTTGAGTTAGAGCCATATGTAACTGTTTTCTTTCTTTCTTTCTTCTTTTTTTTTGTTGTTCTTTTTCCTGAATTCTTTCCTGACTTCCTACAAGTTATCCCTAAGTCAGAAAAGTTTAGTGGTTAGCTAATAATTTCTCAGGAGTTGTGCTTAAACAGTGAGACAGCAAGGCTTTTACCATCTGCCAGGTGGGTGAGGAAACATGAAATGTGCAAGCAGTTCACAGATCAGCCCCAGTTTTTCCTTTGGGCCATACCCTGTCTTCTCTGGGTGCACAGAGCCTCACACTCAGACAGTGGTGTGCACATAGCTGAGACTCTTTGTCATTGACCTGACCTTTTTTTTTTTCCATAATGAAAATATTTAAAGCTATAAATTGTCTTCTGAGTGCTGCTTTGGCTGTATCCCACAAATTATATTTGTATTTTCATTATCATTAGGTTAAAAAACGTTTTCTAATTTTCATTTGACCTCTGATAAGTAATCAAATATATGGTTTCATTTCCAAATGATTAGGATGTCCTTGATTTCTTATTGCTACTAATGTATAATTTAATAGTGTTTTGATTAGAAATTGCAGTGATTTCAGCCTTCTTGAGTTTTATAGCCAAGTGTAGCCAAGTTTAAGATATAACTTGCTGAAAATACTTCGGTGTACCAGGAAAGAATGAATTCTCTAGTATGTAGTTTGATCCTACACCTCAATTAGTGTTGTTTCTATATTCTATGTCCTTACTAATTTTTTACTTAACTATTCTATCAAGTTTTGAGATGGAGTGTTAAAATCTCCTGTGATTATATAATTCTCTATTTTCCTTTTAAATTTTGTCAGTTTTCATACAGTATATTTTTAAGCTGTTACCAAGTGCATGCATCCTGTTGTGTTTTATCTTGGTGATGAATTGACCCTTTTATCGTTATGAAATGTCCCTTTGTCTTTGGTAATACTACTAATTTTAAGTGTTCCTTATGAGATATTAATATAATCATTCCATATATTAATTTTTTGTGATTGCCTAATATATCCTTTCTTCACATACTCTCTGACTTTCTGTGTGTTTTTATTGTAAAGTGTATAGTTTAGTCTTCCTTTTTTATCCTTTCTGATAATTCTGATTTGTAATTGTTGTGTTTAGTCTAATTTAATGTCATTATTGATCTAGTTAAACCTGTTTTTTTTTTTTTTTTTTTTCTTGGTGATGCTGGGGATTGAACCTAGGGCCTTGTTCATGCAAGGCAAGCACTCTACCAACTGAGCTATATCCCCAGCCCTAAACCTATTATTTTAAAATCTGTGTTTTGGTTTATTTCCACTTTGTTTTGTTTCTTTGTTTATCCCTCTTCTGTTTCTTTTGTGTTACTTGAATTTTTTTTTTTTAAAAAAATTTGTTTTTAGTTTTCCATTGACTTTTTGGTTTTATCTCTTTACTTTGATTTAGTGGTGATCCTGTAAAAATTTCAGTATCTGTGGCTTTTCACTGTTCATTTATAGTTTATATTGAATCATTTCTCATAGACTCCACCTAGGGCCTGGAGTATGCCCTGGAGTATGCTCAGCATCCTCCACCTTTGGCTTATCCTCTGTGAGTATCCTGTTGGGATTGTCAGAGATTTTAGCAGATATGGAAGTTTTTAGATATTTAGAATTTTTTTTCTGTTCTATATTCTCTTGCTTCTCTTTCAGGGATTCCAATTACCCATATGTAAGAGACCCTTTGTTGTTATCCTAATAGTTCCTGATGCTCTGTTCATTTTTTTTCCTAGCTTCTTTCTGTTGTTTGAATTAGATAATTTCTGTCTCCGAATTCACATACATTTTACTCTGTCATCCTTATTCTGTTTGCTATTAAGCCTACTTAGTAAATTTTTTTGGTAATATTTATTTTATTTTTATAACATTTATTTATTTATTTATTTAATGTGGTGCTGAGAATTGAACCCAGTATCTCACAGGCGCTAGGCAAGTGCTCTACCACTGAGCCACACCCCAGCCTCCATATTTTTTTTTTTATCATATACAAATCCTCCTTGACTTAAAGTGAGATTTAATCCCAATAAGCACATTGTCAATTGAAAATATCACCAAGTTGAAGCTGAAGTGCTAAATATCTCATAAAATCTTTTGAATACTAAAAGTGAAAAGCAGAATGTTATAAGGGTGTGCTTTTATACCCAGAGAGTTAAAAAAAAAAAAAAAACTGTCAAGTTGAACTATTGAATCAGAGACCCGTCCATGTTGAGTTTCTCAGTTCCTTATTTCCATTCAGTTTATTTTTATTCTTTCTCTTTCTTTCTTTTATTCTGAACTCTATGTTCCTTAACCTCCTTAAGCATAGTTAGAATAGGTTGTTTAAAGTCCTTGTCTGGTAATTCCATCATCTGCATCACCTGGGTGTTGGTACTAGTTTGACAACACTTTCCCTGAGAATAGGTTGTGTTTTCCTGAGCTTCATATGTTAGGGAATTTGGTATTGTTTCCTGGACATGGTAAATATTCTCTTGTTGACTCTGGATTTGATTATATGTCTCAGAAGGGTATTGATACTTTTCTTTTAGTTTTACCCATTAACTTATTTAGTCTCAAACTATGAGCTCTTTCACACCTGTGTGTGTGTGGCAGCGGGTGGAGGTGGCTCAGACCTTGGCTCAGACTGCTTTCAATTTGTCACATCCAAGATTAAGAGTCAGCCAGAGACTACTCTGAGGCTGTACACCAAATATGGGTTCCCCTTCCCTGGTTTCCTTTTTTCTAGAATTCCCTTTTTATCCTCTATTGCCTCTGGATACCGTAAGCCTCTTCCTTGTACCAGAAAGAGGGGACTTTAGTCTTAGGTGGCCTCGTGCCCCTTTAACCAGAGTTACCCTCTGGGGCAGTCACACATGCAACCCAGAAAATCCACTCTGAGAGTTTGCTTCCTCCAACTTTTTGATTCCCCTCCAAAACCTTTCAGTTTTTGTTCATGTTCCTGAGTACCCAGATGACATGCTGGCATTTTTCTGGAGCTTATAGTTGTTAACTTATGGGACTTGTTAACTTATGGCACTCCCTTACCTGTGCTTAGGTACTGTTGCCCTTCCAGCATCTGCTCTTTGCTTCACATCTTCCTGCTGTACATCTATACCATGCTTACATGACTTTTTTCTTTAATAATATTTTAAGAAAATCTTAAAACATAAAAAAATGGAATTTATCTCCTTCGACTGATTTAAAGTGACTTAGTTCATTTGATTTCACACATACATCAATACACAGTGTTATTGATGCCTTTGCTTCTATTTGTGGTGTTTTAGTTGGTTAGCATGTCATTGTATTTTTTTCTGTCAAAGAGAAAATACACAGAATATTCAAGAAAGAACCAAATAATGATGTTTTTCCTTGCACGCTCATTTTCCCAGTCCTAAGATGCATGTGGAATTGGCTTACAACAGGCACCTTGAATTATTAATGTAGCAAATGGAAAAATGAGTATAAGTAGGACTTGGCATTTTAGAGTAAAATTTCTATTCAGTAAGCTTATTTTAGAGGGAGGGGGCTGATAATTTACTTTGTGTATTTTAATGACATAGGATTTTTCCCCCTAAAAGCACTGGATCCTGGAAACAAATGTATTTTTTTTCTGTGCAGGCAAGATTTTTACTGGTGGTTTATAAAATAGCTAAAGGAAAAGTATTAGGAAGATAAGAGTGAATGTATGCTTTGTGCAGCTGCCTTCTACACTTTTTGGGGGGAGGGGGCATTAAACCCAGGGATACCCCCAGCCCATTTTATTTTTTATTTTGAGACAGGGTCTCATGAAGTTGCTGAGGCTGGCCTCAAATTTATGATCCTCCTGCCTCAGCCTCCTGAATTGCTGGGATTACAGTTACCACCACACCTGTTTGTGAGTGGTATCCTCTGATTTGAAAACTTGGAAGAACAACTGACTGGATTTTTTCTCTCTAAATTACTAAATCACTTAATTCATCAAAACCACCATGGAAAATTTTCATAACATTTATTAAGATCCTTTTTGTTTTCCTATTCCCCTAGTGTGTTTAATCTGGAGAATTTGGAGTCTTTGCTGTGAAATCTGCATCAGGCAGAGTTAAGAGTATAACAATAACTTGGATTCTGACTAACTAAAATTTTTTAGGGCATTAACTGGTATGAGAATAGAGCTGGAAACTTCCTCACTGCCAGAAAAGGATCCCTAAGTTCTTGACACAATTACCAGTGTTAGGGTGGGCGCAGTGTTGCTCACCTGAAATCCCACTACTTGGGAAGCTGAGGCAGGAGGATTGTGAATTTTATGTTTAGCCTAGGCAATGTAGCAAAACCTCATGTCAGGAAAAAAACAATAATCACCAGCATTCAAGTGGCAGTGAGCTCAGTGTGTCAGGGACATTGTAAGTAGGAGGAGTTGTGCTTGAGAGGCCCTAGATTTCCATGTTCTGTCACATTGTTTCTTATCCACACCACTGGCATATGATGTTTGTTTTAGGGCCTGTTATCTGGATCCAAGAATGTTTACTTTTTGATACACTATCAGAGTATTTCGTAAATCTGTCAAGTTGCACTGTCACTTGTCTAAAAAAAAGCTTTTTGTTTTGCCCTTCTGGTTCCAATTTTAGAAGTAAATCAAATTCATTGTTGACAATGTGAAAAATATTTTAAAGTAGAAGGGAGAAAACAATTCAGCCGTGGTCTCACAACCTAGATACGAATGCTAGTAATATTTTGATTAGTTTTTCCTTTTAGGTGTTTGACTTTTTAGGTCAGTGTATACATCACATTGTCAATGGTTGCATTCTCTTTCATTGTACAGAGAGGCATATCTTATTTACCTGGATCTCTTTTTTGGATGTCCAAGTTATATCCAGATTTTTACTTTAAATTAAAACTTAATGAACGTCAGTCCTTATCTATATCTGATTATTTTCTTAAATTCTGAAAAAGTGAAATCACTAGGTCTATGATAATAATCTTTTATTTTTTTAGTTGTTGATAGACCTTTCTTTATTTATATGTGGTGCTGAGAATCGAATCCAGTGCCTCACACATGCTAGGCAAATGTCTACTGCTGAACAACAGTCCTAGCCCCTATGATAATAATACTAAACAACTAAAAGCAACTAATTTTTCCACAATGATGATTGTTTTGTGGTGCTGGGGATGGAACCGAGGGCCTTTCGCATGCTAAGCATGTTCTGTACCACTGAGAAGCACTCCCACATCCCCCTTTTTATTAATAAGCAAATGATAATTTATTTTTACTCATAGAAAAAGGAACACGGCAAAGGGAAACATCTTGCTTTTAAAACTCTTGGTATAGCTAACAGTCCTTTCTTGTGATTGACTGTAGTTATTTTATGGCATCATTTTTCAAATCCTGAAATTTGTGTGATTAGTTTCTCTGAATTTTCCTCCAATCTATACTCTGAAAAGGTAAATATTGAACATTTTTTATTTGTGATATTCACTGATATTTCACTGTTGAGCGTGTTTGCAACCTGTCTTTTCTTAGGAAAGATGTACTTGTTTATCTTGGAAAGAAGACCAAACATCACTTAGGTAGAGGGTGAATGTCACTTCCTTATGTGTGACAGAAATGCCAACAAATGCTAGATTGGTGTCATATAGTCACTGATGGTGGTGGTAATCTGAGCTCTCAAGCCAGAGTTTCACCTGAACTTCTGTACCCTACATTAGTGTCTCTGGGTGCAATGAGTGTTTTTCAGGTGGTCCGATTGTAAAAACCAAACATGACCTAGAAAACTGTTGAGTAATAAAGGTTTATATTGCATATCCAGCTGGCAGGGATGTCCCTTATCCTTTCTGCATGTGAGTTGTAGTGATATGTATGGGAGCTTCATAGAGCCTCTTTTGCAGATTGTATCAGAGGTCAGGGAGGCAGACACTTCAGTAGTCGGAAAAAGGATGGAGAAAAGACGCTGATATTTTAATATAAAACTTTGAATTTCCCCCCTATAAATTCTTTATTGTTATTATGTAGTTAGTTTAGAGACAAAGAAAACAGAATTTCATAGCATATTGTGTCATTTAAAAAATAAGCTAGTTGGGCCAGGCGCGATGACGCCTAGGAGGCTGAGGCAAGAGGATGGAGAGTTCAAAGCCAGCCTCAGGAACCACGAGATGCTAAGCAACTCAGTGAGACCCTGTCTCAAATAAAATACAAAGTAGACTGGGGATGTGGCTCAGAGGTCAAGTGTCCCTGAGTTCAATCCTCAGTACACCCCCAACCAAATGAGCTAGTTGTAGGATATCACTAATTTTAATTATCTGTTGACCTCCAAAATAAGTTTTTATCACTTTATATTGTGAGCAGGGTCACATTTAGGCATGCATTTTTAAAAGAAATTAAATTATTTATTTATTTTGGTTTGTTATATATGATGGCAGAGTTTAATTCAATTCATATTATGTATAGAGAACACAATTTTTCATGTCTCTGGTTTTACACAAAGTAAATTCACACCGTTCATGTCTTCATACGTGTACTTAGCGTAATGGCGACCATCTCATTCCACCATCTTAAGCATGCCTTTTTTGTAATTATATTTTCACATGGAGTATGAACCTGTTTTTTTTTCTTATACCTTATGGTTTTCATGTTTAGTATTCTTTACAGTGACAACAGAGAAGAGATTAATTAAGAAGGTACTTTTAAAGGTTTTTGAAGGATGGGTTTCACTTGAACCTCCAGGGTTACTCTTTGCATAAATCGTTGCCTCCTCTTGAAGGACTGGGGAGCTGAATGTAGGTGGGGAAAGGAGATGCAGGAGTCTTCTTCAGGTACCAGACAGAGGACTAGTGTATCCCCAGGCGCCCAGTTCGGTGATGGACAGCAAAAGGGCCAGCACAGGCTGATGGAAGTGCAGAAGAGGGGAGCAAGGAAAGCTTCCTGGAGTCAGTGAAGCCTGTGCTCAGGAATGAGCTGGAGGTGGCCTTGGTGAGGGGTTGGCCCCTGTGCCCTTTGTGTGGCCCAAGCAGAGGATGGGTATGGGGGAGTGATAGGAGGGAGAGTTAGAAGATGGAAACATAGATTTTGTGTGTTAAAAATAGAAGTGAGCTGGGCTTGTGGTGCACACCTGTAATTCTAGCTCCAGAGGAGGCTGAGGCAGGAGGATTTCAAGTTCAAGGCCAAACCCAGCAACTTTGAAGACCCTGTCTCAAAATAAAAATAACAAATGGACTAGGATGTAGCTCAATGGTAGAGCAGTTGCCTACCATGAAAGAAGCCCTGGGTTTAGTCCTCAGAGCTACATGAAAAGAAAAAAGGAAAACAAAAACAAAAACAAAAAAACTCTAAGAAGAGTTTCCGAGTATGAAGTACCAAATTGATCAACAGGGAGCTGCCCTCATAGAGCTCGGTCACTGTCAGAGGTGGCATCCTGATGGCACTCTTTTCCATGTGTGTAGGTTGCACTGTAACAGTGAAAAATAACTGCACTAGGTGGACATATTCAAACTGATCCTGTTTATTTTTAAATGTCTGAAAGGTTGGTCTTTGTGTTTACTCTGGTTCATAGCCTTCTCTAATCGAATTTATCTGGGAACCTGCCACATCTATAAATGCTACATAGAGTAATAAATGGGCCATGGCTTCCAAGAATTGGTGACAGTGCACTTCAGTTCCTAATTTAGAGAGTACATGAAAACCATGCCTTGACAAACAAGATTGCAAAAAAGGAAACCCTGCTAGATGGAGTCATCTTTGACACAGTTAAATGCTGTTTATGCAGACGGTGCTGGAGCAAGTTAAAGGCAGGGGATGAATGGCCCAAAGAATAAGTGGAAGAGTACAGAGAGCGATGCTCCTGGGTTCAGAGGAGGGGATGCCCGAGCTAAAGCATGGCAACTAATGTTAACATGTCCCACCAGAGTCATTGCCACTTGAAATGGGGACCATGCCTCAAACTTTATTTGCATCCTTGGTCTGTGGGACAGTGCTGGGCAGGGAGTTGAGGAAGGCTTTGAGGAGAAGCCTTGATTTGCTGCTGGTAAAAGGGTCAGCTCTGGATTAGCAGAGAGAAAAGAGAAGGGGACACCACCATGGCAGAGGGGGGCATGACAGTGGATATTTATGATCATGTTTTTCAAACTGTGTGTCATACTTCCTCAGTGGGTCATGAGAAATCATCTAAGAGAGTGATGACCAGCATTTAAAAAGGAAGAAGTTAGAAAATGTCAGTCTTCCCGGTAACCAAGGTAGATTTGGTGTTTTTAATTTTTTTTAGTTGTGGATGGACACAGTACCTCTATTCTATTTGTTTATTTGAAGGTGGAGCTGAGGATCGAGCCCGGTGCCTCATGCATGCTAGGCAAATGCTCTACTACTGAGCCTCAACCCCAACCCCAAAGAGTTGTTTTTTTAATGTGACATTTTTTTCAGTGTTCAGTCTACACATACAGATTACATGTGTGTACTGGGTTGTAATAAAAACGCATCTGGTTGTGGGTCGTGGTCAAAAATGTTTGAACTCAGGTAGTTTAGGAGACAAGTGAAGACTTCATTAATGAATGAACTTTTTCATTTGTGTAAGACACAGTGACAGTTGTTAGTGGTAGGGAGAGGAAGCAAAAGTCACTGGTAAAGGGCTCACTCCTTGGTGCTTCTTAGCTGCAGACTAGTCAGGATTCATGCAGACACAGCTGGGGGAATTGCTCATTCCTTCATCCTTACGTCCCCATGTGCAGGAGATGTCGGTGCTTCTCACCGAGAGAAACATTGCCATGGAAGTATCTGGCCCCTCTCCATTCCTCCTTGCCTGGTGTTCCCCAAAGGAGGAGGATGGCATAGTCAGGGAGTCTCACACCCAAGGGCCTTTTGATCAGTGGGTGGGGCTACTACTGCCTTGAAGAGAAAAGACCCAGAAACCAGCTGTTGGGGTCTCCTGTGAGCTCCCACTGATGGGTCTCATGGGGTGGGTTCCTGTAGTGGGTGGCAGAAGATATAGGAGGAAGCCCCACTGGGACTTTAGGCTGGAGTATTTCATCACCAAGATCTACCATGGAGTTTTGTACTTTGGAGGGATATAAAAGGCACTGCTGAGCGCTCAGGAGTTGGTCCCATCTGTTCCTTAGCTTGCTAGAGCCATAAGAAAGGAGGATATAGTTCAGGTCTGGGGGCCCAACTACAATATCATCTTCTCTTATGGCTCTAGCAACTCGCAGCAACTTGAGGGGCTAAAGCAGGAGGATTGCAAGTTCAAAGCTCCTCAGTGGTAGCGGGGGCTGGAACTGTGGCTCAGTGGTAAAGTGACCCTGGGTTCAATTTCTGGTACTAAAAGTAATAAAATAATCAAAAGTAAAATTTCATATACATTAAAGAGAGCACACAAGCACAAGTGAGCATGATGCTCCTGGATGCTGATCAGTCTGGGGGGATTGAGTTGAAAGGGCAGGATTCCAGTTCTGGGTTGCTACCTGCCCTAAATTTGAACTCTGTATGTGAGCAGCAAAGAACCTTTTGCATACCCAGGGCATGGCTTCAATGACATGGTAAGGACTTCTCTTCACAGGACGAAGAGCACAGGATGGCTGAGAGGTGGGGAGTGGCCATTGTGGAGTGGACGACTAAGTCCACTGTGCTACATCCCCAGCCCTTTTTATTTTGTGACAGGGTCTCACTAAGTTGCTGAGGCTGGCTTTAAACTTGTGATCCTCCTGCCTCAGCCTCCTGAGTTGCTGGGATTACAGGCATGTGCCACTGTGCTTGTCTGAAACTACTTTTTTTAGTTTGCCTCCTTCTGGGTTCTAAAACCTGAAATGCTTTTTAACTCCAGATGTGACTTTAGATGCCCTAATTGCATTTCACCAACCAGAAGATGGTGCTGTTGTTCTGACAACCAATCCACTTTTCCAAGTTCAAGGAAAACTTGTCCCTTAAATGTTTAATCATGCTCAGTAATGTGGACTGATTAGCAACAGCTTCAACAGCATAGCCCTCCTCTGCATGGCCGCAGACAGGCAGCATGGCACATAGGATGCAACCTTTGGAGCCTGGAGCCAGAGAAGCCTGGTCTGGAGGCCTTGGTTTAGTTTTCTCCCAGTACCACCTTTGCACTGGGGTAAAGTGACACTTTGGTACCTTTTGACCAAAAGGTTAAAAACTGCTTGCCAAAATGATTTTTAGATGTCTTTTCTACGGCTTCCTGCAGCTGGATTGCCGCTTTAATCAATCTGTTATCAATGCAGTCAGGAGTCTGTCTTGGAGCCTCTCAGGTCCCAGTTCCTTGGGGAATCTAGCAGCTTTCTGTTGTAGAGGTTCTCTTTGGAGTGAGTTCAGAAGTAATACAAGATGCATGCCACGGACAGGAATGTTTGCTGGAAGCCGAGGCTGGACAGGGGTTTATTCTGAGGCTCCGTCAGGGAAACTAGTTGGGGCCTGGTGTGAAGAGGGCAGCCAGCCCTCATTATTCACATATTCTGCCCTCGTGGATTCGCTGTCTTGCTAAGCTTTCTTTGTAACTTCAAACACAGTGCTCAGAGTGCTTTCATGGTCCCTCTCAGACAGGCAGAGCGGGAGACTTGAGCTGCCTAAGGCACTCCTTCCCAGCTGAAGCCAATCCAGTCCATGAGCTGCCTGTGAGTTTCAGCTCTCAGACTGTGAGCAAGTGTCCTTTCCCTATCTAATTAGTGCCATGCTTTTTGAATTTTTATGCTTCTTGGTGATTTTGCTATTTAAGATGGTCCCAAAATATAGCGTTTAAATGCGAGAAGGCTGTGACCTGCCTCACAGAGAAAATGCATTAGATGAGCTCCGCTCCAGCGGGAGTTGGTGCTGTTGGCCTCGAGTGCAGGGTTAGTAAGCCAGCGTTAGATAGTAAATGAGGTGTCTTTAGACAGGGACAACATGAAACAAGGTTACATATTGAGCAGTTGATAGAAATGTGACCAGGGGCTCATAGGAACCTCACTGACTCTGTTTTTCCCCAGGGACAGTGGTTCCATGAGCACAGTGCAGCATTCAGGGAGACAAGGATCGTGACTAAGAGACTGGTCTATGAGTTGTTTTCCACCTTCATTTCTCCTCCAGGATATGCAGCAGCCTAAAGTGCTTAGGGCAAAGGAATTCTGGGCTGCCTGCTTCCTATCTGTTTTTAAAGAGACACCTCTGGCAGGACTGTAGGAGTCATTCTTGTTTTTGACCCATAGGATCAATGCTGCAAAAAATGGACTTCCTGCAGCCTCTCCTGGCCCAGCAGGTTACTTAGCCCGGCATAGAACATAGCTCCAAGAGCAGGTTCATTAGGCAAATGGAGGCTCAGGGTGCAACTGTTGAGTTTGACTTTAATTGAAAATGGTGCTATTTCTTTTCTTTCTAATAGTGCCAGGGATTTGACCCAGGGCCTCAGGCTTGCTAGGCAAGTATTCTACTCCGAGCCATACCCCAGCCCTATTTCTTCTTTTCCTTGGTACCTTTTTCTGCAGTTGCATCCTCTTCTTGAGTGTTTCTGCCTTCACTTTTGTTTTGGGTAATGAGCTTTGAGAAAATCTGGATGTGTAGTTTTCTTATCAGTCTGTTCATTTCAGCTGCTTTCTTTGTACCTTGGCCCCTTTAGAAAGGAAGTGACTTAAGATGGGAGAATAAGTGAAAAGCAGTGGACGATTCATTTAATTCTTTTGACAGCACTAGGAAAAAGTAACATGTAGCAAATTTGGTTCAAATCAAAATGAGAACGCTCATTGTCCTTATGTAGTCTTCCTTTTCACCTCTGTACCTGTGACAATCAGTACCATCTTTTCCTGGTGGAGTCTATAATTAAACAAAGTGTTGCTTTGAGGTCTGTTGAGCTGATCCAAGCCTTGGATTCACTGAGTGGCTCTGCCCTGTCATCAGCAGGCAGGTGGGTGATCTGAAGAAAGGGTGACATGAACATGATGGACAGCCAAGTGGGACCTTCCTATGTCCCAGCAGAGAGCACACAGCTACATGCCACTGCCTTCACTCATCGGTCTGGCAACTGCTTCTGCAGTCACTGCTGGTTTGCTGCACTGGCTTTTATTTGAGTGGAATTTGTACACCTTACCTCTATCTGAAAACCAGTGGTGCCCCACCTTCCAGTCTCAGGAGATTTGCCCCTTTTTTGATTGTCTCATCAAGTGGAACCTTACTGCATTTAGTGTTGGAAACTGACAAGTCTCGAACAGCTTCAGATCCGGCCTGAGTCTTCCAGACATCTTTATCTTTCAGGCAGATGGGGCACCTTTCTTCTCCTGGTGAACAGCCTTTATCCACACTTCCTTGTCTGTAGAGGTTGCATTTAGTGAGACTGGCTCAAGAGATCTTCACATAGAAATTCTGTCGTGAGATGATCAGTGAGTATTCTGGATAACTTCAGATG
The DNA here is from genome assembly GCF_045843805.1 of Urocitellus parryii. NCBI lineage: Eukaryota > Metazoa > Chordata > Mammalia > Rodentia > Sciuridae > Urocitellus > Urocitellus parryii. The sequence goes on along the minus strand of NC_135539.1, from coordinate 10,937,678 downwards.
AGCAGTAACAAATGCTTCACTGAACACCCGCCTTCGCGTTCTGATTAGCAGCAGTAATTTCTATCATTGACTTAAAATTGGTCGATGTTTAAATCCGTCTCCTTTCTCATGAAACTAGATCCCCCTTTTTCCCTTTTCATGTGCCATATCGCTAAGGTGCTTAAAGGAGAGCTGCATTTTGATATACAGATGAAGAAAGAGTCTGCTTTTATGTGTGGGCTAGTGTTATGATGTCTAGAAATAGAAAAATTGGATGAGGAAAGATACACATAAGACCCAGAACAGGATCTAGGTGGTACCTGGGGCTGTGTTTTGTTGTTAACCCTTTGGAGAAATTTTTAAGAGCAGGTACATAACTTAGTTTTAATATTGCTTCAGAGCCATTTAACAAATACTGTTTGGGAAATTTTGTATCTATCTATCTATCTATCTATCTATATATATATATATATACAGAGAGAGAGAGAGAGAGAGAGGTGTGTATAAAAATATATCAGTACAGTATTTTAAGTACATTTAAAGAGTTTTCCCCTAACATTTCGTTGGATTCCCAATTTGACTTAAGGGAATTGTTCCCCCTTGTCCTTCCCTCTGTTAAGTGCTTGCAAGCATTTGAAAAGTGACTACACTGAGCTTGATCTCCATGTTCTTATCTTGATTTATCTTGTAATGTTGCAGTTTAGCAGCAGCAATGAACAGCTGCCCCTAGGAGTGAAGATCTTTTTCATAATTCATGTTTGCACAAGAAAGTGTACCTGGTAATGAATCTTGATTATCTGAACTGCCAGTGATGGACCAAGGGTGTGATAACACAAGCTGGTTCGGCGTCAGGCCTCTGCTCTTTGAAGGTATACTGATAAAGAAGAGCAAAAGGATTCATAACTAGATGTTAGCCCTGGAAAAGCAAGAGTTTGTATAATGTTTAAATATGCTTAGGCTAAGAAAATGAGAAATCTAATTCTACTTACCACTTCTAATCAATGACATGTTGTTCCAGGACCTCTCTGCACGCCCAGTGACTGCGTCTTTTGTCTCCCTAATCTCTGAGTCTCTCCTGAGAAGTGCACAGGGACAAGCAGATTGTTTTCCTCATGCCTGTGCTGTCTTTGCTTTCAAAACGTGCTCTCCTTCCATGTTCTGTATAAATGTGTAGCGTTTCCTGCATCAGATCTCTCCATACGTGCAGTATTAATTTTAGGTCAGTGGGAGGATGGGCTTCTCTGACTGTGCAGAGAAATGGGGCAGAAAGTGAAGATTGTTCTGATTTGTACACAGTCCCTACCCTCGGTTCTGATGCTGTTGCACTATGTTAGAGAATGTGGTTAAGATAGTTGGTGGTATTTGTTGAGTCTTGCTTTATGACTTAGTTTTTGTAAAAATTCCAAAAGTGCTTGAAAGTGTTATCTTCCAATTGTAAAGATAGAGCTCTATACTTCCAACAGATCAGACTTATTCATGCAGTTCCAGTTTTCTATATATTTACTAATTACTTTGTTTGATCTGTAAGTTTGTAATCTGGGTATATATTTTTAACTCTTACTATAGTTGAGAAATCATTGGTTTTTTCCCTTGGAATTCTGACAGTGTTTGTTTTGCATAGTTTAATGCTATTGTTCTATTTAGTGGTTTGTTTTACACACACACACACACATACACACACACACATATACATTTTATTTTTGTCTCATCTGACTTAATCGTATCAGCACTGTCCTGTTTTGGTTAGTACCTATCCTTTACCTCCCTTCTTCTGAGTTGCTCTGTATGTGTCTTTTGTGAATAGCAAATGGGTGCAAATTTGCTTTTCTTAAATCTGAATGAGAAAATCTTTAAAATAGTGCATTTGATCAGTTTCTCTTTGCTATTTACCTTTTCCTTGATTTGTTTCTTCTTCTTAACACCCTCAAGTACAACAGGTTTGGGGTGGGATTTTTCTTACAGACCTTAAAAGGACAGTCCTAGCCCACTGCTGCTCTTCTGCCCTGGCTTTAAGCTCTTCCTTATTTTGAACATCTGAGATCTGGCACACTGATATTTCTGGAGGGTGGAACCTCTGCACCCCTCTCCACCTCCACCAGGGTTCTGTTTGGTTCCCAGTGTGGTGCACATCAGATCTGCGGCTGAAGATCTTCCTATAGTAGTTGGCATTTGGGCTTTTCTTGTTTTTACTTGCTGGGCTATTTTCATCTTATACTTAGCTCTTTTGTAATATTTAACAAATATTCCAGCTGGAAAGTAGAAACATTTCTCTGTTGGTGTGAACTGGTGTTTACCAGTCCTGTGTGTTTATTTACCGATGCGTGACTATATACAGGTCTTACTGTGTGTCACATATTTGCTAGATTGGAGGACTGGATGACACGGGGCCCTGTTTTGCTTCACAGAACAGCTGCAAGAGCTTGAGTTTGGAGATGCTTTTGCTCTGCTGTTGCTTGAACCCCTGATCCCTTGAGTGTGGAAGTTCCTCTGGAGCCAAATTCTGGACACCATGTCTTAGCCAAGGGTTAGGCCCTGTTCCAAGAGTCCCAGGTCAAAAACCTGGCTTTTGGGAGCTGCAGCAAACCAGGTCTTGACACTTGCCCCAAAGACCAAATAGAAAAAAGCTGTGGTGAGATAGGAAAGGAATTTATTTAATATGGTCATACTGGGAAGGAACCAAAGGACCAGGGTACTGACAAGAACTGTGGGGTTACATAGGGAAGGAACAGAGGCAAAGGTCAGGGACTTGTGGAGGTGGTGATCTTGGTCAGTGGCCTGGTTGACGATTATCTCAGGATCGGTCATGTGGAGCCTGTCAGCAATTAGAAGTTGTTGCTTCTTGGAGTTAGTTTTGACTCTTGTCACAAGGTGTTTATTGATCATTCTGTTGTTCCTAGAATCCAAAGTGAATTCATGAGAGATTGACTTAGAGAAAAAATAAGTCAGAAAGGCAAAATGAAGCTAGTTAGGTCAACAGTGAACCTTCCTTCCCGTTTAGGTGTGGCTCTGATGATCGGGAACTGGATGTTGTAAAAACTGACAGTTGACAATCTGTTGATTATGAAGTCCCTGAAAAATCTGGAAAATAACCTACTCTTTATCTTGGTGTCTTTAGCCTTGAAGGGGGAGGGATACCAGACACTCCTTAAATGATTAACATGTCTGCTTGGCTAGTCAAGCAGGAATCTGACCGAAAGTTTAAGGTAGCACAAGGAGACAGATGCAGTTTGAAAGCAGAGATGCCAAGCTTTTATCCCGCTTTTAGTTACCCATCAGGCATCTGCAAGCCCATGAAGAGTCAGTGCTTTTAGCAAAAGCAGCCTCCGAGTCCCTCTTCTAGCCTTGTCTTAATTAATCTTGAGAGGAGGGAGAGGGGCTTAATCTATTGTCTGTCAAGCATTCTGTTTTATTAGTTTTTCATATGAAAAAGAAAAGGAAATGTTTAGGTTTGCCAGAGTGTACATTACAGCAGCTCTTGATTGAGCTGAAATCGCGAAAGTGGAGTGATGCTCTGACCCAGCCTTTGCTTTAGTGAAGCTGCCTAGAGAACCCCACTGGAACATCAAAGGTCAGAGTATTGTGTGTCACCAGAGGGAGGACCATGGCGATGGCCAGTCTCCTAGTGTGGGGAGGATATGGGTAGGGGCAGAGGAGGGCTGCTGCAGTAAGGTTGATGGTTTGGTTGAATTTTTTATTGTGGGGAAAAAATATAAAGATATAGTAAAAAAGAAAAAATTATAACTCTATGTATTCCCCTTTCCCCACCAGCCACTATGGGGGATGATCCTGTGTCACCTCTCTAAACACCCCCCTCCCTTTTGTTTAAAGCCTATTCTAGAGCCATATCATATTCACTGGTAAACATTCAGTGTTCATCTCTAAAAACCATTTATTTTTTTTTAATATTTATTTTTTAGTTGGACACTATATCTACATTTATTTATTTATTTATTTTTATGTGGCCTGAGGATCAAACCCAGGGCCTCGCACTTGCTAGGTGAGTGCTCTACCACTGAGCCACAACCCTAGCCCTAAAAACCATTTCTTTTTAAAACATAGGTATGATAGTGTTATTGCTTCTAAAATTAAATCTTTACTATCTCAATGTCATAAAATAGCTAGGACTTAAAATGTTTAGTTCCCTCATTGATGTCATGAATTGGTCCTGCTCCTCTCATGGGCCTTCTGCATTCTCATGTTTTTCTAATAATTACCCTGTACCTACATCATCAGAGCAGATGGCCATTGTGTGCTGTGCGCTGTCTGTAGCCACCGTGGATCAGCCTTGCAGGTAAATAGCCTCAAATTATATACTACACACACACACACACACACACACACATACACTCTCACACTCTCACACACACACACACACACACACACACATTTGAGGGGGGCAGTACTGGGGATTCCAGGGGCACTCTACCACTAAGTCACACCCCAGCAGAGTTGCAGATTTTTCTTTTAGTGAATTACCTAAAAAAGTAGCACTGGTTCATAACCACCTAGATAACATGTTGAGTCATAATTCAGCAATCATGGTATATCCTAGTATATATAATAAATACAGGATTGTACAGAACACCCAGCCTGGGACCATAACAACAATGGTGGCGGAATCCATTGGACATGGCCTCAGTGGTTCCCTCATGTAGGTATGACAGGTCAAGCCTAGCCCAGGTAAAAGGAAATTTATCTGGTAAAGTTTGAATTACATTATATATAACATATATAATAGTATATTTTATATTATAATTTAGCAGTTATGGCACTACATTATTTTCTCATTTTAATAATATACTATATTTGCTAAAGTTTTGAAAGTATTTTTGTCAGGTTAAAGAACAAAACCCTTAAAAACCTACAAGATGCGTGCTATGTGTATGTGTATGTGTATGTGCGCGTGCCGGCACACATTCATGCTAGAAATGGAACCCAGTGCCTTACCATTCTAGCAAACACTCTTCCCCTGAGCTACATACACTCCATTCCAAGATGAGTTTTAGTGCTGGTTCACCTGGAAGGTCAAGTTCGTAAAAGAGTGTGGATAAGCAGTAAGGCCAAGTGGGCAGAGCAGGCATCTTCGGGGTCCCATGGGTTTCCCTGTGAGTCCTGAGCTGAGGTTTCTTCTGGTGTAAGAGAAAGCTGAGGTTGTGTTCTGCATGTGCTGAGGTGGCAGTCCCCTCTCAGACTCCCCCTCACGCTGGCACTCAGAGCACTCATGTTCTTATCTCCATTGGAAGAGAAGTTCCTTGTCGTACTGATTTTTGCACGCAATTAAGGGCATTTTCACTTATGCTGTCCAGAAAAAAAAAAAGAGAAATCACTTATTTTTAGATCCTAAAGACTTTTCAGAATTATTTAGAGTTTTTAACTGAATTTAACCTTTTAAGTACACGGATCTCTACTTGAATCTGTTAAGCCTCATAATTCAGTAGGCAGTAGAGAGCCAAAGATATTTTGGGCTCATATTTTTGGCTTTTTTTTAATCTCATATTTTTGTCATGACTTCAGCTCGTTGACTCAAGCTTACATTATGTGTGATGTGTTGTTTATTAGCTGTCCTCTCTGATTAGTATAGGAATGTTTGAATGTGTGCTGCCTGAACACTTCCCAAGTATTCTTTCTTGTTTTTGCAGTGCTGAAGCGCAAACCTAGGGCCTCATGCATGCTAGGCAAGTGCTCTACTATTGATCCACATTCCAGTTTTTTGAAAACATACCATCACGTAGGATGTGCCTTGGGGTTTCTCAGAAATGGGAACAGGTTTGCGTTGATCTGTCTAGACACTCCTCTTTCCCCCTGTTCTTTTTGGATAGCAGCATTCATCTCTGAGCAAACTTTAAGGTGCAGAACATAAACTGCCTATTAAATAGACCAGGCTCTCTCATCCTTGACCTTTAAAAGACAGTGGGACCTTGGACTTATTGCTCTATGTCACCCCTCAGAGATAAAGCAACCAAGTGCATTAGAAATTCACAGTGAATTTTTAATTTGATTTTTTTAAGTAAAGGAATACTAACATACAACTTAAAGGAAATACATAGATTGAAGATAATGTAAGAATAGGAACTTATGATCTGATTTTTGGTGTTCATGGGATTCTTTAAAAGAGTGGGCTGTGGCTGTGGCTCAGCAGTAGAGTGCTTGCCTCGAACATGCGAGACCCTGGATCCTTCGCACCACATAAAAATAAATAAGTGAAACAAAGGTATTGTGTCCAACTACAACTAAAAAATAAATGTTTAAAAAAATAAATAAATAAAAGAGGGAACCATCAAGAAAGTAAATACCTTTATTGAGCAGTCCTCATGGTTGGGTGGCATTCAGTACTTTTGACATGGTAAATCCCCCCATGGCTTAGTTCTTTAATGAAAAGAAAATATGGCACAGAAACATTTTTTGCTTTTTTTTTTTTCATTTTTCTTTCCTTTTTTGGGGGGTAGCGCAACAGAAGAGTAAGGTTGGTCACATGACAGACATTGTCTATATGGCAGTGTCACAGAGGTGGTGGTGGCTGGCCAGCCTGCTGCTCTGTGTTCCTTCCATTGGCTTTGCTGGGGTCTGGATCTGGCTTTTCAGCACAGTGCTCTGGGTGGCTTTGGAGAAGCAGAGTGATGGGTTAAGAAACTAAAGGTTTGGTTTTCCTTATTTGTCATTTGACTGATTAATTGTTCTCTTTCTTTTATGGTCTGTGATTTGTTTTTCTTCTTTCTAAAAATCATAAAGAATCTTGCAGGGGAGTCGCTGGGATTGAGGCCAGGGCCTTGTACATGTCAAGCCTGTGCTCTGTCACTGAACTCTACCCCGACCCAGGATAGTCTCTTTTCTTCATTTGTGACTTAAAAATATGTTTGTATATAGCTCTGTATAATTGGTGGTTCTGTATAGGCACTTAAATTATCTCTAAGTAGATAGCTTTCTCAGCCTTCATCCTTAAAATGATAGAAAAATACGGTTCTGTTTAGTTGTATGTGGTTGATTGAAAGCCACCCTGAATAGCAGTTTACAGTGTAAGAAATTATTCATTTCTACTTTCTATTTTTCTGTGGGTTTTTTTGCAGTTTGTTTGTGATCCGACCTTTTTGTTTTCTTCACATGAAAGGTCCCCAGCCAGCTGCTGTTTGTTCTGTGGCTGGAGAGGAGTCGGGCTGCAGAGAACCTTGAAATGCCGTGGCAGCAGGTTCATTCAGTCAATGTGGGGTGTGCTGCGAATTTTCTAAATGGGAACACTTTTACCAATTGTTTTTGCCATGATTTTGCTGGGATATTTTTATTTGTTTGCTTTCTTTGGTTGAGGATTTAGAACTCTTCCCTGAAAGAAAAGTCATTATTATGTGAGCATAAGTGGAGCCTTCAACCTCAATACCCAGTTTATTCCTTCCAGAATAGAAAAACATAGCAAACCTCCCCACAGGTTGAGGCATACACTTATTTATATGAAGCAGTTTTTTATACAAACAGTAGCTTCTCTAGGACTTTTTCCTTTTTGCTTCTGCTACAAAAATCTCTGTAATTTGTTTTAATATATTTTGCCCTAATACGTATATCTTACAGCTGAAATTACAGATAAAAATGTTTTTCAGGTGCTCTTAAATATTGGCATATTTGACCAAATGTTAGAATATTATTTTTTTTTTTAGAGACAGGGTCTCTTTGAGTTGCTCAGGGCTTCAGCCTCCCAAGCTGCTAGGTTTACAGGCATGTGCCACTGGGCCTGGCCATATTAGAATTTTTATTTGTTTTTTTGTTTGTTTGTTTGTTTTTTGTTGTTGTTGTTGTTGGCTTGCTTGTTTGCTTTTAAGGATCTTGTGTGTTGTCCAGGCTGCCTGCACCTCCTGGGCTTAAGCAAGCCTTCTGCTTTAGCCTACCCACCGACCAGGACTGTAGTCACATGCCACCTTGCCTGGCTCTTTGTGGGTTTTAAATAATAATTATAATGATGTTGAGTTATCTTCTTAATTTATAATTCATTTGATACCTGTCTTAGGTAAACCATAAATGGGTATAAAATTCACACACCCCCAGTTACCTTTCACATGAGAATGGATTGGTGATTAGATTGTTTACCATTTGCAACATTTTATTTTATTTTAAATATTTATTTTTTACTTGTAGTTGGATACAATACCTTTATTTCACTTATTTATTTTTATGTGGTGCTGAGGATCAAACTCAGGGTCTTGCACGTGTGAGATGAGCACTCTATTGCTGAGCCACAACCCCAGCTGCCACCCCCCCCGCCCGCCCTGCAACATTTAAAAATAATTAATCATTTAAAAATTATTAATTTATAGCCAAAGAAACAATTTTTAAATCATCATGCAGTAAGTCATGTTGATTGAGTAAAGCCACTTTCCCCCCTTCTCTCCTTGCTGCACGCTAATTTCAGTAACTTTTTGTTTGTGGCGGTGGGTATCCAGGCTTGGTGCCTGATAGGCATGTGTTCTGCCACTGAGCCACACTCTGAGCTTTTTTTTTTTTTAATTTTTTTTTTGTAGATGGACACGATACCTTAATCTTGTTTATTTTTATGTGGTGCTGAGGATTGAACCCAGTGCCTCACATGTGCCAGGCAAATACTCTGCCATTGAGCCACAACCCCAGCTGGTACATTCTTAAATTCACTGTTCTTCTGTGATCAGCAAATGTAATGATGCTCCCAGATGCAGACTGAAAGTCACACTGTCTATTCATTGACAGTGTCCTGATGCCACACGGAGGGCTGATCAGAAAGGCCTTAAAATGGATATGATTATATCTTTTCTTTAGACCCTCTCACACAAACTGTTTCCCTTGAGCCAAAAGCATGTTTTACTGCAGCCTGTGGGAGAGATTCTTTTCTCATTGGACAGGGGTGTGTTTTTTGCAGTGTGTGAGTGTGTGGGGTCAATCTTAAGTGGTCAAAGTCCCCAAAGTTGTTTATTTTATTTCTCAGAGTAATTTTTCTTAATTATTTCTGAGTAATTTTATTTATTTATAATTTTGCTTCTTTGAAATTTCACTTCATTTTTTTTTAACCTTCTGGAGTCTGTCACTTGTTAAAATTTGTCAGTTTAAGATTTTGGCTTATATACATCAAGAAGTGATATGGGGATTTTGTTTCCATTTGTGATAACTGTTTCCCTTTTGCCTGTGGTCATACATGAATGAACTGTGGAGTTTGGCTTCAGCCTAGCCTAGGATTTTTGAGGTTGAGCTGTAGTTAAACATCAAATTAATTAGATAAAATATTGAGACTGTTTGTGTCAGTTTTTCATCACTATAACAAATACCTGAGAAAAATAACCTAAGAAAACATTTGTTTTGGCTTGTGGTTTCCGAAGTTTCAGTTCATGGTTGGCTAATTCTGTTGTTTTGTGCGTGAGTAAGGTAGGACATTGTAGTGGAAGGCTGTGGTGGAGGAAAGCTGCCTCCTTTGTGGCATCCAGGGAGCAGAGATGGGGGAGGGAGGAGGGGCCGAAGGACAGAGGGAGGAAGGAAGGAAATAGTCCCTTAGTAGGCATACCCTTAGTGACTTACTTCCTCTGACCATGTCCCACTTGCTTACAGATTCCACTACCTTTCAGTAGTCCATTCAGAGTATCAATCCATCAAGTGGATTAATCCACCGATGACGTCAGAGCCCTCATGATCCAGTCATTTCCTAAAAGTTCCACCTGTAAACATTGCTGCCTTAGGCACTAAGCCTTCAATACCTGAGACTTTGGGAACATTCCAGATCCAAGCCATAACACTTATTTCTTTCCAAATAAAATTTATTGAATTGACCACATGGGGTGTACCATATTATTAATACTATGTGAAAGGCATTCATAATTCATAACCTTTCCCTATAATTTTCAAAAACTTTACCAGGATCAGTTTTTAAACTTTTTTTTTTTTAGCTTTTTATTGGTTCTTTTATGTAGTACATAACATTAGAATTCATTTGGACATAATCATAAAAGCATGGGATATAATTTGCTCTAATTTAGTCCCCAGCACTCCCCCTTCTTCTCTCTCCCCTTTTCACTCCCCTGTTCCCTTCCTTTACTCTACTGATCTTTCTGCCATTTACTTATAGTTTTCTTTTCCTAGTGTCTTGTGGATATACACAATGATGAGGTTCATATGTGTACATAGGAAAGTTCAGTCAGATTCTTCCCATTGTTCTTCCTTATCCCATCCCTTTTCCCTCTCCCTCAGTTCCCTTCATCTGGTCCACTTCCATTTTGATAGAATCACCTTATTTTGAACTAGCTTCCACATATTAGGGAAAGCATCTGACTGCTGACTTTTTGAGTCTGGCTTATTTCACTTAGCATGATAGTCTCCAGTTCTATCCACTTACCGCAAATGCCATAATTTCATTCTTTATGGCCAAGTAATACTCCATTGTGTATATATGCCACCTGTTTTTTTTTATTATCCATTCATAGGATCAGTTTCTATAGTTGTTTTTTAAAATAGGGCTCTCAAGGAGAAGAGTATAACTTTTTAGTTGTAGAGCTCATACCTAGCATTTGAGAGACCCTTGGTTCAATCCACAGCACCATAATCAATCAATATAAAAATTATATTGAATTAAAAATAGCACTGTCTCCTAGTTATTACCAAGTACTTTATATAGGAATGTGAACCTCTGTTCTCCACACTCAGCTTGCATCATCTAACCAGGTAACACTAGTAACATTTTTTTTTTTTTTACTGTATTTTGAGACCAGGAATGAAAATTGTCTTTTATTGAAAAAATTTTTTAAATTAAACATCTTAATTTAAAATTTAAAAATAAATAAGACCAGGGGTATGTAACTCAGTGGTAGAGTATTTGTAAGGTTCTGGGTTCCCCAACACCAAAAAAATTTTTTTTCTTTAAATAAAACAAATCCACAAACACATGCACACAACAAGAAATTTCAGAAACACCCACAAATTCTAGAAGTCTCTAGAATTTCATGCGGCCTTTGTTTATCATAAAATTAATTTTTTGAAAAAAGATTGAAAGCCAGAATTTCTGCCAGATAAAAAATGTCTCATTGTCACATCCTTAAAGAGGTCAGATGCGTTACAGTCACCCAGCATTAGGTATGTGGCTTTTACAACCCATTGTTTGAAATCTTTGATTTTTCACTAAGAATATATTTTCTTTGCTTTTTTTTCTTGATAGTTAAACTTTATATATTTCATTTTTTATTACTCTTCTGCTTTTTATTTTGATAAATTTTCAAACCCGGAGATAAGAGCAATATTCTGTATCATTTGTGCATGCTTGTGTGTGTGCGCACTCGCTCTCTCTCTCTCTCTCTCTCTCCCCCCCCCTCCCCCTCTCTCCCCCCTCCCCCCTCTCTTCTCCCTCCTTCTCCTCCTTTCTCCCTCCCCCCCACCCTCCCTGCACACACATGCAAGCACACCCATCACATACCTACACCTATAAGATACATATATGAGGGGCTGGGGTTTTGGCTCAGAGATAGAACACTCACGTAGCATGCGTGAGGCACTGGGTTCAATCCTCAGCACCACATTAAAAAAAATAAAATAAAGATTGTGTCTACATATGACTAAAAAAAATACTAAAAAAAGAAACATATGAACATGTATGCATGTTTTTTTAATTGCTAAACCATTTGAGAATCTGTAATAGCTGTAACAGTTCATTTGTAAATAATACCTCAGTGTACTTCTCTCTAAAATAAGGGCATTCTTTTTTTATGACCCTAATATTTTTTTACACTCAGAAAATTTAATTGCTCTCATCTGACATTCAGACTGTAGTCAAGTTTCCCCAATATCATCTCTTAAATTTTTTTTTTATTTTTAGTTTTTCATCCAAGAGCCTATCAAAGTCATGCATTGCATTTAGATATCATAGCTCTTTAGTCTCCTTTAATCTAGAATGGCTCCCTATTCTACATTGTAGAGGAAACATTGGATTAAAGGATATGATCCCTAAGCCCATTCTCATTTAGCCAGAACATTCACTGACAGTGAGTAGGCCTCTCTGTTGAAGAAGATGCATGGAGAGATAGATGACTGCACCATGACCTCTGCTCACTGCTTCTGGGAGCTTCTGAGCAGTTGCTTGGCCAGGACTTAGCCTCCTCCTTGGCATCTCTTTGCAGCATGGTATCATAGAATCATCTTGGGGTTGTATTCCAGTGCTCATACCAGCTGCAAGACTTACGACGAGTCACTGGATTGACCACCATTTTTTTCCTCTATTAAGAAGTGAGGTTAGTGGTCTACAGTAGCATGGAGAACCTGCTGTATTTGAAATGAAAGCTGCAGCCCTTTGGTGGCTCCTGCTCAAATTTGCCCAGACCATTTTGGGAGATGAGCTCACTGAGGCAAGAGAACTTCTTGAGCAAAATACTCTTTAAGTGGATGAGGGCTAGGATGTGAGTTTACCAGACAGGATTCCACCTACCTCTTGTGCCTACAGGTACTCAGGGAAAGGAGTGGTGTCATAATCCATTTCATATGGAAGGAGGCATATGGAAGGAAGAAAGGAAGAAAGCATGCCTGCCCTTGTCTTTCCTTGTTACACGGTATACAGCTACTTTGGTCTCCTCTGCCGAGGATGATACCTCAATACGCAGTTCTCATGCCAGTTTGCACTTTCCAGAATTGCTTTTAGATACAGAGAACTCCTCACAGCTCCCTGAGTGTCCCTCCTGAACCGGGAGGACAGGCCAACTTGTGCAGGCTTCTCCAGACATTCCCTGCTCCACTTTGCTGCCAGGAAGGGAAGGAGGAGGTCTCTTCTTCTTAAATTCCACTCCACCAGAAAGGAGAATTTGTCATCCATTCAGCTAACATATACTGAGTTGATCTGTGGCAGGATATCATTCTCAAACTGCTACTAAGTACCCCTAACACCACAGAAGAGCAGAGAGGACCAGTGAAGGGCACAGAGGTAGAGGAGGAGGGAGCAGAATTACAAGTTCTCTGCAGTCTCTTGTTTTATTTAAATCATTCTCATAAATTTTGAAAATTCTGCTTTACAGTGTATCCCTTTTACTTTAATGCTAAAATGTTCTAAATTACCCAATTAATTATTTAACTATTCCTCCCAGATTTCCAGTAAAATCCATACCTCAGGAAGGTAAGGCTTAATATTCAGTAGCTTGTAATGATTGCCAGCACAGAACCATGCAGAAGCAGAGATGCTGTCCTGGTAACATAGAATGACAGACTTGTTTCTTGTGATCAGAGGACCATTTTGAGTATGTGTGTTCAGAGGACAGGCACAAAGTCATGGGTAGTGTGTTCATTAGGTACCAAATAGAGTTGCATCATAAAATTCATAAGTTTGTGTGAATTAAAATTTACTTGATTTTGGATGATTGTCTCTGAGATGGTGAGAATGGTCTTGTCACTTCACTCAGCTAAAAGCGTGTGTTTTAGTGAGCTGGAGATGAGATGGGAAAGGTGGATCTGCGTTTCCCAGAGGAACATCAATTCTTATACTCCTTGCCACATGTATCTTGCTAATGCTAAACTGTATGTGCACACATGTGTGCATGTGTGTTTAATAACATGGTGCTCAGTTGCAAGCCATCTTCTCCCTCAGTGTGGGAGGGAACAGAGAGTCCAGCTCTGTTGGACAGAGGAATGCCTGCTATTCTTCAGTGAAGTACCTTCGTAAAGAATTGTCATTGATGCCGGGTGCAGTGGTGGACACCTGTAATCCCAGCATCTTAGGAGGTTGAGGCAGGATGATCTCAACTTCAAAGCCAACCTCAGCAAAAACGAGGTGCTAAGCAACTCAATGAGACCCTGTCTCTAAATAAAATATAAAATAGGGCTAGAGATGTGGCTCCATTATTGAGTGCCCCTGAGTTCATTCCCTGGTACCAAAAAAAGAAACCAAATTCAGTGATAATTTTGTCCAAAGTCTGTTTTCAACTTGAGTGTCCCTACCCCTCTCTTTATAGATGTGTTCACCACAGCACCAGAACTGACTATGGAAAGTGCCTTGGTTCAGAGATAAGGGAGTAGTTGCCTGGAGAGGGAGGAGAGATCCTGCTTAGAGGGTGTTTTAAAGAGTCTTTTAAATCCTGAGACAGAATTTTTTTTTTTTTTGGTTGTGCTGGGGATTGAACCTAGAGCCTGCTGAGAGCCATAGCCAAGTAGGAATGACGCATGGCAATTTCCTTGTCAGCCTACCCAATGTTGCTTAGAGGGAGGACTCTCCATTGTGGAAATGGGCTTGCCTTGGACCCAGGTCATTTGCAGTGACATTGCATGAATGTTTGAGAGTTTAGGTTTGAAAGGTGACCTTGCTCAAGGATTAGAGCGGCTCCAGGTTTAGGGTGGATCCTGCTGGATTAGGGTGGCTCCAGGTTTAGGGTAGATCCTGCTGGGAATAGGGTGTATCCTGTTGCCTCAGGCGCTGGCTCCTTGAGTTCCCGTGGAGTTCTCCCAGAGTTCTGAGAGTATTTGGTATGCAGAGCCAGGTGGAGGGAGTGTATTTTCCCCAGAATGTGCTTGTAGAGTGCTGGTGAGAGTTCGGGAATAAAGAGTTGCTGTTGGAATCTACAAGTTTTTGTGGTGGCTCGGTTATTTTGTGCCCAGCCAGACTGCGGCAAGAGCCTTGTGAACTTTTTTTTTTTTTTTTTTTTTTTTAAATAATCCAAATAGCATATAGTTAAATCTTCTGAGAGCTGAGCAGAGTCTGTCTCTGTTCTTTTTGGAAGTAGCAGTGAATCGCAGCTGCCTTCTGGCTTGAATTGGTGACAGCACAGGCCCAGCCAGTAACTCTGTGCCTTTTGGACTTTCAGGATGCATTTAGGTAGCAGCATCCTAATATGTGCTTTCCCTGAGAGTGCATGGAGGAGGCCAGCTGTGACCTCAGGAGGGGTGACAGCAGAGTCCAGCAAGCTGCCCATGCAGGAGTCTCACCAGGATTGCTCTGCCCAAATGATGGGACATAGCCTGACAATCAGAGGTGGCAGGTTTTCCGCCCCCTTTTTTCAAAAGCCCTCTATCAGCTGTTGGCTGGACACACTACGTGGAGTGGGACATAAACTGGCTTTGCAAGCTGACTTTCTTTTTTTTTTTATGCACCTGTCTGCACTTGGACATTTGCTATTTCTTCTGTTTTCATTTATGTATGATTTAGAGATGGAAGCTAGGCAGTTGACTTTCATTATCAGATCCATTAGTCAAAATTATTTTATTTGTAATTCAGATCTGTGTACCATTCCATTGAGTATATTTTAGCTGAAGGATACTAGCCATATACCTTCTCGTTTCTGGTTTGGTTTGGCTCTAAATGTAGCCTTAGAAGCAAGTCAAGAATATTCTTTTCCTATTGGTGAAGTCCCCTGCTAGAGATCACTGGAAATAGTTTGTGGAGCTTTATACCTGGGGCCTGTAGAAGTTGCTATAACATAGCTTTTGTTTTTTATTAAAATCACAACATAATACCATGCAAAGACAGTGCAAATAAATTCATCTTTAAGCATGGTTCAAGGTGAGACTTTTATATTAGAGGGATTAGCTGTGGAGCTTTAGAATGAGAATTTAAAGGATCTCACTTTCTTTTTAATAGAAAAAGAAGAGAGTACTTTTTTTTTAATATTTATTTATTTTTTAGTTCTCGGCGGACACAACATCTTTTTTTTTGTTGGTATGTGGTGCTGAGGATCGAACCCAGGCCGCATGCATGCCAGGCGAGCGCACTACCGCTTGAGCCACATCCCCAGCCCGAGAGTACTTTTTTTAAGATCCGCAAGTACTCCATTATCAATCAGAAAACATTCTGGCCAGGTCTTGTGGTGCACACCTGTAATACAAGCTGCTCAGGAGGCTTAGGCAGGAGAATTGCAAGTTCAAAGCCAGCCTCAGCAAAAGCAAAGCCCTAAGCAACTCAGTGAGTCCCCATCTCTAAATAAAATACAAAATAGGGCTGTGGATGTGGCTCAGTGGTAGTGTATGCGCCCCTGAGTTCAATCCCCAGTACAAAAAAAAAATTGCATATACATGACTTTCAGAAATTGTTTTTCTTTTTTTTTTTTTTTTAAAAGAGAGAGTGAGAGAGGGGGGAGAGAGAGAGAGAGAGAGAGAGAGAGAGAGAGAGAGAGAGAGAATTTTTAATATTTATTTTTTAGTTCTCGGCGGACACAACATCTTTGTTGGTATGTGGTGCTGAGGATCGAACCCGGGCCGCACGCATGCCAGGCGAGCGCGCTACCTCTGAGCCACATCTCCAGCCCCAGAAATTGTTTTTCAATTTCCTAATTTGTGTTAAGTATTTTGACATTGTAGGAAGTCCTTGGGTCATTGAGAATTTTAAGATACAATGTTAAAATTTTTTCAAAAATATTTTTAAGTATTGGTATCACATTTATTAATTTTTTACATGTAAATATTAGGCTCAGAGCTGGCGATGTAGTTCAGTGGCATAGTGCTTGCCTAGCATGTGTGAGGCCCTGAGTTCAACCCCCAGTACTACAAAAATAAATAAATGTTAGAGTTGACTCTTTTTTATTCAGTCAGTTGATTTTGCATTGGGTGTCCAAATAGACAAAAAAAAATCTGCATTAATTTTTCCATAGGATGTAGAAAACAAAATGAATATTTAGAACAGTTTGGAGATACTAACAGCTCCAGACAGGAAAGCTGTACTGTGACAGTAGCACAGTGTGTGGTGCTGGGCATGGAACCCTGGGCTCTTGCCAGCTAAGCAATGCTCTACCACTAAGCAGTACTCCAGCCCCCAGTGCCACTTAAAAAAAAAAAAAAATCAAAAATCTTCTTCTCCTGTTGGCAGAGAATTTCAGAGAACCTTTTAATGTGTAGGAGTGGTGAAAAACGGGTTACTTCTCTGGATTTGGGGAGCTGCTCCCTTTTTGCAGCACTCATCCAAGGGAAAGCTGCCCCTTCCTCTCTGTCCCTCCCTCCCTCCTCTCTCTTTCTTTTCTCCCTTCTCCTGCTCTCTGTGTCCATACGTGTTTGACTCAAGAGAAATGTTACTCTGTATGGTTCTTGTCTTTATGGCAGCTTAATATGCCCTAGTCCAGACCTGAGAGCTGCCTGTGGATCTGATGGGGTAGCAACAACAACCGTAGCTGGAACATTCTTAAGGAAGAAGAAAACTAAGAGGTAGATTTCTCTTCCTAAAATCAGAAAGCACTGGAGGAAGTGATTTGGAAGTTGAAAAGGAAAAAAAAATAGATATGAGTATAGAACCATTGTGTTAAGTGCCAAGAGACAGGTGGGGACTGTTTTTTTTTAAATATTTATTTACTATGTATCTTTAGTTTTAGATGGATACATTAGTTTGCTTTTATATGGTGCTGAGGATTGAACCCAGTGCCTCATACATGCTAGGTGAGTGCACTACCACTGAGCCACCACCCCAGCCCCAGGTGGGGACCTTAACACCAAAATAATTCTTACTCTGTTTCATTCCAATTTTGGGGGACATTTGGTAATCCTTAGGGTTTTAGTGTGTAATGTACAGTCAGAACCCTCCAGTGAAGCAGAATAGTTTTCGGGCTTATTATCTCATTAAAGGGCAATGAATAAAATTAATGTAGAAAGTAAAACCACTTTCCTCAGTCTTTTCTTATTTATCTTTTGCAGCAGTATGATTGTAGACTTCTGAAATCAGATAGTGTCATTTATATTAAGCCTATGTCACTGTCCTGGGGCAACCTGCCATCTGAAGAATAGATGTCATTCCCCCTTGTACCAGACTATTTTGCATCTGCAGCTGGATTGCAGGGCGGGGATGGAGGGCAGGGAGAAGAGGAGAGGAAGGCCTAAGGAGAGGGCTGTTTTTCTTAGAAGGACTGGAGCCAGCCAGGGAACACTGAGTGGAGAGGAAGAACCTTAGAGTTGTTCCATTTTCAATTTCTATGGAATTTCTAGGACTCCTTCCTTAATAGGTGGGGAGCACTACTTTTGGTGGCTGCTACCTTTCTTCCTGGGACAGTTACTCACCTTACAGGTGAGCTTGCTCAGCCCTTCTTGGCAGATAAGGACCTGTCATTCTCGTTCTCTCTCCAGTTCCGGCTCTTCCTCCTGGATGATGACTAAGCTGAGCCATAAGGTTGAGGTAAATTCTTCTAGCAAATGATACTCACTTTAAAACACTCACAGAGAGGTATTTAATATGTCTCTGTTAGCTTATAAACACACAGGATTCTAGCTATTCAGCTACTGAAAAACCTTTAAACTGTAAACATGTGTGCTCAGTCAGGCCTTTTGCACACATGATTATGGGAAGTGGAAAAAGATGGTTGTCTTATGGCTTTATCATCATATCACTAATACTGTGGTGGGTGAAATGCTTCATAAGTAGCTCAACAAGTGACCAGGGTTAAGTGGTCCAGGAGTGCAGTCTGATTGCACATGGGGGCGGTTCTTTTACTTGGTGTCTGCTTCTATCTGACATCTGAAACAGAAGCATTGTTGGCAAGAACTATTTGACCAAAGGACCCTATCAAATCCAACTGTGGCCCCAGTCATGGCTACACACAGGTGCTGAATAGGTTGTGTCCTAAAATTTCTTGTGTTGATTAACCTTTTAGAACACAAAGTGCATTGTGGCATAGAATGGTGTCAGTGAGCTGTGCGTGGCATGTTTCAAATGGTCAGGGCCCATTAGTGGGTCAGGGCACCAGTGCTGGTACTACCAGCATTGAAAAGAGGAGGGAGGAGCTGCAGAATTGAAAACTTGTCAGGTAGATTCCTGTGGGAGGGATTGTTTGGTGATACTGTTGCAGTTTAAAACCCATCCCGTGTTCTACTCAGATGAAGCAAAAAACGACTGTGTCAGCCTTGGGTTAAATGCCAGCCATTTACCATACTGTTGTACTGAGGCATCAGGCAAGTTGCTTAACCTGTCTGAGACTCTGTTCTATCATATTCAAAATAGGGCTGCCTTGTTGAGGTAGGATTAGAGATGAAAGAGAATATATTAAAATCAATATAACAGGTGATTATAGGATGATGCATTAGAAATAGAGCTTTTGTGCACCTGGTACACAGTGACCTCCCTAGAAACCATGATCATTGCCTGTTTTTACTCCTAGATGGTATGTATATAAGCAGTCCTTAAAGTTATTGCTATAAAACAGTATAACTAAAACATGAACTAGTTAGTCTTCCCAGGAGTGGAATTTATTCAGAGTAGAATTTATTCAGTGTTCTTGACGTTTAGAATGTGCCATTTCACATGATCTAGGAGATCTTTGATTTTACCCTAAATTATTCCTGTGCAGTTGAGACATCAATCTTAATTTTCCCCCATGAAGTGTGAAGAGCGTTGTAAATTGCTGAGGTCTCTCAGCTGTCTGTTACGTCCCTCAAGACTGTTAAGTGTGGAATTGCTTCCCAACTTTTATTTCAAGTTGTGTGTTTTGTCTAAAAAAAACAAAGGCTTTTTTCTTTTCTTTTTTTTTTTTTAAGTAGTAGTAGTTAAAACTTTTTCCTGAACTTCATCATCTCTACATGATTCCATATTAAGCTTCCTTCTTACCACCTCTGTGCTGCTGTCCCCCTTGCGAGGAGCTGTGCCAGCAGTGAGACTCCTTTTGCTTGACTGCATTTTAGAGCGGCTGCTGCATTCACTGCCTAGAGGATCCATTAAAGTTGTCATCAAAAGCAGGGTCAAAACTCAAACCCCAGCCCTGCCGAGAGCTGTTGAGGCTTTTGGCAGGTTATTCAGCCTCTCTCTTCTGTCTATGGAAATAGACTTGTGACCTTGTGGTGACTGTTTTGAGGAGAAGCAGCATCAGGCAGGTCGCTTGCCTCGAACTGAAGGTCATGTCTAAGTGTTACTAGCTCCACGGCCTTTTCTGCCCCTCTTGTCCTCCCAGGCTTCAGCCCCGTGCTCTTGGGAAGACCTAGCCCCTCCACCCAGGGGGCAGCCAGCTTTGGTGCAGCGTCCTGTCCCAGCAGCCACACCTGGGTACTCCTTTCTGCTCCCTCCCTCCTGTGAGCTGGGCCACCTCCTCCAGAGGCCTGCGCTGGCCCTCCCCCGCACAGGCTTTGGCTTCTTCCAGCAGCCTGACAACCTGCCACACTTCCCCTCCGTTCAGAAGACCTCCCACATCCCAGCTTGCCTCCTCTCCTGAGGCTTCTTGGTAGTCACCACCCTCTCTCTGGCTGCGCACTGGGTCCTAGCTGTGGTGTCCCCACGTCCCTGAGCTGGTTCCTCCCCAGGCCTCCAGTGGCCCCCTGCACATAGCCTTCCCGTCTCACCCGCTTGCTTGCTCCACTGACCTTCCTGAAGCAGTGTTTTCTGGGCTTCTGTGACACCTGCTTCCTAGTTTTATGTCCCATCTTTCAGGCCATACTTCCCAGGCCCCCACGCATGCTCCTCCCATCAACGTGATGGTTCGATGTTGGTGACTCCAGAGTTCAGTCTGAAGAATTCTTGTTCTGTGCATTCTTCATTCGCAATTCTGCCTTTTCTCAGGGCTCAACCCCCTTCACACATCAGTGATTTCCAAAGATCCTCTCTATCCACCCCACATTTCTTCTGGATGTTTCCTAGTACCTCAGAGCTACCATCTACCTTCCCCATTCCTAAGTGTGCCCCACCCTCATGTCTCCAGGCCCTAAAGGGTATAACCCAGGCTGGGACTCCAAGGACTGTCCTCCCTTCTGACTTTTTCTCGACCTCCCCACCTCTTTCATCTGATAGGAGCCACCAACTTTCTCAGCTTATTTATTGCACTGACTTCCTGCTATCTCCCCAGATCGTAGTCAGGAGGGCATCTGATCATGAATGCCTCCTGACGAATCCTTGGGAGACGGGCACTGCACTTGGCATAGTGCCCTCGGCCCGTCTCTCCCCCGTACCTTAGGCTTTTCTGCTTCCTCTCTGGGGTTGGCCATCATGGTCATTTGGTTCTTGGGTCCTGACTGTGTGGCCTCCCTCAGGCTGCTCACTTCATATTCCTTGGACCTGGAACACAACTCTTCACCTTCAGTGTTTTCTATAGTGCTGTTCTCCCAACTCCCAAATCCTAACAAAAACCTTAGTGTCTTTCCTTAGGGAAGCTGTCCTTGTGTCTGGGCTTGATCAGTTCCCCAGGAGACACTCCAGCACAGCTGCTTCCCCCTCAGCTCCTGCTGCTGGTCTGTGCACCTTCCCTCCCTCTCTGCCTCCCTCCTGGGGAGCACAGGACTGAGCCCCATTGTGTAGATCCAGAAGATGGTTTGTTTGTTCACGAGTGAGTGGATAGATGGATAAGTGAACAAGTGAGAATTGAACATATTAATTTGTAACGCAGTTAGGATAGTTCTTAACATATAGTAAGTACTTAATATTGGGAGCTTTATTTATTTTTAATTGACTTTTCAGCTTGTAACCATGCCATGAAATGAAAAAGGAAAACACCAGGCTGGTTAATTCAACTGTGCTCCTTAATGACGTCATTCATTAAATGCTGAGGCAGTGGCCAGGGCCGGCTCCTGTCAGCCCTTCACTGTTTATTGGTACTCTCCTCCTGCCCTGCCCATGTCAGGACCACACTTCTCGCCCTGACTCTTGCCCACGGTGCTCCCCACAGCTTTGCCTTTTCCCCGCACCTCCTCCATAGCCATAGTGGGCTTCTTAAAGGCAGGGAATAGCTCTTCCGTCCTGCCACACCCAGGACCCAGCACAGAACCCATAGCCAGGGTTTGTTGAATGAATGAGATTAATGTTTCAAAAGCAGACGGTGGCATTGTCAGGAGGGGAGGTGTCAGGAGAGGTGGTACAAATCAATTGGCTATTTTAGTCTGAGTAAAAATTTTAAAAATTATACTTCATTTTTCATTTTATACTTGTCCAGACTTCTAGATTACATTCAAATCCTAAATGATAGGGGTATTTCCATGAGTGAGGCAGGCCCAAGGTCCGCCAGGCACCCCACTTCTGTCACGTGGCAGTGTATGGAATTAGCACGTCTGTGGCTGTCTGGCTTTGCTGGACATGTGTACTCATGGTTTAAGAGCAGTCACATCATTAGTTAAGCATCTCCTTTGTCCCAACTTGGTAAAGTAGGTAGAGATGCCCATTTAGTGGATTAAGAAACAGAGGGCCAGGCAGACATGTCACACAAGCTAAGATGGGGCAGGGTTGGCACCCTGGCCAGGGTAGCCTCAGCACCCGTGGATCCCCATTTGACTTTCTGACCTCCCTTTGGTAGGATTTAAGTAATTACGCTTCTCCGTTATCCTCATGCCAGCCTTTGTCCACTATGAAAGGACTATTTTCTCTGCCATGTCCTTGGCCTTCATTAGAGACTTGTAAGGTGAGGGAAGACGTGGGAATAGTGGCCTGTTGATACTTAGTTGAGAGGGGTGACGTGGAGAGAGCAGAGGCAAGGCAAGGCGTGACTTGTCGAAAGTGGCAGAACCAGGTCACACCTTTGCCTGGCTCTTTCGACCGCCAGTGTGATTTCTCTCAGCTCTTCCCTGAAGTGGCCGTGGCAATGGTGGGGCCCCTTGAGTGGGGTGTGTGCGTGGCCGAGGCTGTGAACGCTGTTCACTGTTCTTGTTCTGATTGCCAAGCCTGTTGCCTGCCTCTCACTTCTTTCCTTCAGGGGCCTCCTGTCTGTTGAGCTCCTGTGGCACCTGAGAGCGCAGAGTAAAGGAGTGAACCTGGTCCCTTCCTGCCTGCCTTCATGTCCCTCCAGGGAGCTTGGATTGCTTTCATTGCCTTAGTTTTCACTCTTTCAGCCTCAGTATTTAAAAAAAAAAAAAAAAAAAAAAAAGAGTTATTTGTTGGAGAAACACCCACAATGTGAAAAATATGAAAGGAAGAATCAGGAACAAGGAATCACAAGCCCTAAGTCCAAACCATGTGGCTGAGGCCAGTGCAGCCTCACAGACCTGTGCTGCCTTGAGTGGCAATGGTCTGTCTCTTCTCCATGTTGCTTCGCAGCTCAGGTGTGGCGATCCACTCCGATGGTTACTGCCCAGTGGAAGCCCCTGGTTAGAACCAGCGCCTCTTGTTCCAGTCCAGTCTCTATTCACACACCAGGCTCCAGCATGGAGTTTCTAGATGAAATCCTAGCAGATACTTGTTCTAGTTTCTCAACAGACATAACAACTGTGCTTCTTCCCTCCACTCCTCCCATCCCCATATACTGAGTTCCTGCCAAAACGGCAGGGTAGATCCCACGTGCTGCAGCAGGAGCAAGCCTGGCCCTTCCCTCACAGAACTGCTGGCTCTTCTGGGGAGACAGACAGACTGACCTGGGAAGACAGAAGGGAGGTACACAAGATCGTCGAAGGCCCTGTGCATTGGGCCAGGACTAGCACTTCACCTGGAACACTCTTGCAGATGTCACTGAGGAGGATGCCTCCTGGCAGCAGAGGGTTGGATGGAAGGCTGCCCCTTTCTGGGTGATCTGTCCTCCTTGACCTGTTTGAGTACCTTGGAAATGTCTGTACCATGTGTCTGGAAGATCTGATTGTTGCAGGCTCTGAGTGTCTGCCTAATACTTGGATGGGTTGATGGGGAATAACATCCCTCTCAAGTCAGGAAAATATCCATCGTGACCAACAGGATTGGGTGTTTTTGCATTGCTTTGTTTTTAACTCCTTTCTTTAAAAGTTTTAAAGTTGGGCTGGGGATGTGGCTCAAGCGGTAGCGCTCGCCTGGCATACATGAGGCCCGGGTTCGATCCTCAACACCACATACAAAGATGTTGTGTCCGCCGAAAACTAAAAAATAAATATATTTTTTTATATACCAGCTTCTTATTCAAGTTTAATGCAACCATATGTCTGTTGTTACAGAGATGAAGGTAGATTTTATTTTGAAAACTCTTCCAGTTGCTGTCGTTAAAACAAACACAAATAATTGGACAGAGGAGCTTCTATGGCAGTGTGGGAAGAGCCTGTTTAAACAATTTGAACATTCATCGTTGATCACCTAATAAAAAATAAATATTAAAAAATTCTCTCTCTCTAAAAAAAAAAAAAAAAGATTTAAAGTCAATTCAAGCAGTGTCCTCTGGGAAGTCTTTCCTGACTCGATTTAAAAAAGTTTTAAAGTTGTAAAAAATCAACAGAATTCGTGGTAAAGCCCTCTATTTTCTTGCATGGTAAAGTTAAGAAGCACCTAACCTGTTGTAAACCCTAACCCAATCAGAATTGTATGGGATATGAGAAAACTTTTGTGTTTGATATATTTAAGTAAGCAAACACACACACACACACAATACTGGGTTTCGCTCAGGGATGAGGTACAAACCAGAACGACAGCCAGATGTGGTGTGGCCCAGGCAGGTAGCTTAGGAGAGTGAGAGATTGAGGTGCAGGCATCAGGAGCTGGCCCTGTCCACCTTGACAGACTCTGGCAAAGGGTAGTTGGGCTTGGTTCTGCACGTGTCACCCTGGGGGTGGTCAGCACACACTCCTGCTGGTGTTTACACATCACTCATGTGGAGAGATGGACAGACTTTCTGATGCTCCCGCAGACAGATGTATATTTGTGTCACCTCCAGTGCTGCCATCAGAGATTCTGCCAGGCTGTGTGGTGTCTTGAAGAGGTTGTAGGATTTGGCCTGGATCCCAGCCTAAACACTTATAATCTTTTTTGGGGAGAGGGAGGCAGGTACTGGGGATTGAATCCAGGGGCCCTCTACCTCTGAGCTACATCCCCAGCCCTTCTTATTTTATTTTTGGGACAGAGTGTCCCTAACTTGCCCGGGCTGATCTTGAACTTGTGACCTACCTGCCTCACCCTTCCAAGTTGGGATTATAGACATGCACCACTGCACCTGACTGAACACTTATAATCGTCAGGACCTTGGCATAGGCACTTCTTGCCTCAGTTTCCTTATCTGTAAAGTCAAAGTAATGCTTCTTGGATTTTCTGTGGTTGGCAGAGTAAGTGTCTAATAAATACCTCTCTTTCCGGAAACCACTGTATTAATAAGAACAGAGGCTGTTCCCTTAGGCAGAACTTGATATTGGCTGAATTTAACCATTGCAACAAAATCCAGGACTAATGGTGAGTAACTGCCTCCGTGGTTCCTAGTGTCTCCCCACCTACCCCAGTGATGCACTGACTCCAGCAGTCTGAGAATGAGACTGCAGCACTGCCCTTAACAGCCGAGGAGGACCAAGAAGTGGCATGTTCACAACTGCACCCGCTTACACCCATGTGGCGTTCAGGGGCTCTGCTTGTGGAACCTTAGAGTCATTGAAACAGGAGTAACTTGGCTGGTCTTAACGAGACCTTCTAGCTTAGTCTGAATTGGAAATGGTCCTTAGTAGCTGGACCTGGTAGGCAATGGCAAACCTAGACATGCTGTTTGCTTAAAACATAATGGAGGGCTAGAGTTGTGGCTCAGTGGTAGAATGCTCACCTAGCATGCATGAAGCACTGGTTTCCATCCTCAGTGCCACATAAAATATAATAAAGATAAACAAAACAAAATGTAATGGACATCTGTGAAACCACCCCTCCCCCAAAAAACGAAAGCATGGCTTATCCCTATGCCATTCTGCTGCCTCCAGGGGCAGCCCCTCGTCTAAAATTTGTGCCCATCATTCATATTTGCTATCCCTCCCCCACTTCCCCCAATATGTAGTATGTCCATATTTGTATTTGTTTTTGAACTTGATTTTTTTAAGAAAGGGACTCCTGGAATTTGCACTTCTCACCCATCATCACATCACTGAGTTCCATGCATTTTATTGTACACAGTTGTCACTCATTTTTATTTTATCCTGTATGGCGCTCCGTTGTGTGAACTATCTGCAGCTTATCTGTGCCCCTGTTGAGGAGGACCTGGATTGCTTCCTCCCTCTGTCCCTTCCTCACTTTTGGCTGTGATAATCAGTACTGTTTTGAAAACTCCTGTATTTCTCATTACACTCGTATGTTGGTGTGATCTAGACGTGTGGACCTGCTGAGTCATGGATGGAGTGTGTAATGCTCAACTTCAGGTGAGAACACTATATTGTTTTCCACATCCCAATGGATGGTATTTATCAGTCTTCTAAATTTTTGCCAATACAATAGGAATAAAATGTTAGTTTGTTGTGCTCCTAATTTGCTAGTACCTGAGGTTGAGCATCTTGCCATATTTCTTGGCTTTTCAATGCTTCCTTTGTGAAGATGCATGCTTTGCATGTCTTTTACCCATTTTTCTGTTGTTTCCTTACTTATTTGTAGAAAATGTATTCTGCTGCTGATCTTTGTCAGATGAATGTCGTGCTAATATCTTCTCCCAGTTTGTAAATTCACTCTCTTTAAAATGTCTTCTGATGGACGGGAGTTTTAATATTAATATAGCCAAGCTTCCTGATCTTTTCTTTTATGCTTAACCTTTTTGTATCTTTATAAATTCTTCCCAACTTCAAATTCGGAAAGATATTCACTTACGTTTTCTTTTTAAGTTTCAAAGTTTGCTTTTGACATTTAAGTTCTTCATCCATCTGGAGTGGATTTTTGGCCTGGTATGACTAAGAATCCAATTTCATTTTTTTTTTCCTATGGATAAACAATTTTTCCAGCTCTTCATTTTTCTAGGCTGTTCTGTCAAAAATCAAAGTTTCACAGATGTATCATTCAATTTCTAGGCTCTTACTTCAATGCTGCTGGCCAGTTTGCTTATCTCTGTCCTCTTACTACACTGTCTTAATTACTGCAGCTTCACAGTGAGCTGTCTGATTTGGTAAGAAAGGTTCCTTCCTATTCTCCAGAAATTTCTTGGCTATTTTTGGCCCCTTTGTTCTTCCATTTAAATTTTAGAATCCATCTTCCAGGTTCCTCAGAATAGTTGAGTTATAATTTGCATGTAATAAAATAACTGTATTTGTATAGCTCAGTGTTTTAGCAAATACGCACAGCAATGTAACCACCACCCCAATCAAGATGTAAACTCTTTTATCACCTCCCCAAATAGTGTTTGAGGTTGGCTTTCTTCCCCTGTCCTAATTTTAGTTCCTCACAACTGTGGCTCTTTCCTGTTGAGACTTTTTATCTTAATTTTTATTTTTCATTTCCACAAAAATGTTGTCATATTTTGCCAGAGTTGCACTAAATCTGTAGAACCATTGCAGACTATGTTAAGTCTTTCTGTCCATTAACATGATGCATCTGTAAACCTAGCTGGAAAGACTTTATAAAACAGTTCTTGATTAAAAAAAAACAGAAACAACAACAACAAAAAACCCCTAAACACTTAAAGTAATTCTTTAAAATTCTGAATACAGGCGCTGGGGTTGTAGCTCAGTGGTTGAGTGCTTGCCTCACATGCATGAGGCACTGGGTTCAATCCTCAGCACCACCAAAAATAAATAAATAAAACAAAGATATCGAGTCCATCTACAACTAAAAAAAAAATGTTTTAAAAAAACAAAAAATAAATAAAATTCCTAATACAGGAAGCATTTTTTTTTTTTTAAGAGAGACAGAGAGAGAGAATCTCTTAATATGTATTCTTCAGTCTTCAGCGGACACAACATCTTTGTTTGTATGTGGTGCTGAGGATCGAACCCGGGCTGCACGCATGCCAGGAGAGCGCGCCACCGCTTGAGCCACATCCCCAGCCCAGGAAGCATTTTATATGACAGTCATGAACCTCAATAAACAAAATACTGTTAAATACCCAGCAGACAGATACATGGCAGTATTTTGATGTTTTTCAAAATATCCATGTCTATATCTACATCTACATATTTCTCCCGTGTTGGCACTAAACCAGCTTCCCTGCTTACCTACAAGGCCTCAGCCAGCTGTTTAGCTTCTCTGGTGCTCAGTCTCTTTCTTGTGTGGCCACTGGAGCATTCCTCCCTTGGGGTTGGGCTTTCCTGAAGATTGAATGCCATGCTATGTTCAGATTGTCAAGAGACAGTGGCCCAGGCGAGTGGAGCTGGGAGTAGGCAGGGTCCTTATGTGAAAGGAGCTGCCTTGCTCGTCCACAAGGAAACAGGGTGGACTCCCAATGTGTTTGGGTTCCCAGTGGCTTTGACAAAGTAGCAAGATCCACAGGAGGCCTTGAATCATTTCCCTGACGAATTTGGAGAAGGTTAGAGTTACAGAGCAGCCTGCTTCATGCTGCTTCTAACAGGCAAGCTGGACCCGCTGGAGGACACAGTTGACGGCCAATTCATTTTGCTGATTCATCCATTACAGGCGTGGCTTTGAGCCAGAGCTTGGCTTCTAGATTAAAGGCTGTGAGCTGCAAAGCTGCTGGGACTTGAAGGAATGCTGGTAAATTATTGCCATGTGAAGGCCAGCAGTGAAAAGTGGATTGTTATTTGTTTCCCCTTTTAAGTGATCCTTTTTCCAAATGTTCTCAGATAAATTCCCTCACCACATTGGTGAGTTGTTTGTGGCATTTGTCCCTGGGGCTGGGAGCAGAGTGATTAGAAACAGTCGGATACCATGGAGGGGATCATCATGGCTCCTTTCCGACCTGTCATCACCTTTGCTGTCCTGGGAATGTTGACCCAAGCCCCTCTTTTACTTGATAATCCAAATGAAACTTGAGGTTTTTACAAGGATCATTACAAGTGCCATCCTTTGGGGGTGTGCTTCAGGATAGTCCTCTCAGATCCCAGAAGGAGATTTAAGAGGAAGATGCAGGAGACTCCTTTGCCAGCAGTTGGTGCAAACTGTCAGAGTGATGGTGGGACTTGAGGGGACCCCAGGGTCTCACTGTGTCAGTGAGTTGCTCACTTCTGGATCTCGCTGCCTTCACCATTTCGCCCCCTTGTGTGGAAGGGCGTGGTATTCCAAGCACAAGCTCAGGCTGTCTGCTGTGGGAGACTCTGCATAGCGTGAGCTCTCCCTAGTACCTCGAGGAGTCTTTCCTGTTTCATCTTTAACTGTAGCTCCGTTTCGGGGCAGCACTGATATTGGCCAGGGAGAAGGCAGGCTGCTCTGCACCTTGCTTCACAGATCTCAGAGTCTAATTGGTAGGAAAATAGGTTTTATTCAAAGCTAGGTTTGAAGGAAGATAGAAGAAATTTTTTTGTTTAAAAAATTCCATGTTTGGGAAGCTGTGGAGAAAGGAAGACTTAAAATAAAGGAGAAGAGGTGCAAAGTGAGACAGAAGGCAAGAAGATTTGGTTAGTCTGTGCTGCACAGGCCTGGGCAGGGGGACAGCCTCCGTCTCAGCTGCTCTGGCACCAGCAGGCCAGGGGTTGCAACCTTGTTAGACTTTACTCTAAGCACAAGGAAATTGCTTTCAATTTTAGTTGAGGAGTCCTTCATTTTAGTAAATATTTGAAAAGTACAGCAGACTTAGTGAAAATTTGTTTTAAAGAAGTAGGGGACACACACACACACACACACACACACACACACCTGTCTTTGTTTAGATGGCTAAATATTTGGGGCATGGCAGTTCGCAAACCACCATGGTGCTTGGAAGTTTTAGTCATATCTGGTCCAGTGGAAGATGAAAAAGTATCACGTGTTGGACAGGTTCCAATATCTGTCCTTCCCTTGGATTTAAGGTCCCCAGCACACTGGAGTCTCTTGTCCATTTCTGATATGCTCAGAGTCTGCCTGATACCTGCATTCATTCAGGTAACATTTATTGAGACCCACTGTGCACCAAAAGCTTTGTAAGTGCTGGTGTGCAGATTCCCATGTACCAAGTCTGCCACTGTCAGCATGGCCAGGCCCTTAGCATCTCACTAAGCCCAGGGAATAAAGTGATAGTGGCCAGGAGAGATGTGCCCAAAACACATGAGCCAGAGCCAGTACCAGCACACAGACACAGGTGCCTGTCCACCCATGGGCCTGCCACCAGTTCTCACTCCAACACTACAATGTGTTCTGTCCACCAGCCTCAGAGGAGGGGTCAGCATGGGATTAGAACACACTGACCTGGCCTGGGCTGGGAGTGTGACCCAGTAGTAGAACACTTGCCTAGCCTGCACAAAGCTTGGGTTCCTTCTGCAACACTGCAAAAACAATAAATGTCTGAAGTATTTACATTCAGAGGGGCATCAGCTCTGGCTTGCAAGTTCTCCTGCTAGCCAGAGGCACAGTGCAGAGAGGGGGTGGACTTTAAGAGCACTGTGGAGGCATCTGGAATTTGCAGAGTCCAAAGTGAGATGCAGAGCAGCAAGAAGGGCCCCCAGCAACAGTAGTGGAGAAACTTGGTTTTGTGTCCTGGCAGTGCCTTTTCCCCAGGCTGTGGCCTACAGCAGATCTCTGACCTTTATGACCCTACTTTCTAATCAGTAAGAATGATTCCTCTCTGACAGTAATCCACAAGATATGCAAATCACAGGGCACGTATTTGACCATATTTGACACAGTGGTCACCACTGTAGTCTGTGTAGCTTTTTTCATCATGTCTGTTTTTAACAAAATAGTGAGGACTTACAGTTTTCACCTAGTGGTTTTGTTTATTTTTATTTTTTAACTCTGAATATGAATAATTTCCAGGGGGTCATGCTAGCTGCAAATATTTGGAAAGTTAGTGTTCTGTTTATGTCATTCCAGGTCTTTGCATTGTGTGAATCACCTTCATGCTGTGAGGGAGGTTGGGAAACAAGGACTCTCCCTTTTCTCCAGAAGCTCAGATTAGAAGGGTTTTCAGGACATACCCAAGGTCACATGTATTCTAAGTGAGCAAGGTCAGAGTCCAGACATGAGCTCAAGGCTCCTTTGGTCACCTCAGGCCACCTTTCCTATGTGACAACCTCATCTTATAAAGATTTCCTTTTCTTGTAGCTGTCAATACCAGCAAATATGCAGAAAGCTATCGGATCCAGACCTATGCTGACTATGTGGGGAAAAAACAGGACGAGAAGCAGAACAAGAGAAAGTGGACAGAGGATGGTTGGAAGGAGGTGGAGAGAAAGCGGCTGAGCACTCAGGGTTTGTCCCAGCCGCTGCAGAGCCACTATTACCACCCCAACAGGTGAGTGTGCCTGCTTGGGCTGCTTGGGCTGAATCGTCCAGCAGTATCTCTTCTTGTGCTTCCTTTAGGGTTATAAATAAGAAATCTGACTTTGAGAGTGGTCCCCGCCCCCTCTTATCACATAGTGTCAGAAGTGACTACTACCTTAATTCCTTAGATTTGAGAGAACAACTTGTAGGCCATGGCTATTATGGCTGACCCTCACAAAGCAGGCAGTATGTGTCTTTTTCCCATTTTAGGGGTAAGGAAAATGTGGCTCGGTGACTTTCCTACCAATAAAGTGAGAGACCAGGATTAGAGCTGAGCTCTTCTCATCCAGTCTCTTCCTCCTCCCGGGGCACCATGTTGCTCTGCCTGTGCTTCTGAGGTCTTTCCAGATCCCACCTGCGTGTGTGACACACACTCCTTAATCACCACGATCCTACTCTCAGAGGAAAAACGCTGGCAACATTTGCTATCTTTGTGAAAGTGTGAAAAACAGGAAGCAGGAAGAATATTCATATTCATTGTGGCAAGTCATAAGTTGTAAGCCATGGTCCCGACACTCAGAAGCAATCACTGTTAATATTTTAGATGGCCCTCCATACTTTTCAAGTGATTTTTTAAAGGAATTTACAAAATCCAGATATAATGAAGATATAATAAAATACATAGGTCTTAAATGTTCAGAGTTTGTTAGCTGTATACACCCATGTAACTACCACCAAAACAAGACAGAAGTTTCCATCTCCTTCAGAAGTTTCTTTATGCCCCTTTTCACACAATTCCAAATCACCACTACCCTAAGTAACCATTTTTTAATTCATACCACTGTAGATTAATTTTACTTATTCCTGAATTAAAGAAAAAAAAAGAATCATATGATATTGTTGGGCTTTTAAAATTTGTTTTCAAATTCATCCTTGCTCTTGCATATATTGATAGTTTGTTATTTTTTTAAATTGGTGAATAGTATTCTGTTGTATGAATAGACAGCATTTATTTTCTGTGTTCTATTCTGGACATTTAGATGGTTTCTAGTTTGGGGCTGTTATAAATAAGGCTACTGAACACTTGTAAAAAAATATGTGTGTGTGTGTGTGTGTGTGTGTGTGTGTGTGTGTTATTTATTTATTTATTGGTCAGTATATGTTTTCATTTCTCCCAAGTAAATAGCTGGGAGTAGAACTGTTGATTTCATAGGATGTTTCATATTTAGCTGCTCCTTAAACTTCATAAGAACAAAGTGTGTTTTATAGTCCCCCAGTGTTGTTAGAGTTCCAGTTACTCTGTATCCTTGTCAGCATTTAGTGCTGTCAGCCTTTTTGTTTGAGCCATTTTAGAGGAAATGAGATGGAAGTCCATTATGGTTTTAGTTTGCATTTCTCTCTAGCTAATGATGTTGACCATCTTTTTTTAAAATATTTTTTTAGTTGTTGATGGACCTTTATTTAATTTATTTATATGTGGTGTTGGGAACGAACCCAGTGCCTCACAGGTGCTAGGCAAGTGCTGAGCTACAATGCCAGCCTGACCATCTATTTTTTATGGTGCTGGGAATCCAACCCAGCTGTTGGAGCTGGCAGGTCGCTCAGGGGAAGAGGGCTTGCCCATCTTATTCAAGGCCCTGGGTTTGGTCCCCAGCGCTGCCAAGAAAAAAATAAAAAATTTATGTTTTAATGTCACTTGTTTGTGGTCAGACTACAAACTCGATAAGTGTTTAGGTCTGTTTTATTTTTACTTTCAGGGATTACACTTTAGAATTTAAATTTGCTTTGTAATTATGTAAAAACAATTATTTAGTTCCAGGGACAGGTCTACTGAACAAGGCATCTGTAGGAATGCCCACTTCTTACTTTGCCCTCTCTGTCTTGATTTCTGCGTCCCCTATAGGAACCAATTTTCCTTGTTTTTAGTGATGACATGTTCACCCTCACATTGGCTGGATACCTAAGAACACCCCACACATGCTGTTCTCTGTCGTGACCCTGGGAAATCTCTGTCTCTGCTTCTAGGAAACTGATTCTCTCTACTTGGAGGGGCTTTAGCATTCCTTAGCCTCTTCAGTAAAACATACTCAGCAGCTATGTCTGGCTGTTTGAATTCTTTGCACTATTAACACAATAACAAGTCAGATGCTTTGTGAAAAAATCACTTATGACTAGTGCTATAGTTCAGACGAATCATAATCTTTCACCTTTTCTCATCTTTTTTTTTTATTTCATTTCATGCAGTATGTTCTTGTATGGACATAGCAGAGTTTGGTAGATTTCTTATCTCATGTTCCGTCAATGTGAAGCTCACTGATAGACACCATGCTTTCCAGAATATCCAGAGTCTGTCGTGAAAAGCAAGGGAATACTCATGATTATTTGGCAGATTCTTCTTTCCATGCTGTGTGCTAGATGCTTTTCACCATTTTATCTTATCTGCATAACAGCTCAGCAAAACCCATGCTGATATAATACTCCTCATTTATATGAGAAAGTGGAGTCCCAGTGACGCTAAGAACTTAGCTCCAGCTACCTAGGATTCTAACTCAGAGGCATTTTGGATCCATAACACTGTGTATTCAGATACCTCTTAGATTCTGGCATGTTCACACCCAAGTCTGCAGGCTTGAGAGATCTCTCATTTTAATAAATTATGTACTGTTTTATAAAAATTCAAACCAACAAACAAAAAATTGTGGTAAAGAAGGCCTCCAAATTTCAGTCTTTGGGAGAGGACTTAGATGTCCAGTAACGCAGCCCCCTATGTAAAGTTGTTTGGTTTGAAACTCTTGAAAAGGGAGAAAGGAGCCTGGGATGCACAGGCTGGCACCAGCCATTCTGAACTGTTATCCTTCTGCATGCCCAGCACTGGCGTCCTTGGTGGAACCCAGTCTTGGTCCTTGGTGGGTGGGCTGATTGGTTTTCAGTGGAGGAACCGTTCAGAGAACAGTGTGGTAGGGCAAGGAGGGGGTGTTGAGGCTGGGCATCCTGGAAGGGCAGTGGCAGAGGACTGGAGGGAGGGTGCAGTAGGAACCACCATCGGGTTTCAGAGAAGCCACCGTGAGAAGAGGAGAGGCTCTGTCTCCTGTGTCTGTAAGGTTCACTGAGTCAGAAAGTACAGTGCTGAACCCTGAGGGGGCTCAGGAGCATCCTCAGCCCCCTTTAGCCGACCAGGAAATGTGGAAGCCTTGCTCCAGCCATGGGCCAGGTGCCTTGGACGCAGCTCTTCCTGCCCCCTTTCGCTCTTCCTCACGGACGTGGGCTAGGTCTGATGATCTTTCAAAGGGCTGAGGTGGCTTCAGACTGGAGGAGGGGAGAACCTTCCATGCCTGTTAGAAGGACTTCTTGTTTGTGTAAGTAGGGAAGAGTCACCATGGCCTCCACTCAACCTGTCTCATTCAGCTGCTTCCCTCCTTAACAGCTGAATAATGAGCAAAAGGATCAGTCAGATCTGAAGAGAGTATGTTAAGAAATTCAAATAATAGCATAAAACTAGAGTCTGGTTAATATAAAATGAAAAATTTTAACGCATGCAGTTACTAATTAAATTGAATGATTAAACAGGAAAATTGACCTTACTATGGAATGTCCCTAACACATAAAACCCAATTTTCAGTCAAGATATAGTACAACTAATAAGTTACCATTCTGCCCCATATTCCTGGCTGGGTGTGGAGGAAGGATGAACTCATGTTGGCTTTTCTTTTTCTTTTTTTTTTTTTAATATTTATTTTTTTAGTTGTAGTTGGACAAAATACCTTTTTTCCATTCATTTTTTTTTTTTTTTAATGTGGTGCTGAGGATCGAACCTAGGGCCCCGCACACGCTAGGTGAGTGCTCTACCACTAAGCCACAATCCCAGCCCCCATATTGGCCTTTCTTTACTTTTCCTGGATTAGAAGATCAGGACACCATTGCTGCCTTTCAGAGGGGATATTTGAACCTGATTCCTGAGAATAACCTAACACACGAGAGATGCAGACAACCTGGATAACCAAAACGTGGTATATACACAGTGGAATATTATGCACTCTTAAAATGAAGCAAATTCTGACGGACTACAACATGGGTACACCTTGAGGGCATTATGCCAAGTGAAGTGAGCCAGTCTACAAAGACAAGTAGTGTGTGGTTCACTTAAATGAGGTGACTAACCTGAGTAAGGTTCACCGAGACAGAAAGCAGAGTGCTGGCTGCCCTGAGCTGGGAAGAGGAGCGTATGGGGAGTTGTTTAACGTGCTGTATCTTGCAGGATGAAAAGGGTTCTTGAGATTGTATGACAGTGTGAATGTGCCTGGCCTGGTGGTACTCACCTGTAATTTCAGCAACTCGGGAAGCTGAAGCAGGAGGATCACAAGTTAGAGGCCAGCCATATCAATTTAGTGAAGCCTTAAGTAACTTAGTGAGACCTTGTCTCAAAATAAAAAATAAAAAATGGTGGGGAGGTGGCTCAAGAGTAGTCCCCTCAAAAAAAAAATTAGGGAGGATTCAGGCAAGTTGGAATATGATGTTTTTACAGTAGTTTGACTTGTATCCTTTCTCATGATGGTGAGACTGAAAAGAATGTTGATGAAAGTCCTAAAATAAGAATCAACAGAATTATGAATTATTACCCAGAAAAGTTATTGATGAATTCATAATTTTCAGTTATTGCTTATGTAGTTTATGTTTCATTTAATAAAATGCCTTTTTCCCCCCTGTAGTGCTGAGGATGCAACCCAGGGCCTTGTGCATGCCACTGAGCTACATCCTGAGTGCTTAAAATGCTTTTAGATCTGTTCTTTCTCTTCTCATCTGTGGTGTGGCCTGTAGCACATATGGCAACCTCAGAAATTGATTTTTAGATGAAGGCCTACTTTAATCCATCTGGATTACACAGTGTCAGCTATACAGATGTTGATGGAGCACAGCTGTGAAAGCACAGTTGTATTTATTAAAAATTATGTGATTTTTATGATCTGTTTATTCACATACTTACTTTTTTGTGATGCTGAAGGTGGAGCCCAGGGCCTTGCACCTGTTGGGCAAGCAAGCATTCTTACCACTGAGCTTCACACCTTGTCCTGTGTGTTTTTAGGGTTCAATTTCTACAGTTTATTTGGTTAGTTTTTTAAAAATCTGTAGTTATTTCACTAAAATTTAGGAGATTTTAGCAATGATCTAGCTTTTTTAAATTTGAAAAGAAAAAAATTTTACACTCTCCAGTATAAGTCAGCATTTCCATTTAAAAGCTCCTAGAGCAGAAACTTGCAGTTTGGCACTGAGAACTTGCTCTTGCCTTGCACTTGAACGCCATGTGTTATCTCAGGGTTTTATTTAAATAACATGAAGCTAAGTTTAGCATCGTCTTACACTTACATGACTTTTGATGTGTTGGAATGCTTTCATGGTTTATAATGGCTGTAATACTTGGAAATTAATGTTTTCTTTCTGAGCTTCATGTTGTTTACTTGATTAACCATAATTAAAAGTCATTGTCATCTGTGTTTCTAACAACGTGTTACATTGCTCTGTACTTCATGCAGAAGTGTAATTTTTTTATAATGGTCTAATGGTGCTAGCAGTTGACACAAATTGCCCTCAGCATGCAAAGATGATAGGCAAGGGAAATTCAGTTCTTTCCATGTCTGGTAACTAATCGCAAAACAAACTTCCAGCTTGAGTTGCCCAGATTACATGTGTTTAGGTTGATTTCTGTATTTTTTGTAATAGTGTTAGCTAAAATAAAGTATAAGATGTGTAAATCATGTATTTTAATTGCCAGATGTAGGAATCCTTAACATTTTTCTGGCAGCTCTTTTTTTTTTTTTTTTGACACTTTATGCTTAGTAGAAATTCTGCTAGTACGTTTTCAGCCAGCAGGAACTACAGTGTGCTTGTGTCTATCTGAGGGAGGTCAGATGTGAAGGTGAAGAGTTCCTGCTGTGCCCAACCCCAATCTGTGTGCCTGTTAGTGGTTCCACATCTAGGTGTTGTCTGTAGATTCGAGGCCCCACTCTGCCCATTCAGGAGTCCCTGAAGCAACGTTTTCATTTCCTTCATTGCATGCTGGTACTACAGAAGCCAAATGTTTGCCAGATGGGAATATTCTAGATACTCCCATTTGTGTCTCCTGTTCCCAAATGTGAAAGATCTAAAATCTGTGGTGGATAAGTGGATGTTTATTGTACAGTTTTTTAAACTGTTCTGTACATTTGAAGTTTTCAGATTAAAGTGTTAGGGCAAAGTGGAACAGTGCCTTTTAGAACTCTCACGTTCATTTCTAGTGGAGTGGGGCAGTTTGGTTGGTTCTTGGTGATTTGTGGGTTCTGGACACTGAGCTCTCAGATGGCCATCCAGCAGATGGGTCACCCCACCAGGAGCCTGGACTCTCCTTTTGCACCATTTGGCTGTCAAACCCTCCTGGGCAAACTCTTCTCACTGCTTGTCCTGCCCTCTTCTCTTCCTTCATTCCTTTTCCTTGTGCTTTTCAAGGATTTGGACCACTGTCTTTAGGGACCCTGACCAGCCTCATCTCTATAGACAGAGATCGCCCACCTTTCTTACCTAGGACAAGGGGGAGCAGAGCAGGCAGTCGTGTTCCTCAGGAGTCTGCCACGTGCCAGGCACCGTAGCACTCACTGACCTGTTTCATTATCTTATTTAGTCCCTGTAACAATCTGTTTTCTAATTGAGAAACTTGCTCAGAATCACACAGCCAGTAAAAGAACTCATATTTGAGCCCTCCTCTCCCATCTCCTAGATCTCTTTACGCACTTTTCAAAATTCTGTTCCCTCCTCACATAACCACTCATCATCCTTCCTGGCCACTGAGATGCCTTCTGAGAAGCGTCCAGGCCACCTGGAGTCTTCGGGGGCTTTTTCCCTGGGGGTCTCTATGGGATGTAAAAAGAGAAAAGTTGGGCATTGTTGCATATTGATAGTAACTTCCCAGCACCCAACATGATGTATGTGTCATTCAGAAAAACATTTAAATGAATGAACAGGAGAACCTGTAAGGCTAGGAAGACAACTTCCCACCCTTTGGAAGGCCTTGAGGACTGCCTTTTTTCTTTTGAACATCTAAAGTCACGCTAAGAGGGTTTCCCCTTGCTTTGCTAAAGATGAGATGGAGAGGAATAACTCCTTTCCATAATTAAACCAGGGCCTGCCTCTTGTTATTGCCTTACCTGGACTGAAAGAGCCATCTGAAGGTGGGAGTGGACATCTGTGGAGCCTTGGAATATCTCACGTTGAAGACCATTCATGAGTGCCTTGTCACATTTTTTAAGGAAAAAGGATTTTAAAGGAAATCAGTCCCATGTGACACTGCAGGTGCCAGTATTCAGACCATAGCTTTTTAAACATTGTATCAAGTGTCCTGTTTGATATACAGAATTGGGGAAATATTGTGGATGGCCATGAGATACGTTAGTTTATCATCTTAAATTAATGATTCTAAAATTTTGGGAAGGGATTGGTTTCTAGTGTATTCTGGTTAAGATTTAGCCCCAGAAGAGTCTTCACAAAGATAAAAGAAGCACGTGGTTTCTTGGTGTCAGATTTTCTCTGGGTGGGTCGACTCTGTTCTGAGAGAGCTGAAATGACATTCTGCGTGTTCTAAGGAGACTGTCAGGTGGCACCTTGTTCTCTTGTTCTTTTGGAGGAGCCATCACATCCTGTTGATTCTTCACATCAAATTCATAGCACTAACAATGCCTGAGTGCAAGAGTGTTCATTTTGAATGGCTAAGTTGATCTTTAATGAAACCTTTAGGATTAGTTCATAGTTCCTAGACTTTTCATTTTGTTTGTTTTTGTGGTACTGGGGATTGAACCTAGGGGTACTCTACCACTGAGCTACATTCCCAGCCCATTTTTATTTTTTATTTTGAAACAGGGTCTAAAGTTGATAAAGCTAGTCTTGAACTTGTGATCCTTCTGTGTCAGCGTCCCATCTAGCTGGGACGTCTTCTTTTTATCCTTTTCTTCCATCCCAAGTTTCTATTATCCCTGACCATTTGGCTGCAGAGGCATCGGATAAGGTAAATGCACTGGCAGAGAGGAATGGTTGGAGCTTTCTGGGAACACATCTCCTTCCTTTGTCACCGCTTGTGAAGTACTAGTTCACCTCCAGACTTGACCCTGCTTAGTGGACGTCATGGGATTTTCTTTCCTTCTCAAGTTGGAATTAGTGGGTTATAAGAGAAGCAGAAGGAAAATGACATTTTCCAAAGCAGTACAATGTCTTCAGAAATTTTACACAGGATTAAGATACTGATGCTATAAGTTTTGTGGTTCTTTGGGCTTTGAGCTTTTTCTTACATGTTATTTCTGATTGTAAGAGTTAACTGTGAAATTCTCTAATACCACAATACTCCAGGTGAATGAAGGTGTAGTGCAACAGCTGGATTGTAGGACATTTTTGAAGAAATGTGGATGAATTCTTTTCAGGAATGGGGAGCATCTGTGCCTGTGTGAACCAGAGTGACACCTGATGAAGTCTTGTACTTGTGGAGCTGAAGGGGACTTGGCTTGGACCTTGTTCATCCTCTGTCACTTTATAAAAGAGAACGGAGGCTCAGAGAAGCTGTCTTACACAAGGTCACCAAGCTGATGTGCAGCAGAACTGTGTGGCCATATTTAAAGACATACTGATTGACTGTTGGCATAGTGGTTTTTCATATATTTAGTGAATCTTCATATTAGTCCTTGACATTATTTCCTTTTAAAATATTTTCGGTGAAATATAGGAACATTGTTTTTGAAAGCCAAATAATTTTCTTAAATTTTATAATAAAAACAGCAGTCCCCTGCTAGTCTTGTCTTGTTCCCTAGATGCAACCACTTTCAGTTATTTCTTTTGCATATTTAACTTATTTTTTCAAATAACATACTTACTGCTGCTTCTTGATTTTTCTGTTTATCTGGTGGCTTGCAAATATGGTAGACAAGATTTGGTTCTATCACACCCACCCACCCCGGGCTACCTTCGCCAGCTTCCTGCTGTTTGTCTTTTCTGCCCCCACTCCAGCCCCCAGAATTGTTCTGGCTCTTCTAGATCCTTGCATTTCCCTAGGACCTTGTACTCAGCTTGCCAGTTTATACAAGAGAGCTTGGCAGGATTTGGATTGGAATTGATTAGGGGTGTGTAGTGTGTACCTTTAACCTGTGTAGTGGTCCTCAAGTGGGGTTATACCCCTTCCTAGGAGAGTTAGGAACTTTGCACTAAAACTTTACAGTGCTTTTCATCCCTGGCCCTTTTGCTCTCACGTCATGTGTAGAGGTGGGTCCTACTGATGGTCTTTCTTTCTTTCTTTTTTTTTTTTTTTTTTAAAGAGAGAGAAGAGAGAATTTTAATATTTATTTTTTAGTTTTTGGCAGACACAACATCTTTGTTGGTATGTGGTGCTGGGAATCGAATCTGGGCCGCACGCATGCCAGGCGAGCGCACTACCGCTTGAGCCACATCCCCAGCCCTTCTTGATCCATTTTGAGTTAACTTTTGTGCATGGCGAGAGGAGGGGATTCAGTTTCATTTTGTTGCATATGGATTTCCAATTTTCCCTGCACCATTTGTTGAAGATGCTATCCTTCCTCCATTGCATGCTTTTAGCCCCTTTATCAAATATAAGATAGTTGTAACTTTGTGGATTAGTCTCTGTGTCCTCTGTTCTGTACCATTGGTCCACCCGCCTGTTTTGGTACCAGTACCATGCTGTTTTTGTTACTATTGCTCTGTAATATAGTTTGAAATCTGCTATCGCTATACCGCCTAATTCACACTTCCTGCTTAGCATTGTTTTTGCTATTCTGGGTCCTTTATTTTTCCATATGAATTTCATGATTGCTTTATCTATTTCTACAAGAAATGCTGTTGGGATTTTGATTGGCATTGCATTAAACCTATAGAGAACTTTTGGTAATATCGCCATTTTGATGATGTTAGTTCTGCCTATCCATGAACAGGGTATATTTTTCCATCTTCTAAGATCTTCTTCTACTTCTCTCTTTAGGGTTCTGTAGTTTTCATTGTATAAATTTTTCACCTCTTTTGTTAGGTTGATTCCCAAGTATTTTATTTTTTTGAGGATATTGTGAATGGAGTGTTTTTCCTCATTTCCGTTTCAGAAGTTTTGTTGCTGATATACAGAAATGCCTTTGATTTATGTGTGTTGATTTTATATCCTGCCACTTTGCTGAATTCATTTACTAGTTCTAGTAGTTTTTTTGTAGACCCTTTTGAGTCTTCTAGGTATAGAATCATGTCGTCCGCAAATAGTGATAATTTAAGTTCTTCTTTTCCTATTTTTATGCCTTTAATTTCTTTTGTCTGTCTAATTGCTCTGGCCAGTGTTTCAAGAACTATATTGAATAGAAGTGGTGATAGAGAGCATCCCTGTCTTGTTCCAGATTTTAGAGGGAATGCCTTCAATTTTTCTCCATTCAGAATGATGCTAGCCTGAGGCTTAGCATAGATAGCTTTTACAATGTTGAGGTAAGTTCCTGTTATCCCTAGTTTTTCTAATGTTTTGAACATAAAGCGGTGCTGTACTTTGTCGAATGCTTTTTCTGCGTCTATCGAGATGATCATATGGTTCTTATCTTTAAGTCTATTGATGTGGTGAATAACATTTATTGATTTCCGTATATTGAACCATCCTTGCATCCCAGGGATGAATCCTACTTGATCATGGTGCACAATTTCTTTTGATATGTTTTTGTATCCGATTCGCCAGAATTTTATTGAGGATTTTTGCATCTAGGTTCATTAGAGATATTGGTCTATAGTTTTCTTTCTTTGAGGTGTCTTTGTCTGGTTTTGGAATCAGGGTGATGTTGGCCTCATAGAATGAATTTGGAAGAGCTCCCTCTTTTTCTATTTCCTGAAATAACTTGAAAAGTATTGGTATTAATTCTTCTTTAAAGGTTTTGTAAAACTCTGCTGTATACCCATCCAGTCCTGGGCTTTTCTTGGTTGGTAGTCTTTTGATTGCTTCTTCTATTTCATCCATTGATATTGGTCTGTTCAAATTGTGTGTATCCTCCTGACTCAGTCTGGGCAAATCATATGACTTAAGAAATTTATCGATGTCTTCACTATCTTCTGTTTTATTGGAATATAGGTTTTCAAAATAATTTCTAATTGTCTTCTGTATTTCTGTAGCATCTGTTGTGATATTGCCTTTTTCATCCCGTATGTTAGTAATTTGAGTTCGCTCTCTTCTTCTCTTCGTTAGCATGGGTAAGGGTCTGTCGATCTTATTTATTTTTTCAAAGAACCAACTTTTAGTTTTGTTAATTTTTTCAATAGTTTCTTTTGTTTCAATTTCGTTGATTTCCGCTCCAATTTTAATTATTTCTTGCCTTCTGCTACATTTGCTGTTGTTTTGCTCTTCCTTTTCTAGGGCTTTGAGATGAAGTGTGAGCTCATTTATTTGTTGGTTTTTTTCTTTTTTTGAGGAATGACCTCCAGGTGATGAATTTACCTCTTAAAACTGCTTTCATTGTGTCCCATAGGTTCCGATATGTTGTGTCTGTATTTTCATTTATCTCTAAGAATTTTTTGATTTCCTCCTTTATGTCTTCTGTAACCCATTGATCATTCAGTAACATATTGTTCATTTTCCATGTGATGTAGGATTTTTCCTTCCCTCTTTTATCATTGATTTTCAGTTTCATTCCATTATGATCAGATAAAATGCATGGTATTATCTCCACCCCTTTATATTTACTGAGGGTTGCCCTATGGCATAATATATGGTCTGTTTTTGAGAACGATCCATGTGCTGCTGAGAAAAAAGTATATCCACTTGATGATGGTTGATATATTCTATATATGTCAGTTAAGTCTAGGTTATTGATTGTGATATTGAGTTCTATAGTTT
Source organism: Urocitellus parryii (assembly GCF_045843805.1). Taxonomy (NCBI): domain Eukaryota; kingdom Metazoa; phylum Chordata; class Mammalia; order Rodentia; family Sciuridae; genus Urocitellus; species Urocitellus parryii. The sequence continues at coordinate 10,895,025 of NC_135539.1, read as the reverse complement.
CTTTATTCAACTTTTGTTTGGAGGATCTGTCCAATGGTGAGAGAGGTGTGTTGAAGTCACCCATAATTATTGTGTTGTGGTCTATTTGATTCTTGAACTTGAGGAGAATTTGTTTTATGAACGTCGCAGCACCATTATTTGGAGCATAAATATTGATAATTGTTATGTCTTGTTGGTGAATGGTTCCTTTTAACAGTATATAATGTCCTTCCTTATCCCTTTTGATTAACTTAGTCTTGAAGTCAATTTTATTCGATATGAGGATGGCCACGCCTGCTTGCTTATGAGGACCGTGTGCATGGAAATTTTTTCCCAACCTTTCACCTTCAGCCTGTGTATGTCTTTTCCAATCAGATGTGTCTCCTGGAGGCAGCATATTGTTGGATTTGTTTTTTTTTTTAATCCATGTTACCAGTCTATGTGGCTTTATTGGAGAGTTTAAGCCATTAACGTTCAGAGTTACTATTGATATATGGTTTGTACTTCCAGCCATGTTTGATTATTTATCTTTTTTTTTAATTTAGTTTGTTTCTCCATGATTAGCTCCCCCCCCCCCCCCGCCGCCCTCTGTCTTTACTGAGGCACTTCCCTCTGATGGTTTTGGTTATTGTTTTTCATTTCTTCCTCGTGTAGTGTTTTGCTCAAGATGCTTTGCAATGCTGGTTTTCTGGCTGCAAATTCTTTTAACTTTTGTTTATCATGAAAGATTTTTATTTCGTTGTTGTACCTGAAGCTTAATTTTGCTGGATACAGAATTCTTGGTTGGCATCCATTGTCTTTCAGTGTTTGAAATACGTTGTTCCAAGATCTTCTCGCTTTCAGCATCTGTGATGAAAAATCCTTATTGGTTTACCCCTGAATGTAATCTGTCTCCTTTCTCTTGTAGCTTTTAATATTTTCTCTTTGTTCTGTATATTGGATATCTTCATAGCAATGTGTCTTGGCATTGGTCTACTGATGCTCGGTGTCCTGTATGCATCTACAATTTGTATATCCGTTTCCTTTTTTTATTTCTGGAAAGTTTTCTGTAATTATTTCATTCAGCAGGTTACTCATTCCCTTGGTTTGAATCTCTATACCTTCCTCTATCCCGAAGACTCTTAAGTTTTTTTTTTTTATGTTATCCCATAACTCTTAGATGTTTTTCTGGTGATTTTTTATCAGCCTTTCTGAGTTGGCTAGACTCTTTTCAAGATGATATATTTTGTCTTCATTATCTGACATTCTGGCTTCTACTTGCTCCACTCTGTTAGTGATACTCTCATTTGAGTTTTTAATTTGGTTTATAGTTTCTTTCATTTCTAGAATTATTGTTTGATTTTTTTTATAATCTCTATCTCCTGATAAAGATGCTTAACTTCTTCTTTTATCTGTTTATGTAATTCATTTTCAATGTGTTCTTTCACTGTTTGAATTTGCTGTCTTGTATCCTCTTTAAGGTTCCATTCCATCTGTCTAAGGTATTCCTTGAGTTCTTTATTTGACCATTTTTCTGATGACTCTAGGTCCTCCTGAATATTTAGACTGTCCTGCATTGTTTGTACTCCTTTTCTTCCTTGCTCTTTCATGCTGCTCATGTTACTTCTTGTTCTGTGTGACTGCTGAGTTAGTGTTTACTCTTATAAATTTATTTGATGCTTGGGAGGAAAGGTATTAGAAGGGAAGGGAAGAAGTCACTAAAGAGAATGAGAGTAAGCAGGTGGAATTCAAGGAAGGGGGAAATAAGAAAATTGAAAAGAAATGAAAAGACAAAAGAAAAAAATAGAAAATAAAAAAAGAAAAAAATTTAAAAAATAATTAAAAATTAAAATTAAAAAAAATTTAAAAAACAACAAAAAAATGAAAATGAAAAAAAAACCCAAATTTTACAAAAAATTAATAAATGCAGTCTTAGAGTTTGATTAACTTCTCTTCCAGTAGGTGAAGCTGTGCCCACTGGACCAAGCTTCTCCTGTCAATACGCGGGAACCAATCACTGTGCAGCAGCTCCTCCTCCCAGACTGGGCGGGTCTCCAATCCTGAGTGCCTAGGGCCTCCTCTTGTGTCCAGTCACTTCCCCACTTTTCCTCAAGCCAGGCCCTGCTCACCAGTGCCGCTCACCACAATACTGGGTACACGCCAGGTCTGCTGCTCCCGGGAGCCCTGTTTTCATGAATGACTGGGCACACTCTCTCTGTTTGCCATTCCCTCAGACCCTAAGTTTGTAGAGCTTGGGGCTGAGAACGCTCATCGAATTTTGCTTGCCCTCCAGTAGCCACGCCCCCGGTAGCTGGTGCAAGAGACCTCAGCTGTCAGCACTGGTGGGAGCGGTAGCTTGGAGTTCCGCGCCGCGGGTCCTGTGCCACTCCTGATTCCCTCAGTCTGGCTATCGAGCTCACCGGAGAGCTGGGAGGGGCCCTTAAGGTTTCCCCACTGTGTGGAGAGGGAAGGCTAGGGGGTTACACACCTGTCCCCGCTGGTTTCAATGAAGTTATCTCCTCCGCTGCATTCTGGTGACGTCAGTTCTCTGCCTTGGTGGTATCCCATGCAAATGGCGACAGTTCGTTTCCCTTTGCCGGGTGACCAATGGAACGGGTGGGTCCTGACTGGCTCTCCCAAGCCCCGTCTCAATCCTGTGGCCATTGCCTATGAAGGCTCGGTTGGCATTTACCTCCGTAGGTTCAGAAGGGCCCTTCAGTTGTTTCAGCGGGATTGTTTAGTGCTGAGTCACAGCAGTTTGTCTTCGAGAAGCAGGCGAACGGGAGCTTGAATTCAGCCGATCTGGGCTCGGTGTGTGTTCTGAGAGGCCCAGACTGTTCGCCCCAGATCCACGTCAGCTCAGCATTGCCTAGTGATCCTGAGCAAACAGCATTTAGATGGTTTACGACTCCCTATGCCCGCACAGCTGAAGAGATCAGAGACTTGATCTCTCCGTGCCCGCCGCCATGTTGGATCTCTCTGATCTGATGGTCTTTCTATACAGGGTGATGAGATGAGGAGCTGGCTTTGAAATGACATATTTTCTCTGCAGATTATTCTGTTGACCATGTACCTTGGACCTCTCTAAACCCACTTATTATTTCTAGTATATTTTTGTAAATTACTTTATATAAGGCCCCAGCCCTTATCACCTCCTACTTTCAGGAACCTGGGGCCTGTCATTTGCAGGGCTCTATCAGGTGAGTTGGCCATCAGTAGGACACTTAGATTTCTGTTTCCTCCTCTTTCCACGATTCTTTGGCACGTCTCCCTGCTTTTCCTGTCCAAAGAGAGTCTGGATAAGCTGACACCCCTCCGGATGCTCCCTCTCCTGTTCTCTGTCTCAGCAGGTGTGATCCTCTCTCCACAGATAGAGGTTGTGCTCAGTTGGTCATGTCTAAAATAGTGATTGTTTTTTTCGTTTTTTATGGCACTGTGCCCAGCAAGTGCTCTATCACTGAGCTACAGCGCCAGCCCAATGTTTTAAAAAAGGAGTTTATTTTCTGAAATGTTTCACTTCTGTTATGGGGGAAAGGGACTTGTTTTATTATTCTTCCTATAGCTTTGATTACATTACTGATTTGATTACTAAGTCCTTTCATTGAAGTCAAAGGTAAATTTTAGTGGAAAAGTAAATTTCATTCTTCTCTCTGAAAATTTCAGGTGTTCCAAATTCAGCTCCAACTAACTGTATATTAAGAGTATGTTTTTAATTTAGAAATTAGTATCAAAGTAATATCTTTCATGTTCACTATCAATTAATTTTCAAAGCTAATTAATGAGAAGATTGTTTAAAATATTCAAACCAGGTACTTATGAAAAGTATTTCTAATTGAATGCCATCAGTTTTTGTAGCACTGAACCAGTTCTTCTCTTGTTAAAGCCAAACTCATGTTCACAATATGCTTTATGTGTAGGACAGGGCATGTATTCACCTAACGAGTTCTTGTGTTCGTCCTCCCGCCCTTCCTCCCTCTCTCTCTTTCTCTCTCTCTCTGTCTCAGATTTGTACTTCCATTCCACAGATATCATTTGTTACTGGCAATTATCTCAAAGACATACCTAAGATAACATTGCTTTTCAAACTAAATTCTTTTTTAAATATTTTTTTAGTTGTAGTTGGACAGAATACCTTTATTTTATTTATATGTTTTTATGTGGTACTGAGGATTGAACCCAGTGCCTTATACGTGCTGGGTGAGCACTCTACTGCTGAGCCACAACCCCAGCCCCTGAAATTCTTTATTAGAAATAAAAATCATAGGGGCTGGGATTGTGGCTCAGCAGTAGAGCACTCGCTAGCATGTGTGCAAGGCCCTGGGTTCGATCCTCAGCACCACATAAAAATAAATAAATAAAATAAAGATATTGTGTCCAACTACAACTAAAAATAAATAAAAAATAAAGAAATAAAAATCATAGTTTATTGGCAATCTCTTGAGGGGTTGGCATTTGGATCAAAACTTAATTGTCCAGCTTCCGCCTCCTTCTACCCAGATCATGCCCTAAAACACAGACACAGTCATGCTCGTGGCATTTGAATTCAGTGTGTGAGTGTGTGAACACAATAGGAAGGCATGGTCTAGTTCCCACCTACCCACATTTTTCCAGTTCCTTTTGCTGGGTGAGGTGGTTTGCACAGTGTGGCATTCCTGCATTCCCTCAGCTACATCTAGTAGAGATTGTATTTTTATCCATCCCAGCTGAGAAGTGTGTTGCCTTTATGATGGAATGAAAATCATGTTAATATATATCATTCAGGACAAATGAAGCAATTTGGCATTTGTCACTTGCCTTATCGTTTTTTGGGAAGAGCATGTACTTATTTCATTTACTTCATCCACCCAACAAACCTTGGCAGAGGACTGACTATCTGCCAGGCTCTGTGCCAGGTGCTGAGAATGCCAGGGACATAAGATCCTGCTCTTGTGGAACTTATATTCTAGAGGTGGAGAGAGGGAATAAGCAAGTGAGAAAATAAACAAGCGGCACAGACACAGGAGTGCAGAAGAAAGGCAGGCAGTGTGGAAGGTGAGTGCTGCAGGCGAGGGCTGCAGGCCACACCAGGGGTCCCTGTTCAGTTGAGACCTGCACTGCCCTGGCAGGATGGCCAGTGAGGAGGCTGTAAATCAGCTCCAGGAGCCCTGGACTTGGACTGCCATCTCAGAGCTGCCTGACCAGCTTCACAACCTGGGAGAAGTCACCTCTTCTATGGTGAGGTCTCTTGTCTGCAAAGGCAATGCAAATGCTTGTTCAGCTTAAAATGGTCACATGCAAGTAGAAATGAGAGAATTCTGTACACTGAGGGGTCCCAAAAGTGAAATGTGACTGTTACTTTATCCAGCAGCATGAACCTCCCAGCCAGTGAAAGGACTCCCTCTGCCTGTCTTTAAGACTCATTGTAAAGCTGCAGTGATAAAGACAGCCCAATGCTGGCCTAAGGAAAGACAGACTGACAGCGACACAGAGGGTCAGGAAGTACAGCCACATGCTGACATCTTCTGGCTTCCAGTGGTGTCTCCAGGCAGGAGTTCCCGCCTGGCCTTTCCTAAGGGTCATTTGTTTGTTATTCCGAATATGAGAAAAGTCAGTCAAGAAATCAGGAAAAGGATTTGGAATTAAAAAGCAGAAAGAAAGAAATTTCCAAGAATTAAAGTTTTGACAGTCAGTATGGGCATTCCTAGTTCAGAGGAATTCACTGGCAACAAGTCAAAAGCAAGAGCACAGCTCTTGAAGTCACAGGTGAGCTTCTCCAGACCAGAACAGGAACAGGAACAGGTGGGATGCAGGGGTCATGGTCCAAGTAGCCGGTCTTGCTCATCACTGGCGCCATGTGGTAAGTTGTGCTCATCACCCTGACTGCTGCTCACAGTGAGACATTCTTACCAATAAAAATACATTTATGCATACACACTGGAACAACTTGTAAAAATCCTGAGAACTTTGTTTCAAGAAGTAACAAATTTTGGAAGCAGCCCTTAAGTTGGCAGTTTTGAAACATGATCCTGTGGAGTGCCTTTAACCTTGCTCTAGTACATCCAAATGTTATGTCATAGAATCCAATAATGTTCACTGGTGGTTTCCAGTATTTGAATATTTGATGTAGGCTACAGTCCTTTGTATTTAAGAGTTTTACAGAAAAATGCAAAGAGAAAATACATGAGTATCATTGTTTAATGAAATCAGATGATATAAAATCTAGGTGTTTATCCTGGAGAGATAAAAACATATATTTACAGAAAAGCTTTCATATAACTATTCATAGCAGCATTATTTTTAATAAAACATTGAAAGCAGTCCAAGTGCCCATCAGTTGATAAAAATATAAACAAATCAGGGGCTGGAGATGTGGCTCAGCGGTAGCGCGCTCGCCTGGCATGCGTGCGACCCGGGTTCGATCCTCAGCACCACATACCAACAAAGATGTTGTGTCCGCCGAGAACTAAAAAATAAATGTTAAAAATTCTCTCTCTCTCTCTCTCTCCTCTCTCACTCTCTCTTTAAAAAAAAAAAATATATATATATATATATATATATAAACAAATCATGATACAGCCAGACCATGAAACACTACTCAGCAATAAAAGCGATGCAGTCCCAGTACTTGGAGCAGTGTGGCTGCTCCCAGAGTACTAAGCCCAGTGGAAAGAGTCAGAAAAGATGGAGTCCTGGGTGACTCTGTTCACATGAACTTCAAGAACAGGCAAAACCACAGGACTGCAAGCTACTGTGGTTCTTAGGGTTAATGTTTGCAGTGTATGGATTGAGTGCTGAGCAGCACAAGGAATCTTTTTAGGGAAATCTGATTGTCACAGTAGTTACATGGTTATATACAATTTCCAGAGATGTCTAAACTGTTGAGTGAATTTCAGTACATGTATATGAGACAAAAATTTCATGTGGCAGCCAGATATTTTTGATGTTTTATGGACAAAGAGATTTGTAGGAGTGTGTGGATATGACCTGTCTATAATTAAACTTTTTTTTTCCCTACTAAAAGAATCTGGTTAGTGGAGATGATCACCCTTGCAAAACTGGGTTGGTGGTTGTCAGTCACTGAACTTAGCAAAAATACAAAGCAAAGATTAAATATTTAATTTTGATATACCAAGTTTTCTGTAGCATTTTATTTTTTAATCATTTACTAATTTTTACAGTGGATTTAAAAATACACTTCATGTTCACTATAAACTAACTCTGTCTGCATTATAATTTGTATGTAGAACGAACTCATACTTATGGGAGGTTCTTTTGCTTTTCTCCGATTTTAACTTGGTATTTAAAATCAGTCTATACAACATAGCAGTACCTTAAATATGTGTAAAGAATCACATTTGTAAAGGTAGTATTATGTATATGCCTGGTTTCCAATGTATAATAAAAACTTTATTAAAAAGTGCTTAAATTTTATGAGATGCAGTCATAGCTTTTATTAGAGAATGGTAGTTGAGCAAATTTTGTTGGTATGGAGTGTTATAAACATATACAAACACGTGAAATGCACTAATGATACACACATCTGAGGCTTTCTTAGGCAGGATACCTGATAGCCAGTAGCCTTTCCCAAGAAGCAAAGGATTATTTGATTAGGAACTAAGATGAGGAACTAAGAAATATGTTGTAAATTAACTGAAAAAGTGTTACAATAAATGCTATGTGAACTTAAAAATTATATAAAAACAGTAATGTCCCAAAGGCACATTAGCACAGTGCCCAGTAGACATTCAGTTTGTGGAGAGGAACATTACAGGTGCTTGGGCCTTACCAGCCCAAATACCACAGTGACCTGTGGTGGTTAGAGTGTGCTGTAGTAAGTGCCTACATCATTTGCAATTTCTGCTGAAATTCAAGCCACCAGTCTGCACATCTATAAGATACCTACCTAATTTGTTTTGGTTTGGCTTGGTTCAGGGAGGGGGAGAGGTTGGTGGTCCTGGGAATTGAACTCAAGGCCTCATGCCTTCTAGACCAGTGCTCTGCCACGGGCCACACTCACTTCCAGCCCTCCATCTAATGTCGAGGGGTGAATTTGATCAAAAGCACACTCTTATAGTGATACAGAGCGTTCACATCATTCCAGAAAGTTCTGTCATGTTCCACCAGTCCAAACCTGCCTACCCTCCCACCCCCACCATTCTTCTGAAATTTTTTTCTCCATAGATGAGTTTAGTTTTTCTGGAATTTCAAATAAATGGAATTGTGCAATACCCACTCTTTTCTGTGAAGGCTTCATTCACTTAGCAGAATATTTTGGCAATTCATCCATATGGTTGGATGTATCAGTAATTCCTTATTTTTTAATTGCTGAATTGTATTTCTCTGTATGAATATGCTCCAGTTTGTTTATCCATTCTCCTTTTGATGGACATCTGTGCTGTTCCCAGGTTCTATTATAGACAAAAAGGATGAGTGACTTGAAGTCCCTTAGGACAGATAAGCAAAGCATTATGGGAAGCATGAAAGGAAAGAAATATTAGACAGGGACTGGTAATGTTCTTGGAGGATGTGGTGTTTGAGCAGGCTGGCAGAGAGTAGGGTCCTAGCAGAAACAGTAACAATGTAACCAGAAGTGTGGGTGCATTGGGCCTGGTAACCCACAGTGGAATTCACTTGGGTTAGCCTGTATTGGTGCCCGGTAGAAGGGAAGGCGAGGAAAGCAGATTGGGACCCAACTGATGAGGATCCTGGCTGCTGTGCCAAGCTAGTGTGAATTTAGGTTTGTAGCAGAGAGCTGTAGAAGCTTTAGAATTGGGAATATCTTAATCCAATCTCTGCTTTGGAAGAACTTCAGCAATATTTGAAAAAGTGAATTAGAAGGGAAAGGGAGACTGGCTACTTGGGACCCTATTGCAAGTGTCGGGGGGGTTGGGGAGATAGTGTGGGCCCCCAGGGACAGTGGGTGAGGAAATCTGGATCTGTGACAGGTAGGCATGGAAGGAATAGGAAGGAGTTCAGGGTGTCTGGAGGTGTTCACCGTGTTGGTGGAATATTGGTTGAGTGAGAGGGTGGACCACTGGAGAGCAAGGGCTCAGGCTTTGAGGAATGAAGAAGGCTGCATCCACCTCCAGGGCTGAGAGCCTGGGCAGCTGGAGACAGAGTTTTATCGAACAAGACATTTTTGTAAATGGCAGGACATCTTTTGCCTTGTTTTAATAGTCTGATGGTGTATTATTAGTCACGTGGGGGTACACACACCAGCACTCTCTCCACCTCCTTTTCCTCCCTTCCCCTCACCATTCTTTCTTCCCCTTCCTCTCTCTCCTTCCTCTCTCCCTTCGTCCTCCCTCTAGCCTTTCCTCCCTCCCTTCCTTCCATATATATTGATGTAGATACACAGGTTCCCATTCTTTTCCCAGTAGTTCAGAATTTTTTATTGCCCTTTAATTGTTTTGGTGCTCACACTGTCCTAGATTTGGCCAGTGGGGGCCCTTTCAGTCTAGTTCCATGGACTCCGGGGACATGCCCCATCATTTCTTGATGTGTCTTTTTGGTATTATGAGATATTTCAAATTCATTTTACAGCATCCCAACCCTGAAATGAACCACTTCTTTAAGGACCCTGGTCCCATTTTAGTGGGATGGTAGTAGAAACTAAGATTGAACACTTGGTACACCGCTTGCTACTGGGTTCTCACTCCTCTTGGGGGACAGAGCTGTAAGCTATGTGTATGGATATATACCTATAGATACATGTGTGAACAGTCATGTATGTGTACATGTACAAATATGAACATATAAACACATACTTACAGAAATCGCAAGCCCAAACCTGTGTCTCCAGTTCCATCCATCCCACAGGGTTCTCCTTGCCCTCCCACATTCCAGCTACATCAGCACATTTACTGATTTGTTCAGTACCATATGATGCTCTTTTGCACTTTTTTTATTGGAAATCACTCCATCCTCATTCTCACTTCCTTAAGGTCTTCATTCTTTTTTGTAACTGTTTGCATGTAATTGATTGTACATACCATAATATATACACCCAGTCTCCTATGCTTAGACATTTAGTCACTTTGCAATATTTTGCAGTTACAAGTTATGCTGTAAAAAATAACATGTACATATGTACTTGCATTTTGTGTTTCTGCATTATTGGAGGTGGATCTTTTTAATTCCTAGAAGCAGGACTACTAAACATATGCAGATGTGGTTTTATTAAGTATTGCCACATTTCCCCAGTCTCTCTCACAGTATATCAGCAAGACTGGATATTTTTGCTAATCTAGTGGGTGAGAAACCATATTTCAGTCACTTTATTATGCATCATGAATGGAAGTGAACATCTTTTCACATATTTAAGAAGTGTCTGTGCTTGTGTGCATGTATGTACATATAAGAGTGGAGTGAGTTGTTTGTTCATAGCTTTCTCATTTTTCTATGGAGTATTCAGTCTTCAGTTTCGAGTTACATATATGTTAGAGACATCAACCCTTTGTCTGTGATATATGTTGCCATTATTTTCTCCTGCTTTGTCATTTGTCTTTTTTACTTTGCTCCTTACTGCCATGAAAAAGATTTTTACATTTATGAAGTCAAATTTATGAATTATGAGTCACAGTATTAAAAACTTTTTTTTCTAGGGCTGAGAGATTAGCTCAGTGGTAGAGCACTTGCCTAGCATGTATGAGGCCCTGGGCTTGATTTAAAAAAAAAAAAAATGAAAGGAAAAAAAAGCAAGGAAAAAAAAAAAACCTCTTCTAAACTTGACTGGAGGAATTAACTCAAGTTTATTCTAGAACTTGTATAGTTAAGTTTTTCATGTCAGCTTTCATGTCTAGATAGCTGACCCATTGTGCACTTACTCTTCTGCATGGTGTGAAGCATTGGCCTAATTGTATCTTTCCCACTTATCCTCCCATCATGGTAAAGAAGTTCATCATTGCCCCAGTAATTCAAGATACCACCTTTATCATGCATAGATTTCTGCATGCATTTGGGGCTATTTCTAGACTTTGTATTTCATTAAATTTTTTTTTTTTAAAGAGAGAGTGAGAGAGGAGAGACAGAGAGAGAGAAATTTTAATATTTATTTTTTAGTTCTCGGCGGACACAACATCTTTGTTGGTATGTGGTGCTGAGGATCGAACCCGGGTCGCACGCATGCCAGGCGAGCGCGCTACCGCTTGAGCCACATCTCCAGCCCTCATTAAATATTTTTAATGCCAATGTTTCTGAGTTTTCATTAAATATATATGTCTCAGCAGGCCAGGCACGATGGCGCACATCTGTAATCCCAGCAACTTGGCAGGCTGAGGCAGGACTACAAGTTCAAGACTAGCATCAGTAACTTACTGAGGCCCCAAGCAACTTAAAAAGATCCTGTCTCACAATAAAAAATAAAGGGCTAGGGATGTGGTTCAGTGGTTATGTGCTCCTGGGTTGAATCCCCAGTACCAAAAATAAATAAATATATGTCCCAGCAGCCACTAGGTTCCAGAATTTACAATCCAGAGGAATTTTTATGCCTCTTCCCCTTTGAAGAAGAAGAGTGAGTCCATGTTGTTTTCTTACTTACCCTTCTGAGCTTTCTACATTTTCTAAAATCAGCTAAACTTTGATCTGTAGAACACCTTTTTGAAGGCATTATCAGGTTTTCAGCAGTAAACTTTAGCATGAATTTTTAACAGTCCCTCCATTCCCCACAGATATTGCCATTTTCTTCATAGCCCCTCAAGAAAATGGCTACAAAGCAGGGACACATGAAGCCTGGCCAGCCTAGAGAGGGCAGTACGCCTCAGCCTCTCTTCTGCTTCCTGTAGCTTAGAAGAAGAACCAGGGAAGTAATTTTCTCCTCTTCTTCACAGAAGTGAACTGTCAAGTTCAGAGAAGATGCCAGTATGGGAGTAACCTGGAACAACTGGAACAACTGGATGGTGGCGTTGTCGTGGGGAATGCTTTTAAGGACTCACTTCCTAGGGAAGCTGATAGGAGTGTGTTCATCTTCTCCCTTTCTCTCATCCTGTGCCCCTCTCTCTGGTCAAATGGAGTAATTTGCACTTAAACAAACAAAACAGATCGATTTTCTTAATAAAAAAAAAAAATCTATTTACAGGACCCATTTAGAAGAGACAGGACTCCCTGCCCGTTTGGACTATTTTATCAAGTTATATTTCAGGAAACATATTTTCTTAAAGAAAATCAGAATATATAATCTGATTTAACTTACTATGTCAAATCCTATAAAGCTTAAAAAATGATGCCAGGTTTAATTATAAGTTTAACAAGCCAACCTTTTGGGAGAGAATAGAATTGCATGAAGGTGAGGTGTTTTGTGACTGTTCCGGTTTCCAGCGGGGTGAGAGCAGGTGGACAGGAAAATTCTTCAGTCCTGCTCTGTGCCTTCCCACTTGTCCTGAAGGTAAACCTGCTGCCTTCTGGTTTCAGGAAATCAAAACTGTTCTGTTAGGCAGCTCTCCTCTCCTGTTCTACTCTTCTGCTACAGTCGCTTTGCCATTAAGAACAGCTTAGATCTGTGTGTACGTGTGTACAGCGCAGCATCGCAGAGCTTCTTCTGACTGACCTTTACCTGAGTTCCTGGGATTTTCCCACGCAGGCAGCAGTTGCCGATTGCTGGTTTGTTGTTGGAGGATTCAGTGCTGAGGCATTTTCACGGCTGGTCTTCCCGCTCCTCTTAACACCTTTCGTGTTGTCCCACTTTTTGCATTTCAGCTTTTCAGCTACCAGCAGAGTCGGAAAGAGAAATCTGAGTCCTAGTCCAGGAGAAGACAGAGTATCGGGGGAGATTTCGGACTCTGAGCTTGAGCAGACAGATTCCTGTGCAGAGTCCCTCTCAGAGGGAAGAAAAAAGGCCAAGAAATTAAAAAGAATGAAGAAGGAGCTTTCTCCAGCAGGTGTGTGTGGGATCTTGCTGAAACCCCAGGGTTGTGTGCTCCTTAACTGCTCTAGAAACCAGTGTTTGGGGGGAAAGGATAGTAAAACTTCACTTGATGGCAAAGCCACGTCGTCTTCCACTGGATCGGGAATTTTTAGGGGCAATGTATTCTAATATGAGGACCCCTAAGAAGTTCTGGTGAGGTCTCAGTAAAGTCCTTTTTGATAACCTCACTTCCTGTGGTTTAGAGATTTTGCTGATGTGTTTAGCGTAGCCTCAGTGTTTAAAATGTGACTTGAATTTGCATAGAGCCTACTCCCACGTGTGTTCTTCAGCAGCAGAGTTTACACTCTCCCCAGCAGCGCCGCAGGCAACCTGGATTTCTCTCATAAGCAGAATTATATAAGAAGCCAGGAAATAGGAAATCGGCACGTGTCGAGAGCCCACTCCGTGCCAGACACTGTAGCAGGCGCCTTCTCTCCTCACTTGATTTTCACCACCCTGAGGTGAGGAATCATCATCCCGGGGTTAGTGATACAGATGTCTGCCTGGCTCCAAGTGGTAAGAAGCTCTCAGAAACTGCAGCTGCAAGAAGCAGAGCCCAGAAAAACCAGCCTGCCAGAGCCTCAGCCCAGATCCTCTCCACCCCAGACCCGCCAGGGCCACACCCTAACACTCTGGGGCTCACAGACCCTACACAGGCTAAAGGAAGGGCCTGGAGCAGCTTCTTGTCAGCCATTCCCTGCTGCTGAGGGACATGGTCAGGCAGCAGTGACAGGAGCCGTAGACACTGCTTCCTCATGGCCTGCCTGATACTCTTCCTTTGAAATCTGTGAGGTACTCATTGTCCATGTTACAATTAAGAAAACAGAGACCCAAAGGGTGTGTGACTTGTCCAAGGTCATGGAGCCCTTGACCTGTCCTGCGGGGACCATGTTGTGTACTCAGGGTAAGAGAGATGTGTCCTAGACACAATTATCATTCTCCTTTGTCTCATGATGACAGTTGCCCCGGTTAGCAGCTCTAACAGTCAAATGAAAGGAAGGCAGAGTCAGGCGCTGGAACTTGACACATACCCACGCTAAGAATTCCCTTTGTTTTAATTAATTCCTTTTTTGCACATGGCCTGATCTGACTGCAGTGAGCTTTCTGAACCTCATTGATATTAATGAAGTCACAGAAGCAGCAGAAGTATTGCATGTTTTTTATACATTAGGCTGAAGCTTAGTTTTAACAGAAAAACTCTTGGTTGAGGCCTCGGCTATATATTTTAGCAGTTCCCTTGAACATGGGCCTCACCTCCTTTCCCTCAAATGAGTTTGGAGAAGCTTTTAATCTATAGCCTCTGTGGTCTTCAGATTTGGTACCTCGTTACCATTGCCATGTTATATCAAAAAAGTCATGCATTAAATGGTAGCCTGGCCTTTAGAGACCACCCTGAGCAAGTCTTGCCCTTGTTCCTGTCCTTGATAGCTCCATTCCTCATGCATTGTTCAGTTTCGCTTTTGTTTTTTCTTTTATTTATTTTTTAATTTTTTTTTAGTTGTAGATGGACAAATACCTTTATTTTGTTTATTAATTATTTTATGTGGTGCTAAGGATCAAACCCAGAACCCCAAACGTGCTAGGCAAGGCTCTACCGCTGAGCCACACCCCAGCCCCAAGCCTTTTGTTTTTCTATACCACCATAATTTTTAAAATATTAAAATACTCAATAATAGAATGAATTAATAGATTAGTCTCTTTTGTAGTTTTTATCATTTTAAGTAAAAACTTTCTATAAGTTATTTAGGGTTTTGAACTTATAATACTGTAATAAAATAGGGTTTTTCCCCCTTCCCATTGACAGTAAAGCTGTCACTCACAAAAGATTTGAGCTTAAAAAAAAAAATTATAGATTTTGTACAACTTCGTCAGTACTGCTGAAAGGGAAAGAGCAAGGGAGATTGAGCAAGAGAGCTTGGGATGACTGGGTTTTCTTCTGGAGCACCATCCACCCAGAGTGGCCTTTGGACGGTGCAAGTGGACGTTGAGTGGCCCCTCCCTGATTTGTTTTAAGCATCTCTGCAGGACGCAGAGGACAGACCTGTGACTCAACCAGGCTTGCTCGCTCAGGTCCTTGACTGGAAGGCTTGTGAGTGGGCACACCCTTGTCCCCGGTGAGGTCTTTTTTATTTTTATGTGGTGCTGAGGGTTGAACACAGTGCCTCACACTCGCTAGGCAGTTACTGACCACTAAGCTACAACCCCAGTCTCCAGTGAGGTCCGTGTTACACCTGTAGAGGTATTTGGAATGTGCCGGGGATGGGAGGCCATGCTCAGGAGCTGCAGAGTGTCTAATGAAAGTGGCCTGAGCCTTGGCTATGAGCTTCAATACTCAGGGAGCAAGCTGAGGGCCTCAGGTGGCTCACCAGGGTGTTAGGTGTGGAGGACACGAGAGGGAAAGTGGACAGGGCCCGCCTGTGGGGATTTCTGATTTTCCAAGGAGTAAGCAAAGGCAAGGACCATGGAATGTGGTGTGCTGTAGCAATCCTGAGGCAATTCAGCTCAGGAAATGTCACACAAAAGTGTCATATTCTTAGAAATTCTGATGTGTAAGCTGCACAGAGTTAGTGACTAGACCCCTTTGCAGATAACAAAATGACCTAAGTAGAGAAATGACCATTTATTGGATTTATATTATGTGCTAGATAATGTGGTAGAAACATCCTTTATTATCTTGGGTAGTCCTTATAAACACACAACAAGGCCTAGAGGTCATTATTGCCCAGGTACAGAGAGGAAAGTGAGGCTCAGAGTATTGCAACTTGCAGAGTCAAACCACCAAGCTCAAACTTGCAGGGCTGTCTGGCTCCAGAGCTCACACCCTGTGTGGCTCTGTGGGGGGTCAGATTTATCCAGATGTAGAGGAGACCAAGTCTCTAAATAGGTGAGTACTCCTTGCAGCTCTTCTGCATCACAGACCAGCCAGCCTGGACTTCCACATGATAAAGTTGCCCCGTAAAAGCCCAGATGACCAATCCCTTTTGGGGACTTCTATTATATATCTATTATATATTTATTATATGCTCAGCAAATACTTTTCTCTCAAATGTGGTTGTTTCAATTGTGTTCTCAAAAAGCAAATGTCAGTGCAGGTCTCCCCCTTGTGTCTATCGTGATGAGTGGTGATTGGTAGTGCCAGTCGCTGCCTCTCTGAGCAGTGTTAGATACGTTCTCTGTTGGTACATAAAGGGTGAGGACTGCATGCCATTTATGCTGGAATGAACTGTCTGGGAAATGTGATCGCTTTCCCAGGTCAAGTTAAATGATGGGTTTCCATAATATGCTTGTTCTACTGTGTTTGGTGTTGCCAGGGCCCAGAGAAACCTCAGCCTCAGTTCTCCCTTTCCTCTCCAGGAAGTCAAAGCTACCATGGTGGGCAAAACATGTAGGGCAGTCCACTAGCTGGAGGTTCCAGCAGCACCTAGTTAGAGTGTCTACAGAGGTGGCCCATAGGAACACCCACTGACATCCATGGTCATTCCCTGTCTTGCAAAGAGACACTGAGCCAGGTCTTTCCTGCACCCCATGCCCCCTGCACTTTGAAACACAGCACATCAGACCTTTACATGTTTGCCGAGAACCATGAGTTCTGTTGGAGTCTTGACTGATCCTATTAACTTTTCAAGCTTAAACCCTTAGGGTTACAGTATAAAAACTGGGAATCTACTTAGAGCAGCAATCTTCTCATGCTATTACAGGTCTCATTAAAGTAAAAAATGACATCTACAGTTGCAGCTGACAAGTCACCTGAGAGGCCAGGCTACAGACATCCAGCTACCTCCAAGGAACCTTTTAATATAGCTATGTTAAAATATAGTTTCATCCAGGGGCGTGGTGCACACCTGTAATCCCAGGTACTGGGAAGCTAAGGCAGGAGGATCACAAGTTCAAGGACAGCCTGGGCAACTTAGCAAGACCGTATCTCAAAAATGAAACACTAAAAGGGCTGGGCGGGGGGAGTGACTCAGTGGTAAAGCACTTGCCTAGCATGTGTGAAGCCCTGGGTTCCATTCCTAGTACCACAGAAAAAGTTTTCAGCTTACACATGGCATAGGAGGTGGGTGCCGGGCTCGAGAGACAGCCTGCTGTGTGCAGGTCTGGGTCCTCTGATCCCCCTGGCAACTTAGGAAAGCTTCCCTTCACCGCTCGCCTTCTCAGCATGGAAAGCCCACCCGTTTCTCCCTCTTGAGCATCTCCTTGTTGAAAACATGCGTGGCTCCCCAGAGGATCTTCCATAACAAGTGGTTGGACTCACCTGTGGTTTTTTTTTTTTGTTTTGTTTTTTTTTTAAAGAGAGAGAGTGAGAGAGGAGAGAGAGAGAGAGAGAATTTTTTTTTAATATTTATTTTTTAGTTCTCGGCGGACACAACATCTTTGTTGGTATGTGGTGCTGAGGATCGAACCCGGGTCGCACGCATGCCAGGCGAGCGCGCCACCGCTTGAGCCACATCCCCAGCCCCTCACCTGTGGTTTTGCTGAGTGTCCCGTTCTACAGTATGTACCCCGTTTTTTCCCTGTTAGAAAATCTTGGTCAAATAATTTTAATATAACATTTCATATTAAGACACTTGATTTTTTTGTTGTTTTTTGAGATGGGATCTTGCTACATTGCTCAGGCTGGTCTCTACCTTCGCAGGCTCTAGTGCCTCCCAAGTAGCCTCCCCCAAATCCCTGCTGGCTCCTCTTATACATCATTCCTAACAGAGTCTGCTTTATTAAGATACTTTGTATCTAATAAGAGTCATGGCTTTTAAGGACTGGGGATTGTGGCTCAGTGGGAAACACTTGCCTACCATGCGAGGGGCCCAGGAGTCATCTCCTGCACCGCTGTCAAGTCATCCCTCACAGGGATGCAGTTGGATGAGTTTGCAGGATGTGTATATCATGTGACTGCTGCAGTGCTTGAGATCTAGAGCAGGTCTGTCATTCCAGGAATTCCCCAGTCCCCTGTATCCAGCCCTTACCTAGACCCCAAGACCTGGCACACTGGTTGGCGGGCTGCCACGTGGTGCTGCCTCCCGAGGAGTCACACAGGAGGCAGCCTTTCTTCTCTTCCTTCAGCTTCTTTGATTCAGCAGGCGCATCTGAGACCCGTGCTGTAGTGTGCATTGTTACTCCATTCCCGAGTCTCACTCCATCTTAAGGATGCGTTGCTGTTTGCTACCCTTCCCCGGTGGAAAGACATGCAGTTCCTTGCCAGTTTTTTGGCAACCAAGAATTAAGTGCCTCTACTCATCTGCCCACAGGTTTTTGTATGAACTAAGCTTTCATTTCCTTTGGCTAAATCCCTAAATACCCAAAAGTGGAATTGCTGGATCACATGGTAACTGTATTTTAACTTTGTAAGAAGCTGACACACAGTTTTCCAAGTTGGCTGCACCATTTTACCTTTCCACCAGCCGGGTACCGGGGTTCAGCCTCCAGTCCTCAGCACTGCCCTTTTTTGGTTGCTTTTTAGGCATTCTGATGCGCGAGTGATGGCCCCGTGTGCGGCTTTGGTTGGTACTTCCCTAACGACTGACTTCGGCATCTTCTTCCATGATTTGCCATCCACGTCTGGCGTCTTTGGTGAAATGTCTGTTCAGACCTTTGACCTGTCTTTTCCATTGGGTTGTCTGTTTTCTTCTAACTTTTAAGTGTTCTTTATAGATTCTGGATACCGGTTTTCTTGAATGTTTTCCAGATGTTTTCTTCCAGGCTTTTCATTCTTTAACAGTGTCTTTTAAAAAGTAGAATTTAAGTTTCATATAGTACAGTGTATCAGGGTTTTTCTTAGATTATCCTTTCTGGTGCCAGATCTTTATTGTCCTGGGTAGTCCGTATGGACACACAGTAAGTCATTATAACATGCAGAAGTCATTATTCCCCATTCACAGGGAGGGAACTGAGAGGCTCATGGGGTTACAAAGTCAAACCATGAAGCACGCATGTGCAGGACTGTCTGGCTCCAAAGTTCATTAAATCTGTGCACGACTCTCAGTTGCAAAGATGTTTCCAGTGTTTTCTCACAGTAGTTTTCTAGTTTCAGGCTTTATATTTAAATGCATGGCCTGTGTTAATCTTGTATATAATGCATGGTGTGGAGTAAGATCCACTAATAGTGGGAGGCAGATGCCCTTCAGTATCTGCTAAAAGAAAAACGATTTCTAAATGATTCTTTGCACTCTAAATAAAACAGGGCTATGAAAATGTGTTTTCTAAAAAACTGACTGTCGCGCCTCACGCGCTAGCTCTGAGATAGATCCCTTGTTAGTCTGTGGCTCTCCTTTTCTGGAAGGTTCTGGAAAGAACACACAGTGTTCTCTGGTCTGGGTCTCCTTTAGGCAAAGAAAACTAGCCTGTTTTTGACTGCTGGCTGTCAGTTTCCTGGGACACAGCCATGTTAAATGTTGGACCACTTTCTCCACAAGGGGAAGGGACCTAATGTTCATTGAAAACCTACCTTTGGGCTGTGATTATGGCTCAGCGACAACGCGCTTGCCTCACATGTGTGAGGCAATGGGTTTGATCCTCAGCACCACATATAAATAAATGAAATAAAGGTCCATTGACAACTAAAAAATATTTTTTAAAAAAGCCTACCTTTAGCTGGGCATGGTGGCACACACCTGTAATCCCAGCAGCTTAGGAGGCTGAGGCAGGAGGACTGCGAGCTCAAAGCCAGCCTTAGCAAAAATGAGGCGCTAAGCAACTCAGCAAGACCCTGTCTCTAAATGAAATACAAAATAAGGCTGGGGGTGTTGCTCGGTGGTCGAGTGTCCTTGGGTTTAATCCCCAGTACCAAAAAAAAAAACCCTTCCTTTGCTGTGTAGCAGCCTTGAGTGACAGGCACGCGGGTCCCTGATGCAGGTGAGGCAGTGAGACTTGCTCAGAGCAGCCCAGCTGGAGTGTGGTTGGGCCCTGGCCTCACTCCAGAGCTTTTGCTCCTTCCGTCCTTTCTGACTCGGTCCTCACAGAGTGCCCCCACGGGAGCCATGGCTTGCAGCCAGACTCACACACGCCACAACTAACGGCAGGTGCACATTGCGAGGATTACACTGCAGTTGCTTTTAGCAGTTTGTCTTCTTTTTCCTTCTCAGCTGGTTTTCGTTTACTTGGGTTCCCCACTTTTGGCTCTGCAGTGCTTACCTCTGAATGGCTACTCAGCTACTGCAATGTTTCTTTGATAGGTGAATTTTTAAGATGTGCTTATTGATGTGTCCACTGGTACCTATGGTGTGTTTAATTGTTCTGACGAGAGGGCACTTTCTAAAAAATCATCTTTTTCCTTTGCTCACTGGCTTGTGAGCCTTCACATGGATCATCTCTCTGCTCATCTCCGCTTCTCAGGAGTAGTCCTGTTGGCTGCATCAGGGGTCCCAGGACACGCACTTTCACACAGCTGAGAGACCCAAGCCAGGGCACTGCTGGTTGTCCTTCCCGCTCTCCTCATCCGTTCTCTCTGGGTCCTACTGCAGTAGTGATGGGGAGGGGGTTCTCGTGGAGGGATTCTCTTCCTGTCATTGCATGCGTTTCGACCTCCTCGTTCTCAGGCCTCTCCATGGTGGACTGCAGCCCCCTCCTGTTTCTTGGGACACTCTGTGTTCAATAGTCTCTCTGCATTTAAGGCACCATCAAGACGACTCTCCCTTAGGGGAGCATTAACAGCTGGGAGAGAGGCTCTGCTGGTGTTGTCTGCCGCCCTGTTGAATGGTTCAGCCACACGTGGCAGCCCCTGTACAGCCGGCCGGGCTTCAGAGCCTGCATGGCCCTGGCCCAACCCACCTATTCTGTGCCCTCCTCTGCCCCCACTGCTGTTGCAGAAAGTGGCATGATGGGAAAGAAGGGCTCTGACTCAGGGTGAGACTTGGTAACTGAAGAGATCTCTTCAACCCCACAGGAGGACCTTAGCCAACTCTGTTGACCTTGGAAAGGCTACAGTTGCTTCTGCTATTTTCGAATCTCTGGACCCCACTGACAGGCTTCCCTCCCCCCTATCCTGCCCCTGAGGTTTCTCCCCCAAGTACCAGCTGCACCACCAAACTGAGAAGCTCAGGCTCCTGGGGCAGCGGCAGGGACCTCCTCTCACACCTACTCTCAGCCACTTCTCAGCTGTGCGAGAGCTATCATGTCTCTGCCCCTGAGTCTGTTGTTGCCTCTGTAACAAGCGTTTATCAATCAGTAGCACCGTGGTGGGCTTTTGTGAAGATAAAGAATGCAGCGTGTGTGCACAAGGGAGAGGTGCTTTGCGCATCCGCCCACTGTAAATCTTCTGTAAGACCAGTAAACAGGCGGCCATGCTGGGAGAGCAGAGGGTTCACTGCCCTCCTGTGGCTGATGTTTCTGTGGCTTTGCCTGTACTTGCTGGGCACTGGGCTCCACAGCCAGGACCCATCTATGCACTTTGAAGCCGTGTGCGCTGTACAGTGGCCCCACCCTGCCGCCTCGGTGCTCGCCCCCACTTATGCTCTTTTCTCTTTCCTACCAGGGACCACTGAAGACAGCCCTGCCAAGCTCTTTGAAGTTCCTGACACGTGGTAACCAAGACCCGAGGGGCACACTGCTGGTGCTGTCCTGAGGAAGAGCGGCGGCTCCTCGAAGCCATGCTGTACTTACCTTAATAAAACGTGCTGTGGGAGGGTCGAAGCCCCGTCTCCTGAAAGACCAGCTTTTATCTTTGTGGCCATGTTTCTCCTTTTCCTTTTTTAATCTAAACTAACTGTTGACAACATCACGGTTGTAGGCTGTCGCGGATGTGTGCATCGTTAACCAGCTAATCATCTAGTACTCACGTGCCACCTTTCCTGGCACGAGTTCCACCGGGTGTCCAGGACTCACCTGAGGGAGGTGGCTGTGAGAGAGCTGACGTGCGGGTCCTCTGGTCATGGCCTGGGTTCGGCACTCCTGCTTGGAGAGGTGCTCCTCAGTCCTCTGCTACCCAGGTGGCAGGGCATTGCAGGTCATGGTCAGCGTCCTGCTGCAGCGAGCGGTTGTGGGTCCCTGCTTCCCCATAGCTTCCCCATAGCTGCCTGAACCCAGGAAGCACTTGGGCCTCTCTTTCTGGCAGAAAGATGCCTGACAGCGTGGACCCATGAAGGAGCGTGGGGACTGCCCAACTGCTGTTTTTCTGAAGATCTGAGCTTCTGTTGGGGGGTGTCCAAGTAAAAGGTCATTTCTGTTCTTACATAGTGCCGCGTGCACCTTGCGGTGTCTTCACCTGTCTTTCCCGCTTCTATGTGTTTGGGGTGCGGTGGCGTGTGTGCGGACGTGTGTGAGTGAAATTCATGGCAAATCAACCTCATGTAGCAGCCTGTTATGTGAACAGATCGCAACAGCATCAAAACACCCTGGATCTCTCTCAGTAGATCTGCTTTCAATAGATCATTGTTAGATATTTAACATTTTTGTATTGTGGAAATAAAAATTAAAAAATGTATTTCCAAAAGATAAAATTAAAGAAATTTTCATAGAACCCTGGTTCTTTCCGTTTTCCTTGTAGTAATGAACGCCATATTCTCTCTCTGTGCATAGATAGATGTGCTCCTTACCTTTGAAGAGATCTGGCCACTGACCCAGGTGTTTAAGGATCTTCTTTTTCTTTTTTTACCTCTAACCCCTGTACCTGCTTCTGTGGGTCAGACCGCCCATGCCTGACCTGAGCCCTGGTGGTCACTGGCCATGGCCTAGGAGGGTGGCCTCATCCCAACACACATGGAAGTCCATGGCGTTATGCAGCTTCAGGGGTATAAGACCTTTCCCTGGTGGAAAGCCTCAACCTTCCTTCCCAGCTCACTCCCTTCCCCTGGGGTTTGTAGCTACAGAGTTATAAACCAGACCTGGCCGGAACAAGCAGGTGTCCACCCCTTTGTCCACCCCTTCCACCGCTGCTGCCCACAGGTCAGTGGGGAAGTCGGTGAGTTGAGGAATCTGGGAGAGGCTTATGGAGCAACTGTGTCCTTCAAACTTATAGGTAGGAACAGGTAATGCCCCATGCTTCTCTTTAAAAAGAAAACGAAGGGCAACTGTCCAAAGACTGTGGGTGGCATTTGTATGGAGAGGAGCGTGCCCGTTTGGTGCCCTTGTGCTCGGTAGGTCTCACGTGGGAGGGGACGGAAAGCCCTTGCCCTAAGGTAAGGAAAGTGAGTCATACCCTGAAGCCCACTGAGAGCAGGCACCATGCTCCCTGCTCAGGCTAACCCCTGCCACTCATCTAGAGAGGAGCTTGGCAGTTGGGGGAGTGCTTTCTAGAGAGGGCACGTGCTCAGAGCCCGCGGAGCTGTTTGCTTCCAAGTTCGGCCTGTGTTCTTGGACATGTCACTTACCCTCTCTGACCTTCAGCTTCCTGCTTCTGAAAGTCAGGACAGTAAACCCTATTCTGTCAGTTGGAGTGGACGTGGCATAGTCCCTGGAATGTGGCTTAGAATAAGTGCTGGGTGCACCCCTCACATGTGCCTTACCCACTTTCCCAGCTGCATCAGATGGCCCAGTGGACTAGGTCAGTCCTTCCCCTCTGTACCTACACACGGGTGTTCTCCATGACACAGTGGGTGTAACCATGGGGAGGTGCTTCTGCTTCTTGACTCAGGCCCGTGGCACATTGTTGATGGGGCTGTGCTTTGGGACTGGCCTGGAGTGGGCGCCTCTGTGTGTTCTTGGGAGTTGGAGGCTGAACGCTGGCTTCGCCCATCCTTATAGCTTTGCACTGGCTCAGTCCCCACCCCACGGATCATTATGGAGATGTTCAGACGTACAGAGGCTTGCTCAGTGAGCACTGTGTACCTGGACTGTGTGGTCACCAGCTTGTTCAATTTTCTTGTTGTATTCAGCCATCCCGCTAGCCATCAATTTGTCTTGTTTTTTGATGCATTTCTAAGTTGCAAATGTCAGCATCCCCCTCAATACTTCCTAGAGTTTAATATTTATTTATATTTGGGGGTTTGTGGGGGTCAAATTGGTAGTGGAATACTCGACTCAATTTTAAGTGTACCATTTGGTAAATGACCAACAAATGTAATCCCATCTATCCATCCAGATGCAAAGTATTACTGAGAGGCCAGCATTGTTCCTTCTGTCTCTTCCCAGTCAATCCCTCCCACCCCTAGGAGCAACCAACCACAGATGTGCATTTTTTTCCCCCACAGATCAACTTTTTCTAGAACTTCATGGAAACAGAACCAGAGAGTCTATACTCACGATGGTAGAAACAGGGGCTGGGGGTGTAGTTTAGTGGGAGAGCCCAGCTTGTCTAGCATGCCCTGGGTTTGAGCCCCACACCAATAACCCGAGAGGCAGGCCTTTCTCAGCACGCTGTGAGACTCACCATGTGTGCAAGATTCTAGTTCCTCTTCATTTTTGCTTATCCGTATGCCACAGTTTTATGGGTTTGAAGGCACATGCCTGTAATCCCAGTGACTCTGGAGTCTGAGGCAGGAGGATCTCAAATTCAAGGTCTGCCTGGGCAATTTAGTGATATCCTATCTCAATAAATTCAAAAGGCTGAGGATGTAACTCAGTAGAGAATCTCTGGGTTCAGCTCCCAGTACTGTACTAAAAAAAAAAAAAAAAAAAGCTGTTATTAATGCTGAACAGCAAGAGGGGCCTCCTCAATCCTGTGGGTGCAGTTCCCACGTGGACAGTTTGAAGCACCTCTCCTGACCTTCTGGAGGAAAATGCTCCGACACTTGGTTGCTGCCAAAGCCGGGCCACCCTCTCCTGGCCCACGAAACCAGTGAGTATTAAAAACAGTTCGAATTTTTTTGGAGAACTTTGTATTTAATCTCATGACTCAAGTTTCATTACTTCACCTGAAGTCCTTTCCTGCATGGTCCATGGAGTAAACAGTGCATCTGATGTTGTTGAGGAGGGGAACAGAATCCCTGAAGGCCAGTTCGTGTCTCTGCCGGTGGGCAGCCACCCTCTGCTGCAGGTTATCTGGGCCCTGTAACAGGGTTCAGTTTGTCAGTTTGTCTTTGGCCACTTGTCTATTTCTATCTCTGCTTCTTGCTTTTTCTAGTCATGCGATTGAACTTGACTTTGAGAAAGCTCTTCATGCCGACTGGACCTGCAGAAAAATGTACAGGTTCACCAGCTGAAAGGGTCATTTTAAACGGACGTGTTTTAGATAAGATAACTCTTGTCCAAAAAGAGAGGATGGCAAAAAAAGAGCTCTTTGTTATTTTTATTGGGGGGGGGGGCACTGATTCACAAGATGAGGAGATCCTCATGCTGATCTTTTTAGAAGTGAGAACATAGGGAAATACAGACCGGAGAGTGTGAGGCCAGGAGCCCTGCAAGTGTGGACTTGTGCAGAGGCTGCGAGGAGGGAGTCTGCTTCCGTGCCAGGCCCATGCCAGGCCCGTGCCACTTTTCCCTGGAAACGTCTTGCCATCGTTCCAATACCAGCCAGATCTGAGCTGGGGCCTGCCTGCTGTGTGCGCCTCAGGACTCTGCCTGGCCCCAGTCTCCCCATCTGTCACGGACCAGGCCAGTCCCGCCCCAGGAGAGGGCAGGAAGCCCCCACAGGGCACCAGCGCCTGGATCCCACCTGGGCCTCTTCAGTGGGAGCACCAAGTGATACCTCCTCCTTGAAAACCAGGCCCCTTCTCTCCAGAACTTTCCCTGTTAAAACAAACTCACCCTCTAAGATATCAACCTTGCTTCTGGGAGTCAACGTTCCTCTCTACTCCACTGTGGTTCTTCTGAAGCAGGAAACACGTTCGGGGTTTATTCTGTTCTAAGCACTTGACACTGTTTTCAAGCACAGGGACCATGATTCAAAGATACAACTGAAGCTTGCACGAGCTCAGTAACTTGCCCTGGAGGTCACGGTCAGTGGCAGAGCTGGAATTCAAACCTCAGGATGTGCAACAACGCTGCCAGGTGCCTAACGATGATTGGACACTGCCATCCGTGGGCAGACGTCACAGGGCAGAGGGACAGTGACATGGGGGAGGGAGAAGTGCTGAGCCTGTCCTGTGTACCTCAGGAGTCAGGGCTCTGGGTTGACACCAGACTCCCCTCTTCTCATTCCCTCCCCCTCAGCCCTGGGAACTGAGAGTCACACACATACCTGCCTCCCCTCCCCTCCATGGGCTCAGTCCTGTCCTCAGAGGCTTCCTGGAAGCATCTGGGGACAGAGACATTCTGAAGGCTCCTCATCTGTATTGCCAGATTGCCCTCTAATCCAGACACCTGCCAGAGGGGCTCCAGACCCCGAGATCACTCTCCAAATGCCCACCTCGAAAGCCAACTAATGATCTCAACCACAGAGAAGTCCCAGTGTTGGTTCACAGAACAGCAGGGTAACTGTAGTTCACCTCAGTTTATTATGTGTCACATCGGGAACTACGAGAGAAGAGTCCAAAGCTCCCAACAGGAAGGAATGATGAATGTTTATGGACATGGAAATGATAATTACCCTGATCTGATCATTGTATTCATTTATTAAATTATCGCACTGTTCCTCATAAACAGGAATTAAAATCCATTAAAAATTTTTGAAAACAATCACAATGAAAGCAGTGAAGGCCCCAACGGTGCAATGACAGACCCCAGCACCTCCACCCTAGGAAGAGGCACACTCAGGGTCTGCGCCCCCATCACAAAATACCGCCCTGGGCCTGCGGAATCCGTGCCACTTGAGCACTAGCTGCAATGCACATCTCTGGGCCCCTCTCTGGGGCTGCTGGGCCAGAAACTCCAGGGCTGGGGCCCAGCTGTCTGGGAGTGGCCTCCTGGGGATCCTGGTGCCGCCCCGTTTGGGAGCTGGTCTGGGGAAAGCTACACGAACTGAGTGGGGACATGTACTGCGCTTGTTATGGTCAGATCTGTGAGGGCCGGGAGCCCATCCAAGGGAAATGTCACTTCCAGTTCTCCTCTCAGTAAGGGTCGCCTCCTCTGACATCAATAGGTGATTTGGAACAAGGGGAATGTCGCTCTTTCATGTGAAGGGTGCAGCTCTTGCAGATACTTGTTATCCATCCTGAGAGGTTTATTATGTGCCGCACACATCATTCTCCCTTTTGTTCCCTGAAGAGAGGAAACAAAAGCTTAGAACAGTCTGGAAACATCCTAGGTCCCTGAACTGTGCACCCAGCCTGGGCAGAGCCCGGGCACCTCACAGCCACGCTGCTGAGAGGACTCAAGGCACCTGCACCAGGTGGAAGCTCTGCAAACATGACTTTCCCCTGCATCTCCTGACCTTGCACCTGACAAACCAAAGCCAGTCTTGGCCACGGGAGGCTCTGGCCCGACTGACAGTCTCTAGCAGACTGCTGAAGTGCTCTTTTGTTTCTCCTTCCTCTGTTTTAATTCAGGAATTAAAACATTAAATGCCGTTCCGACTCCAGGCATCCCCTGAAGTGTCTCACCTGTGTGTCACTTGCCCATGACAAGCGACATGATGAACTCCCCAAACCCTGTCTCGAGTGACGGGTGGGGGCCTGAGGCACTTGGATGGGCTGGGGACCCTCATGGGGGGGTTCTGGGCTTGTTCCTTTTGCTGTTTCACTTGGAGATGACACTTCAGTTTGGGGTCCACCCTGGCACTGAGGCTCAGCTTCCCGGGAGCCGTGGAGGGGTGTGCCAGGGGCCAGGGCCCATGGCCGAGGCAGGCTGCCGTGCTCGGAAGGGATCCCCCAGGGAGCGTCAAGAGGTGCCGGCAACAGCAACGAAACAGAAGAGACTCCAAATATTTCCTTTTGGGGATTGGGAAGGGGAGCCAAGTGAAATGTGAAGAGGTGTCTGAAAGCCCAGAGGAAACCAGCAGGCCCTTCCAGAAGTTCTATTTGCGGTAAGAAACCTTGGCAGGGGGCAGCCAGCTCTCCTGCAAAAATAGACCCATGTGCAGAGAAACAGCTCAATTCTGGAAGCGAATGTCCCTCTGTGGGGGATGAGAGCTTCAGTTGAGACTCCAGAAGGTTCTGTCCCTCTCCTCTGCTTCCCTCTGGACCTAGCACCAAAATGAAGGAGAAAAACAGATAAACATTTTAAGAAAGAACTGTCCAGCTGACCACTGACCACCTGACCACGCTGACTTCCCTGTCAAGGGAGGCAGCGAGGACACGGGGCAAGAGGAAGAGTCTCACATAGGGGCCTGGACACCAGTGACCCACAGTCCAGCCCTGTGCCGGACAGGAGGTGACGCACAGTATTGAGGAGCAGCTCCCCTTCCCTGTGTCCCTCCTTTGCCTCCGTGTGGGTGAGGGACTAAGAAAACAGGGCACAATGTGCAGCAGAAAGGAGAGGCTGACGGGAGAGAAGTGGCCTCGTGTCAGCCACCTCAGGACCCCACGGAAGGTGTCTGTTGAAGGCTGCTGTGCGAGGAAATGACGGTGGACTCCTGGGGCCATGCTGATTCTGCAACCGGATGCTGTTGCCTCTGGATGTTGAGGACGTGGCTCGGCTCTTGGGCACAGGCTTGTCCTCCTTCGGGAGCAGGGCCCGATCCTCTGCAGCAGCGAGAACAGCAGTCAGTAGCTGTAGGCACTGGTCAGCTTCAGAGCATCCTGGTGGCACCAAGCCCGCGGAGTTCTCTGGCTGGTCATTGGGTCACCCCAGTAAGACTTCCTGGCCTGGCCTCCTGGCCTCCTGAAGGTCATTGTGGGCAGACACAATGCCACCTCATTGCCAGCGTGGCTGAGTTCTTTGAGGAAAGGCACTTGACTGTGTGTCCCAAGAAGTTGGGGGAAAAATCACAAGAAAGAAATAGAAGATGGTTAACAGGGAAGCAGTTAGATGGAGAAATAACTTCTGATGCTTTATAGCACCGTAGAGTAACTATAGTTAACAACTAATTATGTGTTTCCAAACAGCTAGTAGGGAGGATTTCAAAAGTTCCCAACACAAGGAAATGATACATGTTTGAGGTGATGGATATGCCAGTTATCTGATCTGATGATATTTATATACAATGTCACCCTGAACCCCATAAGTATGTGCAATTGCCTGTCCATTAAAAATAGAATATATTTTAAAAACCATAAGGAGCTTGAGCCAGTTGCAGGCCTGTAATCCCCGCAGCTTGGGAGGCTGAGGCAGGAGGATCACAAGTTCAAGGCCAGCCTCAGCAACTTAGTGAGACACTGTCTCAAAGTAAAAATTTAAAAAATTAAAGGACTGGGGATGTATTTCAGTGGTAAAGCGCCCCTGTGTTCAATTCCCAGTACAAAAGAGAGAGAGAGAGAGAGAGAGAGAGAGAGAAATTTCAAGGGGCTAGAGTGTGGCTCAGTGATAGAGCTCTTGCCTGGCATGCATGAGCCCTGGGTTCTAGCCCTGCTGTCCGCCCCCTGCCCATCCACAGAGTTACGAGGAACTTATACCCCATGTCTCTCATCTAGAGCTGGGAGATGCCCAGCAGGCTGTGTCCACCTGCCCCTTCCAGCCACTGAAGCTGAATGGGGTCTGCGCTCCCCCCTTCTCTTTTCCTCTTGGCAGCCAAGAACTGTCCACGTTCAGCTGTGATTTCACACTCAGCTGCCACTCGGCCTGCCAGGGTTGAAAGGCCAAAAGTCATCTGGAATTAGCAGCCTGGCTCACCAGTAGCTCTTCTGTCTTCAGAATGTGGCAGGGCAGCTGTCAGAGGACTTAGGCAGTTTCCAGCCATGCTTTGGGATCCATCTGGAACCCGGATTCCTCGGGTCCTTGGTTTTGCAAACACGCACCAAAAAACCTTTATCATACGCACGATGTTGGACTGAAGTGGAAATGGATGCTTTTTTCGGCAGCTGATGTGAAAATGGTTGCTTTTTTCACTGAGCTGAACTTTTCCAGGGCTGTGATTCTGCTAGGGCCTGCTATTCACACCTTCCTACCTTCCTAGCCACAGGAGGTGGGCACATGTCCCGGGTCCAGCCAAACACAGTGCCCCTTGCCCAGGATGGACGAGTGACCCTAACAGGTCAGTCTCTCCCTGGGACAGGTGGAGGCTGCAGGGAAGGGCCCCTGCCCGTTCAGGACTGTACCAGAAGTGAGGCAGGCTCTGGAGTTTGGAGTTTCCAGCCCACACTAAGAACCCACGTACAGTGGGTGGGAAGGCCGACCACCAGGTGTGAGCAAGCATATGGAGGGACAGCAGCCCTACTGGATCCAGGTGTGCCCAATGCTAGGTCCACTCAGCCTTTCCAGTGACATAAATCAATGCATCTTCTGCCTTTTGCCTGTCTTAGTTTGAATTATATTTCTTGCTCTCAAGCTGGGTGGGTGTGTGAACCGGGTTAACCTTTGGCGAAGGTCAACGTGAGTGAACAGAAGCAGGGGTGGGTCCTTGCACAGGAGCAGGGTGCACGGAGGTTGAGCTGATGGGCATCACTCTCCCGTGACAGAGGCCCGGGTCATCTGGTAGGTCCTGGGTTTGCATGGGAGTCCCCTGGTGAGGGGATGTCCTGTCTCAGCCGGAGCCTGTGTCCTGTTCCAGCGGGGATCTGCTCAGGGTCTTCTCCAGGAGAGGGCCTCCTGCCAGGGAGCTTTCTGGCTGTGTGTCCCTCCTCGGAGAGGGCAGCCTGTCACTAGCCCACGGCGGCACGGCCTGCCTTCCAGCCCAGCCGGCTCTCCCCCAGACCATCTGGTATGCAGACTTTTGCTCTTTCACTGAGGCCTTCCCTCTCGTTGGTTCTGAAATTGGCAACGTTTCCCACACCAACGGCTTCCCACTCCACAGTGTTCCTTGCTGAGCGTCCCCCAGGAGAGGAGGGAGCGTGGTGAGGAGAACCAGCCATCACTGCTTCAGGCTCTCCCGACAGGACCGCTGCACTTGGCCAGTCTGAGGTTGGTCACAGAGCGCGGGAGCTCCCGGCGACCCTCCGGGCCCCCACCCCAGACCTCCTCCATAAGCGTTGGAAGAAAGATGCTTTGTCAAGAAACAAACCGGAAACAAGCCCAGCCTCCATCTCTTGGTCGTTCTTGACCTTGGTAAGTTCTATGTACCCGGGCACCTCAGTTTTCTATTCCTCAGTTTTCTCTGTACAATACCAGTTTGTACAATGGGGGTCAAGTTTATGGGACACAGGGCACTTCTTTTTTTATTTTTTTATTTTTTTGGTTGTCAGTGGACCTTTATTTTCCTTATGTGTGGTGCTGAGACTCTAACCAGTGCCTCACACCTGCTGGGCAAGCGCTCTGCCACTGAGCCCCAGCCTCAGCCCCTTATGCCACATTCTGGTTTTTTGGAGGCCCCTCCTCTTATCTCTCTGCCTTAGCACAGTGAAAGGTCCCTGTAGTCATCTCCTGGGACCCTGACCCTCATGGAGGAACTGGGAGAAAAGTCCAGAGAGTGTACCCCTGGGTCCCCCAATAACGTGTGCACCTAACTCAGGTCAGGACTGAGACCCTATTATTACCTTTCCCCGCAGGATGCGGGATTTACATCAGCCTGGAAGAATGTGGACTTTCAAATCATTTCACATACGATGAAACCTCAGTATTTCAGAATAGCTTATGAGAAAGTAAATGTTCTGGGGAGTTCAAAAGAATTGATAAATCTCAAGATTATTTTCCCCTTTAATCTCTTTTTAAAAAAATATTTTGTTTTTAGTTGTAGTTGGACAAAACACCTTTATTTTATTTTTATGTGGTGCTGAGGATCAAACCCAGCACCCCAAACGTGCCAGGTGAGTGCTCTACCACTGAGCCCCAGCCCCAGCCCCTAATCTCTTTTAATAATTTTAGAAATGGCTGGGGTGTAGCTCAGTGGTAATGTGTGAGCTTAGCGTGCACCAGGGCCAGGGTTCAATCCCCAGCACCAAATTACACACACACACACACACACACACACACACACACACACACACACACGATGTGCTGATGTTCCTGCTCCCTATTTATATTGGGGAACTTAATAAAATATTCAGAGAAGGCTCCGCTGCATTATTAAAAGTCTTTGCTAGTCTTTTGAATTTTGTAAAAGCAGCAATTTCACTGAAAATCAGAGATTGGGGGCAAATGGATATATATGCTGGGTTTATCTCTTATTGAATGCTGTGTTAACATATTTTTGGAGGCTTTAAAGATTGACATTACTAAGTGCTCAGCATGAAGCTGCAGAGGCTCATTAGGGTCCTGCTTGTAAAACACAGAGAGCCCTAGCCACGTGGAAGCTGCAGGAGCCCCTGGTGGCTACCGTCCCTGGGAGCAGTGGACTTAAAAAATCCTCTGTGAACTGGAGGGATACACAGAGACCAGCACTGATTCAGAAGATGGTTGCAAGAGAACGCTGCGTGGAGTTTGCACACCTCTCCTGGGACAACAGACTGAGCAGAAACTGCTGTGTGTGTGGTTGTGCACGTGAGTGTCTGCGAATGCGTCCATGTACGTGCGTGTGCAGAGCGAGGCTTTGGGTGGACAAAGAGGGAAAGGAGGCAATGGATACTTCTGATGAAGAGCAGCTGGGAGCCGGGGGTGTGTGTCCAGCTTGTCTTCACAATGAGTGTTTAAGGACCCTCCAGCTTAGCGACAGAGTTGGGGAACTGGTCCTCCGTGATTATTTTCCTAAAACTGAGTTCTGCCATCGTGTTCCCTGGTGGGAATCTGAGATGCTGGAACGATATAATGATTTGGCTGTTTGCTCACAACTGGCTTCTTGCAGGTAGTGTCTGCCACAGGAAGTATCACCACTGGGTTTTTGTGACCCTGCATGGCGTTTACCTGGTGGCAAAGGTCCCCCAGCCCTCTCCTTCTCAGACCTCACACGGTGGCCTTGTAACCCCAGAGCTGAAGCTGTGTGCACAAAGGTGACTGGTCCAAGTGTGCTGGCATGGGGACCCCGTGGGGACCCCGGGTGCTCCAGCAGTCAGTCCCCGTGGCTCTCTCCCTCAGCCCCGCCTGGCCCCACTCTCTGTCGCCTGTCTGGCCCTCAGTCCTGCGGGTGATCACTGTTGCGATGAGCCATGAGTGTTCTCCTCTGGTGATTTCAGAATACGAAGTCGGTCTCAACCAGAAGGTGACTGGGAGGATACGCTGTCTCACCTGGATGGGGGAACAGGCCCATGAGGACAAGGTGGGCTGAACCTCATTTGTGGGGTGGGTCACAGGAAGCTGCGGAGCTGTAGAGAGACCCTGGACCTCCGAAGAGATTCCCTAAGAGAAGGCCCCAGTTTCAGGACCGCAGCAGCAAATGAGTGACCGCTGATGTGGCCAATGGATGGCCATGTCTCTCAAGCCTGGACAATCGGAAGCCTGGAAGAAGTGACTCATGGCAAGAGCAGACCGGATGTCAAGTCAATGGCCCAGGGAGAGAGGTTAGTCCTGCGGCTAATCCACGTGGACACCTCACCTGAAGCTTCTAAAGAGCTACGGGGTGTGATACCGCATTAGCGAGAGCCCCTGCGCCAGGCACCCTAGGACAGCCGAGGACAGGGAGCTGCAGGGGCCTCCAGAGGCTGCTGCCCTCCCAAAGCACGGATCAGGTGGACGAGTTCCACCCCACAGACGTGGCGGTTTCCAGTGTCATCATCCACCATGTCTCTAAATCAAGTGGAATGTGTGGTGAGCCTCCATCTGTTCTGGATTGGGGGGTCAGCCATCCTGCCCCAGAGTTGGGACAATATCTCAGGAGCAGACAGGGTGGGATACGTGTGGGAAGGCCCCCCACTCTCCAATCCACCCCCAGCCTGCTCTGTGCTCCAAATCCAGGCTCCAAGGGCCTCGAGACCAAGCTTGGGACCTTCCCCAGCGGCCGAGGCCCAGAGCCCTGTTCTTAGTCCTGAGTGCTCTCACTCTCCCTGGGCCCCGTGGCAGGGGACGCTGCCAAGCCCCAGGCCTCTTCCCAGTCTCGGGGACTGGTCCCAAGCCTCCTCAGCCATCTGCACCATCTCTCCATCCCAACCCGCGCCCCTTCCCTTTGCTGTCTAGCCAGTCAGTCTTGCCCTCAAGGGAACACCCAGAAACTGAAATGCTCAAAATGGGGGTGTCCCTGGACGCTTCCTTGTGTCCATTAACCAGGGAGCATGTTTTCCTAGCCCGGTGCCCGCTACAAAGTCAGAATGGCGACCTTGGGGGAGATGGCCCACGCTCAGCAGACCTCGGGTTCCATCTTGGTCTCCCTGGATCCCTTCCACACCACACGTCAGCTCCTTCCTGTTCTCCCTGACAGAAAACCATCTCAAACTCGCTTAAGCAAAAAGGGTCCCTAATGGCTTATGCCACAGAGGTGGCTGCAGAAATCCTGGAACCGGGTGCTCAAACGTGGCTCCCGGATCCCCCCTGGCTCTTGTCTCTCTCTTCCCTGAAGCACAAGTCCCCTCCCCACAGTGGCAAGTTGGCTGCTTGTGACACCAGGCTTATGTTCAAGCCCCCAGGGGTAAGTTCCCCTAGAAGCCCCAGCTGCATCGTGTTGGTGCTGACTCGTCATCTGTCCACTGTGTCATGTTGTTGGATTGTCCAGGCTCGAGAGACCCGGCCATCCCTGGAGCTAGGAATGATGTCATCTCCACCCAAACCCTGAGCACTGAGAGAGGAGGAGGGGCAAGTGTTCAAGGGAAAACCCGCACTGGAAGAGGAGGAAGAGGTCGGGCAGACTTCTGCCCCTTGCCATCAGCTCCTGCCCTGGCCAGTGGTGGCTGATCAGTCCTTCCTGTCCTTCCGCGGTCAACCAATATTCACCGACTGTCTTGGATGTCTGAGTGTGTGTGTGTGTGTGTGTGTGTGTGTGTATGTGTCTCGGGTCCCAGGGAGACTGGGGTGGAAGAAGGTAGACACAGTCTTTGTCCACGTGGAGTTTACAGTCCGGCAGGGTGGCGGTGGGCTGAATCGTGGTCCTAAAAGAGGTATGTCCAAGCACCAACCTCGGGCAGTTGTGAATGTGACGTTATTTGGAAAAAAGAGTCTTTGCAGATGTCATTCAGGATCTTAGCATGAGATCATCCTGGATGTAGAGCAGGCCCTAAAACCAATAACAAAGTGTCCTTACAAGAGAAAGAAGAGGAAGGTCTGAGGCACTCACAGAGGGGACACACAGGACAGGCCATGTGACAGAGGAGGGAAGGCTGTGATCTACCAGCTGGGAAACCCCAAGGACTGCCTGCAGCCACAGTAAACTAGGAGAGATGGACCGACTCCCCCACGTGGAGCCTCCAGGGGTCAACCCTGCCAACACCTTGAGTCCCTCCAGAACTGGGAGACATCCTTCCTATTGTCTTAAGGGACAGAATTTATGGTGATTTGTTGGGTGCCCCTAGGAAACCAATACAGGAGCAAACAGACTGATCAGTCAAGCAAACTGTGAAATTGCACGGTGGCAGGGAGGTGCAGGGTGCAACGAATTCCTGAAACTTGAAGTCAAAGGAGTTAATTAATGGTGTCGGGGGACGGACGTTCCAGGCAGCGTGGGGGCGGCACAGGCAAAGGTCCTGGGGTGGGCAGCTCCCTCTGTAAAATCAGCAAGTCTTCGGGCCACGTAGGTTTCTCGTAGGAGTTGGCCTGGCTGCAGGCGGCTTTAAAAAGCCATGAAACTGGACAGGTGTCCCTGCTCATGGTAGGAACGGCAATTTGGCGTCTGTGGTTTCAACTCCACCCGTTTCAGATGTTGACGTTACCAGACTGGCCCCTGAAGGGAATCTGCTTGCCAGGCCCTGACCTGCCGGGCGCTCGAAGCGGCCTTCGCCAGCATCTTCTGACCTCCACCCTGTCTGGCAGAGCGAGCGCCTGTTTGCCCAGGCTGGCTGGGTGGGGGGCCGCGGGGTGTTCGCTGTTTCCAGCAAACAAAAGCACAGAGTTTACTGCTGCTTTCATGGCCCATCGCCTTGTGAGAGCTCTGAGCCTGGCTGGAGGTGTGGCTGGCATGAAGGGTGCCAGACCCGCTGTTTGGAGGAGCACTCTCCCTGCAGGAACTGGGACAGAGCCAGTTCTGTGGCTTCTGGTCCTGGACCCGGGCTGAGCTTGGGGCGGGGCCTCCCCATGTCTAGGGGCGGGGCTTCCCCTTGCCTAGGGGCGGGGCCTCCCTTGCCTGGGGGCGGGGCTTCCCCTTGCCTAGGGGCGGGGCCTCCCTTGCCTAGGGGTGGGGCCTCCCTTGCCTAGGGGTGGGGCCTCCCTTGCCTAGGGGCGGGGCCTCCCTTGCCTAGGGGTGGGGCCTCCCTTGCCTGGGGGCGGGGCTTCCCCTTGCCTAGGGGCGGGGGCTCCCTTCCTAGGGGCGGGGCCTCGAGTACTTGAAAGAAGGAAGCTGCATTCGCTTGGGGGCAGGGCTGCGGGCTGCCCAGGACAGGCAATGTGGTGGGGTGGGGTCTCAGGCCATTTAGGAGGTAGGAATGATTTTGCTTCCTCCGGAAAGCTAGCTGCAGGGCCTGGGACGCGCCAGCTCCCTGCTTGTTTTCCCATCAGTAAATCCAGAGCAGTCCCTCTCATCAGCTCTTCTCCATGGAACAGGGTCTAAGACTACACCCCCTCGGTAAGCAGTTGTGAGAATTAGGTGAGGGGACTTGCTTTCATTCAACAAATATTTCTGGAGCAGCTACCAGGTGCTAGGCCCTGTTCTAGTTACAAGGAATGTTCCAGCAAACAAAATCAGACAGCCTTAAATGCTCCTGTAGAACTGGTGTTCTAGAATGGGGTCTGCAAATTGGGGCTAGTGGGCCAGATCTGGTTGGCTGTCTGATTTTGCATGGACTGTGAAACAGGAATAGTTTCTTTCTTTCTTTTTTTTTTTTTTCAATTTTATGCACTTATTTATTCATTTATTTATTGCAGCACTGGGGATTGAATCCAGGGGTGCTCTACCGCTGAGCTGCATCCTTACCTTTTTTATGTATTTATTTAAATTTTGAGACAGGGTCTCACTAAGTTGCCCATGCTGGCTTCAAACTTGCAATCCTCTTGTCTCGGCCTCCCAAGTACCTGGGATTACAGGCGAGTACCACTGCACTCAGCTTTATATTGTTTTGAAGAAATGTTTCAGTTTATGCTTCGGAGAGATCATCAAACACCCCCCAAACCTGCCCCAATTTTTTGGCATGCTGCTGAAGCCTGTATCGTATCCAGGGCCTCATGCATGCTAGGCAAGTGCTCTATACTAAGCTGTTCTGCAGTCCTTTTCTGTATTTTTAAATAGTTAAAAATAGTCAAGGGTAACAGGATTTCTCCGACATATACAAACTCTAGGAAATTCAAATTTCAGTGTCATAAATTTTAAATAAGCTTTTTTAAAAATGTTTTTTTAGATGTTGATGGACCTTTATTTATATGTGGTGCTAAGAATCAAACCCAGTGTCTCACACATGCTAAGCAAGCGCTCTACCACTGAGCCTCAACCCCAGCCCCATAAATAAGCTTTTATGGTAACATAACCGTGCCTATCAGGTACTAGCTGACTGCTTTTCTTTTTACTTTTCTTTTTTTCGTACTAGGGATTGAACCCAGGAGCACTTAACCACTGAGCCACATCCTCAGCCCTTTTTTATATTTTATTTTGAGACAGGGTCCCACCAAGTTGCTTAGGATCTCACTAAGTTGCTGAGACTGGCTTTGAACCCATGATTCTCCTGTCTCAGCCTCCTGAACTGGAATTACAGGAGTGTGCCACCACGCCTGGCTAGCTGACTGCTTTTTTTGAGGGGGAGTGTACCAGAGATGGAACCCAAGGTTACTTAACCACTGAGCCACATCCCCAGCCCTTTTTATATTTTATTTTGAGACAGGGTCTCCTAAGTTGCTGAGGCTGGCTTTGAACTCATGATGCCCCTGCCTCAGCCTCTCCAGCCCCTGGGATGACAGGCGGGCGCCAGCACGCGCAGTTTAGCTGAGTGCTTCTGAACCTCGGCAGAGTTGAGTGGTAGAAACAGAGCCTACGTGTAAGGACCACGAGGCTGAAAATATTTGCTGTGAAGCCCTTTGCAGAAGAAGTTTGTCGACCTCAGTTCTAGATTCTTGCAGTTCCAAGTGTGGTCTTTGGATCAGCAGTCTGGGTGTCACCTGGGCACATGTTGGAAAGCCAGACCTCGTGAGCCCGAGTCGGGGGCTTAACAAGATGCCCAGGTGATGTGGGTGCAGCCCTGAGATGACGCGCAAAGCTCGTGCCGGCACTCAGCGCTCTGCACTCCGTGACCACTAGCAATTGTGGGAAGTGGAGTAAAGGTCCCGGGAGAGGGCCCAGCCTCAATCCTTGGAACCTGTGAGTTTGTCCATTTACGTGGGGAAAGGGACTTTGCAATGATGGTTTGGACCCCTCTGAATCTGAGCTTCCTCACCTACAAAATGCGGATCTGACGGTGCCTCCCTCCCAAGGCTGCCTTGAGGCTGAAACGGACCCTGAGCCTAACTGCCGGCCCAGGCTATGCCCAGGGGAAATGGTGTCTCACGCCCGACACAGAGTGGGCTCTCTAACCCGGGCAGGCCCTTCCTAGCTGCTCTGATTCAGGTCCCAGTGTCAGCTGGGCTCACAGGGGCTCAGATGATTCCTGTTCCTTGTGCCCTTGCCAGAGACTGCTGCAGACCCTCCGTGGGGTCTCTGCGCTCAGGGGGCCAGGGGCACAGCCAGCTGGCCGAGGAGGGGAAGGGGCTGCTGAGCCACGGGGCATCTGTGCTCAAGGGCCAGTCCTGTGCTGAGCGAGCAGGGAGTGGCCCTCGGAGGCCTGGCCAGGGAGCCCGCTTTCCATCGGGCTGGGCTTTGCTGGCTTTGCGGCTGCGGGTCCTGGGCTGGGCTCCCTCGGTGTCTGTTCCACTGGCTAGAACCATCTGTCCCCAGGGGCTGCTCCTTAAAGGCAGATTTAGTGCCACGGTCCCCCCATGCCCAGCACAGGGTCTGGCACATGGGAAATACTCGCTGGACCCCTGAATGAATGACCAAAGGCTCTGAAAGTCCCCAGCACAGTCTCGTCTGGAGTTGGTGTTAGGGAGCCTCTCCAAGGCCCCCGGAAGTGTTGACTGGCCAGGAGCTGGGTGTCATGGAAGTGGCTTAAACTCTGAAGACGGGAGGTGGCATCTGCCCAGGGCCTGCTGTGTGCCAGGGGTGAGGCCAGGGCTAAGCCCAGCGCTCCTCTCGGCCTCGTCCTTTCCCGGTGAGGGCCTCTCTTTTCTATTCCAGAGACCTGGGGCTCAGAGAGGGTGAACAACATGCCCGGGGCTGTACAGCGGGAAGTGAGTGCGGGCTGAGGCTGGGGTTGGTGGCGTGGATGCTCCCTTAGGGACCTGGGCAGCGTCCTGCAGGAAAAGTGGGGTCGCTGAAGACTTTGGGCTCTCTCTCCTTCTTGGGTTGTGCTTTTCCCCAGCAGGATTGAGCATCTTTAGGGAATTTGCTCTGGACTAATGGCGTCCAGAAGCCTGGTGCAGACCCTCGGAGAGGAGAGATAATCTGGGAATCAGGGCCTCCTGGACACTCGCACCTCACCATTCAGTCCCCTAGGATGACGAACAGTCCCAATTTGCCCAGAAGAGTCTTATTCTAGCACGGAAATCCCCACATCCCAGAAAATCCATCGGTCCCCATCACACAGGGATGGCAGGTCACCCAGTGACTTCAAGCTGGCCCTGAATCAAGACTGCAGGTTAATGGAAGAGCGTTGGCCCCCCGTGGGAGCCAGGGGACCCCCTTTTTGCTACAGGAGGACGAGGAGGGCTCAGGTGTGTCTGCCCACTGCTGACCCCTGGGGAGAGGTTTCCACCCAGGGTCTGCTCCTCCCCTGCCTGTACCCCAACTGTCACCACCCGCCTGCCCTCCGCCTGGCCAGCTAGTGGGCTGTGGGGAGGTGGGCAGCTTGGCTCCATTCTGCAGCCTCCTCCCTCCTGTGTATCGGCCTCCATCGGGGAGCACGGTGGATGGGTGATGCTGGAGGGTCCTTCTTTGACCTGTCCTTTGTCCAGGGGAAGTCTGCTGCCATTCTGAGACCTGGGGCCGGGGGTTGTTGGGGGAATTGTCAGCTCGGGTTGGCAGGCCTGGGTGGTGCCGCAGGCCCAGCAGGTTGTGAGCTAGGGACCAGGTGGGAGGCGGGGGATGGGCAGCTGGAGGCTCAGGGGCTGCAGGCGAGTGCCCTGTCCCCGGGCAGCTCTAGGACCAGGGTGCCTCCTCACCTCTGCCCCTCCTGCTCATCGCGGGGCGTGGCATGTGTGGCTCTGTCGATCCTTTTCGGATGGGTGGGTGTAAGTATGGGGCCCCCTGGGCGAGTCCCTGGTCCCCCTGCGTCAACGCTTCCCGCTGCGGGAGGGACACACACCCCTGCAGAAGGCCCGAGGTGTCTCCAGCCCCCATCCGGAGCCGACCGCTCCACCCAGCTCCTTTGCATCGTGGCTGCTGGACGCCCCCAGGGCTGGTGCCCCATCACCCCCACGAGTCCCCTGCAGTCCCTGCCCCCCAGCTCTCCTGGGTGCCACCCCAGCTCTCCTGGGTGCCCCCCCAGCTCTCCTGCCTCTGGGCCTCAGCTCTGTGGCCCCGTCCCAGCTCACGCCCAGACCTCTGCCCACACAGGCGTCTGAGCCCCTTCCCGACCTCCCCGTCCCGAGAGGACACCCCCCATTACTCCCTCCCAGGCACCTGCTCTTCTCCCTTGTGGGACTGTCCTGATCTTTCATGACAGGTTCATTTTCTTTGGGGGCAGGGCCAGTCTGTCTGCGCCCCAACTCTACTGTCTGTCTGGCAGGCAGCGGAGGATCCCCCCATACTGTTGAGTGAGTACCTGGCCGAGGGGGACGTTACTGGCCTCTGCTCCCCGGCTGCTGCCCACCCCCCATGTCACGTCTCAACAATTCTGATGACAGGGGGGTGCATCTTGGGTGCCAGGCACTGTGCTAAACCTTCTAGGGCGCAGCATTTTGAGGGAAGTACTGCCACTTCCTGAATTTCACCGGTGGGTCAGCTAAGACACAGAGAGGTGAGGCAACAGGCCTCGGGTCACACAGCACCCTGTGGGGAAGCCGGGATCCTATTGAAGTTGTTCCAACTTGAAACCCATTTATGAGTCTCCACCTAGGCCTCCTGAGGTCCCAAGTGGCTCCCGCATCCTGGCCCCTGCCCTTTGCAGAAGCAGGCTCCCTCAGAGGCCCCACCTGGTCAGTGGCCTGGCTCGGGCTGACATGCCTCCCGGGCCCCAGGTGGGCTCCACTCTGCTCACGGGCATCCCGGGCCCGGGGTTTCCACTGGGAACCGGCCTGCTGGGCCCACGGCTCAGCATCCTGCTCTGATTTCCCCCTGGCAACCGCCTTGCTGGGTGGCCATCCCCACTTCACAGCTGAGGAGCCTAGAGCTCAGAGAGGTTGGTGGATCTTCCCAGAGCCACACAGAAAATAAGGGACAGGGCAGAATCTGCACCTGAAACTGCTGGTCATGACATTGACCTCTTCTGCCCTGGTCCTTTCCAGCTCTAGGCACAGGCAGGACCTGGCCCAGGGGGCCCAGAGAAGCAAAAACCCAGAGGTTGCCCACCAGGAGCTCCAAGACATCCAGAGACCAGATCGAGTGCCCCTGGGGATCAAAGCTGCGCCCGCCCACATGAGATGATGCGTATTTTTAGACGGAGGGTGAATCAGTCCTGGCTGACTCACAGGCCTGGCGAGGCTTGCAGGGCAGCCCCAGGCCACGAAGGGCAGGGCACAGGGAGACCTGGAGGGCTGGCCAGCCGGGCCGCCTTTCCATTTTCCGACGTTCTGTCCAGGGCTGGAGCTGGGCCCCACAGGCCTTCCTCACGTGTTAGGAGGATGCGTTCTGAATGACTCTGGCGGAGAGCTCACGCTCACAGAAATAGAAAAGGAGCCGAGTGGAGCCTCACGTCACCTGGCAAACATCCGCTGGGGCCTGGGTGCCGCGGGAGCGGTGGACGGCAGAGGACCCACCGACGGAGCCCAACCCTGAGCGGCCAGTTTTCTAGAACAGACATCGGTGTGCCCTCTCCATAGAGGGCCAGAGAGTGGACAGTCCAAGCTGTGCGGTCCCCCAGGCCTCCACGGCCCCGGGGCCACGGGGAAGCAGTGAGTCGGCAGCACAGCTGGGTTCTGATAAAGCTTTATTTAAAAATCAGAGGGCCGGGCCGGGCCTGTGGGTGGTGGGCACCAGCCCCTGTTCCAAAAGACGCCTTCACCCGCGTCCCGGCTTCTCTCATTTGCTCTCCACTGTGCGTCCTTGATGGACCAAGTGGTGAGCAGGATTCAGCGAGGCCCCTTCCTGGAGGGTTTCATGGAGAGGGACCTTTGGGGGCAGTAGCATCCCTGCGTCCTTCTGGTGTCCGGCTCAGTGCTTGGGCCACGGTAGGGGATGGACAGATACTTGCAGAATGAACTTCCCGGCCCTGCCCAGCCCTCTCTGTCTTCACTGTATTTGAAACTGACCAAAAAAAAAGGGACTCGGCCTGGCCTCTCGTGGGCAGGGTAGCTGAGCGGCTCCCTCCTACACGATGGCTGCTGAGGCCCACGTCCACCAAGGAGGCTCAGCCGCTGACAGTCAAGGAGAGCTGTCAGGTGGCCCTTCCGAGGGGTGGAGCTGGCATCACGTCTACAGAGGCGGAACAGGGGCTGGGGCATGGAGGGACTGGCCACCTCTAGTAAGAGCAGGGTGGCTGTCGGAACCTGCCTCCCTGGTCTCCTTGACCCTGGGCCACCACCGTGAGTTAGCGGCCTGGTGTCGGGCCACCATGGTTTCCCATCAGGCAGGCAGACTTCTCTCTCACACCTCCCTGTCCCCACTGAGCAGCCAGGGGATGGCTCCTCACCAGCGGGGCCCTGGGAGCGGGCGGGCGGGCGGGCAGCAGGGTGGAACCCTCCAGTGGCCCCCTGTCTGCAGGCGCCTGAGGCCTGGAGTCCGGGGGGTGGCCGCAGGGCTGGCGTCCACAGGCCCGGGGTTCAGGTCCCTGCAGGATGGCTAACCCTGACCTCAGGGAGCGGCGGCCCTCCCCCAGTCTGCGTCATGGCCATGGGAATGACGCTGGCGGGTCCCTGGAGCTGGTGGGGTCTCTGTGAACAGTAAAATGGCAAACCCTGAACTGTCACCCAGGGGAATGAATGGACCGTCCCCGACTTAGGGCCTGGGGATTTTTCCACTTTACGACGGTGCAAAACCACAGGCACCCGTGGAAACTGGGCTGGGAACGGGGTCTCCGCCCGGCTCGCAGCCTGTGCGTAGAGTCCTCTTCCATGAGGCTGGGCAGCGGCAGCTCGTCCCCAGTCGGCCTTGTGATCGGGAGGGGATGGGGGTGGTGCGTGTGCTGTGGGGCTGTGGCATCCAGCAGGCCCGGTGTGGCGATCCACCCCAGCTACTGAGACTTACCACAGCTTCTTGGGGTGCACCCCCCACTCGAAGCTCTTAGCCACAGGAGGTGGGGGGGGGCTGCGGGGTGGGACCCCTGAGCCTCTGTCTCCTGGTTCAGAATCTGCTCTGTCCACGGTTCCCAAAGCCTGGGCCCTGAGATGGCTGGGTGCTGCTTCTGAGCCTCACGTGTGTCCACCGCGTCTTGTGTGTGACGGTTGCTACCGCTGAGAGGAACCCCCCACTTGGGCAGGTGTCACCTTATGCTGGGTTCCCAGCCGACCTCTGCCACCGTGCCCCCTCCATGGATACCGCGTGCTCTGCTTCCAGCTCCCCCATCTGTTACGCCTGCAGTAAACCGGAGCTGTCATCTCTACCGGCAGTGGAAAAAAAACTGTCAGTAAAACGAGGCCATCGTTCCATTTTCTCCTCTCAAGTGGGATTCCCATATTGCTTCACAGGGTATAGCACGTGCAAATGCCCGAGGCAGTGCACAGAGATAGTTAAGTGTTCGATCAAAGCTTGTCATTGTTGCTGTCAGTCTTGGATAAAAATGAATCCACATAGATACTTTTTCTCGCAGTCCCTAAGAAATCGCCATCTCACCATTCTCAAGGTCCAGCTATAGTTTACTATAGACGTGTGGACGCGGGAAGTATATGGTACGTATCTACGTATCTCGACCTGGACAAAGTAAGAAATGATCAACCCAGAAAAGCAATAGTGTGTGGATCATGGGAAACAGTCTTGCCCTCACGGGGCTGGGCTCTGCCCTGTAGGGGACCCCCAAAGCGAGGAGGGTGGCTGAGAGTACATTGTGGGCCTAAGGATTGGACAGAGAAGGGTCAGTGCTGTGGCTTGGCCTCCTCCTGGCCTTGGGACAGGGGATGGCTGCTCAGTTACCCTGTAAAGGAGGGTGTTGATTGATGTCACAAGTGCTCCACCCCCTGCCTGGTGGACGGGGACATTCAACAGTGGCTTCTCCTCTCCCTTGTTTCCGTGGTCAGAGCCTGTTACGTGTTGTGGTTACGTGACGTCCTGGTTGAGAAGAGTCCTCTGCCGAGCACCGCTGGGTTCCCGGATGGCTGGGCCCTGCGCAGGTCGGGCAGACACACCCCCTGGCTCCCTCCCATCACTGCCTGCTCCTCCCCTCTCCCAGCCGCCTCCCCAGGCCTGCTGTCTGTGCCTGTGTCCTCCGAGCTGACCTCCTGCGTCCTGCCCTTGTGGCTCTGTCCTTCCTGTTTCCTTGGGTCCCTCAACCTTCCCTCTCGTCACAGAGTCCTTCAGTCATCTGTTGACTCAATGCCCTTGATTGGACCCCTGGTCCCTGCCAGGCCCAGGCTCTGGGCCACAGAGTTGAGCCAGGAGGACCCTGGTCCCCTGAGGGCACAGTGCAGCCAGGGAAAGAGCCTGCTAGGCCTGAGTCCTCGCTCCGCCCACAGCCTGCTGTGGTCCCCAGTTAGCCGAGGTCTGACCTCCTGCCCACTTGGGGCCGTGGGATTCCACAGAGCCTCTCTCTGCTGCCTCCAGAAAGATCCAGGCTCAATGCAAAAGATGGCCCACTTCCTTCGCGCTCTGGCTTCTTCTCATCCTTGGCCGTGACCTTGACATGTGACGCTGGGATGTGCCAGGGCTGGGTAACTCCAGTTCCCGGGGAACCTGGGAGTGTAAGAGGGGACTGTCCCACCCTAAGGTGTTCCTTGGTGCTACCCCATGACTCAGTCTCAGGACCCTCCCAGGACGGGAGGAGGGTGAGTGCAGAGAGAAGACTGTCCCCAGGCACCTGAGTGTCTCTAAGGAGGCTGTCACAGAGGCTGGCTACCAGCAAGGGGCTGGACCTGGGGAGCAGGGGCCCCCATACCATGGGTTGTTGAAACCACAGAGGGTCTGGTTACAGTGG
This sequence comes from Urocitellus parryii, assembly GCF_045843805.1. NCBI lineage: Eukaryota > Metazoa > Chordata > Mammalia > Rodentia > Sciuridae > Urocitellus > Urocitellus parryii. Next base: position 10,850,160 of record NC_135539.1, on the reverse strand, counting down.
GGAGGGATTCACTGGCCCTGTGACTCCCTGTCCTGTGCCCAGCTGTCCCTCAACTTGCCACAGCAGTGCAGGAGCCCCCGCGCCCATCCTAGAGGCTCATGAAGCCCTTTCTGAGCCAGCGCCCACCCGACCTGGTTATCTGGGCCGTGTCCCCAGCCCTGCGGCCGGCCTGGTCGGCTAAGTCCCTTTCCTCTGCAAGGCGAGGACTTGATTCCTTGGGTGGCCGGGGACCCCTCCGCTGTCTGTCTGTCCCGTCTGTGGACATAGGGGGCGTTTCCATTTTTGACCATTTTGAATAACGTTGCTCTCATTTTGTGTACAACTTTTCGGGTGGGCTTTTGTTTGAAATCCTCTCGGGTACGTGCCGGGGAGTGGGCTGGGTGGGTCCCGGGGTAACTCTGCTTTGCATTCCTATTTATTCTGTGGCCCTGGGACCCGGCCTTGCCCACTGAGCCCCACCCCAGCCCTCCACACTCCAGTACCAGAGGGGCCGCCCACCTGACTTGAGGGGCCTGTTTGCATTCTCTAGACTCTCTCCCCTCTTAGGGTTCCCAGAGTTTAAAAAGCAGCAAAAAATGACCCCCTGTTTTGCCAGACAGCCTCAGGGATCCTTCAGGCCTGCCTGTCCCTTCCCGCCCTCCAGTTCCACCTTCTGGGCTCTGCAGTGGGCCAGCGCCTTCATCAGGAGATCTATGAGATGATGAGATTTCCAGAACATTCTACGCCTACTATTTCAATCCTTGCTGTAGGCTCCCAGGTGGGCACTGTTACCCTGGGGGCCTTTTTTTTTGGATAAGAACTTTGGCTCAGAGAGGTTACAGGTCTTGCCGGTTGTTGAACAGCCACAGAGAGGCCCAGCTGGGATTCGAACCCAAAAACCTGACTCCCAAGTCCATGCTCACACCGCCAGCCCATCTTGCCAGTGTCCTTGTCCCTGAGTGCGCGGGAGCTGAGGTGAGGGAGGCAGGCCCTCTCTGTCCTCTGGCACATCGTGGGTGGACGGACCCTGATCTGTTTGGACAACCTGAGGGTGGAGGGTCACTGCCGATGGCCAGAGGCCTCCTGCCCTGACCCCAGGGGAGGAAAGTTGGGGGAGGAGTGTGCTCCTCTCTGGTGCCCTCGCCTCAGCTGGCACCGATCTCCCTGCTTGCTGCCCAGGCCAGCTGGCTGAGGAGCCACGGCTGCCCCCAGGAGGCTCTTGCGGCATCTGAATGAGCCGATGACCCACAAACCCTGGCGGCTCCCCTGCCCGCTGCCCCTGGGCTGTGTCCTCAGCTCGAGGCCCTGGCAGAGGGAGGGGCAGCTGGGCTCGGCCCACTCATGGCTCCCCCTAGAGGGAGGTGCCCTCATCTTGCCCAGGACTAGGAAGGCCACCTGGCTGGGTCACCAGGTCACACAGGGTCGGCCTGGGCCCTGGGAAGCAGACTTCATTTCAAGAGCTTTATTGATGTGTTTTACTGCTGTGGTTGAGATATGAGGTGTCCCCCAAAAGCTCATGGGTGTGACAAAGCAAGAAAGTTCAGAAGTAAAATAATCGGGTTGAGACCCTTGGTGGAGTCGGTGGATCCATCCACTGATGTGGATTAACTGTGGTAACCGTGGGCAACTAGGGTGTGGCTACAGAGGGGTCCCTGGGGGCTTGTCTTTGGGGTTTATACTTGGTCCCTGGTGAGCAGAGCTTTCTCTGAACTGCTTTCCTCGTCACACCCTTCTTCCCTAATGCTCTGGCACCCTCGGGGCCCAGAGCGATGGAGTCCGCCGTCTGTGGACTGAGACCCCTGAAACCACGAGACCCGGAAAAACTTTTCCTCCTCTAAAATCGCTCTTGCCAGGTCTTTCGATCACAGCAGCGAAAAGCAGACTGAAACATTTACCTACCGTTAAAACTCACTCGTGGAAAGTGCATGATTCTATGAATTTTAGTGAACCTGTCGGGTTGTGCAACCATCACCGCTGTCTGATTTTACACTCGTTCCCTCTCCATCCATGTTGGCTCTGTCCCCAGGCCCTCAGTAGATGCCTGAAACTCAAATAGTGCCAAACCCTGTCTAGATATGCTGTGTTTTCCTGTATGTACGTACCTATGGTAAAGTTTAATTTATAAATTGGGCATAATAAGAGGCTAAACATAATTAATAATAAAATAGAACCATTATAACCAATATACTTTAATAGAAGTTATGGGGATGTGGGCTCAATCCTTCACCCTTTCATTTCTTTTTCAAAATATCTCATTGTACTTTTACCTTCTCACCTACAGGAAGCACTTGGCTGCTTCTCTTTGGCATACCCAAAATTGTTAGCATTGCTACTCTTGCACTTTGAGACCATTATTAAGTAAAATCAGGATTTCTCAAAAACAAGCCCTTCAGTACTGAACTGAGATGGTTACTAGATGACTAACGGACAGGTAGCATATATAGTGTGGATACTCTGGACAGAGATGATTCCTATCCTAGGCATGAGAGAGCAGGACAGCACAAGATTCCATCATCCTATTTAAAATGTATAAAATGGTTTATTTCTGGAATTTTCCATTTACTATTTTTGGGACCCAGGGTTTAGCTACAGGTCATGGAGACCTCTGAAAGGAAAACGGGGGGTGATTCAGGGATTCCTGTATAACATTTCCATTATTCTAAAAATAGAACAGTTGTCCACTTGCAGTCATTTCCATTCCGACCCCTAGTTCCAGGCAGGTCACGAGCCGCCTGTCTGTCTCCCTACAGATTGTCTTTCCTTTTCTGGGCCTTTTATATAAATGGGATCACATAACACATGGTCTTTTGTGACTGGCTTCCCTTAGCATGTTTTCAAGATTCATCTCTGTGGTAACACGTGACCGTACTTCTTTCCTTTTTATGCATAATAAGAGTCCATTGTGTCGATTGACCACAACTTGTTTACCCACTCAGCTCTCAATGGACATCTGGGGTATTGAACTGAGTCTTGAACCCAAGAAGTGCACTTTATCAAAGAGTCACCCAGTCCTTTTTATTTTGAGACAGAAACTCACTAAGTTGCTGAGGCTGGCTTTGAACTTGTGATCCTCCTGCCTCAGCCTCACAAGGCAGTGGTATTACAGACGTGCAATATTCCCCTTTGGGACTATTTGTAATCGTCAAATATTACAAAGAGTCACACTGGAGAACTGTCACACTGTTTTCCTGGGCGGCTGCTCTGTTTTACCCGAGGGTTCCAGTTCCTCCCACATCCTTACCACCATTTCTGATGTCTGGGTTTTGACTTACAGCCTTCCTGGTGGGTGCAAGTGGCATCTCACGGTGGCTTTGCTTTGTATTGCTTGGTGGCTAATAATGTTGAGCATCTCTTTCTGTGTTTGTTGGCCACGTCCCTCTCTTTTGGACAAATGTGTCTTGATACATTTTGGTCATTTTCTATGGGGGTATTAATTGTCATCTTATTGTAAGAGCTTCTGTGTATTCTGGAGGTGGCTCAGGCCCAGGCTCGAGGGTAATGAGACCTCACAGAGTGCCTTTGCCTGGGCCCCTGAGCCAGCACCTGCCAGGGCCAGAGGCCAGGGCCAGCTTGGCTGTGGAGGCCTTGGATGAGCACCTCAAGGGCTCTCAGGCGCCTCCTTGGGATTGCAGTCAGAGTGGTGGTGGGTGGAGACAGCTAAGGCTAGGCGTAGGCTTCTCGTACCTGCTGGGGGTGGGGGTCCTCCCCTGGCCCTGAGTGCTCCGTTTTAGCAAGTGCACTCTAACTCTGTGCCTTTCTCTCTCAGAGCCTCCAAGCTCCACCCTGACCCTGGCTCTCCCCAGATGATGTCCAAATGGCCTTTGGGGTCATGTCCCCTCCAGAGCCCCAGACAGGAGCCATCAGCTCTAGGGTGTCCTTCCCTCAATGGCCCCCCCTCTGCCTGATACCAAGCACCAAGAGCCACTGGAATAAAGGGCTCAGTGTGCGCCCAGAGGCAGCCAGTCCCTCTGCGCTCACCAGCACAGACTCTGGGGGAAGGGGAGCGTCTGAGTCCACGGCTGTGTTCCGCTCTCAGTCTGGAGCCTGGGTGCTGAGACATGTGACCTTCTGTGGCGAAAGTCCCACAGCAAAAGAGGGTCTTCTAGCCAGGCACCTGGTGCCCACCTGTCATCCCAGCAGCTGGGGAGGCTGAGGGAGGAGGATCACAAGTTCAAAGCCAGCCCCGGCAACTTAATGAGTCCCTCAGAAACTTAGCAAGACCCTGTATCAACATTTTAAAAAATGGCTGGGGATGTGGCTCAGTGGCTAAGCACCCTTGGGTCAATCTCTGGTACCAAGAAAAAAAAAAAAAGCGGGTTTTCTACTCTCTCAGCTGGAAGCTGGACTGGCTAGTATCCAAGCTGACATTGGCTCCGATGTCTGCTGTGGAGTGGCCACAAAGGTCCCTCTGAACAAAAGAGATGTCCCACCCCAAAGTGCTTCCCAGGGTAAATGAGTTGGAGGCCCCGGGTTCGAGCCCCTCCACCCTCGCTGCTTGGTAGGAGGCAGGGTCACCTCCCTGTTTCCTCCCCCATCAGATGGGATGTGAGACAGCCCACCGTCTTGTCAGTGGTCAGAGAATCAGGGGGTCCGGCTAGTTAACTGTCACCTGAGAAGGTGGCTCTGGGGTGTCGCTCCCTGGCCTCGCTGCTCCCAGGTAGGGCAAGGGCCTGCTCCTCTGGACGTCCGCAGCCCTGTGCCTGGTGCAGGTCCCTGTGCTGGTCACACGGGAGCGTCCTTGCCTCTGTCTCCCTGCCTGATCTGGGAGTTCTTGGGGCCAGGACGTGCCACCCCCTCTGTGTCCCCAGATCCTCTCAGCAGGTGGCCGGGACTGAAGGTCTGAGCCCACCATCCCTCCTCCCACGGTGGTCCCTGGGTTCGAACCTTCAGAAGGCTGGGCTCGGGGTCCCAGGAGGGGTGGGCTTGGGCTTCATCCCTGTCCCAGTGGCTGAGGACAGCGTCAGGCCGGGCTTGGGGCTGGCGAGGGCGTGCCGGGAGCCCTCAGTGCACGGGCAGGTCAGCCCTGTGTTCCCGGCCCTGCTGTCCCTGTTGGGGGTGAGCTTGGAAGGGGTGCTCCGTTTGAGTCAGTCTTTTTACCACTGTGACAAAAGACCTGACAAGAACGATTTTAGAGGACGGAAAGGTTGCAGTCTCAGAGGTCTCAGTCCCCCGACGGCTGACCCTGTTGCTCTGGGCCCGAGGGGAGGCAGATCGTCTGGAGGAAGGGTGTGGAGGAGGAGGGCAGCTCAGGACAGGGCACCAGGAAGTTCACCAGGCACAACATGGAACCCCCCAGGCACGCCCCGTGACCCTCCTCCTCCAGCCCCACCCAGTTAGTCCATATCCGTGGATGAATCTAGGGATGAGGTCAAAGCTCTCACAACCCAGTCAGTTCACCTCTGAAACGCTTGCATCAGGTCACACGTGAGCATCCGGGGGACACCTCGCAGCTTATGTCTGGAGGGGACGCTGGGAGACCACCTGGCCCACGGTGAAGAAGGGGCCAGTTATTGTGGGTCCTGAAGGCCACCTGAGTCTCAGGAGCCTCAGTCCCTTTGTGTCCCTCTTAGACAGGGGTCTCACCACCCTCACAGACGGAGGGGCTGAGGCAGGGAGCCCCTGTCTGACATCGAGGGGCCCCTGAGGAGCTGGCTCTGGAGCGCTCTGTGTTTGCCTCGGTCGCTCTGTCGGTGCCTGAGAGTTTACAGGGCTGGGCTGGCACGGCCCGTGCCTGCCAACCGGGAGGGCCGGGCACCTGGGTCCCTTTCACCTGGGGATGGGAAGGTGGTCGCTAGGCACCGCCACCCTTTGCCAGGGCCCACGGGAGGCTGGCAGCTACATTCCAGTAGCGGGGGGATTATTCCCGCTCATAAGGGTGGCCCCACCTGGGGAAATGACAGCTCAGGGTGGAGTGGTGACTGGGTCTCCTGGCTCCTTTCCAATCCAGGTGGGGTTCCGCCGCCTCGGCAGCCCGCTGCCAGCTGAAGGTGGGTTTCCAGGTCTCGTCTGAGGGAGGAGGGGGTTCAGCTCTGTGACCTCACAGGACCAAAGGAAGGTGCTGGAAAGCAGACCTCTGAGGGCTGGGGGTTGAGGAGGGAGGGACGGAGATGCCCTGGGCACTTGTACTCCTGGTAAAACCGGTGGTGGCCCTAGGTGGGCCGGGGTGGGCCGTATTTTCGCTGTGTGGCCGGTCACTCACCATAAAGCCATGGGGGACAAAAGCGTAAGTTGCCCTTCCAACGGTGACCTCTCCAGGTGGCCATGGCTCGTGTCCAGTTCTGATGAGCACAGGCCATTTCTGTTGAGGTGGCCTTAGGGTAAGTGATGGTGGATGCTACGCGGGGACAGGCCAAACCTCAAGGGACCTGGAGCCGGGGATGAAGTCTGGGAAAATGTTCTCTGTGGAGGCATCTGGAAGCCGTGGCCCAGAGTCCCCCCACCCTGGGCTTCCTGGCCCCGGCTGCAGCCAAGCTCTGCTCATGGGGTTGGAAAGAGTGACTCCCTGCTGGCCTGCCTTGGAGGTCAGGGTGACTGTGAGCCGGGCTCCCTGCCACCACTCAGCCACTGCATACCCAGCCTGGCCAGCAGCTCCTGTGGCCCTGGGCCCTTCCCCATGACCTGCACTGGTCAGGTGCCTCTGGGCCAGGGCCCCACCGTGCAGACTCCCTCTGCTGATGTCTGGGGACCTCTGGGCCAGTCCCACGTTCCCTGGGTGAACCCTTCTCCCCCACCATCCTCCGGCAGCGAGGGAGGGCAAGCTGGTGCCCGTTCCACAGAGGTCCCCTGCTAACCGGGTGCCTCCAGCAACCAGGGCCGGGGTCCCAGCTCCACCACCTGCTCAGAGTCTCCTGAGGCCTTGTGCGTGTGGCTGGCGCCGTGCAGGTGTGTGTCACCAACGTCACTGTTGTCCAGCTCCTGGGCTCCAGCCACTGCGCTTCCTTGTGTGTGGTCACAGCATCTCTGGTGTCAGACCCCAGAGGTGTGGAGGGCGCCGGGCACTTCTCCAGGTGGTGACTGGGTTCTGCCCCTCCCCCAGCTCCTTCCTTCCTTTGGTTGGCACCAAGCCAGCTGGATGGGGTGGGGCACTGGGGAGGGGGGGGCGAGGAGCAGAAAGAGACCTTCAGGTCAAGCCTGGAGTTGCATCCCACCCCGGGGCACCTGCTTGCTCCAGACCCTCCGTCCTGGACAGGTGGGTGGCAGGGAGGCCTTGGTCCCAGGGCCTGCCTTGGCCCCACATCTGCATGACCCACCTCCCTGAGTCACGTCCTGGGGTGGCGAACCTGGCGAAGGTTCCTGGGGGACTCACCACCTGGGTGGGCGCTTCTGCAGAGACCAAAGCCGCCCAGTCCTCCTGGGGGAGGCTGCAGGGCTGGGGGCAGTGTGCAGCCAGCGTCACCCTGACCGCACGGCCAGCTGGTGCAGGACGGCTGGGCACAGGGGAGGCGCAGCAGCTGGTGTGAGTCTGACCCTGAGCCTTGGGACGTCCCTCCAGGTGCTTCTCCTGCTCACCCTCACACGCCGCCCTCTTTTTCTCACAGGGTGTGACCTCTGTCCTTCCCTGTAAGGAAGAAGTGCTCCAGGAAGCCCCATTGTGCAGGGGGAACTGAGGCTTGGCCACAGCAATGAGCCAGGAGTTGGACGCTGTGGCAGCTGGGCTGGGGACACAACACCACCATTTTATTATTTTTACGAGGTGCTGAGGCTCAAACCCAGTGCCTCCCACTTGCCAGGCAAGCGCTCTGCCCTGAGCCACAGCCACAGCCCCTGGACCCATTTATTTATTTATTTATTTTAAGTTGAGGAAACTAAAGCCCCTGGTCAGGCACATGACTTCTCCCCAGATCAGGCCTCATTTTAAAATTCCGACATCGTGACATCAAGGGGATCAGACAAGGTGCACTGGCACAGCCCTCCCCGTCTCCCACCAGGCACAGGGGGCTGTTCTGCCGTCCCTACAGTGACGTCTGCAGCCCCCAAAACTCCGGGGCCAGGGACTTCCCAGACCCTTCCCATTAGGAGCCATCTCGGTCCCACCCCACCCACCCAGCTTCAGAGAGTTCAAAAACCACCCTGGACCCCTCTTGCCCCCGCCTGCAGGGGGCACAGCTGGAGTCCACGCGGGTGCTGCGGGTGCTTAAGCTTTATTTGCTCCTTGACTGCACACGTGCGTGCGTGCGTGCGTGCATTCCTGGGCTCGGAGCAGCGAGTCAGGGCCCTGGGCACCGGCCTGCGGGGGGGGGGGGGGGGGGGGGGGGCGGCTCTGGTGTAGTGAACCCACTCACGCATGCGCATGCGGGCTTCGTAAGCTTCACGTCTTTATTATGGGAAAATTTGAAAAATGCACGGGGAGCGAGGACCTGCCAGTGACTCCACCGTCCCCCCCCTTCTGCTCTGCAGCAGCCACACTATTTCAGGCAGATTGCCAGCTCCATCCCTTGCCTGTCAGTTCTTGGAACTCTTAATTTTGGAATCATCATAGATGGACAAGAGATCGGGAAGAATGGCCGCGTGATCCTGACGGTCAAAGTGGTCACCTGCTTTCCCTCCCGGTTACACCTCACATCATCTGCAATATCACATCTCATTAGCCACGGTACCGACAGTCAGAAATGGACTGTGTGTGTGTGTAGTTCTGTGCATGTTGTCACCGTGGCCATCACGGGGGAGACCAGAGCGGTTCTGTCTCCACCAAGATCCGTTACAATCAAACCAACCCCCTGCCCCCTGCCCCCTGCCCCCTGGCAACCATGAGTCTGGTCCCGGTTCTGGGTTTTTGTCATTTGAGGCTGCTAGAGAGGTGGACTTGTCACCGCTCAGTGGTATGGACTTACCGCAGTTGGCTGAGCGCTGGCCGGCTGAGGGGCATCAGGACTCTGGCCAGCCTGGGGCTACTAGGAGTGAGCCTGCTGCTGCATGGTCAGTTTTCATTTCTCTGGGACAAGTGCCCAGGAGTGTGATTATATAAACGTCTAAGTTTATATTCAGCTTTTAAGAAACAGACAAGCTCTTTTTTCCAGAGTGACTCTATAGATACATGATTGTAAGGAGAGGCATCTGTTACTAAGCGGCCCCCCGGGGTGGAGGGGGCTGGCCCAGGGATCCAGGCTCACACCTATGAAGCACTGGGGACCAGGCGCGGGGCCAGGCTCCTGGTCCTCAGGGGATGTTTAGTGCCCACCTCACAGAAGAGGAAAGTCCTTTGGGTGGCAGGAATCGGTGCCAATGCTGGGGGCCCGGAGAGTGAGCAGACTTGGAGTGTCAGAGTGAAGGAGGAGGGCGGGGCCTGTGGAGGCTGGCCCCGCCCTTCTCCTGGCCTGGCTGCCCTTGGTCCCCGCCCCTCCCCTCTCATCACACCCAGGGCTGATGCTCTACTGGCAGCTGGGTCCTCTTAGCCTGCAGGAGTGGCCCTGACCTCCCTGGACCTCCAGCCTGCAGGAAGGACACCCACCAGTCCTGTCCCCATCAGCTCGAGAAGCTGTGGGGGACGCCAACTGTCCTTTGCTGTTATCCTTCCTTCCTTGCAGAAAGCCCTCAGCCCCCACCTCTGCGAGGCTCCGAGTGGCCGCAGGGTGGGAACATCTCCCAGCACTGGGCTCTGCGCTGGCGCCTGCGTCTGTGGGCCCAGGTGCTCAGATGACCACTCTGCAGCAGGCATCACCTCCCCGCCTTTACAGGGTACCACGGAGGCCCACAGGTGACACTCGCCCAGGGCACAAGTGGCGGAACTGACACCAAAACCTGGCTGCTTCCCTGCCAGGCCAGTCGGGATGGCCTGTTGCCAGTCCCACTGAAGAAGGCTTGTTTTCATGCCCAGGACAGGGCCACCTGGACTCAGATCTAGGCTCTAGAGCAGTTGCCTGCCACCCTGGCTGAAGGGTCCTCAGGGGTCCCAGTGCCCCCCAAGGGGACTCCTGCTCAGAGTCACAGGAGGTGCCCAGCAGAAACCCCATGGTCCTGCTTCATCCATTGCTCAGGAGTGAAGTCCCCGCCCAGGGCTGAGGTCCCCGGCCTGCCTTCTCTCACTCATTACCTCCCTAAATTGTGAGTGGCTTGAAGTCACCGGAGCAGGTGACTTGGGCTCCGAGCCTCCTTTCTGTTCCCCGTGGGGAATCAGCTTTTCCCCTCCCTGCACCCTAATCCTGGCCTGGCCCTGGTCCCTACTCACAGCGCGTCCCTGAGCCAGTTGCTCTCGCTCTGGACCTCTGTTTCCTCTCAGCCAAAATGGCTGTGACGGTAGGATTTGCTGAGCTGACTCATGAAACCGCTCTTTGTGAACTCCGAGGCACTACACAAATATGGAGTTCTTCCAGTCTACCAAACCATAAGCCTGCGGCTCTGCATTTGTTAATTTCTGAGCTTGCTTCTCTTCTGTGAATTCAGTTTTGTGGGTTTTTTTTTTTAAAGTTCTGTTGGACACACATATTTCTGACCAAGTCACAGTGTCTGCCCAGCTGCAGGAGTCGGGATGGTTCTGGCTCCTCTGTGTGCCTGGTTTCATGTGGCAGCAGTGCTGGGGGTAGAAAGGGCGTCTGCCCTGGAGGGACCCATTGGGCAGTGTGTGGCAATGTGGGGCCAGGTGCACAGCAATGGAAGGACGCTGCAAGAGGGACCCCAACAGCCCAGTTAGGTGGAGGAAGGGGAACTAGAGGAGGAGGAGCTTCCTGGAGATGCAGAAGCCCAGGATGAGCTGTAGGTGACGGAGTGGGGCTTGGACAGGCAGAAGAGTGGAGAGGGATGTTCTAGGCTGAAGGAAAAGCCTTCAGGTGCCAAGACACACCCCTCCCCACCCCACCGTCCAGGAGTGTGAGCTGTCCACTTGCCCTCCCCAGGGGTCTTCTTGCTAGGTGCTAAGTTTTGCCTTAAGCCTGGGCTGCTTCTAGCTCTCCCGGCTGGCACCTGGGGACCATAAGATGTCCTTCCCTATATTTACAGTTTTCCAACACCGTCCATCCATCAATCCATTCTTCTGTCCATCCATCACCTGTTCACCCATCTATTTATTTATTTATATGTCCTTCTATTGCCCATTTATTCATCTATCCATCAGTCTGTCCATCATCTTTCTACTTACCTGTAAATACAAACATCCATTCACCCATCCATTTATTCATCCATCTAGCCAATACAGCCACCTATTTGTCTACCCACACAGCCATTTGTGTGTCTGTCGATTGATCCATCCATCCAACGAACACTTATAGAGTGGGGATGATGTGCCAACCCTCCTGGGCTGAGCCCACCCCAGGGAGGTGCAGGGCAAGTGATGAGCAGCTGTGGGCTGGGCTTAGCCTCCTCCCCAGCCTCCACCCTGCCCAAGATGGGCACAGACTTGCTCCTGGAGTTCCTCCCACTCCCGGGCTGCCTGGTCTTGTCAGCAGGTAGGCGGCCCTCGCTTCCCAGCTTGGGAAAATGTCCCTCATCACTTTCTGCACTGAAGGGCATAACCTCCCCAGACAGAGGATGAGGAGATCAACCCAGACTACAGACAGTGGCTCTCTCTCCAGGACCCGGCCCTCCTGCCTGGCGCTGCCGAAACACCACCCCTTGCTGCCTTTCTAGGGATGGCTGAGACTCTGGGCGAATTTAGTCGCTGCCCCACCCACCCCGGTATCTGGGCTCCCAAAGCACCCATATTTGTGCTGTCCATTGAGCGTCTTGATAATGGCTTCCCAGCGGGGCCCAGAGTCTCAGAGTGGCCTTTTTAGTGGTGTCTTAAAGCAAGTCCCCACCAGTGGTTCTTGGGCAACCAAAGTCATAACTAACCTGTCAATCCCTTCTGTTGTCCCTGAACCTAGAAGTCCCTGACCCATGGTTTCTCAGGCTCATGGGGTGGAGGCCAGGGGTTCCAGGGTGCAGATGGGGCTGGGTGGGGATGCACCCTTGCAACAATGAGGTACCAGGAAAGGTGGGCAAAGGGGGGCCCGGTGGGCTGTGATGGAGAGGGGAGAGGCTGAGGCAGAGGTCAGAGGTAGGATCTGGGCCAGCCTTCCAGGGTCAGGAGGAGCCATGGCCCACACATGGCCCACTCCTGTCATCAGGGTCCGTGTTTCCCCTGCCGGGGGTCCTTCTCCCTCTGGCTGGGGGCATGGTGTGTGGAGCTGTCATCCCTCATCTGAGGCCTTCCCAGTGGTCCTGGGGTTAGAAGAAGAGACATTCCTAGATCAATCCAGAGCTTGCACAGGTGTCTAGGTGAGAGGTGAACCTGGACGTCTTTCATAACCAGAAAAAGCGTTGAATTACATGCATCAAATGTACCAGTCTCCTAGGCCATGACCAGCCACAGACCAGTCTCCTAGGGCCATGACCAGCTGGCGTAAAACAGCAGAAATTGATTCTCAGTTCTCTGGGGGCCAGAAGTCCAAAATCAAGGTGTGAGTGGGGCCATTGGGTACATGTGCAGGTGCCTGGGATTCGAATATCAAGGTACCTTTTGGGGGGACACAGCACTATGGGATCCTGATTTTGTTTTAAAAAAATGCACACATAGTGGTATTTCTCCATCTGAATGCTCTGAAAATCCATCGAGCTATATGTTTATGATCCATTTACTTTTCTGCACATCTGTTTCAATTAGCGTATTATAAAACACAGAGACACTCTGCAGACGGACAGGCAACGAACACACGGCGGGTTTATAGATCAATTCCATTTTCTCCCCCATATGTTCCAAGTTTTCTACAATAAACCTCCATTAACTTGGTCAAATAATAAATACAGGCACACAATGAAAGGCGAGCTTCCAGATCCTTCCCTGTCCTCAAAGCTATTTTTAATAGGAGGTGGGAATCTGAATGGGAATTTGGCTGTCCCTAGAATTCTTTCCAAGTTAAGTATTTTTAGCACCATTACCCATCCTGTTCAAATGCCCAGCTAATGATTTGTGCCCTATCTGAGTCGTGTGGCTTGGGCAGTTAGCTCACCCATGTCCTCTTCCGGAGGAGGAGGGTAATAATAGCACTGAGCTCGGAGGTGGCTGTTGGCTCGGCTGGGATCATGCACACGGAACCGTGCGCAGGGCTTTGGCACCGGGCGCAGGCGGCCACGAATACCCTCCCGATGAGAACATCCTGCGGTGTGGGGCAGGCAGGGCGGTGTCCTTGTGCGCAGAGGGCCCAGGGAATGATGGCCACCCCTGTTCCACGTGGTCATCCCGGCCCTGGTGAGCCTTCCCATTTTGCCTTCTTGGTGCAAACCTTGGTGCTTTTCCTGCCTCCCTCCTGGCTTTGCACCTTTTCTCCTTGTGTGTTTGTGCCCTGGTCATGGTTCAGAAGATTCAGGAGGAAGCTAGGGGCGGGGAGATGGTGGCAGGCCAGGAAGAGATAGGGAAGGTATCTTTCTGCTTCCACTTGGGCTCATCCAGGTCCCGCCCTCTGGCCCCTCCCTCCACGGACACGCCCCCCAGGGGCGGGCCTTTGGCTCTGGCTCCCCCGCCCACCCCAGCTGCCCCAGGGCCTTGGGATCTGGACTCTGCTGCGCTCCAAACCAGGTCTCTTTTGGCTCTATCTGCCCAGAGGAGGAATGCAGAAACTATGTCCCAGCTGGGCTGCTGCCACTGGAGCTTGTGAGACCTTATTTATGTACAAGGTTATTGTTTGCAACATTGTTTGTAAGAGCAAAAAACAACCGAAAACCCCATCAGTAGGGCGCTGGTTAAGTAAATATCACGCTCCACATGATGGAATCTGTACTATAGAACTGCGGGAAACCACCTCTGAGGTTTATCAGGTGAGACAGGGAAGATTCCAATCAGCAGGCCGGCTATACCCCTTTTTGCAAAAAAGGGGGAGGGTGTGAGAAAATTTGCATTAGCTTGTATTTTGCAAAGAAGCTCTGGCCACACACTGACTGACCAATAGGCTCTTGTGGTGAGGACCATCCCTGTTCCCTCCAGTACCCCCCCATCCTCCCCCGCCATAATATCCCTCCCAGCATCCTCCCCCTCCCTCTACCCCTTGCTCCCTGTTGCTGCCAGCACTTTCCTGGCCAAATTGGGATGCCTCACCCCAATTCCCTGAAGCCCTAAGGGCTAGGGCCAGGTTTTTGCACAGTGCCAGGTAGTAAACATCTTAAGCTTTGTTGGCTCCACCATCTCCAGGTAGGTCAGAAGCCGCCATAGACATAACAGATGGGTGTGTCCCAATAAAACTTTATTTCCAAAAACAGCCCCCTGGAGAAAATCATCCACAGAGTGAAAAGTAGCACCTCCAGAATGGGAGAAGATGTTTGCAAGTCGGAGGTCTAAAAAAGGGTCAGTGTCCAAAATCTACAAGGAATGCCTGCAACTCGATTGTAAAACAAATCACCCTCAAATACTAAGTGGGATAAGCCAGGCACAGAAGGGCAAATACGCAGGGTGCTGCTTCTCGGAGGTTTTGCAAATAGCCAAACTTGTAAAAACGGAGGGTAGAGGGTGGTTGCCAAGGCTTGGGGGGAGGGGAAATGGAGAGTCATTCTTCAATGGGGTCAAGATTCAGTTGTGCAAGATGGGAGAGTTGTAGAAATCTGTGTAACAAGTGCTGATGGTTGATAGCGCTGTGCGGAACACCTGGGATTCTGTGGCGAGAGAGGGTCTGCTGGTAGTGATTCTCACTAGCACTGGAAAAGAAAGGCAGTGGCCTGAGTTTGGCTCTGGGGCTCTCCTTGCTCAGAGCTTTAGAATAACCGGCCCTGGAGGCAGTGAGCAGGAGCAGACTCTCAGCTCAGAAAGAGCCAGAGGATTAAAGAAAATCCGATTTCCATCTTTAAGGAGGGCTCATTGGGTGAATTCTTTTCTAAGTCCCATGTCATGCCCTGATTTACCTGTTGAGGGAAGACTCATTTTCCCATGAAGATTTGCCCAAAGCCACCTCTGCTAGGGGCTCCCGGGGTCATCAGACTCCCCAGAGCTGCTTCCTGAGCATTCTGAATTGTCTGCCTCCTGGTGGGTCACAGGGTCCAGATGGCCTGGGCTGGCGTCAAGTTCCCACCACTTCCTGCCTGTGTGACCTTAGGTGAGCTACCTGGCCTCTCTGAACCTCAGTTATAAACCAGAGAAAACTCACCCCACGGGTGCAGAGGGTGTGTCACAGGCTCCAAGGAGACACTGTCAGATGCTCTCTGGGGCCAGGTGGAGGTGGGTGTTCAGTGAATGTGAACCGACCACCCAGCACCAAGCTCCAGTGTATTCTGGAGGAGAGACTGGATCAGAGAGAGAGTTAGGAGGTGGCAGGGGCAGGAGTCGGCAGGGAGCTGTTCAGATGCCACCCATGTCTGGTGTGCCCCTGGGCAGGCCCTGTACGCTTCTCTGAGCCTCTGTTTCCTCATCTGTGACACGGGCATAATAAACTGGACCGATTTTGTGAGGGCTTCGGTGACAAGGTGTGCAATTCCTGGTAGACAGTAGGTGCCTAGCGAAGGGGGAGCTGTTACCTTGGAGGCCTGGATGTGACTTCGCCAGCTGGCCTCAGAACCCCCCTTCCCTGGTCAACTGTAGCCCTTCACCTCTGTCCCTTAGAAAGTTTTAAAAGTTGTTTTGATTGGAGAATAATTTTAGATTTACAGGAGAGTCACAAATGCAGTCCAGAGCGGTGTTCCCAGGTCCCTTCATCAGCCTCCGCAAGGCCGGCCCTCCCTAGCTCTGCCTCCCCTGGGGAGCGGACACCGGTCCTTCCTCTGCACTTCATCCTGACCCCGCCATTTTCCTGCTAACGCACCTCACCTCGGCGGCGGACGGCTCATCTAGGCTCCCCACCAGCCAACCCCTGGGGACAGTCTTGGGGAGATGGCCTCACTCAGGGGTCTCTGGCTCCTCCGGGCGTCACCAAGGGCCTGGCTCCCCCTTCCTGGGTCTGGGGCTCCCCTCTACGTGGGGCCGAGGTGCAGCTGGGTGCTTTTTGATGAACAACAGCAACAACAAAAGTTTTTTTCTGGAAAAATATGAAGCAAAGAAAGCTCGGGGGGTGGGGGGGGGTCCTGCCCCCGTGGGAAGCTGGGGGTCGGGTGCTGGAGGGTGACCTGGGAGACAGCAGGGAGTGCCTCGGGGCCTTTGGGACAAGGAGAGAGATCTCTGGCCTCAGCTGCTCTACAGAACAGGGCAGGGGGTGGCGGGAGAATCCAGAGAGCTTATCAGCAAGGGGTGGGGTTGGCCCAGGTCTGACGCTTGCGACACCCCACCCCACCCACCCGGACTAACTTCTAGGTGGGAGGAGAGCTCGGTGGAACTTGGCCTGGCGGATCGGGTCGTGGAACAGGAAAATGGGGGGGTCAGGATGAAGGCAGAGGGTGGCTCCTAGAAGGACCGGTGTCTGCTCCTCAGGGGAGGCAGAGCTAGGAAGGGCCGGCCTTGCGGAGGCTGATGAGGGACCTGGGAATACTCTGAATCGTATTTGTGACTCTCCTGTAAATCTCAATTTATTCTCCAATGAAAACAACTTTTAAAACTTTCTAAGGAGGGCTCTGCTGTCTCCAGGAGAGGGGATGCAGGGGCAGGCCCTTCCCCACGACTTCCTGTTCACCTGGCACAAGCAAATGTCACTTCACCCCAACCACACTGGGTTCCACTGATTGCCACACACTTTCTGGGCCCCCTCTGCTCTCACTGCCTTCCCCGATTCCACCTTGTCATCACCTTGTCCTGGGTGGGGTCTGGGAATGGCTTGGTGGGTGTGCAACCTGTGCAGCTGTCCGTGGCTGTGTTCAGAGAGGCCTGCCCTTGGCAGAAGGGCTGTGGCTGTTTCTAAATTCTTAATATTTGAACAAGAGAACCTGCATTTTCATTGATACTGGGCTCCCCAGTAAGTGTTTTTTTATTTTTCTCTCTCTGTGATAGGTGGATGCTGATCCAAAACAGGGAAGAGGGGGAGGCATGGGAAAAATGGAGGATCTTTGATTGGGCCAAAGGGAGGGAGGGTGGGGAGGGGGCATGGGGGCAGGAAAGATGGTGGAATGAGATGGACGTCGTTACAGGCAAGGCCGCACATAGGGTGCAACACTACATTGTGTGCAGCCAGAGAAATGCAAAGTCGTGCTGCAGTTGTGGACATCCAATCCCCAGTGCATTTTGCTGTCACATGTACCTAATTAAAACAAATACATAAATAGAAATTATTATCTATTTTAAAAATTTATTTTAATTTTTTAAATTTGTCCCAGTAAGTTCCATAGCGGATCCTGGCAGGATTTGAGGGTCACCCCGTCCTGCTAGAAACTGACGCTGATTTCCGATGGCTGCTGCCACACATTGGCAGTAAATTCCTAGTTGAACGCAACGCTCAACGTATTTATTATCTCATGGTTCTGAGGGTCAGAAACCTAAATCAGGCCGACCAGGCTGCCTCCCTCCTGCGGGCTCCGGGCGGGCCTCTTCCTCACCGTCCCTGGCCTCTCAGGCCGCCCGCCTCCTTGGTTCCTGGCCCCTGGTTCCACTTGCAAAACCAGCAGCAAGCTGTCCACTCTGCCTCTGCCTCTGTCCTCCTCTTTCCTCGCTCTGACCCTCCTCCCTCCCTCCCTCCCAGGACCCTTGTGATGACACTGGACCCTCTGAGATGTTCAGTGAATCTTATCCCCAAATTGCTGACTTACTCACGTTCTCCACGGTAAGGGGGGAAGGGGCGGTGTTCACAGGTTCCTGGGGTTAGGATGAGGGCATTCTTGGGGTGTTGTGAGAACTGGGAGGGCAGGGCCTCATCGGCTGCCCCCACAGCCCCCTGACCTGGCACAGTGCTGGCATAGAGTAGGTTCTCAGTAAATGGTTGAATGAATGAGGCGTCATGGACGGCTGGTGTATCTCAACAGGGGACCAGGGGACTGGCTCCAGCGGGGCCTGCACGGTCTCTTTTGGGGGCTGGAGCTCTACCTGTGGGTGGTGAGCCAAAGTCATCTCCCAGAAGTGACAGAACCCAGGAGAAGGTGGCTGTTCCCTGGGGCCGGCCCTGGGGCTCCTCATCTCTCCTGGCCCGTGGCTGGGCTGGGGTGGCCTTGGCTGCCTGATGGAAGCCCATGTGACCCCCCCCCCCAAGCTGCTGCCTCCTGTTCCCCAGGGTCACGGCCCTGCCTCTGGGGGAGGCAGGAGCAGGAGCCTCCCGGAGGTTCAAGGCCCCCGGCTGAGATGTGCGCAAAGGGAGTTATGTCACCAGTGGAGACGCAGGACCTGGTGACCTGGAGGTCACACCCTAGCCGCTGGCCTTGTCCTCAAGGCGACCTCGGGGTGTTTTTCCCTTCTGGTTATGGTAAATACTGAGCACCAACTGCATACCAGACATGTGCCAAGGTAGGGACAGAGCAGGGACAAGGCACTCTGGAAGCTGAGCCTCCTGGCGGGGTGGGGAGGGGGCGCTCAGCCTGTGAAGGGGAGGGTGGGACCACCACTGAGAGGGCAGAGCACTGGGAAGGAACTGCTAGGTGACACTGATGAGAGGAGCAGCCGGTCGGTGGGGTCCCCTGGGAGCTCAGGAGATGGCTGGGGCAGAGGGAGGGGGACCCTGAGCCTGTGCAGCCTGGAGGAGCCGGCTCCGGGGAGGGGCGGGGGGGGCATCTTTGTAAAGGATGGCACTGGTGGCCAGGAGTGGTGGCTTTAGTCGGCCTGAGAGGCAGGGAGGGGTGTGGGGCCGTGAAGCCGGGAGGAGCAGGCTGGTGTGGACGGTGCTCTGGGGTCAGCCTCCCCCGCCCGCCCCTGGGTGCTTGAGATGAGATCCCCTTCCCACGAAGTTCCCTCGGGGGTCCCCCAGCAGGCCCCATGCAGGCTCCACCCCAGGAGGAAGGGTCAGCTGCTCCTGGGCAGGGCGTCTCCCCAGCCAGGGCCCAGGGTCGGCCCCTCCAGCCCCTCCGGCCTCCTTCCCGCACCGTCTGCCTTGAGACGAAGCCGTCGGGGATGTCGGCAGCCACGGGCGCTAGGCAGGGCCCTGTCACCTCACCGTGGGTGACATCCCTCCAGGGTCCCCTCCAAGCCCCTAAGAGGCAGCTGGAGACTCTCAGGGTCCCTCAGGAGGGCCTCACGTCCCAGAGCTCAGCTGGGCCCGCTCTTCGCCCAGGGCAGGCACGGCTGACCCCGACACGGTGCCGGGGACAGCTCAGAGACAGTTCCGAGCCCTGACTAGGGAGGACACCGGCCCAGGAGCCGGAGCGGGCAGGCCTGGGTGTCCACGGGACCCGGCTCACCTGCCACGCAGCCCCCGTCCCAGCTGTTCCCCCTGCCGGCTGTGTCACCCGCCAACGGCTACAGCCCGGGACCACCGTCCCAGACCCTCTGGCACACCCCAGGACGCCTGTGACCCAGAGAGCCGAGGCTCCGCCCGGCCAGGGGTCCCTGCGCCACAGTGCGCCTGGCTTTGACTGGGGTCTGGCCTGGAGGTCACATGCTTCCGTATCACCTGGCCCCGTCCCCCGCCGACTGACTGAGGCCTGGGTCCACAGGGCTGGCCCTGTCCCTGCCTCTCCCCGTGCTGCCCAGGCGGCCGGGTGACTCGCGCCCCTGCGTCTCCTGGGTTCTGAACTGGCCGGGGGCATGGAGCAGGGGAGCCGCGGGGCACCTGCCAGGCGAGGGCCTTACGGATGTGGCCCGGGAAGCCCCCTCAGACCTGCCCCTTCCTGATGGGCTCGTCCCTCCTCCAGATCCCACAGGAACAGGCGCCTGGTGGGTCGAGGGGGCCGCGACTTAGCAGCAGCAGCCACCGAAACTCCGCTCACCTGTTCACTTGCTCACCCTCCGGCGCGCATTCGATGTGGGTCTGCTCCGTGTTGGCCACGGGTTTGGTGGCCGAGGGCCTGGCAGCGAGCGCGGTGGGCTAGAGAGCTGGGGTGTGGCCGTGGGCCAGGGCGGGCTTGGAATGGGGGCCGGATGCAGAGGCATGACCCCGGGGGTGGGTCGCTAAGATGGGGTGGGGGACGGCAGGGAGCCCGAGGGCCCACCCTGATGGCCCACAGGAAGATGGCAGGGGCAGGAGAGCCGGGGCCAGGAGCTCTGGGAACCCGTGGCGCGGAGCTCCGTGGCCACCTCCTCCTCTCCAGCTTCATCCTCAGAGCGAATCCTAGCAGGCAACATCCCTACCCTCCTCACTCTGCAGACGTGGACACTGAGAGGCAGAGAGGGCCAGGCCTCACCCAGGGGGCCGGCCCCTGTGTCTCTCACCTCAGAAATGAGGGCTGGGGTCCGACTCGAGGCAGCGCACCCGGGCACCCTGGGCTCCGCCTCCCCCGGGCCTCCCTGGGCCACAGCTCGATGGCTCCTCTGACCTCCCAGAGGCAGCCCCACCTGCGATTTCCTGGTATCACCTGTGCTGCTGGAACCACCCCTGTCCCTTTGGGGCATTGGCAAGGGACAAGGGTGACATGTGTCTTTGTTAGTGTGCCCAGCTCGGGAGCCAACCATGGCACCAGCCTGGTGTCAGGAAGTGAGTGCCCCATGGACACCCAGGTCCAGGGCCAGCTCCGGGCCCCCCAGTGCTGTTGGGTCACCGTCTTCTCCGGGTGCTCCTCTCCCTCCCAGCGGGTGAAACCTGCTCCTGCCATTCCGTCCCGTGTCCCGCCTGCCGTGGAGGCCATCGGGAGACTGACAGAGGTGGCAGAGAATCCTGGGCCTCCCAGGATCATCCAGTCACTCAACACACACTCACCGGGCAGCACGTTTTTATTAAAAAATACAAAGTGGAACTGTCCCTCGGACCCAGAACCACGCTGTGGGACTGTCCTGGAGGACGGGGCGACGGGTCAGGGCGGTGCTGCTGGTTAGAGGAGGGCTGGGAACAGCTCACCGTCCCTCAGCTGGGGGTGTGCTGAGGTTCATGGCCCAGGGGCAATGTGACCTCTCCGTGCTGTAGCCCCCGGGGAAGCTGCCTGTGGAATCAGCCAGTTTCTGTACCATGTGAGCCACGCGCTCGCGGAGGGATGCCTGCAGAGAGAGTGCGTGGAGGGCTGCCTGGCACTGCCACCTCCGGGGGGAGCTGGGGACAGGGAAGGGCCAGGGAGCCCGTGAGGCCCCAGGAGGGGAGGGGGCTGCGTTTTCTCCTCTCACTCCCTGCTGATGGGCTTGTTGGGAGGGATATAGACATTGCTTCTGGGGCTTAAAAGGAAAAATCCAATAAAACATATTTTTAGAAACGTCCCGAGCTGGGCTCTGGGCTAACGGCAGGAGCGTCCTTTGTGCCTGGAGCTGCTGGGCTCCTGCAAGCCGCTGTGAGTACCAGGTGGGGCCTCTGGTTTATCACCCCAGGAGACCAGGGCTCAGAGAGGTCGAGTGACTTGCTGGGGTGGGAGGGGGCACAGCTGGCCAGCATCACAGCGGGCATCTGGGGACAGAGAGGGAGGAATCTTATGTCACATGAGTCAGTGGCCAGGCAGTGGGGTGGGGGTGGGGTGCCACACATGGGGCCCCGTCTGGAGGAGCCTTGGCGGTCTCCCGGGGGCACCCACCTCTGCAGTGCTGGCTGAGCCAGGCTGCCCCTAGTCCCCAGAGCAGAGGGAAGGGCTGCTCGTGTCTGGCCGAGGTTTCCCGACTCAGCGCTCAGCTGGCCCGGAGGAGAAAGGCCGGGCAAAGCCCCCACCTGATCCCCGCCTCTCCCCCAGAGAGGAGCTTCCAGATGTGGGTCTGGGTCAGAAACCGAGATCTGGAAGGCAGCGCTTCCCTCTCCCCACTCCCAGAGCCGCCTCAGGGTCCCAGAGCCCAGGACGTGGCCAAGGAGACCGGTGCCAACTGGAGGCAGCTCTGGGAGGAGCAGGGACGTGGCTCGGCTCTGGTGACAGTTGCCAGGTTCCGTTTCTCTCCAGACTCTCAGCAAATGGTCCTGATGTTTACGGCACGAAGGGGGCAGGGGGCTTGCTGGGGTGTGCAGAGAGCCGACCCGCTCACCCCCAAATGCAGCCATGGTTCAGGGCAAACGTGGAGAGAGGCTGGAAATATCTAGCCGAGGCTCCGAGTCACGTGGGGGAATATGGCATCTGTTACCACTGCCATAGTCCACTCGACAAACGCTCTGTGAGTGCTTGTGGGACCCTGGGCACATTGTACACCCTGCCTTTGGTGTGTGGTGGTGAGGGGGGGAGGCCCAACCTCATGGAGTGTGCACTTGGGGGAGAGGGAGCAAAAACCATCATGTGAACCAAGGAAGGAAGAAATTGGCATTTGAGTTGAGCCATAAATGATGAGAGGAGTTGACCTCGCAAGCTCTGGGGGAAACCATGCTCCAGACGAAAGGAACAGTGCATGCAAAGGCCCTGGGGCAGGAAAGAGCTGAATGAGTGTGAGGAACAGACTATGAGGGAGCAGAAATGAGCTATAGGGAGGGGCTGGGACTGGCTGGGGCTCAGTGATAGAGTGCTAGCCCCATGTTTAAAAAAAATAAATGAAATAAAGATATTGTGTTCAATTACAACTAAAATACATATATATTTTTTTAAAAAAAGGAAATGAGCTATAGGGAATTGATTGTCAGGGGTTGGGATTGGAAAAAGCAGAATGATGTGGTCTCATTTTCCATAAAAGATCACTTTGGCTTTTGGACCAAGGAGGCTATCTGAGTCTGTTTTCTGTTGCTATAACAGAATACCTGAGACAGGGAGATGTATAATAGAAAAGAGGTTTCTCTTGACTCACAGTCCTAAAGGCAGGGAGGTCCGAGTGCATGGTCCTGGACAAGGCCTCCTCCTTCTTTAACTCACGGCAGAAGGTAGGAGCACAAACAGGCACAGGTAAAAGGAGGAAAGAAGGAGGAATGGTCTTGCGTATCAACCTGCTCTCAAGGTAACTGGCCCAGTCGGAAAAGAGTGAGCTCCTGGGGAACCCCGACAAGGAAGGCATTCGCCCCGTTAGCCACCCGAGCAGGCCACCCTCCCAACGCCCAAGGGCCGTTGAACCTCAGCACAGGTTTGGCGAGGACAAGCCACATCCAGGCCACATCCAGGCCAGAGCGGAGTGGGGGCGGAGTCAGGTGGGGAGGTGAGGGGGTGGTCCAGGTGAGGGGTGGGGGGGACTGGAGGAGGGAGACCTGGTTGGATTCAGAACCTTTTAGAGGCTGAACCAAGAAAGGACTCTCCCGGCAGCCCCCCGGGAGTTTGGTCTGAGGAGCTGGGTGGACAGTGGAGCCAGTGACCGGAGGACAGCAGGTTTGGGGAATGAAGCTGGGGCTCTCATGGAGGAGGAGAGTCACTGGAGGGGGAAGGTGAAGCCACGTGTCACATGTTGGGGACTCCGTGAACCTGGAACTGCTGCTGCTCAGAGCAGGAGTCCGCGGCTCATTGCTCACGGTGGCGGGTTCTGGCTGTGACCTGGAGGCCTCCCGTCCACCTGTCCTGCTTCAAGCGTCCTGGACCTGGTTCCTTGCCTCCCGATGTTCCCTGGTTCCTGGAGCCCGGCCGGCCCCATCGGGTGGGAAGTGAGAGTCCTGGGAGGCCAACTGTCTGGGAGCAGCCTTCACGGCTGACTGACGGGGAGATCCGGTGTGTAGATGCCCAGCTCCCGCGCCCCTCAGCTGGAGCACGGTCTCCTGAAGTCCCCCAGTGGGACTGACCACCAGCTGCCCTCAGAGGTGACCTGCTCTGGACCAGTCCCCTCCTGGATTCCTGTCTTGGCTCACTTCCCCCCAGCTTCCTGGGGTCCTGTACAACCCAGGTGACGCTCACCACCCAATCCTCCTTCTGGAGGAGATCAAGCTACTACCCGACGATCCTTCACACCCGCCTCAATCCATTCTCTAAGTTCTGTCCACTCTCACTCCATCTTTTTTTGGTCGTGGTGGGGGGGCTGGGGATTGAACTCTGGGACACTCAACCGCTGAGCCACATCCCATCCCTACTTTGCATTTTATTTAGAGACAGGGCCTCACTGAGTTGCTTAGCACCTTGCTTTGGCTAAGGCTGGCTTTGAACTCACCATCCTCCTGCCTCAGCCTCCAGAGCCACTGGGATGACAGGTGTGCGCCACTGTCTGAGTAGTTGGATGGACAGTTACTGCACCCAGCAACTCTTACTCCAAAACATACCAAGTCCGTGTAGCTCTCAACCCTCCCCTGCCCTGGTCCATGCCACCTGGCATCTCTGCCCCAACGACAGTGACCTCTTCATGAACGTCCCTCCTTCCTTTCTTGCCACCCTTTATAATCTGTTCTCCACCCAACAGAGGAATCCATTGAAATTTAAATAAGATCATGCTCCTCTTCTGGCCCACACTTCCCACCACTCTTCCAGAACACCAGGAGACAATGTCCAATGACCCCTGTGGCCTCCAAGCCCAGCACCGAGGGCCTAGTCCAGCCTGTCCTGCATCTGTGTCTGAAGCCACCTCCTCCTCCATCTCTCAGCTCCGGCCGGGCCGAGAAACCCACCTTTGAGCGTCCCCAGGGCCTTTCCCGACCTGGCTCCTCTCATCTGGGTTATTTTTTTGCAACTCTGTCTCTTTCTTGTGGACCAGCTTAAACCTTGTCCTCTTGGAGAAATCCGTCCCCATCACTCGGTTGACAGTGACCCCACCCTGCTCTTCCCTCCGTCTTCCCGGTTTCTCTCTCGGTGCTCCTCACCATTTTGGACATTGCTTGGTCGTGGCTTCCTTGGATCCATCTGCTAAATTTCAGGCTCCATGAGATCAGAGGCCACGCCTGTCGCTCACTGCCGACACCTGGTACAGTGACTGTCACATGGTAGGTGGGCGGCAGTGCTCCCTCTAAGTGGAAACACGTAGATCTGAGTCCCGGGAGCCCAGCTGGAGACACGCCTCTCGGCACCTGGGTGACCCTGCAGGTACTTGGTATTCGTGGGTATCTCTTTCCCTGGAGAGGAAAGGGGCTGTGTCCTCTTCAGCTCGGTGGCTACAGTCTCTGCCTCGGAGAGGCCCAGATTCTAGAAATGGGTGACCCGGGTTAGAATCCCAGCCTGGCCTCTTGATGTATCTGTTAGCCTCTGCCGCCTAACGAGCAATCACCAAAATGTAGTAACTTAAAATAACGGAATGTGATTTTTCATGATCCTCAGGGTGGGCTGGATGGCACCATTGCTGTCTGTATCTGGCCTCGCTCACAGCTCATGGCCGGCTGGAGGACCAGCAGAGCTGGAGGGGCCACAGTGGCTGTCTTCCCCCATTTTGGTGTGACCACTGGCTGCAGTTATTGGCCAGGTGGCCTCAGTTCTCATCTCTCAGTATGGTACACGGGGCCAGCTTCTTCTTACCAAGCAGAACTGGGGGAATATTCCAAGTCACCAACATAGAAGCTTCTGGAACATGACTGTAGTCAAAGTAAGTCAGAAGGACAGCTGGAGAGAGACTCCCCCTCCACGTGGGCAGAGCCCTGGGAATTCCTGGCCATACTGGATCTCCCGTGGTAGCCTGGGAAGTCTTCACCTCTCTGTGCCTGCTTGCCCCCTGTGAACTGGGTCTCAGGGCATCTATTTCCTAGGACCCTGTGGAAATTAAACCGACCGCCCATCCAGAGTGCTTGATGCCATGTCCTTGTCCCTTAGAACCACGGTTACTGTCACAGGAATCGTGGTGGGAGCTTGGTCATCCTCGGGCGGATGGCGAGTGGATGGCTTTTGATGTTCAGACAACATATTGTCCCCGATTGATCCGGTAAGTCGTTTCACTTCCTGGGATTGAGAATAAACAGCAGCCTGTTTTCTGTTGAGTTCAAACACCTTGATTTCCAAAGAGACCCGACCTGTTGCTCAATTGACCTTTTCATCATCTGTATTTGTCTGGGAAGAGGGTGGGAGGGCGAGGGCCAGGGCCACGCCGTCCGACTTTGTGTGTGAGAAATTATACAAGTAAGTGTGCGCTCGCTCGTGCTCTCTCCCTCCCTCCCTCCCTCTCTCTCTCTCTCTCTCTCTCTCTCTCTCTCTCTCTCTCACACACACACACACACACACACACACACACAGGGGCTCCCCTGCCGGCCCCTCCAAAGCAGAGCCTACCTCTTCCCAGGTCCTGCTTCATACCCTCTGGAGTGACAGCTGTCCCCAGGCCACCATGGTGGGACTGAGAGCTGTCCCCAGGCCACCATGGTGGGAGTGGAGGTCATCTTCCAGGCCAGGAGGCTTTGGAGGGCACTGTGCTCAGGGTTGGCCAGGAGAGCTGTGAGGAGGTGGGGTGTTGCCACTGGCTAGTGACCTGTTTTCCTGCACCAGCCCAACTCTGGGCGTGGAGAGGGGAGAGACGGGGACCCAGAGGAGAGGTGCCCGGGCGTGGACCACAACAGGAACACATCCCCTATTACTCTTCCCAGGGCTGGACGCTCAGGGGTGGGCGGGGCTCGCTGCCCAGGCCGCTCCTGGCCTCCCACGGTGGAGAAGCCAGACCCTGGTGTCCTCTGGCTGGTGGCTGCGACATTCCCACCTTTGCCCGTGTCACCGTACGGTCACTTTCTTTGTGTATGTCTCCGTGGGACCTCTCCTCTTCTTCGAAGGACACTAGCCATCAGATGTAGAGCCCACCCCAGTCCAGTGTGGCCTCGTCTGAACTTGATGACCTTCTGGGCGGGTGGCCTGCCTCTGTGCCCAATGCCAACGTGCTGGGGGGAAGGGAAGGAGGGGAGAGGCTGCTCTGTGGAGCGTTCCACCGAGACGCGGCCTTCCTTCCGTGTTGTGGTGAAGGTGTTTGTCAGAGAGGGAGCACAGCGTGTGGCTCCATGGGTTCTTCTAAGCACACAGACACCTGTGCATAAGCCTCGTTTGCATCCTTGCTTTGCACATGTTAAACGATCTGAATCAGGTTGGAAGCATCTGGAATCCTCGGGATGCACAAGTCCAGGGTCCTCCGGGGTTCTCCTGCTCTCTGAATCATGGTGTGTGTGTCTGTGTGTGTGTGTGTGTTTGTTGTTGATCTCCCTCTCTAGAAATATGAGCTTTATGAGAATAGAGGCCTTTTTCTCTTTGTGTCTGCTATGGGTTGAGCCTTCCTGCCTGTCCTTACTCCCAGTCGTCCCCGGAGCCCCAGCTCAGGGGAGAGTGCCGGGGAGACCCCAGCAGGTACCAGTGAACCAATGGTGGAATGGCTGAGGGTGCGGGGAGCTGTGTCCCTCTTCATCCTGGGGACCTCAGGCCAGGTAGCACCAAGGTCGCCTCCTCCTCATGACCTCTCCAGGTAGGAAAGTGTGTCCCGACGTCCTGAGACCCAGATGCCCCCAGCAAGGCAGTGTGACCAAACTGGCTTGTGAGACCCGTCCCCTCTGGATGCCGAGGAAGCTGTGTGTGTGTGTGGGGGGGGCAGGTGTAGGCTCAGGAGAACCAGCAGGGAGGCGAGTCTAGAAGGCCAAGGAGAAAGAGGGTGGTGTGGACGGAGAGAGAAGCGAGCCGTGTCCAGGGCTTCGGAGGAGCCCCCGCGGGGCTTGGTGAGGCTGGATATGGAGAGAGGGACAGGGATGGCACCTGGCTTAGAGGGACAGGGATGGCACCAGTGGACTAACAGCTGGGGACCCCAGAGGGAAACCAGGTGGTGGGGGAGAATCTTGAATTCCATTTTGGACGAGCTGAATTTGAGGGGTCACCAAGACAGCCCAGGTTTGAACCTCTGAGCATACGCGGTGACAGTTTTACCAGTCTCCCTTATCCCCTCCCGAGCCTCAGCTTCTCCATCTGTAAAAGGGAACACCCCCCCCCAGTGATTCTGAGAACCCTGAGTGTGGATATATGCAGACTGCCCACCCAGAGCCAGGCAGCCCTGTGGGGAAGTAGGTGTCCCTGTTTCTCAGCATTCGTCAGAAGCAACAAACACACTTGACCAACCGACTTAAGCAGAAAAAGAATTTACTGCTTCTGGCACCTACAATCCAGGGAGTATATCTGGCTTCCCCTCCAGCTGCAGCTGGGGCTCAAGCATTACCCCAGGGGCTCCATGTCTTTGAGGGCTTCACATCCTCCTCAGGCACCTTCTCCACGTTCCCAGGGGCCATCAGCTGAGCACACACGACCATCTGGGGTCTTTTTCTATAGCTGGTGCAGAAAAGTCTCAAGGAAAACTCCCATTGGCCCACCTGGGTCATGTGCTCATCCAAGAGCCAATCAGTGTGTCCAGGTCTGGTTCCTGTGACTTCCTTCTTCCTGCATCACGGCCCCCATCTGTCCCATGGGGTTTCAGGATGGGAAGTGCTGAGAATACTCCTCCTGGCACACAGTAGGGATTCAGTTGATGGTGGTGGTTTTCATTGAAGTTCTGGAGGTGACACACCTGAATTGTCCTCCCATCTACATTTTAAAGTCCTTTAGAGCCCGTAGTTCCAGCTACTTAGGAGGACAATGGCAAGAGCCCAGGACCTTCAGGGTCCTTTTGAAATGTAGCCTTCCCCCCAGCGACTCCAAGTTCAGTAGCGTGAAGTTTTCCTTCACCTCAGACCGGCCAGCCTGGGAAGTGGACATGAGAGGTCAGTCCTGAGGAGACTGAGGCATCCCTCCTGCCCCCGGTGGGAGGTCCCCACGGTCATCCACAGACAGGTCCCGATCACCCGTTAAGACCTGGAGATTCCCCGTTCCCTGGGGAATTTCAGGACCTGTGGCATCTCTCCTCAGCCGGCTCAAGAAAACAGGTTCTGCAGAGTTAGACAAAGACTCGTGTGGTTCATGACATCACCCAGAACATTCTGAAACCCCCGGGGAGGCCGGGAGGTGGACACTCCTTCCTGCAGCCTGGTTCTGATTGGAGCTGCCCAGGAGCTCTCGGCCAATTAGCAGCCACACTGCAGAGCCTGGAACTTTATAGCTTAGCAACGAGAAATCTGGAAGAACTCTGGAATTAATTTAAGGAAAGGGGAAGAAAAACATCAAGAAGGGAATTAGCAGCCAAGTAATCAGGCTGTGCATTCATATTATTACCTTTGTGGCCAAGACGAGGAATGAACGTTTTTCCATGTTAATTACCAGCAGAGCAGGAACCAGCCAGCCATCTTGACTTGAACTTGGGCTCCTATTTTTTTGCCTGGATTTTTTTTTCCTAAGCTAGTGCCAGGTGAGGGATGTGAACAGAGCTAAGGAGTGGGCAGAAGAGGGACACTAATTAACAACAAAAAATACCCCTGATCCAGGCTGCCACCGGTCATTTGGGGGGGATGATCTTCCATCCGGTGACATCATGAAGACCTTCCTGAAATTGAGATCAGGGGGTCTCGGTGGCTTCTGTGACTTCAGGTGGAGGTCGGGCTAGAAGGGGAGACTTGATATTAATAGTTGATTAGGTCAATCAACCTGTGATTCCAGTTATGCTGGTATCTTGGAAGAAAAGTGGTGGGGGTGGGGTGGGGGAGTCCTGGGGAGAGGGACTGTGGGGGAGGGAGGGAGTCGCTAATGCGTCTTAGGTGAGCCTGACCCTGCTTGGAATCTTGTAAGGGCGAGGTTGGTGCAGAGGGAGGTTCGGACAGGTGGTCAGGGACAAGCCCACCCAGGGGTTCCTGCACCTGCAAAGCTTCCAAAGCAAAAGAAAAATCTCAATGGGGAGCCACCAAGGTTTGTAAACCGAGGCAGAGGGTCATCCGATTGCAGTGTATAAAGGACAATCTGGCTACTGGGGGCAGGACAGATGGGAGGGACCTAAGAAAGGTGCTAAAGCCTCTCATGATGAGGGTGGTCGGCTTGCAGGGTACCAGCAGCACGGAGCCCCTAACCCTCTGTGAGGTCTCCCTGGCTCTCCTTAGCTGGCTGCATCCCAGACCCTTGGTTCCTGACGCGCCTGCATTTAGATGCCTCCCCTCTGTGGAAGGGAGTGTGAGTGAGGCCGTTGCACCCCACAGGTGGGGCGATGGCCAGGACCTTCCTGATTTAGCCCGGAAAGTCCCCAGTCCCAAGCTCAGCAGTCCCAGGCAAACTGGCGCAGCTGGTCACCCTACTCTGGGACAGGGTCAAACGGGGCAGTTAAGAGTTGGCTTCCCCCACTGTGTGGGGCTTCCCTGCCCTTGTCCCCAAGAAGCCTGGACATGGGCTTAGCTGCTCGTTGACTGTGTGTCCTCAGACATATGACTTGGCCTCTCTGGGCTACTTTGTTCCTTTGCAAAATGAAGCTGGGTCTGGGGAGACTTTTGGCTTCCTAGTAGCACTGATTTTCTGCTGTTACAGGACACAGACCCCAGAGCATAAGAGACAGGGGCCGTGTACCAACAGTGTGGCCTGGGTGGGCGACCTCTCTTCTCCAAGGCCACTGCTCCCTCCAGAGATGGTCCTTGCCCCGTGGAAATGGAAGCACCAAGCGAAGTTCTTCCAGTGTTTGCGGTAGTGAGGTGATGAGTAGCTGGAGGGGTGGTGACTTTGGCTCGTGGAAGGTGGGCTCGACTGCCAGTTTGATTCAAAAACTGGGACCTGACCTTCGATAGGGTCACCCCTGCCTCTCAATTTGATCCTGACTCTTCTGCGGTACTGAGATCACCCTTCATTCTGGGGGTGCCTGCCGGATTCCACCAGGTAGAGCTAGATCCTCCCCCCCCCTTTGCCGTGGATCTTCCTTTGCAAAGATCTGCTGAGTGCGTTGAGGGACCCTTATGCCCACTTTACAGATGAGGAACCCGAGACTCGAGGAGGTTGAAGGTCCGCATTTGAACCTGGATCTGATTCAGGGTCTCTTCTTCCCGCTAACTGGCCTCTCCTCCTTCAGGGGCTGCACAGAGGCAGAAGGGGGACAGGGTGCCGAGAGGCCTCTCTGGTCGAAGACCCATCTAGGGGACTCTCCCAAGGGAGCAGCGGCGTGTGTCCTGCGTGACCCTGGCAGCCTGGCCTGACCCTCTCGGGGGTGCGAGGCTTCTGGATGCTGGTTGCCATGGAGACGGGGGTGGGCTGCTTCAAGATGTCTATACTGAGCTTGCTGCCCAGGCTGGTCCCAGAGAGGCAGGCCCTGGGTTGGCCGATCAACCTGATCCCTTTGAGAGAAGGGCAGGAAAAGGCTAGTTTTCCTTATTTTTTCCTTTTTATTTTGAAAAGCTTCTTGCACACACAGGGGGGTGGGGACAGAGTGTGTGGTCAGGAGTCAGGAGCCCAGCTACGGCAATCGCCAGCCCTCGGCCGTGGACACCTCCTTCCCCTCCTCCCCTTCTCTCCTCCCAGACTATTTTGAAACAAATTCCTGACGTTGGTTATTTCTTTTGCAAATATTTCTGTATATGACTCCCAAGAAAAAAATTTCTTTTTACCTCCTCCACTCCTATAAACAGTAACTTTTTACTGACCTACGTCCCCAGTCCAACAGTGATTTTTTTTTTTTTTTTTTTTTTTTTGGTACTGGGGATTGAACCCAGGGGCACTTAAATCCCTGAGCAGCCACATCCCCAGCCCTTTTTTATAATTTTGAGACAGGGTCTGGCTAAGTTGCTCAGGGACTTAGCTAAGTTGCAGAGGCTGGCTTTGAACTCATGATCCTCCTGCCTCGGCCTCCCGAGCTGCTGGGATGACAGGCATGCGCCACGGCGCCCCCGCGACAGTGATGTTTTTAATATCAGCAAATATCAGATCAGGATCCCAATTTCTCTAGTTGTCTCGTCGATGTTTTCTTTATAGTTGGGTCCAATCGGGGTCCAAATGGAGCTCACAGATTTGGAGGATATTGAGAAACTACGTCTTCATGGAAACTGTCCCTATTAGATGATGTGTGTCCTTCGTCTCTCTTAATCTTTAGGTTCTTCCCCTCTCCATGTCTTCCCTTGTAATTTTTTTTGTTGAAGCAACAGGGTTTTGTGGAGCTTCTGGGGGGTCTGGATTTTGCTTGGTGCGCCCCCTGAAGGATCTTCTCTGTCCCGTGCTTCTTATAAGTTGGTAGAGCTGGAAGCTCACTTAGACCCCTGTCTGACTTCTCTCTATTTCCTAGTCTCGCTCTTTTGGATTCCATTCATTCAGGGCCCGAGCTCTGGTTAGCTTTCTCCATGACGTCAGCCCCCAGCACCACTGTGCGGTGACTACTCTTGTGGATGTCCAAGCTGTCCCTTTCGGCCAAGCCTCTTCGTGTGGTCTCCTGTGTCCTCGTGGATTTGACCCCAGGAGTCGCCAACACCTGCCTTGCTTCCCCATGACAAGATGTTGGCCGCTTCTCCACTGGCCGCTTCTCCACGGAGCCCCGAGTTCTAATGGACAGTGGTGTTTAGAGACCGTCACCCCGGGGTGACAGGGTGCTCCCTGCACACACAAGGAGCCGCTCGGTCTCACTTCTCCGTGGAGGGAGCCAGCAAACACGCGCTCCTGTCCGTAAGGATCATGAGAGCTTCCAGTTCAAGCCACAGGTCTTCACCCCGTCTCTGTGATCCCACAGGGACACGTGATCAAGTCTGGTGCCTAAAAGCAAAGCCCCCACTGTGTCTCGCATCAAGCTGGGAGCGCGTGAGGAAGCCCTGAAGTCTCCCATGGGCTTGAGCCTCGGCTCTCCCCCGAGGCTGCCCTGGGAGAAGCCCACCTCCTGGTCCCCAAGAGACCACGCAGCCCCTTCCAACATCCCGAGTGCGGATCCTCCCATCCAGCCGGTGTCCTTCCTGGCTGCACACTGGAGTCTCATGCGGAATTATAAAACCTTCCGATGCCAGTCCCTGTCCCCATAAATCACAGGACAGAATCTCCGGGCCTGGAACCCTATAATAAAAAAAATATATATATTTAAAAAAATTTTTTTAGTTGTAGATGGACATAATATCTTTATTTTATTTATTTATTTTTTATGTGGTGCTGAGGATCGAACCCAGCGTGGTGGCCACTGACCACACAGGACTACCGGGCACTTGAACTTGTTGCTAGTATCCCCCAGCCAGTGAATTTTTAAATATATTTTTAAATATCTAATTTATGCCAGTGGCTAGCAGCTACTGTCTTGGACCAGGTCGCTCTCGAAAATCACCTCCCGTGCCCCGGCTTCCTACGGTCACACAGGGAATAATGAAGGGTTATTTCACCGGGAAATTGTGGGGATTAGAGATAATGTATATAAAGTGCCTGGTGCACACGAGGCAGTCCATAAAACACTGCTTATTTTCTTTATTAACATCAGCCTGCCTGGATAAATGAGGGCTCAGAAGCACCCCACCACAGAGGCTAAAGATCCCAAGCTGTTCCAGAAAAACTCCTGGAAAACAGCCCTGAGTTGCAGAAGTCCGATTGCAGCAGGAGGCGATCGGTTACAAGGGCTCTGTTTCATTGCAGCCCTCGCCAAAAGCAGCTCAATAAATTAAGCAATCACTCCAAATAGCATGTTGCTTTAATCCCCTCCCTTGGCACCCGTTCAAGTTGTTTGGGGTTTACATCAGCCCAAGCCCTGAAAGGCCACTCACGGTGTCCTTGTGCCTCTCTCCCCCCTGATTCATCACCGGCTCTGGGAACAGCGTTGCAGCCTCCTGATTGGCAGGAGAGCGGATGCCAAGCAAAGCAGGTCTCCTTTTATCAGAACCCGAGTCTCTTCCACCCTCTGGCCTTGACACGCCGCACGGTCCCCCGGCTGAGATTTCTGGCAGGTCCATCTGCAACCGAGACAGGGACACCTCTCAGCGGCCGGCCGGGTTCTGGGCGTGGACAGCCAACGCGCCGCGCCGTGGCTTTTCCATTCCCATCCCTCTGTCTCTAGTGGTTTACAATCTCACAGCAGAATTTCGTTTCCCCTAGAAACTTGGCATCGGAGGTGTCAGCCTGGGAACATATTTGTTTGTGTAAATTAAAAAGAAGAATATGTTTTGACCATATTTAACTTCTAACCGTGCTGGAGAAATAAATACTGGCTCTCGCAGTGCTTCTTGCTGCACAGTTCTGGCTCACCTCCCCAAACCCTGTCTTTGTTTATAAAACCCCAAACTACCGAACGCTCCGAATGGCTCTTCTCCTAGGAAAGCTACAGGGTCAACCTCAGAGGCCACGACCGCCCCCAACCTCAGCCCACAGGAGAAAGTTCAACTTACCTTTTTGGGAATTTTTAGCTTCCGGCCACACGGCATCCTTGCTGGGGTAGGAAAGGGTGTCAGAAACAGGTCCCCCCACGTGACTTGTTCAGGGGCTGGAGAATGCTAGTGTGTTTTTAAAACTACACTGGGCAATAGTGTAGATTTCAAATGCACATATTTTCTGGGAGAGAAATTGCACTTCTAGGAATTTATCCTAGGTGGGTAAAGCAAAATCCTGGAGCGAGCACAAGTGTTAGCCAGTAGGGGACAGGTCACGTATGGTGGGATGCCGGACCCCGTTAGAAGGATGAGGTGGAGCTGAGTGCTGTGTGGTCTGCAGAATTTTTTGAAATGCCCTTGATCTTTTTTTTTTTTTTTTTTTTTGTATCAGGAATTAAACTCAGGGGTCCTTAACCACTAAGCCACACCCCCAGCTCTTTTTAAAATGGTTTTATTTTGAGATAAGTTCTCCCTGAGTTGCTTAAGGTCTTGCTAAGTTGCTGAGGCTGGCCTCTAACTTTTGATCCTCCTGTCTCAGCCTCCCCAGCTGCTCAGATTACAGGTATGAGCCCACCGCACCCTGCTGGATCTTCTTCACATTATGAGCAAAAGAAAAAAAAATGGCACACACCTGACCATGCTTACAAAACGCATGGAGATTGTACAAACTGCTCACAGTGGCTACTTCTCAATGAGGTTGGAATTAAGAGAAAAATTGCATATTTTTATTTATTTTCTCCGTTATTCTCTTTTGTACTATTTCCCTTAACCATAGGGCGGTGTAACTTTTAAATTTGGGGATAATTAAAAAACATAAAATGGTACCTTAAAAAAAAATCACTTCTACACTCTGAGTCGGAGCAGTGGAATTCAGTGACCCTTCTTTTTATTACACGGCTGTCAGGAGAATGGGGCGGGGGGACCGTGTCTGGCTCGTAGATGACGAAAGGGCTCCAGGGTCCACCTCCAGGGTCCACCGGGCCCAGGAGGCCATGAGGAGCGCAACAGGTGGATGAGGCCCTCCAGAGACCGGAGGAGCTTCGAGGCCTCCTCTTCTGGCCTCATCGAGTTCCGTCTGCCTCCCTCCTTCCCAGGGGAGCCGTTCACCCCTTCCCGCCAAGGCTTCCGGTGTGATGCACCCTGGGGGCACCCCAACACTTGGGGGCTCTGAATCTCTGGGTGTCGGAGTGGAGGACACTGTGAATCCTGGGGCTGAGGTCCAGGTGGGCACAGGAAGTGAGGCTCACGGGGTGGGTGGAGGCTGTCCTCCGAGGAGGATGACGGGCTCATGCCAGATCCGCTGTCACGGTGGGCTGCTGGCATCTGTCATGGCCACCTGCTCCTGTTGGGCATCCCTGGTCCCCTCTGCACCTCCTGCTGCTCGGCGGGTCTCTGTCCTCCACACTGCAGCCCTGTCACCCGCGGGGGTCTCAGAGGACACTCAGAATCCAGGACAAAATGGTGTGGCCAAATAAAACGACCGCGAGCTCTTAGGGGAGAAGGCTTAGGACAAACGGTGACTTATTTATGTTTTTTGTAAGTGCTTAGAACCCGCACATCACCCGGGGTCATCTTACTTTTGGAGATTCAAATGAAATGGCCTTAAATTTTGTCCCACATGCCATCGGGGACCCAGCAGTCCTCGGAAGCCTTCCTGGGATGAGAGGTGAGAGGTGTTTCTGTCCCCAGGCACCGAGGGCCTGAATTCCTGCATCTGCTGAATCAGGGCTGCTGGGCACCTGGGGCTGGCCTCGGGGCAGGGCTGGCTTGGTGGACCTGGAAGCCATGCCGTCACAGGGTCGTGCTTACCGCTCGGCTACGGCCACCTTGAACTTCTTAGTGTCTGAACCAGAACTCTGCATACTCCTTTCACCCTGGTGCCCCCAAACCACATACCTGGTCCTGCCTCATTCAAGGTGATTCCTGTCCCACCCACAAGTGACCCGCTGGAGGCAAAAGGAGGACCATCGCCCACCCCGGACGATGGGAACCTGAGGGTTTGGACAACATTTTCTCTACTTTTAGATATGGTGGGAACTTTCCATAATACAGTTGAAAAGACCTGGTCCCGGAAGTTCCTCAACATGTCAAACACAGGGTTGCCCTATGACCTAGCAAGTCCGCTCCCTAGCTCCATGCCCCAGAGAGATGAAGATTGTGCCCACACAAAACACACACAAATGTTCACAGTTATATTATTTATAATCACCCAACGTGGAGACAACCTTTATGTCTATCAATTGACAAATGGAGAGACAAACTCTGGTATGTCCATACAATAGAATATTATTCAGCCACAAAAAAGAATGACGTTCTGATATGTGCTACAATATGACTGAACTTTTGAGACCGTCATGCCATGAGAAGAGAGCCTGACCCAAAGGAGCACATATTATATGATTCCACTTATATAAAATGTCCAGAAAAGGCAAATCTATGGAAATGAAAGTAGATTAGTGATTGCCCAGGGTCAGGGGTGCTGGGGGATGTGGGGGATGGGGGTGGACTGCTATAGGGCACAGATTTCTTTGTGAGGAGTTGATAATGTTCTAAAATTCACTGTGATAGTGCTTGCATGATCGAGCATGCCCAAAGCCATCAAACTGTACACCTACATCGAGCATGCCCAAAGCCATCAAACTGTACACCTAAAACGTGAATGGATGTTACGGGAATTATATCTCAATAAAGCTATCAACAAGAGACACCCTGTTCCCCGATTCTCCTAATAGTCATCCTCTGGCTGTGGCCTCCAGCCCTGGGACCCTCCTTCTCCCTTGACTTCCCCTGCCTGGAGACCTTTCTGTACCTGAAAACATTTTCCTTTCTCTATTTTCATTCTCAATTCAAAGAAGGGCTTTCCACAGTAAAGTGCCTTCTGTGATATTATTCTAAACTACGACCCTTACTTTTCTCTTTAAAAATTACTGGGGGAACTGGAGTAAGTCCCCCAGGGTGTTCTAGGAGAGCAGTTGGTCACTAGTAAGTCCTAATAGGTGTGACTTCTGCTTAGAATTTCCCCCAAGGGAGCTAGAGTCAACTCAATCTCTCCAGAGACAGTGGCCATCTGCTCAGAAATGTGACTCTGAGTCACCTCACAGGTGAGGAGAGAACACGGCAGGGGCCAAGTCACGTTGGTCTTACTGAAAGGCAGGCTGTCAGTGTGGATCAGGGATGGACCAACCATGGCCTGTCGGCCACCTCCGGCCCACTCCTTGTTTTTATAAATAAAGTTTTATTGGAACACCGGGCCACAGCCATTCATTTCTGTACTCTCTGTGGCTCTGCTTGAGTTATTGTGGCAGAGTTGAGCAGTTGCGGCAGTCTGCAAAGCCTCCAATAGTTACTGGATGGCCATTTTCAGAAAATGTCACGGACACTTGAGATGGGAGATTTGGACCTGGAGCCCCAGCCTGTCCATGCCAGGTGTGAACTTGGACAAGTCTGGTCATCTCTCCAAGCCCATTCTCTTATCGGTAAGCAGGGGCCAGTGTTAGTACCTCCCATCCCTGTTAAACTAAAATGACTTCACACACGTAAGGTGCTTGGGGCATGCAAAGCACCCAATTCACGTTGATGGTGACACTTACTTCATAAGTTGTCATCTGAAGTGACGGATCTCGCCTGTGAGGACGTTTGTTATTATGATACCTATCTGAAAGGTTTTTGAGACGGTTCTTGGCTTCTTGGAATCATTGACACTTTGGACTTTTGAGAGTGTGGCTGAGTTTCAATTTCAGAGGAAAAAGGGATCCTTACCTTAAACCCTCTCATTTGACAGACAGTCCAGGAAACCGAGCCCTGACCTCCAGCTGGCTCAGAATGGAGACCTGAGGATCGTCCGCTGGGCACCCAGCCTCTTCCCCAGTAACGAGTCCCTGGGACTCTGGCCTGTGTGCCCTTAAGTACTCGTGTTGCCTTCAAGCTCCCACCAGCACCTGTGGGACAGTCACCCACTGCAAGGTGCTGGGACAGACCCCGGGCAGGGAGGACCTTAACAGACGGGAGCCTCGGCACGCCCAGGGCTGTCCAGGAGCCAGCGGGGGTGGCCAGAACTGAGACGGCAACGGCCACCTGCTTTCCCAGAAGGCGTCGATGAAGGAGGGTGGTTTGGGAGTAGCCTCCACTTCACGGCTCTGGCTCACAGCTCTTAACTGAGCACCTAATACATGCTAGGACCCAGAGACAGAGCCATGAGGGAGACGCGGGCCCCACCCTCCGCGGCCACGCGGCCTGCCTTCTCTTAGGAGCCAATGGGCAGCACAGTCTGTAACGGCCTTCAGTTCTCCTGGGGATTCCAACTGTCCTGCAGACGCTGTGGACGGACCCCGCTGGGTGACATACCGACAGCTTGACAAACAGGCTTGGCAACCTCCCTGGTGTCCCCAGCCTCTGTGGTGACCACAGTTCATTTTATAATCATAGTTCACCTTGATTATCAGGGGACAGCTAAGACCCAGCACGAGCGTCACTGCTTCTCGGTTCTTTATAGAGATGTGGGTTCATTCCCTCCTCACTGCGCCCCTCTGGGTGCCCCATTATTCTAGACAGAGAAACCGAGGCACAGAGACATGTCCCTCACCAGAGGCCACACAGCCGGTCAGCAGCCACGCTCAGATTCAGACACGGGACAGCTGGCTCCCGGGGGCTACATTCTTGACCGGCCCTGCGTCCCGGGAGCTGACACCTTACCGAGGTGCACACGTGCCTGACACGGAGTGGCGTCTTCTCCGTGACGGGGGACTGTCCATTACTTGGCCTGCTCTCGTGCCACCTCCCCTGGTTTCAGGGAGAGCCCTGAGAGGGCAGGGGCTATGTCACACCCCTGCCCCACCTCTAGCACCTGGCCCAGTGCCCCCTGCCTCACCTCCAGCACCTGGCCCAGAGCCCCCTACCCCACCTCCAGCACCTGGCCCAGACCCCCTGCCCCACCTCCAGCACCTGGCCCAGACCCCCTGCCCCACCTCCAGCACCTGGCCCAGTGCCCGCACACAGCAGCAGGCCTTTAACAGATCTGCCCCGGGCAGGAGGCAGCAGCCAAGGATCCGACTCGTCCCCGCGTTTCAAGCCTGCCTGGCCTAAAGACAGGTTTGGGGGAGTCCCCACCGGCTCAAGGGACCACCTGCCTGGTCTGGCTTTTCTCAGCTGGGGTCCTCTCCCGATGTGGGCAGAAAGGCAGCGAGGGGGCTCGACGGCCCAGCCCCCACCCTGAGGCTGCAAGGCAGGGGCAGGGGGTGTGTGCCAGCAGCTGGGCCAGCAGCTGTCCATGGGCCTCTGTACCGGCCCCAGCTGGCCAGCTGGGCCCCTCTGCCACCCCCCACCCCATGACGCAGCAGAAAGTGAAACCGCAGTGGCCTGCTGGCTGGGACTCAGTGTCCCCCGGCTGCTTCCCCGCAAAACCAGGGTCCTGGGGGGTTGGTGGCCCTGCCCTGCCTGGCCTGCTGGACCAGCGTCCCTGTGGCCTAGGGTGCCGTGGCACCCCCACCCACCGCAAGGCCCCCTGCTTCTGTGAGTGTCTCCTTAACGGGTGGTCCCCCGCGGGCCTGCCCGAGGCCTCCTCTCCTCACTTCCCCCTGAGGGAACCTGGGTGCAGAGAGGTGCCCGGCCAGGAAGGAGGGTGCTGGGTCACGTGACCCCAGGATGGCCACAAACCAGAGCTATGGGTGGGCCCCTAGTGCTGGTGAGCAGGGACGGGAGGGTCCACCCCACAGCGGGGGCCTCCTCCTCCCCCTCCCCTCCCCCTCCCCTCCCCTTCCCCCACCAGCTACAAGGTGCAGGGAATCCCCAGGAGAGAGAACAAGTCCTTAAAAAGTGGATGCGAGACTCCACAAACTCCCATCTGGACTTCTGCCCCACCTGTATTATATTTGCTTCTTATTTGTCTTTGGAGAAACCCACTCTTTTTTTGTTTACATAAATTGATGTGAAAAAAGTCCTATGCTCCTACCCTAACTGGAAACCTAGCTGATTGCCACAAATAGAAATTAGCTGCACAAAGAGATGCCTATTAGAATAACATCTCTAGGGGCTGAGGCTGTAGCTCGTTGGCACGGTGCTGGCTCACCCTGTGTGAGACACGGGGTTCCATCCTTAGCACCGCCTAAAAATAAGCAAATAAAATAAAGGCCTGCTGACCACCTATAACTACAAAAAATAAAAAATAACACCTTGACCCAGTTACCACTCAAAATCAGTAGGTATGCTCAAGAGACCTGAGAAACTTGTGAACCAACCTGTGGGTTTCATGCATGAAGAACGAGAGGCCCAGAGAGGTTGAGTCACTTCCCTGGGGTGACACAGTAAGACAATCACAGAGCTTGGGCTGGAATGCAGGTGTGGCTGCTTCCATAAACCCGTGCTCACTGCTAGGCTGTCTCCTCCTCCCGTCTGAGTCGACTCCGTGTGTTCGTGAACGTTAATATTCATCCCATCCAGGTTTTATGCATTAACTTCCCCATTTTCAAAATTTCCAAACCTTCAGAGCTTGTGTGTCACTTGAGCTCATGACAACACTGGCTGCGTCCAAAAACTTTTTGAGGATAGAGCAGAGGTGTGCCTCGCCCCCAACATGGCGGATGGGGAAACTGAGGCAGCGAGTGGCAAAGTGCCCTGTCTTAGGGAGTTGGCAGGAGGGCAGGACTGCCAGGGGCCCCCTGCCAAGGTGAAGCTCCCAGAGGCCCAGCTGGAAGACCAGCCTCGTCAAACAGGTAGCGCTTGTTTTTATTTCTCCCCTGCACCCCCCCACCCCCTCCCCCCACTCCCTGCAGAGGAGGACTCCAGCCACGGCACCTTTTTTCCCAGGCCCCATCTCAGGCTGTGCCCCTGGAGGGCAAAAAAGCGTGTTTAGCAACCAGTGTGTGTGCGGATGGCGGATGGCGTCCTTTTGTGTCTCCTGGTACCAGTCTGAGCCCAGCGAGGGGAGAGCTCCCAGGGAGCCCGAGGAGCCGTGGCAGAGTCTGGGGAAGACCTCTGTGTCTTTGAGCTGCTGGAGGAACTCAGATCGGCACATCTTCCAGGCCCAGGGACCCCCGAGGAATACTGCAAGAGCAATAAGGATTTTTAGGGGCATTATGATAGTGGAATGGAAACACATCTGCCCCCAAAAGTCCCTCATTTTCCCTGCGGTAACCAACCAGCCGGCAGGAAACGCTGGTTCTTAGAGCACCCGGAGCCAAGACTAAAAAGGAGAAAACGGACAAGGTTAGAGGGAGCTTCTACAGTGGGCGCCCGCTTCCGGGGAGTGCGGGGGAAGGAAGCATGTCGGGGTGGCAATCGTGGGCTACCCGAGACTCCACGACGCAGCTTCCGTTCAGAGGCGCCCCTTTCCATGTCCTGAGGACCCCACAGCAGGTTCTGGAAACGGTCACACGGATTATTCCTTAAAGTTGGGCCACCTGCAAGGTTGCGCCCAGATGCCAAACGATCATTCCAGCCCCTCCCTGATGATCCACGCCAACAACCACATCCATCAAGATGCCCCCTCTGCACCGTGGGAAGGCGCTCCGCTTGGGGACCCAGGGGAAACTATCTGGAAGGTGAGCAGCTAGTTCCGAGGCCAGACGGCTCGGGTAGGGAAGCCTGATGGTTATCGCTGAGAGGGCAAAGTCACTGCCAAGGTCGCGGTGCTCCTCTTGTGCTGGCCACTAAGTTCTGAGGATTTAGGGATTTGGGGGACAAATGATCTCAGAGGTCTTTGCAGAGAAGTGTCCCTGTGGCCAGCCAGCGCCCAAGGGCCCTGAAAGGGTTAACCCCTCCCAGCAGCTGACACCCGAGAGGAGGAGGCTGTTGGCTGGCCTGGCAGCTGGCATATCACCCTGGGCCATCTCGGAGAAGAGAGGGGCTCAAACAGCCTCTGTCAGTTCTGTGAATGGACGTGGCCTTATCGCCGTCAGGAGGAAAACGGGGTGAAAAGCCATCCCAGCACATTCCCGGGGTGCTCGCTGGCTCCCTGGCACCCGCCGCGTGGCCCTGAAGCTCTGGCACAGTCTCCAGGCATCTGGGCCAGGCCTGAGAGGGAGTGATCCTATCCCTGCCATGTGACGGCAGGCAACCCGGCCCACATCTCCCCTTTCAGGCAGCACCTAAAATATTCTCTGGGTGAACCTGAGACTAAATATGGCATGTCCCACAAGCGCCCGGTGGGGACCTTTTAATGCCATCTTAAGATACAGTCAGGAACCCACGAGGCCTTTCGGTGGCCTGGAGTCCAGTTACCGGGGCCAAATGGGAGTCCCAGGGCTTTGGCTGACTCAGGGCTGAGCCCAACTTCCCGGAGCGGGCATGTTCAATGCCAAGGCACGGTGGGCTGCAAACCTTTTCCCTGTAGATTTTGGCCCAGCAGGCCCACCCCCAGGTGGCTCAGATGTGAGCCCCCTTCTCTGTCCATCTGGCCCTCCTTCCGGGTCCTCCCAGGGCCTTCTCAGCACTTCCAGGCTCAAGTCCTGCCCCTGCTGGCCTGGATCTGCCTGCCAGTCTGATGACAGGAGTCGGCCCAGCTCCCAGGGTGGGTGGGTGGCTCCTGGGGCTGAGGAAAGCCAGCAGACAACTGCACGGCCACTTAGATGTGCTCCAGGGGGCTGCACCACACTGCCCACCCCAGAGAGAAGGGTCGCAGCCCTAGACAGAGGCTGCCAAGGCCCAGTCCGAAGGGGAAGCCCTGTGTGCTCAGAGTGGATCTGCTCCCGGCCTGTGGGGCCACCCCATCTGTTTCTGAGCATTTGGAAATCCGCAATGAGCAAAGTGGGGTTCTGCACGCTGACCGCCAGATCACCAGGTCACTGCCCTGGGGCGCCAAGCAGCCCACCTCATGGCTGAACCGGAGGCCATCTTGGTCCTAGGAGGAGGGAGCTTTAGGCACCTGTCTGGGATGTGTGTGGGCTCTTGGGCTCTAGCAATGGCGACAAGGCCGTGTCTGGGCCTGGGCTGGCAGCAGTCCAGACTGTCTTGGGCACAGATGCCAACAGGCCCTAGCACTGAGCTCGTGTAGGAGTCTAGCATCGAGCCCAGCTCGCTGCATGCATCTGAGGAAACTTCCACAGCCCGCTGAGCTGCTGACCAGGCTCGCACTGGCCACTCACTCTTGTCCCTGCCGAGGCCAAGTCCAGAAAAGCCTAAACAGGCCATGGCTCCCGTCTCCCAGAGCATTTTAAAAAATGGCCTTCGGTGACACCTTGGCATCTTCCAGGGAGTCCCTCATGCAGTGGTGCACCCAGTCGGGGCCACTCGCCGAGGGCCACAGTTTACTTTGTGGTTCCAAAAACTCAAGATGTTTTACATAAGAAAGAGGATATAAAATCAGAACCTTTGTTTTCAAACGTTCTAAGTGTTTGTCTGCATCCCATCTCTGGGGATATTGAGAAGGCGGCATCTGAACACCGACTGCTTTGGAAAGAGACCCTGAGCGGGGGAGGGGGGCTGGGTCTGGCAGGGGGGTGAGAGAGGGACCCCA
This sequence comes from Urocitellus parryii, assembly GCF_045843805.1. Classification (NCBI taxonomy): domain Eukaryota; kingdom Metazoa; phylum Chordata; class Mammalia; order Rodentia; family Sciuridae; genus Urocitellus; species Urocitellus parryii. Next base: position 10,806,957 of record NC_135539.1, on the reverse strand, counting down.
AAGTCAACTCCCTGGAAGCTCCACTCTCTCCCTGGAAAGGCCTGAAGCTTACAGTTGTTTACATCATGCCGTGGGCATCCGTGTTGTTGCTTGTAATTTATTTTCACCTCATTCCAAATCGAACAAGCAAAAAGAATTTTATATTTTCCTGTGTTTGGTGGGCAAGACAGAAAATTCCAGCATAAAGGGACTCTGGTCACCCATGTTTTGTTTGGGCATACACACATTTTCTGGCAAGTGACTCCAAGTACAGAGTTTGTCTTAACTTTTCACTAAACTAATTTTTATCCCCAGGCCTAAAATAACTGTATTTTAAGCCACAGTCCAAATTAAGGGAGGGTGATCTACCCACCACGGAAGCTGTAAGTTGATCAGCTTCAGAATTTCTTGTTCTGAATGTTAGAGTTGGTTTGTGCCATCAATGCATGCTTTATTTTGAAGGAAGTATCATTTTTTTTTATTACAGCCTAGTCTCTATTTTACCCCCAACCATATTTTTTTCTCCTTCTATCAAAATATTTTTCCTGTATGCCTTGTGTATTGCTAAGAACTAAATTCAAAGTTGCTATTTTTGTTCTCTATCTCAGCACTTCTTTGGGGGTGGGGAAATAGCAACTACTTAATGAAATTTCCCACACACAGAGGCAAAAGGAGAAAAGTTCAAATGTGTTTAGCGTATTCAACAGTTGCATGTTGGATATTTTTAAAATTATTATTACTGGGGGAGGGTGGCAGTAAAAATATAAAAATCAGGGAGGGTCCTTTGCTGAATTAATGAAGAACCCTCCCTTCAAAATACTAATTTATGATCTCTTCTCTATACTCCTTTTCCTGTTTGAAAACTCAGGGAGGGGGGGAAGTTTGCTAAGTGTATTCATAATTACATGCACGGTTTCAGAGGGCTGGATTTAGGCAATGCCTGTGCTTTGGGAACGCTCACCATTAAAGCAGAAATCGTTTCACATTTAGCACTAAATTCCGTCTGATTTTCCACACTTAACAATTCAGTAATTTTAACATTCGGCTTCATCGCCTCAATTATAGCTCAGTATCTTGGCGCAACGTTCAGTGTTCCGGCCTCGTTAATTCACGTAAAACACCCTATTTGTAGACGTATCATTAAAGGCTAATTTGGTGAGATATCCTTATTTAGCAAAGCAAATAGGATTTGACAGTCAGCTCGGGGTGGCGATTCAGCAAAGCACAAACACAATTCACAATGTGACCATTTCCCATGGACGAGCCACGCTGGAATTGTGGACTCCTGAGAATTGTGCTGTTTCATCGTGTCCCATAATAAAGAGAAAGAACTCTGCAAGTGAAGAACTTTCTGCTAGGGCAGCACAAACCTCCCCTGTGTGTCCATGTGCCACGTCTGTCTATCAAATCACCACATCTTCCACCCTGGGACTCTGCTGTTCAAAAGTTGTTCAGGGACAGCTCCATTTTCTATTCCCTGCTGTGAGCCCTTCCTTAAAAATAATTTAGGCTTCAGGGATGCCTATATAGGTTGCAACTGGAGATCAGATTCAGTGAGAAGCACTACAACTTCATAATGTTCAAGTCCTGGGGTGGAGGGGGGGGGCATTTGTACTCCCCACTAGCCTTGCCTTAGAGATGCCCCCTGAACACACGATGCACACTTTATCAAACGCCTTCCACAAAGAGTCAGCAAAGAATTGCCAGAAAACTGCGATTCCAGGTGGAAGCCAGAAGCAGCCTGCTCCCTTGAAATCTAATGTCATCGCGATTTATGAGCTCATGGTATTTTATGGGGGGGGGGGGTTGGTTCAGACACTTGAATACAGCCAGCCCACGTGTCGCTCATCCCCCGCGGGTCCTGTCCACTACAACATCTCAGCAAGCCACGGTGCGGGTGGGTTGAGGGGGAGACCTTGTGCTCTCCACCTTCTGGTATCTCTTTGGCCTCCCGGGGAAGGAGAGGCCCTGGAAATCACAGCGGGGCTCAGCAAACCCAGAAGACACTTGCAGATCAGCACGCCCCCTGCCCACCGGCCTTTGACTTTTGGGAGAGTGACGAGCCTCCTGCTCTCCAGCCGCTCCACGCGCGCAGCCCCCGGGGCCTGAACCGCTCGCTGCAGAGCATGACCCCAAAAGCGGGACTTTGTGGGCCAGTTGGATAAAACATAAACACATCTCGCCCTCAAAACCCCGATTCTGGGCCCACCGCCTCGGAACCTTCCTCCCGAAGTGAGTCCCCTTCACAGCTCACCCCGCGGGGCAGGCTGCCCGACAGGCAGGATTTGGGAGAATCCTGGATAATTAAAGGAATCCTGGCTGGCTGCCCCCTCAGGAAAACCAGGGAGTCGCTGTGGGAGGGAGGGGCGCATTTGTCCACTCCAGGGAGTGTCCTCTACCTCCGGGGGACAGCCAAACACTCAGGCCTGAAAGCGTCCCCCAAATACCAGGGGCTCCCCCAAAGTCCCTTAGCAACGCATAAATCCAGTGTCTGAGGTGCTGCTTAAGCCCCACCCCCCCACCCCCAGCTAAATAAAGTTTAGATATTTATGCCCTTAATTGTCACTCATTAAAGTCAAATTTGCTGCTCGTCCAGATGGGGAGAAATGATTTCCACCTTAATAGCTCAATTAGCCTTCAGGTTCCGGAAAGGCCACCCTCCCGAGCACACCTTTTCCCCCCTACTTAACCCCCCTCCCTTTTTCACAACTTCTCCTAAAAATAAATTATAAATATGGATGTGTCCTCAGAGGATCCGAGCGGCACATTCCAACGCTCCCCTCGGTGGGGACTGGAAGCAGGAGAAACCAGAAACGCCACCCCCCTCCCAAATCAAAATGCCTTTCCTTTTTCTTTTCTTCTTTTTCCCCTCTAACTTTTTTCTTTTAAATTCTAACTTGGCGTCGTCTCGGGCCCAGACACCCCGATCGGCACCCCGGAACCGAGTTCTTCTTTATTTCACTCCTGTCCAGAGAGGCTGAGGCCAACGTGCTATGGCCGCCTGCTCCCAGAGGGAGGGGGCGCCTAACTTTATTCTTTGGGGGGGGGGTGAGATGGTAACTCTCTGGGGACTGTCCTCCCGGCATTCCGGAGTCCCCGGGGCCGGTCCCCCGAGGCGCGCGCGGCCCCCGCCGCCCGTGCCAGTCCGGCCCCGGGCGCACGTGGAGTGGGGCGCGGCGGGCGGGCGGGCGGCCTGCTCTCGGCACCGCATTGATATCGGGGTCACGCAGCGAGTCAGTTTCCCGAACGGGCTTTCCGGGGTGGGGGCGGGGTGCTGGCTTTCTACCGCCTGGCTCATTTCCCAGCCCCGGCATTATTAGGGGGGTGGGGGGCTGCCTCGCCCCCGGCCCACCTCCTGGCCTAACACGCCCCTCTGGGGACAGGGCTGGGGTGGGGGAGCCCGGCCCCGCCGCCGGGGGTGGTGGCAGCGACCGCGATCGCAGCCCAGACCAGCGTCTCGCACCGGGTCCCAGGAGAGCCGCGCGCTACCCCCGCCGCCACCTTCCTGCTCGGGTTCCCACCTCCCCCCACCCCCAGGCGTCCACCCCGCACCCTGCCGCGACCCGTGCCGGGGCTCGGGGAAGGGTGCCACGCGGGAGAAACCGGGAAGACTCACCGCCGCCGCCTCCTCCCGGGTGCGGGGAGCCCCCGGGGCTGCGCCTGCCAGGGCTCGGGGCAGGCGTGCGCGGGGCGGGGTGCGCCCCGCGGGCCCCGCAGCCTCCGCCGCGATCGGAGCCCAGCCTCGTTTCCCTCGCCGCGGCGGGGTCGGGGGCACTTCCAGGGAAAAGCCGCCCCTCCCCAGACAAGATCCAAGTGATGGGCAGGGGGCGCAGAGAATCCTTTTCTGCAGGGAGCGCCGAGCCGACGGGGCTGCACCGGGCCTCCGCGGTCCGCGGCCGCCACAAAGCCGCGCCCCCGCCCCGCCGGCCCCCGCCCCTGCTCCCCGCCCCCCCAGCGCCCTATGGTCGGCCCGGGGCGGGGGCTGGGCCGGCCGGGTTGGCCGCGCTGGGGAGGCGGCGGCGGCGGCCCTGGCGGCGGGGCGGCTCCTCCCCGGCCCGGAGAGGGCGAGAGCCTGGAAGCCAGCGCCGCCCGGGGGGCGGGGGAGGTGGGGGCGGGGACGGGGGGCCTTCCTAGAAACCCTCGCCAAATATAGTCTGCGGATAGGGGCATTCCTAGAAATGCGGCGGCGACGTCAGCCTCGACCCGTGGGGGCAGAGCCTGGGGTTCTCCAAATTGGGGGGACCGAGGAAAAGGGAGACTCCCCACTTCCAATGCCCCCATGGCTGGGACAGGGAGCCGAGGCTAGGCTTTCCTCCTGGGGGGCGGGGGGCAAGATTCCTCCCAACGCACTGGAGGGATCCCTGAGCGGGGGTCCGCGGGGGTGCCCGAAAGGGGGACGCATCCACTTAAGATTCAGACCCGCCCCCGGGTCTGCCCCCTTCTTTCGGGAACACCCACTGACGGTACCAGCAGGCGCTTTTAGCCCTTCCCCCAATTGCAGCACCCCCAACCCCCAGGTACAAACAGAGGCAGGAGCAGCATCCAGCCAGGCGGGCCCCCACCTCTTCCACCCACTCCTCGGCATCCCCTAACCTCCCGGGATTCTGCAGCCCTCTGGAAACCCCAGGTCCGAAATCGCAGAACTCCCCCAAATTCCAAACCACCTTAAGACCAGAAAATAAAGTTGTGTTTCCTTCTCCCCAATCCAGTGTCACTTTGTTAGTGCTTCCACAGCCCCTGGCTTTGAGGGGTGTGCTGGGAATGGGTCGGGGGTGGGGCCTGAAGGTCCACTTCCCACCTGGCAGAGATCTGACCTCTAGCGCTTACAGCCCCACGCCCAGAAGGTACGTTTGGCTTCGGCAGCGAGGGGAATGCCACTCCAGCTCAGCCCCCGCCTGAAATCAGCCCCACCCACACCCCTTCCCAGGGATCCCCAGATCCATTGCAGAAGCCGCTGCTTATCCAAAGAGGATCCAAATAACTGAGACATGACTTGTCCCTTTCCACCGCCCAGCCTCTCTGCGCGAAAACGTGACTGGACTGAGCCTCCCAGGATCATAAAAAATGTATTTGCTGTCCTCTGTTGGCCAACGGGTGTCACACTCAGAAAACACATCACCCAACCCAGCTGGTGTTCTAAGGATTGTGGGGGAGGTTCCAGAGGCCCCCTCCAGAGGGAGTGAGCCAGACCGCCCCTCCTCTCCCTCTGCCAGGCTACACCCCTGCCTGTTCTGCTACTTTGGGGTTCCTGTCGTGGTAGTCCCTGCACAGGACTTTGATTCACAGGCCCTGTGGCTCTTGTCCCCTACCCCCCAGGAGCTGTTCATCCCATAGCAACCTGGAGAAGGAATCTGGCAAAAGAGGGATAAGGTCAGACCCCTCTAAGGCAAAGGGCAGATCACCGATAACCACCCCCATCTCCTCCTGAAGACCTACTATGTGCCACACATATCAACTGTGCTGAGAAGACCAAGCCTTAGAGAACCAGTTGTTCATTGGACAATTTGTCCTCTCTGCTAGGCACGGCTGATCCTGGGACCACGGTGAAAGCAAGACACGACCCTGACACAGGAATCTGTCATCTAGGGGAGAGACCTGAGTCAACAGTATTTGTCATGTGGTCCAGGGCACTCACTCTGGAGCCTGCTTGTCTGGGGTCAGGGCACCATGAGAAATCGGGGCTGGGCGGGGACATCCCCACTGTGGGCAGTCTTCATGGTCGCTGCAGCAGCCTCACTAACCCCTCTTGGGGGGTCTGTTGCTATGTCCCCTCTGCTGCCTCTCCCCTTGGGAGACCCTGGGCACTTGGTTTCCTTATTGATAGTAGAAGTACGAGGCCTGCTTTAGAGGACTCAGGGGGATGGAATGAGATGACGCCCTGGAGGAGTCATTGGTGACAATGGTTGCTCATATTGGGCTCAGTACCTGGAAAACAGGAACCAAGCAAAGGAAAATACTGGGCCAGTGGGGGGTGGAGTCCAGGCAACAGGTACGGCAAGTGCAGAGGCCCCTTGGGCAGCTGAAGTAGCTCCTTCTTGCTGTGGTCATGCTAGGTCAGGGTCCTGCATGGTGCTGGCCTCCTGGCACTCCCACATCTGTACGCTGAGCCACAGGATTCTGGAATTTCATCATCCCCAGTCCAGCCCAGACCCTGGGGTTGGTTGGATGCTGCCGGAGGGAAAATCAGATTGCAGTCCACGCAGGGCCCTGTGGGTCGCACCTGGCTGAAGGCTGACCCTGGCCAGGCCTGCCTTGGTGGCCCATGACTCAGGCTGACGACTGGCCTGCAATTGTTAGGCGCTGGAAGTACCAGAGACTCCTCAAAACAAAAGCTCTTTGGCTTGAAGCCCCAGAGGCCCATGCTGCCTTCTCCCAGAAAGAAGCCCCACTTGTACCCAGGTTCCTGGCCAGAGGGTGATGTTAAGGTCCCAGCCAGAACGGTGGAGAAGCCACACCGGGGAGCAGGAGTCCTGGAGAACTTGGCCTGAGCCTCGGGAAAGCCCTGGACTCGGGCTCTTGGCCTGTAGAAAGACTCATGCCACCTCTCTGTGGCTTGGGGGAGGGGTCAGGAAAGAGCCCAGTTTTCCAAGATTCCCATAACATAAAAGCAAATTTAAAAACTTCCAAAGCAAGCATACAAAAATCACATTCACATTGAACAAATGTAAACCTGTAAAAAACAGGCAGAGAGTGGTTTGCAATGCAGGTACGTGAGATGCAGGAGGGACAAGATGCATAGAAAACGGACCCTTTTGCACCTCCGTTGGGATCTTGGGACAGAGTTTGAGGAGGCTTGATGGCCCCCTGCCTCCCTTGACCCCTTCAGGAGGCTGTGACCATCTTGTGATCTCCTTGAGAGATAATGTGAAGAATCTAATCTAAAAAATCCTTCTGAACACAAGGTCTTAGGCAAGTGGCTTTCACTTGACGAGGTCTGAAGTGCTCTGAGAGCCAGGGGTGCCCTGCCCTGCCCCAGCCTCGGGCCCTCTGCAGGAGCAATGGAGGGCCTTCCACTGTGCCTTGCCCACCTGCTCCATGATGTTTGTGTCCCCCACCCCCACCCCCCGCCACTACACACAAGGGCGGCAGAAATCCAGGTCAAGGGCAGCAAAGGAAAAAGACTCTGTGTCTCGGGTCCTCAGAGTCTGTGATGACAGGTGGGCAGAGACTTTCAGTCTTGCAATTCTTTGTGAGGTTAAAAAAAAAAAAAAAAAAAAAAGATCAGAGCAGAGCAGGTCAGGCGCAGTGGCACAGGCCTGTAATCCCTGCAAGGTGGGAGGCAGAGGCAGGAGGATCACAAGTTCAAAGTCAGCCTCAGCACCTGAGGAGGCCCTAGGTAACTTGCAAGACCCTGTCTCCAAGTAAAAATAAAAAGGACGGGAGACGTAGCTCACTGGGAAAGTGCCCTTGGGTTCAATCCCTGGTATAAACAAACAAACAAACAAACGAACAAACAAAACACTCAGGGCAAGTTGGGGCCCTGGGTGCCTCTGCCCTACTTGGTTGGCATCCGGGACGGACCCTATGATACAAACGATCTCTGATGGAGCCTGCGGTGTGCCGTCCTTCCACACCCTGAAGAACCCTCCACCATCAGGTCGACCCCAGGGAGCAGGAACTGTTCTCTAGGCCCCGTTGGCAGATGAGGAGACTGACATCCTGGTGGCAAAGTCACTTGCCCTAGGTCCTCTGACAGGAAGTTGCTAGGAAGGCTGGGGGGACCTGTGGATGCTGCCGGGGGTGGGGGGGCTCTGGCCCAAGGCTGTCCACTCTTGCATTCCTTGCGGGACACTCGGTGGTGTGTCACGGCAGCTTCCAGAGGTGGGGTTGCTCCCCCTTGGCAGAGAGAGGAAGTGACTTGGGTAAAGCCGGCTCTGGGCTTCCACATCTCTGATGAGACTCCCCCATGCCTCCGATGCTCAGATCCGCCTGGGAAACCTCTGCCCGCCTCCCCCGCCCCCCCACTCCAAACTCAGCCACGGGCTCTGCTTGGGCGAGTCCTCTCTGCTCACACGGTGCTTCTGTCCCTTTCTCTGTGTATTTATTAACCCTTTGCCATTTGTCCCTGAGCCCCTGGGGGTGGCCATGGGTTCTCTCTCGCGGTCTGTACCCTGTGAAGCCCCCGGCAGGGCTCAGAGCAGACTGAGCAGAGTGGCAGGAGGCCCTGGGAGAGAGACTGGGCTCTGGGTCATGGTGACTTCCCCTTTGTGGGTCCCAAGGTTCCCAGGAGAACCCCAGGCCCTGAGTGACAGAAAGACACGCTACTGTTTGGTTCCTGGTGGGCTGGGACACAAGTCCTTACCTGCTAAGGGGTAAGGACCCAGGCATGTAAGTCGCCGGTAAAGAGCCTGGCTTTGCCAGGAGGGGAGAAGCTGGAAATCCCTCCCTGAGTGGGACAAATCCAACGGCCCTCCTGAGTTTCAGTTCCCTTAGTGACAACCAGGGGGAAGTTAAAAGAACGACTCTGCGTGAGACCCAAGGAGTGCTTGTATAGGTCTGGCGCATACTAAGGGTACTAGATTGTAGTACACAATTTACATACTAAATTGTGGCAATTGTCATCAGCAATTCTATGCGATGATGATCATTTTATGCTATGGATAGTTTTACAATTGCAAAGACTTCTCCCTCCTCTCCTTTAAAATGTGGTGGCTGATCCCTGGCCTCCACTTCATCCCGCCCCCTAGTCCAGGGGAGTCAAAGTGGATGAGGCACTCGAGTGGCCTGACTGGCCTGTCCCTGGTCACCCAGAGACTCAGAATGGACTTCTCAGAGTTTCAGCAGAGTGGTCAAACTGTGTGGAGAAACTCGAATACCAAGAAGTCTGGCCCAAGTGGAAGCGAAAAAGTCCACTTCCCTGTGGGCGTGGATGGCTTCCCTGGAGCCCACGGGACGGTGACCACACCACTGACTCTCAGACCAACGCCAGTGTCAAAATAAACGCTGGTGGATTTGGAGCGTTTTGCCCAGAGGTTGCAATGGGCAGAGCACAGGGCCAAATTGAGCCCACAGATGTGTTTAATTTGGCCTGCAGAGCATTTAAAATAATAATAATAATAATAAATTTGATTCAGTGGCCAATATTTTTAAATCAGGAAATTTCATATATTTTTTTTAAAAAATCCAGACTTCTGGCTTAAAAAAAAATCAGATGATCTAAATATTTGGCAGCAAAGGGCCAGCTTCCTAGGGGACAATGGTCAGGTGGAGCAGAACAGTGGTAGCTGCTGTAACAGCTAGCCCCCATCTTTCGTTGGCTTAACACAGTGCAAGTTTATTTCTTGCTCATATCACAGTCCAAGCAAAGCGGGTTGGGGCATGATTCCCAGAAGGCCAGAGGCAAAAGGGAACATGGAATCGTGGGAAGGGTCTCTTGTGCCCCAGTCTGGCAATTTGCTCAGCAAAACGGAAGCTGCTTCCAGAGGCCTGCCACAGTATTTTCTTTTAAGTGCTACTCGTGCCTGAAATATGGTTCTGGTTTTGAAATGTGGTTCTCAGCTCATGAACGTATACAAACCACTTGCTCCCTTAATAAGCATCTCATTTTTTTAAAAATTCTTTAATGTAGTTTTTTAAGCACATGATGTCACACCAGATGGGGGGGCCTGCCAAGGTGGTGTGGACTGGAGGCCTCTTCTTGCAGAGGGTCACTATGGAGCAAGACCGAGCTTTGTCACTGGGGACTTGGCATCGTCTCCATGCAAGCGCCTTCTCTGTGTGAACAACCCTGCTCTCCAGAGGTCTCCCAACTGTTGATTCTTTACATTTCTTCTTCTCCCCTCACCCTGCTCCTGTGGTTAACTTTATAAGTTTGTACTGCAAAGGTTGTAAATAATAATTAAAAAAAAAATCACAGTGCTTCTCTTGGTCATGATACTAGGAAAAAAGTAGTGATTTTCCCCTGCAATTCTTTCTTCCTCCCGCCACATGTAGGTCTTCATTATCGATAGCCTGCTGCATGGGGCTTCCTTGGCATGGAACTGGAATTTCTTTAGAGCCTAAGAATTCAAAATCAATGCAGGCACATACAGGTAAATCTCTTGATAGATGTGGTTTTGTTTTTTGTTTTGCGGTACTAGGGTGGATCGAGGGCCTCACGCATGCTAGTCAAGCACTCAACTCCTGAACTGCATCCCAGCCAAAACGGGACCTAAAGTCACAGTTCCCTAAGAGCAATATATTCTGAAATCTGTTACCAACATAGTGCCTAAGAGTCAACGCATGATAGTGTACAGTTAAAAATTCATTAAGAGAAATTATTTCATGTTAAGTACTTTTATCACACCCAAATAAATGAATAAATATGTTCAAAGGGACTCAGGGAAACTCTCGGAGGTGATGGATATGTTCATTACCTTGTTTGTGGTGATGGTATCAAGGGAGTATGCACATGTCCAAGATCACCCAATTGTGTACATTAAATATGTGCAATTTTAATGCATATCATCATATTTTATTCCTTTTGGGGGGTGCTGGGGAGGGAACCCAGAGCCACTTGAATACTAGGCAAGTGCTCTACCACTGAACTACATCTCAGTCCCTTAATGCATCTTTATTTATTTGTTTTAGTACTAGGGATTGAACCCAGGGTGCTTTACCACTGAATTACATCCGTAGAGCTCTTTTGGATTTTTTTATTTTGAGGCAGAGTCTTGCTGAGTGCTTAGGGTCACGCTCAATTGCTAAGGCTGGCCTCAAACTTGCAACCCTCCTGCCTTGGTCTACTAAGTCACTGGGATTACAGGTGAGCACCACCGTACCCGACTTCCTTAATTCATCTTTAAAAGGCAAGATCCAAAATATCAATTTCTCTTACTCATCTGCATTCATGGTCACCCCTTCAGGTCAATGAATTGGTCACTCTTTCCAAGTCTACCTGCAGGGCCATGAATGGCTCTTTACCAAACCATCCTGGCTGGTGGACAGAAATGTAGGATGGTCATTAGAAGTCCACTACAGAGAAAGCCGGTGAGTGTGTGTCATTCTGATTTTACAGTGGGAGAAATTAAGGTACAAAGAGATTATTAGGTGGCCAGTCGAGATTCTTTTTTCTTTTCTTTTTTTTTTTAAGATGACATGTCCATGCCATGGAACATGTCACATGGCCTCTTTTTTAAAAAATTTATTTCGTAGTTGTAGATGGACAGAATGCCTTTATTTTATTTGTTTATTTTTATGGGGTGCTAAGCATCAAACCCAGGGCCTCATACATGCTAGCAAGTGCTCTGCCACTGAGCCACAACCCCAGCCCCAGTAGAGATTGGCCCCACTGAAGCCGTCTGGCTCTGCTCTTGCTTCATGCGGCCACTAGGTGTCGCTGTTGAAGTGGCTGCAGCATAGCCTCTGAGGGCAGAGTGGTGCTCCCTTGCTGACTCTGGGATGCTAGTGGGAACCTAGGCGCCCTCGGCCTCAGACACCAAAGGAATTGTTTCTCAGGCTGCAGCCTGGTGATCTGTCTCAGCAAAACTCAAGTTGATGCCTGCCCATGATTGACCTTGGATAACAGGGAGGGAGGTGGGAAGCGCTTCTCTCCCCGTTAGCCACTGGATCCTAATGCACATCTACCTTCTCACCATAGTGTGGTTGTCTTCGGGTTCTGTCTCACCTGCCTCCTTCCCTGCTCCACCCCAGCATCAGAGGCCTTCCTACCTTCCCCTTACCTATCTAAAAGAGACCTGGGGTGGGGGGAGCTGGAGGTGCTGCTCACTGACACGTGGGAGGCACTGGGTTCAATCCTTAGCATCACATAAAAATAAAACAAAGGTATTGTGTCCATCTACAACAAACTAACTAAACAAATAATAAATAAATAAGAGACCTGGGAGTGATTCTTCAAAGAACAAAGGCGGCTGACTCCAAAGTGACCTTCAGACATGAGATTCATACAAAAGTTATAGAAATCCAAACAAGGCTTTATCTATTCAAGAGCACAAGTGGTTTAAATAAACACAACACATCTTGCCTATTCCATCACATGATCAGCTTTATTCATCGAAGTGTAAACGGAACTTGAATTCAGGATTTTGCTCGTGAGTGTCTGATTCTACGCCGCCTGCCAAACTGGTTTTACAGCTCCATGGCATCCCCAGATTTCCACCAGAGGTGACAGCTTTGGGATTTGTGCATTACTTCCGAGGTTTAAAAATGAGAAACAAAACAGCAAGCACTTCTCCATATATGAATTTATGCGCTTAGTTATTTCATGTAATTTTTTTCTTTGCATATGTGGGGTCCAGGATACATTATAAAAATTGCCTTTTGCTAAAAAACATTCTTCACCCGAGACAGAGAAGCAGGGGTGTGAGAAGGGAGGGGTGGAGTGGGAAATCAGGGGAACAGCACCATGCTTTATAGATACTGGCCCACCTGCCCAGAGCAGAGGTATTTTTACCTTTTTAATGGGGAGGAATCTTAGGGGACAATCTTTTCTTTTTAATGATTTTCTTAGTTGTAGTTGAACACAATAGCTTTATTTTATTTATTTATTTTTATGTAGTGCTGAGGATCGAATCCAGGGCCTCACGTGTGTGAGGTGGGGGTGCTCTACTGCTGAGCCATTTGGGGGACATTCTTAATGGTGGAGAACATAAAGAACATAAAGAATATAAATGCTCTTTTGTGGCTCTTTTCAAAAGAAGAAGAAGAAGAATGGATGCACCAGTGGAGAGAGCCATCATTTGCCTATTTCAAATCTGGATTGTTCTAATATGCCTGTGTTCCATCTAATAGGCTGTGTGTGTGTGTGTGTGTGTGTGTGTGTGTGTTTTCCTTCTTTCTTTTTTTTTTTGGCACTAGGTATTGAATAGAGGGGTGCAGGGGTGCTTAACCACTGAGTCACATCCCCAGCCCTTTTAATTTTATTTTTTAATTTTGACACAGGGTCTCGCTACATTACTTAGGGCCTCACTAAGTCACTGCTGGCCTGGAACTTGGGATCCTCCTGCAGTGTGCGCCACCACATCCAACAATGACAACTTCCTCCTCCTTCTGTTTCTTTGATAGGGAGGATTTGTAGGTGACAAATTACCCACGTAAAACCGTTGTCTTGAAGAAGATCCAAACATTGTCCAGGGTAAGAAGGGAAGGAATCCTTTCAACAGCTTCCCTATTCTACTTCTTCACCATAAAGCAACAACAGTTATTTTGGTTTACCTCCTTCTCTCCATTCCCTGGCTGCAGCATCTCAGGCCCCGCCGCCCCCCCCCCCCAACTACAAAGTCAGAACCTGCTTGTGTGTGTGTGTGTGCTCTCACTCACACTACTGGGCATTGAACTCAGGCATCCTTTATCACTGAGCTACATCCCCAGCCCTTTTTATTTTAAAGTTGGTCTTGATAAGTTGCCCAGGCTGGCGATCCTCCTGCCTCAGCTTTCAGAGTGGCTGGGACTATAAACGTGTTTGGCCAGAACCTGCATTTTAAAGTGACCCTCAGGTTGAAATGTGAGAAGCTGCTCACTATTTTTGTGTGCATTAACTTATATATTTATATATGAACATACACATACGCTCCTTCCTGGGTTGAGGATGTGGCTTTAGAATGTGGCTCTTGGCAGAGGAATAATTCTCAAAGTGTGGCCTGGGAATTTTGCAATTTTAGCACCATTCCAGAACTTGTTAGAAATGCAAATGACCAGTCCCCGACCCCAGCCAGTGAATGCAGAAGATCTGGGGGTGCTAGCCTGCCGTCTGTGTTTTAACAAGCTTGCTACAGGCTCAGCTTCCCTAGCTCCTCCCTTGCAGCATAGGAGAGCCTCCTCTGGTCGGGCTGGTTCATCAAGATATGCAGAGTCCAGTTCCACCAAGCACACAGCAGGAGCTCCATTAATACTTTCTGCAGTTAGAAAGCTCAGCCTGACCTAGATCACGTGATCTTCGGTTTACGAGGCCGACGCCTTCCCCATTAGGAATCTCAGGGCGCCAGCCAGACGCCCGTTTTACGGAGGGGCCAATGGAGGCTCTGAGCAAGAGGTTTCTTTTCTCAAGTCAGAATTTCTTCAAGTCTGGGCAGGGCTCCCGCCCTCCCTCCCGAATTGCAATGCCTACAGTGGATTTCCTTTTAAAAATAGCAGCCAGACAGACACCAGCTGACTCTGGGTGTGGGCTCCATGTCAGGCAACCGCAGTCCTCTTATTGGGGTGGATAAGATTGGATTTTAATGTTCAGAAAAATGTGAAGTGGCCCGTAAGCCAGCTAAGTGCCACCAGCCAGGTGGGTCTGCTGGGGTGACCCCGGCCCCCGGAGCTCTGCACCTTCTCCCAGAGGTTGACGTCAGTAGGGGCCGTCTGCCAAGTTCGCTGCCCAAGCTGGACCACGCGGCCCTCCACCTTCTGCAAGACCTCGAGGGAGCAGCGATTAAGGCCAGTTAAAGAAAAAACGATCGCACCCCTAAGCATTTCAGGGAAAGGATTAAAGGCGGAATCGGGGGCGTAGAGGCCCTGCAGGAACCCTTTGGAGAGCTCATTTCCGCCTAAAAATTCTCACCCCCCCTGGATAAAGGATCGCGGCAGGCACGGACGGGGTTCGAACCCGTGATCTTCGGTTTACGAGACCGACGCCTTACCACTTGGCCACCGCGCCTGCGTTAGAATGGCGGCCCCGCGATCCTCTATCCTGGCGCCGCTCCCGCGACCAGCCCGCGGGCACGAGCGCGGCGCGAGCGCGGCCCCGCCCCTCGGCCCAGCCGGGCGGGGCTTCGCGGACGCGCGCCGGCGGCTCCCCGCCCCCACGGCGAGTGGGTGTCCCGGGCTTCGCTGGGGCGGCGTCCCCGGAGTCCCCGCGGGCTGCCCAAGACGCGTATCTGAAAGACCGAGCCAGTAGGGAGCCTGTTGGGTCTCGGAGTTCAGGGTTCGAATCCCGGCTCCGCCGGAGCTCGAGCGACCTGGCTCGGCTGGTCTCGGGAGCTAGATGGCAGCTAGTGGCAGCTAGATGGCCCCCGGAAGCGGAGGGGTGACGGCCGTGGTCAGGATCAGCCCGACCGCGGGGCCCACCGTGTCGCCCTGCTGCTGGTCGGGAGTGAGTCCGGACATTTAATAAGATAAGCCCCCACGCTCCTTCCCGCAGACTCCCCTGTTGGCTTTCGGTGTGTCCCTGGTCCCGGGACCAGAGCAGCGCCACTCCTCGGGTCCAACCCGACGGGATGAATGCAAAATTCTGGGTGCAGCCCGGCCCCTGGGTTTCGCGGGTGGCTGCTGCTGTGCACGGTCTGAGCCCCACCGCGCTCCAGGATTCATATTCACGGATTCCACCTCGTGTTCTTATCCCGATCGACTTCCCCGTCCTCTGCACTTTGATGTTTTCGTGTATTAATTAATGTGCGCTGTGCTAATCTAATGACTCGTGTGTAATACGGTATGATCACGATTAATACAAGCACGTGTAACTTAATAAACACGCGTTCTGTTACTCAACGTGTTGCATAATATCGACGCATACGGTAAATTATACACCCTGAAACATGTACTAAGATTCATGTGATCATGATGCGTGAGTGGGTTACCTTATCCCCTTTAATAGCCCCATGGCTTTCGGCTGAGTGTTTGCACAAGGGATTTAATCTGTTTCTGGGAGCTAGACGTTCGGTTGACTATTTTTTTTTCTTTTTCCTGCAAGAACATTCTACTACATGTGTCTCTGCTTGCTGGTACCAGTGACACCATATGATCCATAGAGACATCTATTAAGAATGTCCCCAGCTCAACATGCAGGTACAGAGGCAAGGAGGAAACTTCAAAATAACTAAGATCCTGTGTTCCCAAGTGGCTTTAAGGATCAGTGTTTGGGCAGGTGAAGAGAAAAGGCACAGGTATTTTCCCTCCAGACACGGGGACTGCAGCCCTGAGAACTTGCACCTGGAGTGTTTAAGATCCAAGTGCAAATCCCCCAAGCAGCTCCTTAATTAAAAAAAAAAAAGAAAGAAAGAAAAAAGAAAGAAAGAAAGAAAAAAACCAACATGATGATCCAGACCTGTAATCCCAGTTGCTTGGGAGGCTGAGGCAAGAAGATCTTAAGTTTGATGCCAGCCTCAGCAATTTAGGGAAACCTTGTCATAAAAGCAAACTGAAAAGGTCCTGGGAGGGTATCTAGAGGTAGAGCCCTTGTCTAACATGCCCCAGGCCCAGGTTCAAGTTCCAGCAACACGAAAATAAATAAATAAATAAATAAATTGGAGAAAATTTTTAGGATTAAAACACAAGTGAACGCCGAGGGGTCCGTGACAAACGTTGGCTTCATTGTCCTCCTCCTCTGTTGTTGTTGTTTGTGGTTGGTGTGTTGGAATCACTGTGCAGAAGCCGCAGGGACTTATAAAAAGTGAAAAGAAATTAGCAAATGAGGGGAAAATCACAGGGCAGCTGAGCCTAGAACTAACTGGAGGGGAAAATCAGATTTTAAGAGGTAATTTTTTTCAACTTTTTCTTCTGAGATGGAGGGAGGTGAGAGATCAGGGACATCAGGCACGTGAAAGGGTGTGTGCATCTGGGGGGCAGACAGGACGCCTTAGATACCCATAGGTCCAGCAAGGTGCAGAGGTATCTGACCTTCTACGAGCCCTAAACTGCAGAACACGGGTGCCAGGTGGAGGGTGTAAAGAAGCCCCGAGAGGTTGCAGATCATGGACACCTGGGACCTCGTGTCCCACGCCCTCATCCCAGAGTGCCTGGGAGAGGGAGGTTCTCAATAAATATGGCCGAAGGACTCAACCTGCGGGACTCTCTTCCAAGCAGTCCTGGGACTCTCGTAGGCTGGCACCCTCTACCTGTTTCAGTGGTGAACTTCGATGCTGGCCGGTGCTGCGGGTGAGTCGTGAGGGCACGCAAATAAAAGTGACCTCATCTCGGGTGCTCGGATGCTGGGGTGGGAATCAGGGTAGCTGAAGCAGGTGGTGTCTTAAGAGAGAAAGTGTCAAAACTGATCTGGTGGCAAAGCCAGGTGACGTGAGGAACACCTTTGATCTGTTTCATCTGTATCATTGAGTTGCCTCAATATGAATAATTTATGAGCACCTACCTTTCCTTTGTGTTAAAAGGTAGGGACTGTTTTTTCTTAAAATACATACATATAGCTTTTAACCTTTCCCCTGCTCTTTCTTGCATGGATTTCCTATGCCTGTCTCCAAAATAGGAATTTGAGTGCTACTCGGGCTCAGACCCGGGCTAGGGGCTCGAGGAACGAGCTCTTACCGAGCTACACCCCCAACCTCACCGGGTTTGGAAAGGACCTCCTGAAGGGCCACAATCCCTCCAAGCCCTTTTCCCTTCCTCCCTCCCTCCCTTCCCTCCTGATGGTTTGTGATTCACCTAAATCCCAGTGAGATGCAATATCCATCTAAAGCGGTTTGGCCAAGTCAGGTTTGCTTGAACACTCGTTTTCAACCAAGTGTCTCCAGGGTACCCCTCTCGGGGACAGCCTGTGGTCAGCTGAAGCCTCTGTCCTGGCTCCCTGGGCCTGTGTTGTGCCCTCCACAGAGCAAGGAGGAGCAGCAAGGGCCACCCCAGTCTACGTGGGGGCACCTGTGTTTTCTCAGTCACATCTTGGTCCAGCTGGGAGTCTGCCGGAGATTCCCACTGATGGTGCAGTGGTGCCCCCCCCAGATCTCGGTGAACACAGATGGATTGATTGGGTGGGTCTGGGTGGGGCCCCGGGTTCGCCTATCTAACCTCCCCAGGAATAGTAGTGCTGCTGGTTTGTGACCTGGATTACAGAACCTCTGAAGATGGTTTCAAGTATTGAAGTTTTTGCTCATGGAAGTGTGTGTGTGTGTGTGTGTGTGTGTGTGTGTGTGTGTGTCGGGGGGACTCCTCAGGCTTGGATTGAGGTCACCTGAGGTACTAACAGCAGGCTTTTAACTAATACACTAAATTAAGGCTTAATTTAAAGTGAGCCACTCACAGAATCCCAGCCCCTGGAGGCAGGGACTGCCTTGTGAGTGACAGTTTAGCTCTGGCTGGTTGAGTGGTGTAGGGCAGGGAGAGTGGGCCACCTGGGGCTGGGCGGTGTCGCACTGTTTAACGTCCTACCAGAAACACGGGGGTCCAGGCACCTCCCATCCTGCACGTCCTGCCTTTTCCAATTTTAGCCGTGCTGGAGGGCATGAGGTGCCCTTGGCTTCTCTGCATTTTCCTGGTGACTAATGTTAAGCACCTTTTCAGGTGCTTGTCAGTCATTTGTTCTGTCTTTTGTGATGTTTCCACTCAGTTCCTTTGCCCATGTTTATAGTTTGTCATTCACTATTGAATTATGAGTGTCCGTTTACACTGGACAAGTTTTTCAGGTATATATATATTATGAATATTTTTTTCCAATCTGATATTTCCTTTTTTTGTTGTTGTTACTAGGGATTGAACTTGGGGTGTTTAACCACCGAGCCACATCCCCAACTCTTTTTTAACCTTTTATTTAGAGACAGGATCTCACTGAGTTGCTTAGGGCCTTGCTGAGGCTGGCTTTGAACTCTTAATCCACCTGCCTCAGCCTCCTGAGCCACTAGGATTGTAGGTATGCGCCGCTGTACCTGACTTTTTTTTTTTTTTAATTTCCATTTTCTTTTTTTTTTTTTTAATATTTATTTATTTTTTAGTTATTGGCGGACACAACATCTTTGTTGGTATGTGGTGCTGAGGATCGAACCCGGGCCGCACGCATGCCAGGCGAGCGCGCTACCGCTTGAGCCACATCCCCAGCCCCTAATTTCCATTTTCTTAATGGTGTCTTTTGAAGCACAGGGAATTTAAGTTTTGACAAATTCCTACTTAGGTATTAATAGTGCTAGAGATCGAACCCGGGACCTCCTGCATGCTAGGCAAGCCCTCTACCATTGAGTTACATCCCTGGATCTTTTTTTTTTTCTTTTCTGCTCCTTGCTTGGTGCTGGTTCATCAAGATTGCAAAGCTTTTCTCCCAAGTTTTCCTCTAGAATTTTTCTCGTTGAACGTTTTACCCTTAGATCTACAATCCATTCTGAGTTGGTCTTTGTGTGTGTGGAGGTAAGACTAACGGCTGGGTATTTTTTCCTCCACATGCGTGTCTACTCGCTCCAGCACCATTTGTGGAGATGACTGTCCTCTCCCACTGAATTGCCTGGGCACCTTTGTTAAATTCCGCTGCCTGTGCCTGTGGGTCTGTTTCTGGACGTGGTGTCCTGCTCTGTGCCCTGGAGGTCCATCTGGATGCCCATTACCGTCTCATTATTGTCATCTTTATCCGAGGACCCAAGTTTTGTAAATCTTCCAACTTTATTCTTCCTTGGCAAAATCATTTTGTCTCTTCTCCACTTTTTGCATTTCCATGTTTTGGAATCCACTCATCAGGGGGTATGAAATGCCTCCTGGGACTTGGGCTGGGATGGCCTTGGATCTATAGGTGAATTGAGGGGAAATGGGTGACCCAACAATATGGTTCTCCTCTTTGTGACTGTTTCATTTCCCAGTTGTTTGCTGCTGATGCTGGGTCTTTGGTTCTGTTTTTGTTTTGTCTTTGGCATTGCATTAGGTGGATTTCCTGCGGATTCCTCCCCCCACCCCCAGGGGAGGAAAATCGCTTCCTTTTGGTGCTGTCTAGGCAAACCCCCCTGCCAGGTGTGGTCCTGTGCTGGTCTCTGCAGAGTGCAGCACAATGTGCTGCCTGTGTAGCCAGGGACCTCCCAGCCTGGAAGGAGGTGGTGATGGCTGGCTCAACACCCTTAGTAAATAATGGTGGCCACGCACAAAATGTTACTAAGACAAAAAAAAAGTCCACTTTTCTGCAGAGAAATGGCAGCTGTGTAGGGCATCCTGGTGCCACCGCGTCCAATCAGTCTTTGAACCTCTCACCTTGGCACCTTGTTTAAATTGGTTCATTCCAGAACAAGATCAAGTTGGCAGCTATGAATAATAGTTTTTTTTTCTTTTTCCCCCTCTTTCCTTTTTATCCCCCCCCCCTTCCCAGATAAGCTCTAGAAAGGTCAATCAGATTATCTGAGGTACAACATTAGCATGCTGCGTGGGCCGCGGGTTGCTGTATATAAGGAGTGGTAGACAGTAACAGAATAGAAAGGTATTTGTTTTATCAATCCTGCATGTAGCAGAGAACTTCTCCCTCCCAATCTTTCCCCCCTCCAAGATGACAACTGTTATGAGTTTATTTTGTCTAGTTACATATCTTTTTTCTTTGCTTTCATGTGGCCATGTATTATCTATAGAAATGGGATTATTTTACCCACAGATGTCATCGTACTGCACATATTTTTTTTCCCCTTTCAATACTTTATTCACACAAATTACTCAATACAATTTCACTCTATGGGTTCTTAATCAAGAAAATGACAATCCTTAATGTTAGGCACTGCAATAGACATGATCAACTCACAGCCAACAATTCTAGATTAATTAATTCATAGCAAACAATTCTAGATTAATTCTAGAAAAACACTTAATCATGATAGGCTAATGACAGACTTGCCCTCTGCAGGCTAAATTCAAAAGTCTTAAGCCTTAGGCTTTATGTCCAGCAGATGCACACTCACTTAGACGGTGGTGGCCAGGTCCGGAACCAAGGCGGGCCTTTCCTGGTGAGGAGTGGACGACCGGTTGAGGAGAAGGTCATAGGGAGGAGTTGCGGCTCTCGCCAAGGTCCAGATGAGGAGGTAGAGTTTGAGAGCTGTGAGGATTGCGCAGAGGATCAGGAACGATGACAAGGGATGGATGTCGGGTCCTTGCCAGGCTCTCCAGCTCAAGTGTACCCTTGTTTCAGCTGGCTGAATCCCTGTTCATTTGCTCTATTACTTATACTAAATTTTGGGGTTTTTTTTGACACCCCCCTCAATCCTTATCAGCTATCACTGGATTTCTCGATATCATTTACCCTGGGGTCATCTCTCATACAGCACATGTTTTTAACAGGTCGTTTTTATTTTACAACGTATTGGAAGGCCAGTGGGTTCCCCGTGGCTCCAGTTCCTTCCCCCTTCCCTGGGTTCTCATCCATTAGGTGACTGGACCAAGGTTTTCAATGGTTCCCCTGTGGCTGGCCACCTAGGTTGTCTCTGGTGTCTTTACTGCAGCACATTCTATTACGCGCTTCTGCACACGTGTCTCCATGGCCTGTGTGGAGAGTTCCTGAGCCCGGGAATCGGGGCTGGCTTCCTAAGGTAACTTCTCTGTCTAGGTTTCCCAGCTTTGAGCCACAGTTCTGTAACTACCGCTAATGGGTGAGTCAGCTGGCTGTCAGTCCCAGGGCTGGGGGACAGACATTTGATCTGGTGGAGCCTCATTTTTAGCTTGTGTGGGGTTGGGGATGGAGGCAGAAATAATCAGCCCCATACTTTGTGTGACAATGTGGCTGGGGCTTCCCAATGGGTTGACATGTGTTATGGATTTTGGTGTATTGGTATTAAACCATACAAATTCTTCTGGTTCTTTTCAGTGTTATGAGCTTGTAACAATATACAAATGTTAAAAATTGGTTCCTTCACCTGTATTGACGCTTCCTGTAAATTGCTATGAGCATCTCACATGATGGTGTGTTTTTCTTATAGGAAAAAATCATTTATTTTCCTTTAGGTTTATTGATATTATGTAATATTTCAAAATCTCAAAACTTATGTTGTCCAGGGAAGTTATTTTGATGGATAGGAAGGTAGATGGATAGAGACCTTTTTCTAGACCTTGTATGTTAAGATCATTGTTACATAAATGATACTTGATCTTCCAGGTTGCAAGATCCTGGTTTGCATTTTTAAAAAACCAATATAAAATGTTGTTGAAAAACTTCCCAGTAACAAGCATTAATTCATGTATGTGCCCCCTGCCTCCACACCTTTTCAATCTAGGTGTCAAAGCACTATATTCCCAATTAAAGATGGAATATATGTGCTGAAATTTTAAGTGACTGTTTAAAAATGTCATCTCCTGTCATCAGACACCAATTATCACCTCCCCGGCTCTTGGTGTGGGAGGTGATTATTCCCAGGGCGGTTCTTGGCAACCTGAAAAGATAAACGGGTGGAAGGAAAGGAAAACAAAATGTGCTGATTAGTTTGCTTAGAGCCCAATACATGCATACATATATACACACACGTATGTGTTGTATATAAAAATATGATAAATAATATATCATAAAACACACTTACTGTATATATTTTGCATTTCCCTCTTGTGACTCTGCTTGAGTGTAAAACAGGTAAAAATGCCAAGCGGGAAATGCGACCTTTCCCTTTTTCCTCCTGCCCTGTGCATGCGTTAGTGCGTTTGTGGATCTGTGAATAGGAGTTCATCAGCAGCTTTTCTTGCTGCTGCTCATGGTTCTTGAGAAGTGGTGGTTGTGTCCTCTGGGACAGTCTCCATGGCTTGCTGGACGCTGGCTCGCTGCTCAGGAATGGTTTTCCTTGGGTGTTTAAGCTGTTGCCAGTCACCATGGTGTATCAGTGCTATTAAAATATCACAAGGAAAAATCTGCATATGCTTACAGCCAGACCTCACCTTGTCTCAAACAAAACCCACCAGTTCCATCTGGTCGCTAAACCACTAAGCCACATCCACAGTCCATTATTATTATTATTTATTATTATTATTTATTTTATATATGATAGCAGAATGCATTACACAGCCCCTTCTTATATTTTATTTAGAGATGGGGTCTTGCTAAGTTGCTAAGTGCTTAAGTGGCTGAGGCTGGCTTTGAACTTAAGATCCTCCTGCCTCAGCCTCCAGACTCTTCATCTGCTTTTGAAATCCTTTCCTTACACACCCCCCATCACCTGCTGCCTTCTGTTGCTGTGGGCTCATTGGCACAGCTGAGGATTTATGTGACTGGCATCCAGCCGCGGATTCCCTCTGCCTGGCGCTCTGTAACCAGCATCAGTATCTCGAGGCCCGTCTACTATTGGATGCTAAGAACCCATCCCTTGCTGGAGCCCAGTGGTTTGGCCGTGTGAGTTGCTTCCAGTGTCTGGCTGTCACACATCACAGCAGTCTTATTTGTAGGTGCAAATGTTGGACACATGGAGGTTTCGCTGCCCTGGGGTAGATACAGCGGTGGCATACCTGTGTCACACGTATAGCTTTCTAGGAAATGGACGGACTGTTCCCAAGTGGTTGTGGTTGTACCATTCCCACCCGCAGTGGAGGGCCGTCTGGCTCCTTCACGTCATTGTCCCCGCTTGGCCACTGTTGTCTTTCAGCCTTTCCCATGAGGGTCTAGTGGTGTCAATTTTCCTACCTCCAGTAACTGAGCGTTTTCATGTGTAGATTTTCCTTTATCTTTGAAGTCTCTTCAAAGGCTTCATGCATTTTATGAGGTTGTTTATTGAATTTCAAGAATTCTAGATAGATCTTAAATATGCATCCTTTATCAGTTATTATTCATAAATATTGCTTTACCACTAAGCTACCTCTTCATCTCTTTTAATATCTGAGGCAGAATCTGTTAAGTTGCCCAGGCTGGCCTCAAACTTGTGATTCTTCTGCCTCAGTCTCCCAAGTCTCTGGGAGTAAGGCATGCACCACCACGCCTAACAATTTGTTTTTTAAAAGTTGTTTAGAAACTTTGTGGTCATGAGGGATATTGGTCAGTAATTTACTTTTTTGTAGTAATGTCTTTATTTTGGTCATTATCTTGATGTTGGCAACGTATTCTAAATTAGGAAGCATTCCTTCCTTTTCAATTTTCTAGAAGAGTTTGTGTAGGACTAATATTTCTTCCAAAAATGTTGATGGCATTTGCTAGGAAAGTCATCTGATCTTGGGTTTTTCCTTGTGAAAAAGACTTCTCACTGTTATTATTTACTGGGCAAGTCAGTATATGGATCAAAGAATAAATCAAAGAGAATACTTTGAACTGAAAAATAAAAACAGTATCAAAAGGTGTGATGTGCTGCTAAGGCAGCAGGGGAGGGGACAATTTTTAGCACTCAGTGGTTATATTAGAAAATAAGAGGGGCCTTAAATCAATGCTATTCCCTCCTTTAACTAGAAAAAAATGAGGGTCCCTAGTTGTATTTTTCAAGGA
The DNA here is from genome assembly GCF_045843805.1 of Urocitellus parryii. Lineage (NCBI taxonomy): Eukaryota > Metazoa > Chordata > Mammalia > Rodentia > Sciuridae > Urocitellus > Urocitellus parryii. Next base: position 10,782,998 of record NC_135539.1, on the reverse strand, counting down.
CATTTTCTGTTTCATCTAAGTTGATGAACTTATTGATGGTTTCCCATGAAGACTTTCTGGCCCTGTTAGTCACTGTGTTTAGATGAAACTGGCAATGCCACCTCGCCTGTTGTTGGCAATTGACCTTTTCTCTTCATGGTTTCTGTGGTAGAAGTCGGTCAGTCTGATTGATCTTCTATGAGAATCTGCATTTCATCCCCTGGACTCTCCTCCAAATCTTCTGTTTTCTAGTTCATTGATTTCTGTGCTGATGGTTATTATTTCTGTTCCCCTTCCCTGCTGCCTTGGTAACACATCCCACTTTTGATACTCTTTATTTTCATTCAGTTCAAAATACTTTTTTAACTTTGAACTGTGGGTTCTATTTGGTTTTGAAATATTTAGGGATTTTCCCAGGGATCCTTCTTTTATCATTACCCTTTTCCTAATTTAATTTCATACTTTAATTTCACTGCGGTCGGAGAACATATTTTGTATAGTGTTTTTTTTTTTTTTAAATACAAGTGCATTGAGACTTGTTTTATGGCCCAGGAGATAATCTTCTTGATAAATTCTTCATGTGCCTTTGAAAAGAGTGCAGACTGTGTTGAGGAAAGTGTTTTATAAATGTCAGGTCAAATTGGTTGCTAGTATTGTGGATTTTCTTCTTATCCTTCATAATTTTTTTTTTCTTTTTTTTTTTTTTTTACTTCTGCCACTAAGAAAAGGGATTGAAATCTCTGACTGGATTTTTCTCTTTGACGTTCTGTGATCTACCCCACCCCCCATTGTTTTGAATTGGTTAGGTATGTAAACATTTAGTATTCTTTTGTCTTGATAAATTTATTGCTCTGAAATGGCCATCTAAACCCTGGTAATATTTTTGCTCTAAAAAATTTCTGAAATTTTGTCTGATAACACTAATCCATTGGTGGAATATTTATAACACTGCATACCTTTTATTACATGTTTACTTTTTGTGGTGCTGGAGGTCAAAGTTGGGGCTTCGAGCATGCTTCGTAAATGGTCTACTGCTGAGCTCTACCCCAAGCCCTCTGTATTTTTACTTTTGACTTACACCCACCCCACTTCAAATGTTAAGACATAGGGGTGTGTGTGTGTGTGTGTGTGTGTTTGTAGGCAACATAATTGGATGTTTGTACATTTTGAAAATCTCTGCATATTAATTGGGTTACTTATGCCATTTACATTTAGTGATAAATTTAAACCTAACCATATGGATAGTTATCTCCCTGTTGTTTTTTTTTTTTTTTTTGTCGTCGTCTTTTTTCTACCACCTTTGCATTTGTTGACTTTATTGTTCCATTTATCCCTTGCTTGTCTTACTAGCTATGACTGTCTTGTTAGTTTAGTACTTGCTATAGGATTTAGTATAAATACCTGTAACTTACCATAGTTGTCTTTTAAATGATGTTATACCAATTTGGAAAAAGTATATGCACTAAAGTGTGCTCCCATTCCCCACCATATGCCGTTTTTCTCACATTTTACATGTTAAAAATACCACACAACATTGTTATTTTTTTGAGATTTAAGCCCTAATAAAAACTGTTATGCCTATGTAGTTACCATTTATTGTTCCTAAGTTCTTTGTAGATTCAGATAATGTCATTTTCCTTCTCTCTGAAGGACTTTTCCAGAATGGCCACATGGTTCCACGTTTCCACGAGCAGTGTCTCACTATCGTCTTGATTATTCTAGTGATTGGAAAGTGGTATACTATGTGGCTTTGATTTTTGATATAAAAGCATCTTTGTGCATGTATTGGCCATTTGTAGAAACCAGAGTTGATTCCTTACCCATTTTAAAATTGGGTCTGTCCTACTGAGTTGTAATAGTCCTGTGAGGGAGGCTGTTACATCATGTGACCAGTGTTTTCCCCTCCTGATTGGTTGAGGCACTGTCAATCACCCCCCCCCCCATGATCTGGCTACTCTTAAGTTGCTGAAGACAGTAGCCCCAATCTTGAGGGTAGAAATAATGCAACCAATGTGTCTTCATGCGCAGGTGTGCCTTCTGCAGCCCCATGGATTGAGCTACGCTCACCTGTTCCTTTGTGATATTACCCTCTTGCCCTGTTTGGGATAGAATGTTCCATGGAAACGCCCCTTGTGTGTCCCCTTCTCTTACTCTGCCCTTGGGTGTGGCCTTCCTAGATGTCAGTCAACCTGCTGACAGTGGACATCGTGAAGATAGACTCGGCCCCCTGAAACCTGACCCCTTGCCCCATTTGAATGGCTTCTCAATAAAAGGGGTCGGCGCGAGCTCCCTTGCCCTTTCTGCGGACCCTTAAGGTCAGAGGAGCTGTCACAGGACCCCCAAAGAAAAAGGTCTCTGTGTCCTGTGTGGTTATTTCACGCAGCGCAGCTCCCCTGGAGTGACCCCCGAGTGTTTTTGTCGCCAGGAGCGCGGCAGTCCTGTGCATGTTTTAGGTCAGATCCTGTTAGATATGATTTAAACAATATTAATCTTCATGGACATGAGATGTCTTTCCGTGTATTTGTATTTATCTCAGTAACACATTATAGTTTTCAAAGTGTAAATCTTATAATTTTCTTGTTAGCTCCATTCCTAAGTATTCTTTTTGATTTGTTAGAATAAATTTTTTTGTCCATGGTTTATTCATTATTAACATACAGGAATGCAGTGGGATTTCATATCCTGTAAATTACTATGTTTAATGGTTCTCCAATTGGATGGCACAGGAGTTTGCAATTTTTGCGTTGTGATTTTGCGTGTGATTTCCTGTTAACGTTCTCAAATCTCTTACAAAATTTGAATTGCTGTGTCAATTTATGTATACTCAAGTTTGTTAGCTATTTTATTTTTGGGGGACCAGGGGTTGAAATAAGGGGCATTATAGCCACTGAGCCACATACCCAACCCTTTTTCATTTTTTGAGACGGGGCCCCTCACTAAGTTGCTTAGGGATTCACTAAGTCTCTGAGGCTGACTTTTGAACTCAGAAATCTTCCTGCCTCAGCTTCTCCTGAGCTACTGGGATTACAGGTGTGCACCATTGTGCCTGGCTGTTGAGATATTTTAAGAAAGTGAAACCACTAGCTGGGTGCAGGGGCTCACATCTCTAATCCCTGCAACTTGGGAGGCTGAGTCAGGAGGATCATAAGTTCAAGTTCGAGGCCAGCCTCGGCAATTTAGTGAGAGCCTGTCTCAAAAAGGGCTGGGGATCTAGCTCTGTGGTAAAGCATTCCTGGGTTCATTTCCCAGTACAAATAAAAAACATTTGTTTTAAACCACCACAGTTCTGCAGACATTTTTTTTTTTTTTTTAGTGCTTAAAGAATTGTAAGCAAGCCACTGTACCCCCCCTCAAGTGCAGATGAGCTCCCTGTGGCGTTATTTTCTCTGCCTGGAATAGTTGATGTTCAGTGTGTCTCCTGGGGGGCAGGATCTGTGTGGTGAAACGGGGTGGGGGGCCCATTGTGGATGGGTTGGCCCTGTGGAGGCATCACGACTTGCCCTTCTGTCCAGCTGCTCCCCTGCACCTGGTGTCAGTGAAGGTTTTGCTGTTTGGGTGAATGGGATTGATGGTCTGACCCCCTCTTCCCCCGCCGATTTCTTAATCAGATGGCAATGTCAAAATTTTGGCTGTCAACCAAGTTTATTCATCATTTTGTTTCTTCCAAGCAAAGAGGAAAATATGGTACTGTTCTCCTCAAAACTATTTTACCTTAGGCTTTCAGGTTGAAATTAAGGCTCATCTCAAAAAAACAACAAAACAACCTGAATTGTAACAACCATGTTTTATAGCTTATAAAAATGTCTTGGTTGCTTTTGGAAGTTGGTTAAATTGAAGGGTCCAATGCTGAGTCATTTAGGGTTTTAAAATTTTTTTTTTGTACTGGGATTGGATCCAGGGGTGCTTAATCACCAAGCCACATCCCCAGCTCTCTTTAAAATTTTGAGACAGGGTCTCACTAAGCTGCTGAGGCTGCCTGGAACTTGCCATCCTCCTGCCTCAGCCTCCTGAGCCCCTGGGCTTACAGGTGTGTACCACCGTGCCTGGCTCTTTCAGGAATTTTGTTGGTGTTTATTGCCATCAGAGTGAGTTGGTTTTCAGTGGGCATGTTGTGCAGTATGATCTGTGTCAACCCCTAGTGAGAACTACATATCTCACCCTCTTGCGTTTAGTTGATGCCTCCCCATGATTGTGGAGGAAAGCAATGACTGATGTGAATCATGGCGGTTTTCAACGTGGGCTTGCAGGTCAGGGTCTAGGACCTGATCTGTGAAGCACCCTGACGCTGCCCTTGCTGTGCTGTTGTGGGCTGTGTTCCTAAGGTGGCATTTTCTCCCCAGTCTGCGGCAGCCCCACTGACATATAGGGCGTGGTCTCTGCTCTGCACAGGAAAAACCACAGTACATCAAAAAAAATTTTTTATTTGAGACACAAAAATGCAAAATCGCTGAGATATATCAAACATTTCCCGATCAGCTACTATACTGCCACTATGTACAAAAGATCTGATGATAAATGTGCGCACATATAAAAATACAGTATGCTTCATCTATGTACAGTACATGTGCAAAATGTATGGCATTCAGACATGATGTGGAACTGGTTTCAGGGGTGCAAAAAGCAAATGAAGGCATCATGGTTTAAAAAAAAAAACACAATAGAAAGGCAATACATGAATGGACCCCCGACTGCCATAATTTTTAAATTTTTTAAACTAGTGCTATAATGAGCAGGGCTCTGCAGATTGGTATCTTTCTCCTTTTTTTTCCCATAAAGTGAGATGCTAAGACATAACGTGACAATGAAAATAAGAGAAACACCTATCACGCTGCATTTCTATTGCAAGCAAAAAAACTGATTCCTACAGGGGAAGGAAAAAAAAATTGTTGTTACTATTGAATATGTACTACTCCTAAACCAACAAAGCAACTCTAAACTATTTTACATGAAAATAGAGAATATCTACATCTGTGAAAATTACAACCTTAAATGGATAATACCTTTTTGGGACTGATATTTTGAGATCTCCATAGTCTCAAATTTTAAATAAAAAGTGCCTCCTTTTGGCAAATACTTGGCAATGCCTTTGGTTCCGTTTTAAAGCATTTTGCATCACTATGGGTTGCTTGAGGTCAAGTACTCTTGGTAGACTCTAAACCTTTTCCTAAGTGCTTCCTCTTCCTACCAAATTAGCAAGATTTCTTACAGCATAATGCAGAGAGGTAATTGTTCTGTTGGGGATTCTAGACACCTGGGTAAAGCTTAGTCTCAGCAGTTGGCATGAAGCTCTGTTACCCTGTGGCTGTGCTGACATCACCAATGGCTGTTTTGCTGGAGTCCAGGTAGCACCCGTGGATCTGCCTGCCATCCTGCTGTCACCAAACTCCGGTGCTTCCCATCACGTTCACAGAGCAATGTATGTGCATGGAGGATGAAGCTCTTTTGTAAACACGTGCAGCTTTTTGATTTACAGGCCTTAAAAAATCTCAGGTAGAAACCTTTGCAAGGATGCATTTTCTCAGATACTGCAAGAAAGGGTGAATGGGGAAGAAACATGGGCCTGCTTATTGCCACATGGTCACGTCACAAATAAGAACAGCAGCCCAGAAAGATTGTTCAATGAGCAAGTGATCAAAGATTGAACCAGAAAAAAAAGACTATTTTAATTGTTACTTTCCAGTTTTGGTTAAAGTCGCTTAAAAGACTGGCAGAAGTACAGCGAGGGTGCTCTCCAGACACACTTATGAACTTCGTTGGCGGTGCTCCTCGACAAGCCTAACCTTCCAGTTCATGTTCTTGGATCATCTTGTGCTAATTCTGCATCCTCTGGGGCAGTGGGTCAATTGCACTTGGCGTTCTGTTGCCAGTATTTGACATTCATGTGTATAGTGAATGATAGTGAAAAAGGGAGCTGTTGGTGAATCTGATTAAAGGACCTCGTGTTCTCCTGCTGGTGACACTGAATACCTATTCTCTTCAAATGTCCTTAAAGTCTCCAGTGTGCCACAGGCTCCTGCCTGACTGGCCAGGTACTTCTGGGGCTTCGACCTCATGGCCTGCAGAAATGGCAGGGAGGGTGAATGCTGACATGTGGGTTCCTCTGACATTTTCAACCCTGCCATAGTGCTCTGCCACCTCTGAGCTCAAGTCCTTCTCATCATCTGTGGGGACAGCTGCCGTGACTTGGTCAGCCTGGGAATTCTGAAAGGACTCTGAAGATGGCTGTGCTGCCTGGAATGACTGGGAGCAGGGGTGAGGGAAGCCCAAGCTGGCTCTGGCCACAAAATGGGAAACGTCTTCCTGTGCGCCACTGGGTGTCTGGACTGCATGGCCTGGGGACGCCACCTTATTTCTGTGACCTTGCCTTCTGTAGGCAGCAGCTGGGGCAGCACCTCTGCCACTGTTCCTGAATAGCACTCACAAGCCGGCAAGTGTCAGTTACACGGGTCACAGAACCCCATGGTTTTTAAAAAGGTAATTTAAATAAGACCTATTAATATTACAAAGATATTCATGAAACACATAGTAACTTCACAAAAAAATTCCACAAATTCTGAATCTATGTAGGTATGTGGCAAATCCTATAAGGTAGCTTGCACATTTCAGGGAAGATGCTGGAACATGATCTACCAACGTCGACCTAAGACAACTCCCAGGAGACGCTACAATGAGATGTGCAGGATGATACCCCCCCCCCCCCCCCGCCAGAGCCTTTCTAGGAGCTTCAGCATCGTTCTTTTTATCTACCCCACCCCCAATAAGTTGACCTGATTACAGTAGAAGGGAAGGTCTATGCTACTGTGTTGAGACTATGCAGGGAAATAAGATGGGTGTGACAATGTTTCTAGGCCTGTTTCCTTGGCAATGGAGTACTTTGCAATATGATGTACAACAGCAGCACATCTGAACCACACACATGCATAGCGAGAATTCGACTTTGTCCTCTTTTGTCCTGTGCTTTAATGGCTATGAAACTAGCTTCCAACAGCAGAAAGCCACCTTTAGTACGTGCACATCACCTCTGCCAGGTCAAAGGCCTGGTGTGCAGAGTGGTCTTTGGTTGTGTCACATGCGTGCCAACACACTGCCCATGTGCTCGCCCTTACATGGACATGGGGGTGAGGCCCTGGAAAGTGGCACTGTGTCCCAGGTGCCTGCTGGCTACTTGGGCTGGGAAAGGGGGGCCAAGTGGAATGGTGCGAGTGGGATGGCTGCTGGCGGGAGGTGCTGCAGGCCCACTGCCTTCTGGAGGACGAGACGCTGCACACCAAGGCTCGAGCGCATGTAGGCTGCTCTTTGACTACACACTGCTAACAAGCCGGCATTCTTTGTGCTGTGTGATGTGTTTCTGGAGAGCAAACTTTCGGTGGTGTTTCAAGTTCTCAGGTCCCTACTGATGAAGGGACCCGAGGGCTGGAAAACGATCTGTGCATGCAACTCAGGATTATGGAACCAGGAAGTCACCCAACAGGCGTTAGGAGCACAAGGTGTTCAGTTGCCTTCTACAGTCCCACTGCTAGTCGGTGCTAATTAACACACTATTAAGATCTGAACAAAGAAGGTGCTTGGAGACTGGACCTGATGAACCCCAGACAGAAGCCCTCAGAAAATCCAGGGCTAAGACCTTCCATAGGGAAGGTCACTTCCCAAGTGATAACCTGGCTCTGGAGACCATCCCTACCCGGGAACTGACCTGGGTCCCATTAGCTATGCTGGGAAGCCCTCATCTGCCTGGGTGGGAGCTGGTCATAGACTTGCCGTACCCTGGGGTGGGTTGCCAGTTTCATCACTGACTACGTTGAGCACAGTGGCCTCTGCCTTGCATGTCAGCACCATCAGCACCTTCAAGCCAGAAAGTGCAGTTAACAGAGGGCTCCAGGGAGCTAGTGTTGGAAAGGTGGACTTTTCTTACATATAGTAAAATTTATAGACCAAAAAAGAATTATATTTTTAGGCAAAACGCAAACCCAGAAATGATTCACAAATTCTTCCCAAACAATGGGTCAGGCTGCCTCTTGCGTGTCACTTGTGTGGAGCATCCACCATCTAATGACCCAGGAATCAACCTGGCCCTTGGGCCTACACAGGGTGAGGAGACGGCACAGTGTCATTATTTAGTAAAGCCCTCCACCCTTGTTTGGAAGATTTCAGTTTTTTGTTCCATTATTTACATTTTATATATACATAAAACTACTAGATCAAAATAATTTGGGAAATCTTGTGATAGTTGGCATTTCAGAATTTCTTAAACTACTTGACAAATGTGATAGTTTTTTTTTAAATATAGAAAAACATTAATAAAACCTCCAGTTTTTTGATATTTAGGCTTGATAATATAGTGAGAGCTTGGGTAGGACATCCAGTTACAAGCCTGTAAAATGATAACCAGGGACTGGTGACAAAGACGGCCAGAGCTGGGATCTGGTGGCCGAGCTCATGGACAGTCTAACTTGGACTTGAGGTGGGAATGTCCTGGTCCTGGTTCACAGAGGACTTTCCCCTTACCTTCCATTCTTCTAATTCACCAGCTCAGAAAGACATTTCATGCTAGCCTTTTCTTGGTTCATTGAGATGGGTCTGGTTACCTGAAAGTTAGTCAGCAATTCTTTAAATATGAAAATACATGTGGCTCAAGTACTCTAGAAATATTGAGTTCTTAAAGTAGGACCACTGGATACCCATTTCCTTACCCTAACGTCAGCTATACAAGTCACAAAGTCAGAGTGTACATATAAATGCCTAATATACACATTAAAACCAATCGAATCAACCCAGAGGGCTGCTAATAGAATTTTCAGTGTTATCAATATACCTGGACTTTTTACAGTGGATTGTCTGACAATATCTTGTAGACATATGGTTGTGGTGAAATATCTTCCATTTAAATTTGGAATTCTAAAGTAAGATTCCAAAAATTGCAAAATAAACTACAACAACAACAACAAAAAAATCACAGGTTTCTGAGTGGAGCAAAAGTCTTCCTTTGGAAGCTGTCGCACCAAGCTGGGCAGCCCTCTCCACTCTCCAACCCCCCGCTGTGCCCGGCTGGCTCAGGCCATCTCTAGGAAGTGGCTCCTACAGAGACCTCTCCTCTCCCTCACTGCGGCCTTGGTTTGTGAGTGGAGCTGTCTGCCTTTTATTTAGGGTCCCAGTGACCACAGAGGTTTACATGTAGTTGATTACCAGAGAATCCTAGTGTCATTTTCCTGCATGTCTTACCCTTTCTTATGTCTTTATCTAAAGGTACTTTTCCTTCTGTACTGCAGTCTGGAGAACCAGGCGAGTCTTCTTGGACTAGTGTTTCAGAAGGCCCTGTGCCATGTTATATTGTAGGAATTCACTGCTGAATGCAATGAAAGGTTTCAAACTTGGTTTCCAGGCCTTGACCTTCTTAGCTACTCTATCACATGTTTTAATTGCAACAATGCAACTATGGATCTATCTCTAAAAACTGACCTCTTAGAATCTTCTTCATATTCTGAAACCTCATGAATTCTGAGACAAGCAGCCTATGATGTTAGTCCCATGGCAGTGGGAGGTCCTGTGGGTCTAGAAAGTCCGCAGAGAACACGCTTGGTGCAGTGGTGCTGAGGGGAGTGAGCCCCGAGGATGTGTTGGGCATGGTGATGTCCAGCCACTCCATGCTGTCCAGGTGGGAGTCTGAGAGGTCGAGAGACAGACAGGGAGCCCCTGCGGCACACTGGGCCTCGGAGGTCTCCATGGGTGAGTGTGCGTGGCCCAGCATGCCAGAGTGACTCAGCAGCTCGTTCTGGAGATCCTCGATCAGGGAGAAGGGTTCCCTGTCTTCACTGCTACTTTGTAGTGGAGCCATTTCACTACCTGAAGGTAAAGTTCCGTCCAAGAAGGCTTCTAGTTGGTTCTCTAAGCTGGCGGATAAACTACTCATAGGTTCTAAGGACACAGGTGGTGCCATTTGAACTTGGGGTGGTGGCCGGGACACCACTGTGTTGACTGGCATGGTGGTGATGCTGGCTGTCACTGGCCTCATTTTGGAAATTGGGGAAGGCTCTTCTTTTATAGGGAGGGAAATCTCTGGAAAATAATTGAAGTAAAGATTTACTACTATTTTAAAATTTCTATTAGTAGGGCAGTTATTTTGCTATTTTGTGACTCTTATTCTCACCCCTCTTAGAGATGAGAGAAATGCTATTCGTCAAGTTTAATCCTTGATAATCTTTAGGATGATGAATCATTTTAGCTAAATAGATAACACATCAGAATGTAATAAGCTTTTATTTTTTCAGTTTTTTCTCAGTAAGACTAAGCATTGCAAGCTATAATATCCTACTTGACAGGAATCAAGGGCTTATTTAATTATTGGGTCCTTATTCTTAGTCATTAAGGTTTTAAGGAATGGCTCCTTTCTTATCTGACACTGTGAATCTGCTGATAACTGCATGAGAACCTCAAATTGAATGGAAATATTTCTCCTGAGTTTGCAAAGAGACCTGAAGTATATTCTTAATATTAAGAAAGATCTAATATTTTCTTTGAAAAAAAAAATCATTATAGTTGGACTGTGTCCCCAATTCAGCCATATGCATTTTGTATAAAGTTCTGAAAACATAAATGACATTTTCTTAAAAAAAAAAGAAAAAAAAAGAAAAAATAAATTTAGTTATAGGTGAATTCAATGCCTTTATTTATATGTGGTACTGAGGATTGAACCCAGTGCCTCACATGTGCTAGGTGAGCACTTTATCGCTGAACCACAACCCCAGCCCTACAAGTGTAAGCTGAGGCACAGATAACCTTGACACTTTTTTTTAAGACTACATATATACAAAGTTCTTTAGTATTATTGCTTTTGCCCAAACAGGGCAACATGGTTGTCACAGAATTAAAGTAGAACTGGAATGTTCTCATCCCTTGAAAACGAGTGATACTCGTGGGATACAATTTGAAATTTTCAACACGGAATTTAAATCCAGTTTTACTTTGTTTGGCAAGGAATCTTTTTCAGCAGGCAGATCTCTATGGATAAATCTAATGTAATATTACTGTTTGGAGCTGAATCAATGACGTTTCCTTGTTTAGGTAAATGACCTAAAGCTCTGGAGGAGACCTGTCACAGATGTGTGGAGAAGCTACTTCCTGGGGAGGCCGTGGGCAGCATGACCTCTGACCTACCTCCACTCTTTATGAGGATATCAAATAGGTCGTCCATCTGCTGACTGTGTGCGTTGGAAATCTACGGCAAAGGAGAAGATGTGTTAGCAGCCTTGCGTACGAAGGTGGGGGAACTGAGGGACTTCACAGAACATCCACTTCTAATCTGTAATTTGATGATTTGGAAAATGAGGTCACCCAAGAAGTTCAGCCATTTACCCCAAGAGTCACAGCTGGCTAGGTTGGCTAAGAGCTAAGTAAGAAGGGAATAAGATGTTAGCCCAGCTGACTTCCACACTTCCCTTATTTTCTATCACTGAATTGAATTTCAAGAAGTCTCTAATACAGTATATTTCATTTAGGTAAAGTTTTAAGTGTCTAAAGACGATCATCTTCGTTGAATTGTTAACTGCTGTGTTTCTGGTCATTACTGATGTGGTTAAATTTGGGTTTACCATTTTATTATTTACTAGTCGTCCTGTCTGGTTTTTTGTTTCCCTGTTCTTTCCTTCCTGTCCTCAAAAAATACTTTAGAAAAAGTTAGAACTTTTTTTTTTAAAAGTTTCATTTCATTATATGAAAAAAAATTGCTCCTATAGATATACAATACATATTCTTAGCTTTACGTCTACTTGATGTTGTAACAATACATAAAAAATAGGGAATACTGTAACTGTATAGATCCATTTATTTCCTCTCATTTATCAGTTGTAAATATTTAAGTTATAAAATCAAGACAATGCTATCTTTGATGAATTAGAACTTCAAAAATGTTATTTTACTCTTCTTTCCATACTTTTTTTTATGAAAAGTTGACATTAATCAACTTTTTGCCCTATATGTAATGTGTTGCTTTTTTCTTTATGCTTCCATTATTTTTTCTTTAACTTTTGCTCTTGATAATTTGACTAGGTCTCCTATTTACCCAATTTGGTGTTTATTGGGTGTCTCAAAGCTATAAATTTATCTTTCATTATATTTCTGGAAGTTTTGACATTACTTCAAATATCCATCTGTTTCATTCTTCCTCTTCTCTCCTTGTCTTATATCTGCATCATATTGTTACATAACAGGGCTCTGAGGCTTGGTAAGTAGACTGGGTAAGTTCTACTGAGCTGTCTTCCAGTTCACTGACTCTCTCCCCCCCCCCCCGCCCCGCCAACTGCCAGAATTTCCATTTTGTGAAGTTCATCTATGATTTTTTTTCCATTTCAGATATTTTAGTTCCAGAATTTCCATTTAGCCTTTAAAAAATCATTTCTGTATCTGTATATGTTTAGATCCCCTGTCTCTTCATTATAAATATATTTTGTTTCACATCATTGAGGAGGTGGCTCCTTTAAACCCTTGTTTGCAAACTCCAACATGTAGATCTGCTCTGAGTTGGTCTCGCCTCAGCAGCTGATGGCCTCTTCTGAAGACAGGCTGTTCTCACAACCTTGATGTTGCATGTTAGAAGTGGATGGTGTGGATGTTCTCATGGCTCTAAGATGAGCAGGTTCTTTTGGTTTAGCAAGCTATTAATGTGGTTGGACTTCGACTGAGAAACATCTCTGGGGTAGCTAGCTGTTCCATCTTGGTTTAGATTTGTCTTCACCTGAGCTGCTGAGTCTACCATGCCTATGTGGCTTAGGGGTCTGCCAGAGAGGCAGACAAGGTGGGACTCTTTCTGTTTCCCTTTGGCTGCTCTCAACCCTGTCCTCTGGTATCTAGACCACAGAGTGTCTAGGTCACTTTCTAAGAGTGACCCTGACACTTGGCATGACCCTGGAGCAAGAGGAGGGAACCCCTGCCATGTGACTTCTCTCTCCCAGTGTGGACCCTCACTGGAACGTGACTGCTTCTACTCGTCTTCAATGCCTTCATGTAGCTGCTTTTTGTATCGTGATCAGGATTTACAGCTGTTACCTGTGGGAAGACTAAACCAGGATAGCCTTGTTGAGCCACCCATGGCACTGGATGTCTGAGTAAATGTACTTCAGAAACAAAAAAAACCCACTGAATTTCTGGAGTTTGGGTGCTCAATGGCACATAAAGAGGGACTGTAGACACAGTGTTACTCCTACTCACAAACGGAGAACTCGTTCCCTAGGTCTGTAAATATGAACCCAGAGACACGTAAACCCCATGGGTTCCAACAAGTTGTCTTAGGTTAAAGAGAAAGCTGCTCCTTTCTTGTTACGTAAATCAAGGAGGCAGTGCTAATAAGCCTACACATGAAAGCCAGGTTTGGAAGGATCAGTTCTACCTTTCTATTTTCATAAAAACACTAGTTGAGCACTTGCCAACTCATTTTTGCTCCCTATGAAGAATACATGCTACTTTTGAGTGGACCATGGGGGAGGACAGTCTAGTTGACTTCTAGGTGACTCTTAATTGTTTCGATTTTCATTCTAAATGTTTAAACCTGTTTCTGAAATTTGGGTTTTTCCTCATGGGTCCCTTGTTGAGTCTGGAACTGAGGGAATGTTTTTACAACTAGAGAGGCCGTCTTCTCTTGGCACTAAGTGGATACTAGAAGCATATGGCAACTGTCTGTTTCCTCAGACAGGCAGTCCACCACAGGCCTGAGCATCCATGTGCCCTCCATGAGGGTGCCCAACTGCACACTGTCATCTGCCAGTTTCTATAGATGCTCACTTTGGCTATAAGGTAGGTTCAGCCAACTACGGTGTGATGACACATCCCCTTGTGGAGGGGGACCGGTTTATATGCTCTATGGGGCTGGGGTCCTTTCTAGAAAGTAAGTTAAGTTTTAAGCTTTGAAAGAGCTTTGGAGAGGTGGGGAGAGTCGGAGGTGTGTTTAGGGTAAGGGATGACGAGTGCTGCTAGGTCTGGGCTTTCGCCACAGGCCAGATGATTTATACACAGGGGCAGCTACAACTGTTCCTGTTTTTTCAATGAAACAAGGCTCAGAGGTCAATGTTGGTGGGCATAGGTATTGCAAAGCCTGGAGAACTGCAGGTCTGTCAAATCCACAGTGTACCCTGAGGGGCAGAGGGTACTAGAGACTAGGAGAGATGATGCAGGGTAAGGTGGCTTTAGAAATGAGGAAGCTGAATAAAATATGTGCCCTGCTATGGAGTACATGAGCCCCTAACATAACTGATCCCTCTGTAGCAAAGGAAAAGTTAGACAAACCCTGGATTCTGAACAAGCAGTACCTACAGGTAATTTCTCTACAGAAATGTTTGGGATTCTTCATAATGAGATCGAGATTTTAGATACCAGTTAAAATATGAAGCTCCTGATTATAATCTTTGTTTCACTAAGGCAAATCGGTCTCAGACAAAGGATCTGGTATGGGGCTGCTGAGGATGGGTGGGGGGAGCTCATGAAACACCAGTTTCATGAACTGTGACTGTCCACACTCACCTCTGGAAGGGACTGTGCACTGCGTGTCTGCTTGATGGCCTCTTCGTAGCGGGGTGGGTCTTTTGCCTTGGTGACTGGGGTCCCAAACAGAGAGTGCTGGATGACAAACTGTTGGGGTGGAGGGGGCGAGCTAGGCTGTATCAAATAGAGGAGGAGCATGAATTAGCTCTTGGCAGCAAGCTTGCTCCTGCCCTGGCTAGACTCCGCTCTGCAGTTCTTGCCAATCAAAGATCTTTAGCAGCAGCTCTTTAAGGACCTGGGCAGCTGAGGTCTCTGGTGGGCCACCTTGTGTGACCACAGCAGGGCTCCTCCTTAACAAGGTGCCATCACCCCACCAACACTGACAGGTGGTCATTCCCAGCCTAAAGGGTGGGGAACTGGAGTGCTGCCAATGTCGGCAAGCCCTGTTGGCTGAGGTCATTACAGGGTTACCTTGCTGGGAGCGCTGGGTCCGTTTTGCAGGGATGAAAGTGGAGGGTTTCTGGCCTGAAGAACAGAGTTGGAGGCCTTACTGATGAAGGGTTGCTGGACTCCTGGAGCCGGTGGCCTCTGATATGGAAGAACTGTATTTGGTGCCGAGTTTGTGAAAACCTGTAATGAATAAGTTATTTCTCATTCAATTTGTTCTTTTGCTTTTCCTAATGAAGTATTTAAAAAAAAAAAAGCCATGCTTCAGAGCAGGGTCAGCAAACTTCTGTAAAGGGCTGAAGAGTCCTGAGGTTAAGACGTGTGGGCCACGTATCTTCTCGGAAGTGCTCGCCTCTGCCATCCTAGCAGGAAAGCAGCAAGGACACCATGAAAAGAACAGGAGTGGCTGTGAGCCAACAAAATGCTACCTATAGAAACAGGAGGTGGGCTGCATCTGCCTGGCCTGGGGCTGCCTGACCTTCCTTTGGAGCACACACACTTCTCCTGAGCAACTTGCTGGTGCAGACAGCCCTGTGGGAGGTTTTCTCCAGGCTTCCCTCTAAAGTGACAGCTGAATTTCTGACCACCTTATTAGGTGATCTCCTCTCAGGTTTCAGGGTCAGGATGAGCTAATCATCCTCAAGCCTCTCTAGTCTCTTAACTTTACCCATCAGCACCAAGGCCTCTTCCACATCACCTTCCTGGACACCTCAAAAGTAGTATGAATTCTTCTCTGTATTCTCACTGGCCCAGCCTCTGAGCGGCAATAATTCTTTACTCTGCTTCAGTTCTATTTTCCTTCTTACACCTAGGTAAGAGTAGTATCAGGTCACTCTCGTCCCCGCTCAGCACTTGCTATCTAGTGATGCCTCTGGGCTTGGGCCTCTGTCCTGTCGTCCTGGCCCAGGTCCTTACTCAAGCTGGGAAGCTGCGGAGCCTCCTCGTTGCTCCAAGCACACACTGATGCGGCCCCTACCACACCCACTGGCTCTCTTGCCTTTAAAATCTGCCCCCTTCTGAGAAGCTGTTTCTGCTCTGTTAGAGGTGAGAATTTCCTCCTGTGGAAGGAAATTGCTGGGATTACAGGAACATTTTGTTTAGTTATATGAAGAGTCAGGCGTTTTGAGGATTTTTACAAATTTATATATTTTTACAAATACATGAGGATGTTGCTGATAGAGTACTGTATTTCATACAACTTGGTTTATGCATAAAAATATTTAATACACTTTCTTAGTGTTCTGAAAGAGGAAAAACCTCCATTTTTATCAAATGAGTATTTTATTTATTTATTTTTTTGGATACCAAGGATTGAACCCAGGGGTGCTTTACTACTAAGTCACATCCCCAGCACCCCTCTTCCCTCTTTTTTATTATATTTAGAGACAGGGTCTCAGAGTTGCCGAGGCTGACTTTGAACTCACAATCTTCCTGCTTCAGCCCCCTAGGCTGCTGGGATCACAGGCATATACCACTGCACCTGGTGCATGAGTATTTTTTTTTTTTTTTTTTTACTTGGAATTGAACCCAGAGGTACCGAGCCACAGCCTCAGCCATTTTATACATGTGTGTTATATACACATGTATATATATATGTATGTGTGTATATATACATATATAATTATAAAAAATAAAATTTAGAGACAGGGCCTTGCTAAGTTGCTTAGGCCCTCACTAAATTGCTGAGGCTGGCTTTGAACTTGAAGACTCCCAAGCTGCTGAGATTACAGGTGTGCACCACCATGTCCAGCATATGAGTATTTTCTTAAGCACAAAAGTTATACTTTTTGGATGGATACACATATATAACCTCTGAGTGAAGAGCTCTATAAATATGCTCCTACTGGAAAAAGCTGAATTTCCTTACATTTGGTAAAACATGATTTCCTGTAAGCTGGAAATGATGATTCCTAATTCTAGTATTTTAAGACTTGGTGAATGAACTTGTCATTCTGTGTCTATTTTCCTCTTTCTTCCCTAACCCAAAGAAAACTGTCTGAACATGTGAACACTTACTGAGCTCATAACAACAATACGACAATGGTACTGAGCTTTTCTGAAGCTCAGTGACATACAACTGTGGACAGTTAATGCTGTGTCTCCGAGGGGACCTGAGCCACAGCATGTCAGTATGACTGTTACTGCTAAAAATGGTCGTTGATCTTTGTCCTTCATATTGTCTTGGGTCCAGCAGTTAGGACTACCTCAAGGCGTACTGATAGCAGACCTAACTGCCTAAACCCTGGGACTCGGTTCTCAAAGTTTAAGATAGTGGTACCTGTTTTGGGGGCCTTTGGATTTTTCTGGCAAGAAGATGTGCACACAGCTCCACCTACTGGACAAGAGGGAATGTTGTTTACTTAGTGCACACCCTGCCCACCCCACCAGCCTGGCACAGGGTAGCCAAGTGCTCCACCTCTAAGCTACCTTCCCAGCCCACTGAGGGATGATAAAGATCGGAGTCTGGGGAAGGAATCTGTATTCAGGATGAGTCCTAGGCCAATACCCTCATATGAAGATGAGGAAGTGAGTAAACTGTGCAGGAAGCCAAGCACCCAGCAGTGGGGGCTGTGATGGTAAAAGCCTCTGGTTTCTGAATACCTACAGCATAAAGATCTTACTTGAGAGAGAAGTCAGAAGTATCCTTTCAATCTTCACATATCTTTCCCCAGGGAATAGCACATTTAACTTTACTGAGTTTTAAAATAAATTTCTTTAAATCTAGTGTATAAGGATTAAAAAAATACTTTTGAACCTTTTACTTGGGAAAGGATTTAATTGTTAAGCTATTAGTACTAAAGAACTCTCTCAATTCCAAACAACATCTGACCCAGGGCATGTTCTGTGGCAGAAAGACCATAAGAAAGAACAGTGGGGCTTCCCAAGGAGCAGGTGGGGAAGATGAGGAGATGACCTTTGGGATCAGCCACCAACCTTTCTGATTTGCTGGGGCTGGCTGAGCACGTGCTGCGGGAAAGCCTCCTGTTTCTGAGGTACGGTTGGGGCCAGGCCTGAGGGCAGGGCCGCAGCTGGTATTTGTGTAGCAGTTGCTGTCTGAGGCTGAGTCTGGATTCCTGTTTGTGGTGGAGTCTAGGAGGTCAAGAAAAATCAGTGAATTGTCAGAAGCAGAGCTGGATTCAAGACGTTAGATGTAAAATTAACTGAAAATCAAATCTAAAATGGAATAAGTATGTTTACAGGTACACACTCCAATTCATTTGCATAAAGCTGAAACTTAATAATCCATTGGAAATTTTTTGAACTTACATATAAAACAGAACCTAGACATATTAATAGGCTACCCATGTAAGGTTCCAATGCACATACTACTGTGTAATGTTTAAATCTGGTCAAACAGTAAAAAAAGAATGTTCTTGTGGTGCTGAGGATGGAACCCAGGGCCTTGTGCTTGCTAGAAAAGTGGTCTACTTCTAAGCTACATCCCAATCGCCTATCATTTCTTTGTAGTGAAAACATTCAAACTCCTTTCTTTTGGCTTTTTGAAATATATGGTACACAACTGTTATATACACTCACCCTCGTCTACAATAGCATGTTAGAACTTCTTGCTGCTATTTGACCAAAACTTAGTCAAATACCCACTGACCAACCTTTCATCTTGGAAACTTAACAATTCTAAATCAGTATCAAACACTAAACCAGTTATTTTCATGCCCTTAAATTTCTTAGTCGCATAAGAAATGATATCTGAAAACTGGGAAAATTAGAAAATGAAAATAGTAATACATAGATACTACATTTCATAGGTCAGGTACTGAAAAACATTTAATAGCAACTAGGAAATCTGAGGCCCATCTGCCCAGATTCCTGCTTCTATAAAGCTGCAGCAGATACTCCCTGGGGATGGCCTGCAATGCTCTAGGGTATACAAAGGCACAGAACAAAAGTCTTTGTTCCTACAACAACTCTAATAGAAGATTTGGATCAAAAAAACTTTAAAAGATATATTATGGAGTAGATCTTCAATGGCATAGATGCTGAAGAGCCAGAATGGGGAGACAGACTTTGTGCACATGCCAAGGGCCTTTGGGTCACGCCCCCTAACTACAGGGGGACAAGGGTATTCCTCTCTGCTATTAGAAGTACTTGGGTCATCAAGTACTGGTCCAAACGGCTTGTTTACTCCTGACCCACATTTTGTGAAAAACCTATTAAACTTTCATATACAAAACCTGCCTGTTTACCTGAGGTGGTTTATGTAAACACAAAACCTACCCTTGGGCGTTTTATCCCCTTTTCATGATATCCACACTCCTCCATCTGTGGTCATGGCCTCCTTAGTTGAGGCACCTTCACATTAATATGTGCCTTACAAGAATTAAGTCTGGGAGGCAGAATAGAATGGAGTAAAAGCAGACGTTTAGAGTCTGGAAGATCTGGGTTTAAACATCAGCCTTGTCCTTGAGCTCAACTGTTCTAGGCCTCAGTTTCCCCATCTAGAATTGGGCTACATCATGTGGCTCTTCTGGGGGAGGAAAGGTTAAGTGAAGTAAGCCACTTTAGTACCTGATGGGTATGGAAGCTGCTGCCATGGAGCACTTATCATTCATGACAATGCCACTGACCTTGAACCCATGAAGTCCCAAACTTTCAAATCTGCCAATATTTTGATGAAATTGTGATATGGGTACATTAAAATAGGTCTAAATTAAAATAAAATTAAAGGATTTATAAGCTCTAAATCCTTATTTTCATCAAGAATAAAGATAAGTGGTCCTATAAGTAGGACACTGAGATACTATCCTGACTTTCACATATATAAACTGCCCTACATATAGGACATTGAACAAATATACAAGGTGATGGGACAAAAATGGGTGAAAAGCATCTGTACATGATACTGCATTCATTGAAGGGAAGAGGTCAGAGAAAGGCACCTGTGTCTGTTTTTCACCATTTAAAATGGTCCTAGCTATTTTTTTTTTTTTTGAATGGTTCTCCTCACCTACATGTGTTCTACAGCTGTGACTCCTATGGATGTGTTCTGAAAGGACTTGGGGGGGTTCTGTCACTGGTCTCCATTCTGGGTGTGCTGTAAGGCAAATTCATGACATGCTTCCCACCTGGAGTTTGAGGCTGCCTACTGGCAGCTGCACTGAGGTGACATTCGAACCCTGGATAGACACCGGGAGCAGCAGCTGAGCAGTCTGCGTGGTCAGTAAAGCCTGGGGCTGAGCGACAATGGCAGAAGGCTGTCCCTGGGAACTCACATAAAACTGCGAGACCACACTCTGCTGTTCTGCTTGTGCCATGGGGACCTCTTGCTTGATGACTACAGCCTTTTTAGCAACCAGGGTTTGGCCACCTGTAGAGATGGGCTGGCCTACAGAGTGGCTGGCCACAGGCATATGCTGCTGGGGGCTGGAGCAGTCAGGGAGTGAGGCCTCGTCCTTGATGGAAGAACCAGGGCCGCCATGTTTCTGATCCGCTGTGACAGAGGGAGCAGGGGTGCCAGGCTGGGGTTCTGGTGGCCGCTGCTGCCCTCGTTTTTCCACCTCAAGTTGCATTTTCAGAACCTCCACAAGCTTCTGCTCTTGTTCCAGTTTCCTTTTCAGCTCTTCGATTTGCTTCTCCTTCTCCTGAAGCTTGCGATCCTTCTCGGCAGCATCCAGTTCCAGGTTTGACAGGGTGCTGCTGGTGGGGCTCAGGCTGTCTTCGTGGTTTGCCACTCTCAAGGGAGAGGAGCATAAGAACTGTGAGGGAGACATCATGGTCATGATCTCGGTGAAAGTGTCTGTCATGTTTGTGTCGTCAGTACTCAAATTGGACTGATCGGAGGGCGAGGGGGAGATTGGCATAGGGGAATGAATATTTTCAGCATGGGCTGTGTTGTTGGGTGCAGTAGTCGGCACTTCTGCCTTCAAAGTAGAGACTGAATTAGTCACAGCGTTTTGTGGGGTTGTGACTGGCAATGCCACAGTGACTTCTGGGTTATTGGTGATGATGGCCGATGATGACACTGCCACGATACTGCCAGAGGCAAGGCCACTGCTGTTGACCTCCTGGTAGGGTTTCAGGCGCTCAATGAGGTCCGGTTTGGTGCCCGACACCGGCAGACCCCTCAACTTTAGTTCTGTCTTCAGTTCCGATACCTGGAGGTACAGACAAATCAGGTCTCTTGGTTTTTATAACTTTCTGGCAGATCAAGAGTACACAGTGGCCCCCTTATCCATAGGGAATAAGTACCTGAGACTGTGGTGAGCACTGAACCCTATACTTGCGATGTTTTTTCCTATACACAAATACTGATGTTTAATTTATAAATTGGGCACAGTAAGACATAGCAATAATTAAAAATATGGAACAATTGTTAATACACTGCAATACAAATTATGTGAATGTGGTCTCTCTATGGTGCTTGTACAAAGCACATGCTAGGTAATTAAGAGCTCCTATTGTCCATCTTGAAAGATGCACAAGGGAAGTAGAGAGAAAAGACCTCTATAAGGCTTATCATTTTGCTGCTAAGGTTGAATGGCCACTGAAAACTGCACATGTGACAGACAAATCTGGCCATTTGTTCCCATTTTCTGGGCACTTACGTAAGAGTGGGGTCTGCCTGGAACCCTCACCTTCAAGTCATCCAAGCTGGAGGGCAGAGGTCCTGGCTTTCTCGCAGGGGCACATGGATTCTGTCTTGGTGTGCCGGGCATGCTATTGGTCAGAGCTGAACTCCCACTGTTATTTTTGTCATTTCTTCAAAAGAAAAAGAAAATTAGAGCTTATAGTAACTCATAGGTTTGCTATTGCTTCTATTAATAGTTTAACTTGGAACAGCCACGTCATGGTCATTTCCTTGAAGGACAGCAACACTGGAAGAGCCCTACCACCATGATCAGCATGTGATAGGAATCCAGTTATTTCAACAGTGTGGTGCTGAGGCAAGGACAGTACAGCAGACAAATGGGAAACGGGAGAGACTCCTGAAACAAATCTCTGCATACAGGGCCCCCGAGTTATCAAAAGGTTCGACTGCCATGTAGCAGGGAGAAGAGGGTTATCCTTCCCATAAACGGTGCTGGCCAAACTGGACCTTTACGTGGGGGTGGGGAATGTTCCATCTCGCATCATTCTCCCAAATCTAAAAGTGAATCATGAAAACAAGAAAGCTCTTATAAGAAAACTTAAGATAATATCCTCATGTCTTTTAGATGGACAAGGATTTCTCAAAATAGGACAGAACAGGCAGTAAATAAAAGGGGTATCTTTAAGATAGTGACAACTCAAGCCACAGAATGGAAAAAGGTGGTACTTTTATGTTCTGAGTCCCTTGTCAGGTATTAAAGAAAGCCTTATAAGTCAATGTTGTGTGTGTGTGTGTGTGTGTGTGTGTGTGTGTGTGTGTGTAGGGGAAAAGCTCACAAAAATACAAAACCTAATGGATAAAAGGGATGGGGAGCAGGAAGGAATCTTGGACAGGTATACAATAAAGTATATCTAAACAGTCACTAAATAGGTGAATAGGTGCTTAACCTCATTAGGTATAAGGAAAATGAAAATGCACATCACAAATAGCCTTGTGTACCTAGCAGAATTGCTATAATAATACCAAGCAACTGAGACAAACGGATCTCTCGGCACTGATAGCAGAGGCTTGATACAACCAGTTTACCCAACTGTGGAAATGGCTAAAGAAAAACGTGGCTACCCTATGACCCTTGCATTTCTGTTCCTAGGTAGATAACTGACTGAAAGACATACCTAACCCAAGAGTATGGTGGGTAGATAAACTATGGTATAGTCATACATAGAATACTAAGCAGAAATAAACATTACTGCTATTTGCATCATGAGGATGTATTTCATCAACAATGCTGAGCAAAAGAAGCTAAGTACATAAGTTTACTGTCGGGTTGCATGTATATGAAATTCAAAAACAAGGGCTGGGGATGTGGCTCAAGCGGTAGTGCGCTCGTCTGGCATGCGTGCAGCCCGGGTTCGATCCTCAGCACCACATACCAACAAAGATGTTGTGTCCGCCGAGAACTAAAAAATAAATAATAAAAATTCTCTCTCCTCTCTCACTCTTTAAAAAAAAAAAATTCAAAAACAAGAAAAACTAATTTATGGAGATAGACGTCGGGACCAAGAAAAGCCCCAAAGGGGATCTCTGAGGTCCTAGTGATGTGACCTTCTTTTGCTGGGTGGAATGTACTTCAGCACAGGTGTTCACTTATGACGCAGTTAGACTTTATTCGCAAGGAGCTAGTGGATCAGCTGTCAAGCTCTGGTATTAGGTGCTGTATCCGTGTCCTTATAATCCTTCCCATATCAAGCTGATCCCTCTTCAACCTCCTCCACCTGCGAGGCTTGTGGTGACCACATCATACCTCTCCCCCACAGTTGAAGACTCAGTGAGGGCGGTGGTTGGCATGCTCGCCCCAGGAGCTGCAGGGTGCCTGTGGTGGAAGCTAATGCAGCTTGGTCAACAGTTAACTCGATATTCATCTTGGGGTCTTATAAACCTGCCTGAATTTTGTTGAATATAGACTTAAAAAGTCTTGGAGATCAAGTTTCTTGAAATTTGGATGAAATGACAAGTATGTATTTTCATTTCTAAAATCACAACTTTGAAATCTCATGTTGGAGTCATGAAAACATCTTATTTAATTGGTGTTTTTCAGCCTTGTTTTTATTCCCTGTTGTTCTCCCCAAGGAGTCTCTAGTGCCTTCCCCAGGTCATTTTGCTGTCAAAGGTACTGCATGCACTGTGTGTGTGTCTGCTTAAGAGCATCCTCATCCATGGACCACCTGTTGCTCCCTTGTGATACTAATTCTTTTTGATTGAGATTCTACAATACTTGGGACCATGATTCAGAGTTTGGTTCAACGTTTAACAGAAATAAGTTAATCCATTTTCACTCAAAATCAGGAAAAGGAGGAGGAAGCTGACAGATATGACTACTGTGCAGTCTGAGACCTGAGGTTCTGAGGACTGCGGTGGGCCTTCTCCACCCTCTGTAGCCTCTGTCTCCTGACAAGGTGGTTTTAACTGAGGCCCAGCTGCTTACTCCTTCTGTGGCACAAAGGGCTACATGATGCAGGTGAAATTCGCTGCTATAGGCACGGTAAAGCTTCAGTTTTTCTGTAATGGGATTTTGGTAAAGATAAGCAATGTGTTACTAAGTCTCCATTTTTAGGATCCAGAAACTAGACAGAATTTAATTCAGGCTTCCTGTGGTGAAATAATACACGAAACAAGTATGCTTTCCTCCTCTCGTTCCTGGATCATATTCCCCAGGCATGTGGGTGTGGTTACTTTAGTGCAGGAGTGTATAAGGAGCTGGAGCCTTGGGGAAGGATAGGAGGAGCTCAGTGGCATCCTAGTGCAAGTTCCCATCCACAAAGCTGTCCATGCAGCCAAACTTTGTCATTATAGAAAAGATGGTTGCATTGACACTTCGGAAGAAAATCCTTCAACAGTTTCCTCATCAGGAATGGAGTAGCAATTCCTTCTGGATTAAGGGAGGGTGGTGATTCAGGGCACGAAGCACAATGTTAGAGCATCCTGAGTGGTAAATAACAAGGATGGTAACCATGACTGGCAGTTATTACTGGTGCCCAATACAAACGAGGGCAGCAGTACAGGGTACCTGCCCGGTCCTGGATGGAGCTATAAAGTAGCGGCAGTTGTCTTGGATACTGTTCTAACTCTCTGTAGCCTTCCCTGGTTCCTTTCCAATATTAACACCTCCCTCAGGCCTGGAGCTCTTAAAATATACTGCAAAAAAATCTTTATTCATCCCCATGCCCTGATATCTTAGACATGTACTTCACAATAAGGCCTCAATTACTAATAGGTCTGATCTTCCTCAAGATATTTGTATTTTCAGAGAAAAATAGTGAATTGATAATCCTTCACCTATGAAGGAGAGATTTCTTCACAGAGAAGCTTGTCAGTAGGTTTCTATCCTTCTCCTAGGAAATGGGGGCTATCTCTGGAGGGAAGTTTAGGTTACAAGAGGGAACAGAAGTAGCTTCTATGGATCATGTGATCCTAAACTGAATGGCTAGATCACAGAACACTTTATAATGAGGTTTTTGTGTTGTCTTCTAGAGTCGAATGCTGGCATTACTTCCTGGAAATTGAGGGAAGAGGACAGGTTCTTTGTATTTTTATTTGAGTACCAGAAAAAGCATAGTGGGAATGTGCACCTGGAAACTTCCTATATTACATCATCAAAACAAGTCATGGGCATCTTGCTGTGACTGTGGATTTGGTGTCGGACGCCTTGCTTCCCTAAGGCCCTCATTATGGGATCAAACTTCGGAACCATATTCCTTCTCCATAGCTGGGGCATCTAAGCCTTCACTGTCCATTCACCTGTTTCCTGCTCCTTTCATTCTGTGCTCTTTGTCCTCTTGGGTCTGTTCCCTAGTCTTGTGCACCACCACTGTCCTGAGCCACTCTGTCTACCACATCTTCCGTCCAACTTCAAATTCCTGCAGACACTGACTCTACTCAATTATCTCTCCCTTTCCTTAATCACATTCTCCATTCAGGCATTTTTCCTTACCATCCAGTACACAGTATTGCTTATCCATTCCTGTTCCTGAGCTGTCCATGTGAACATAATCTTGCCAATCTCACCAAACTATGTTTATACCCATCTCTCCTTTGTAGTTATGTTGCTTAGGTTTTCTCATAGTATCTGATACCTTTTTGAGTATACAACAGGCATATCTTTCCTCAATGAATAATTGTGAGAAGGTATGTCTAACTTGTGAAAGCCCAGCTCCTACTTTAGAGGACAAAACCTGCACTGAAATGTAGCCCATTCTCACTGTGTGACTTTAGACACTATGGTGAGGTGAGCTTTGATAACAAACTAAAAGTAATCACTGCTCACAAATAAGTCAGCACATCTGAACTTTGGTAACTTGAGGTCCTCCTAAAACCCACAATACAATCCACTTTATAAGTGCATCAACCCCGCCCGTACTTGATTGGTGCAGGCAGGATGGTCTGGTAGCTGTAGTGCTGCTGCTGCTGGCTCAGGATCTGCAGCTGCAGGAACAGCTGCTGCTGCTGGAGCAGGCGGGCGTAGTTGGAGTCCATCTGTGGCTCATTCTTCTCACCTTTCTGATCGGGTGGAATGTATTGGTGGTACTTTAACTTCTTTACCCGTGGTTTAGGATCTTTGCACTTTTTGCTACGGTGTTTGTCATTTGGATTCTTGGGATGGCTTTGCTATTTTTGAGGGGGAAAAAATATTTTTAAGAGATGTCATTCCATAAAATTGATTCTGCTATGAGTCTGAACGATAAAAAAGCAGTGTACCTTAGAACCCACTGTAACTACTATGGGAAGCAATATACTAAATAGATTTCAAGAGCCATAAAAACATCTCTATACTTACATTGACCAAGGCATTTTCTCCTGCCCCCACTGTTCCCTAAGGGTGCAGGCTGGATGCTTAGTCCAGCATTACCTCAAATTCCTCAAACGTGCACTTTGGTTCTGCTGTGTACACACACGTTATCTCCTAGTAAAAAACGGGCTGTACGTGAAATACACAATAGAGAAAAGATTAAGAGTATTTCACTAATTTCTTTTTAAATATGGAGAATATATAAAAACAAATGATTCTAATGAGAGTAAAGCAGAATATAAAAAAATCTAAAATATTTAATGTGAATTTAAAGACCTTTCAAACATATTACATTTTTACTTTGAAAATGGGGTGGGATACCATGCATCCCTCATCTTATGATTAAGAGTCGTAACTTTTTCTTGAGTAGTTCTTAATTTATAAATTATCAAATCTTTTTTTTTGGGGGGGGTACTAGGGATTGAACTTGGGGGCATTTAACCACTGAGTCACGTTCCCATCCCTTTTTAATATTTTAATTGGAGACAGGGTCTCTAAAGTTGCTGAGGCTGGCTTTGAACTTGTGATCCTCCTGCCTCAGTCTCCTGAGCTGCCGTGATTACAGGCGTGCACCACCCAAACTAGGTTCAAATCATTTTGTAGTTTTCAGTATTCATAGAGTAATTTCATCTGTGGAAACAGTCACCCCACCTCCCCCCAAAATGGAAAATCATTAGGAAATTATTTCTAAGTTGCTTTAGGTAACAATACAACTTAATAAAAAGTAATTTGAGAAGTACTTAAATGTTGACTGGTCACGTTATATATGTTCATATATAATTAGGAAACTGCACAAAAAGCCCCAAGAAACCAAAACAAAACTGCCACAGTGTATCAGACCAGAAATAGTCACTATTAATGTTCTTTTATATATTCTTCCGATATTATCTATGCTTACTAGAAATGTGCCTTTTTGTCCTCCACTTGATATATCAAGAATTTTCCCCTTGTCAGAACAACTCAGCAACATGGTTTTTGTGGCTATATCACGAAACAGTTTATGAACACAGTTAGTGAGGTCTGAGAGCCAAATGTATGCAGCTTTCCCAATTCTGCACTCAGTGATGGAGGGAACTTATACCAGGAGAACTGGCAAATGCTATGACTTATCTCTCTGACCCTCAGCCAAGTTGTTACACACTGACCAGCATGTCACTATAATAACATGATCTAACTAGTAGCCTAATTTTGAACACTTGTAAGAATTTATAAAAGGTAATTGTGGCTGGGCGCGGTAGTGCCCACCTGTAATCCCAGCAGCTTGGGAGGCTGAGACGCGAGCATAGCGAGTTCAAAGCCAGTATCAGTAATGGAGAAGTGCTAAGCAACTTAGACCCTTTCAATTAAAAAAAAAAAAGGCTGGGCATGTGGCTCAGTGGTTGAGTGCCCCCGAGTTCAATCCCTAGTACCATCTCTCCCTGCAAATAAAAAGGTATATGGAGAGGATTTATCCTCGTGACTCGTCCTCTCTCAGACTGGACCACATGACCCGGCTGTCTTCCAGTTCTTTATCAGGTCCGTAACCCAGCAATTCCTGTCTTACTTTCTCCAACACTTGTCATTACTCCCGGTGATTTTTGACAACCCTCCGATATTCTAGTATCAGTTCCTTGATTTCACTTCCTCTGGATAGCTCATCTCCTCTCCCAGCCACTCTCTCTGGTTAGAGCGAGATCATGTCTTCTACCTCCCAGCATCCTAACTGAATAACCACCACTTGTTATGTTGACTTGTTCCATCCAAGGTGCCACTTCCATTTCCCCAATGCCACCGAAGGCTACAGTCCACTCCACTCACACCTTTACACAGCTGTGCTCTCCTCTCCTTACCATCTCCCACGCTTCACTCACAGGCCTCACCCACCTTTGCCACTCTCACCTCCCAAACCCTAACCTGATTCTTTGCTTACTCTTGGGATTCTCAATAGTAGCTCTATCAACATTTTAAACCAGGTAATACTGGCTGTGGGGGCTATGCTGTGCAGTGCAAGATGGTCAGCAGTGTCCCCGGCCTCTCTCCAACAGATGCTGGTAGCCACCTTTTCCTGATGCTGTGACAACCAGAAATGTCTCTAGACATTGTCAACTGTCCCTGTAGCAGGGTGGCAGACTAGTGAGAACTGTTGGTTCATGCCATGCCTGTACTCACGGAGGTAGAAGTGCTGCAGGCAAAACACTTCCAACCCATCTCCCTTTAAATTCACGACCATCAACTTCAATGGCTGGTCAGTGCCACCTGACCATTCTACTACCTTGTTTTAATTCCATTATTTTCCTACTCTTCCAGAATATTACCATCTATCTTCTCCCCATGCTCACTGTCACCTGATGGCACTGTTTCCTAAACACTGAGGAAGTGACTGACACAGAGCTTCCTCACGTACCCAGTGCCCACCTGTTCCTGACACTGTAGGTGGCTTTCTTTCCTGTGGCTGAGAACCAGCAGTGGGTGCTGCTGCCTTAGGCCAGCACCTCGGCACTTTGACTGAGGCAACGTTCCCTTGCCCATACATAGTGATCACGTAGCAATGCCTGCCGCTCTCCTGGTTCTTCCCCGTGGGCTCACACAATTTGGCCCCACAGTCCAGTCAAGCTATGGGCTTCCTTTCTAGTAGAGGTCCTCAAAAAGGCTATGACACTCTCTCCTGTTCTCCCTTTTAATTTTTCACTCTCTAAATTTTTGCTTCTAGCACATAAGTGACGTTGCCAAGGAACAGATTCTCTTAACTTTGACGGTGCTAACCGCAGCACTCAGACCCAAAGCCGTGTCTGACGCAGCTCCTCTCTCCCTCTTCCTCGATGTTTCCCTTGGCTTTGTCCCTGGCCCACTTCCTTGCTGCTTCTCGTTGGGCTCTTTTGCCTGTCCTGCCCTTCCCACGTCCCCCTGGTGGCATGCCCAAGTTCTTGTACCACCTCTTCCTCTACATTGAGCCTAGGCAGTTTTTCTGGGCTCTTGTGGCTTTCGGGACTCAAATACAGTGATAACTTCTGTGTTTTTTGTCCTTAGCTGCTTAAGGTGTCTGCTAAGCACCTCAAACTCAGGTGTGCTCCCTCCATTCACAGTAATCCCCACTGCTTAGACACAAATGGCAAATGGTCCAGGACCCCTCTTACCCATAGGGCCAATCTGTTGGCAAACCCTGCCAGCTTATTAGCCTTCAAATTCCACTCAGAAGCCGGTCACTTGTGACTTCCCCGACAGATGCCACCTTCACCAGTTCTCTGCTTCCGCTGCTGCCCCTCCACGGTGTGTAACGCTGCAGATCTCGCCCTCCAGCAGCTTCTCCTGACAGCTATAGGCTCAACCCTTCTGTTCTCACTGCTCCCTAGCTATAGGGTTTGCTTTTTATCCTGGGCTGTCCCTGGCCAAGTTGTACTGGCTTCTTTCTCAGACTCATGGCTTATACCTTCACCTCTGTCAGATCTCCATCCCAAAGTCACCAGACTACCCTATTTAAAACAGAAGCACACCTTTGCCCCAGCACTCCCTATCCTGTGTTATTCTTTGTGGTCTGTTTATTCTAAGGGTGGGCTTTTGAGATTTTGCTCATTGCTTCATCTATCTCCTAGGACCCGGAACAGTGGCAGGCACCATAGAAGGTATAAGTAGTATCTAGTGGAGGAATGATGACTGTAAGCAGAAATCATTTTAATGATCAGGTACTTGAAGTACTTATCACTGTCAGAAAACATCTTTGCCTGATTAAGTACACCCGGTAGTATTAATTCACTATGAGCTGCTTATTTTTTATTATCAGTGATTTTAGTCTTTTCAAACTGATCATAAAAAATTAATAAGGATTATTTATACTCAAAATGTGGCTTGAGACCTATGACCTGCAGGTAGGAGCAGTGATCAGATCCAACAAGATGGTAGTGTCTGCAGCTTTGTTTTTTCTTTAGGGAAACAACTGTGATTGATTCTTTCAGCCCACAAGGTAAAGTTGGGTCTTAATGGCAATGTACACATATCTATCTGGTACTCTTGTTAAGGCTTTAAGACACTGCTCAGTTTACTGTGGAACAAAGTTAGTACCCTTTATAATTTTTTTTTTAGGTTGTAGATGGATACAACCCCTTTATTCATTTTTAGGTGATGCTGAGGATCGAACCCAGTGCCTCCCACGTGCGAGGCGGGTGCTCTACCACTGACCTACAGCCCCAGCCCAGAGCCTGGATACTTTTTAATCCTTTTTTTTTTTTCCCCATTTCCAAATTACTAGTATTTAAACACTTTTAGTTACTTTAGCCAGAAGGAGCCTACCACCTACGTGGGGTAGGGAGGGTGTTGCTTTGTTCTGGTTTTGGCCCTTTCTAGAAGGGCCAAAAAGATTAACAATGTGGAGAGGAGTTTAGACATTTTTCTTAACTAATTTAAGTATATTTTGAGTACAATTGTTACAAAGGGACCCAACCTGGAGGATTCATAAACGTAATGGCCAGTGGATTGCAGGCTCCATCTGCTATCCCCTAATGGCAGCACATGTGTTCTTTTAGTGAGGGTAGGAGACCGCTCCCCTCATAGCAGAGCCAAAAGAATCATGGTCCACTTCCTAACATGACCTGTCCTTCCTTTCTTGCCATTGTCCTAGGGTTCCCTACTCCACATTCTCCAACAGCTCCTCTAGAACCAAAGACCTCCTGAAAGACACCAGTGAAAAGCAGAAATTCAGAGGGGGAAGCAGGGAGCTAATTTTCACTGTTAGTAGATAAAGATGGGCTGGTATTCAGAGCGCTCTCTCTGCTGTCAGTGGAGAGTGTGTAGAGATGCTGGAAGAGGTGGCAAGGGCCGATTTTATTGGTGTAGTTGTCACTCATCACTCTTCCAGAGATGGTGACATATGCTTACGTATGTCCTAAAGCTACAGACACTTGGTCATGCTGACAGAGTGCCTCTCAGTAAGGACAAGCTCCAGTAGAGAGACGGGAGGGAGGAATATGTGCCACTCCAGTCTGAAAGCTACTCCCTTGCTTCAGAAGAGGTTGCAGTAGGCTGCAATGGTGGGAAGAAGGTTGAACCCAAACGTGGGAGGTGGCCCAGCCCCTTCCTGGCCTTGTGGCTT
Source organism: Urocitellus parryii (assembly GCF_045843805.1). Taxonomy (NCBI): domain Eukaryota; kingdom Metazoa; phylum Chordata; class Mammalia; order Rodentia; family Sciuridae; genus Urocitellus; species Urocitellus parryii. Next base: position 10,751,651 of record NC_135539.1, on the reverse strand, counting down.
CTTGCTGCCTCTGGACCCCAGGGAGAGATCGCCTAACTCTCTAATGTCCCTCTTCAGTCCTAAAGGGCTGAGATATGTATTCTGGCAGTTTTGGCACAAGCTACCTAGGAAATGTTTAGACTGTTCCTTAGTTTACTCTCCCCATCTATTTCATTAAGAAGTTCAAAAAGGTACTGTCAAATTTTCTTTCTTGGGATTTATTCCGATTCACTCTGACCAAGTAAATGCAGGGAACAGAGCCACAAATCTAAAGCTTATCTGAGAACAAACCAAGCTTCATCTGGCCAAATCTGCTAAATGAAAAAACATTTGCTTCTCTAAAACCTTTAATCTGTCATGTAATCTATCCAAAATACCACGGAGATCAACCTTGTACACCAAGTTCCAAACCATGCTGCCTTAAAGACATCTGTTTGGGAGGCTTTGAGTCTCAAGTGCTGTGCTGAAGCAACTCCATCTTACCGTGCCCCCCATTTCATCTCTGTAGCCTGAGTGGCAGAACTTGGAACTGCTGATGAAGGGATTCCTGAAGCCTTGCCACTCTGCCCCAGCAGTTTTATGTAGGCCAAATTCTGTGCCCTTTTTCTGTGACTATAGAACAACAGGTCTCATGTTAACTGTGGCAGTTTCAAATGAAGGCCCCAGTCTAGCTAGGCTTTCATGGGTTAGTTTTCAAGGCTTCGGGCTTAAAGGCAGGTTGGGAAGCTCGGGTGATGCCTCCGTGTTTTGTCCGGACTCCAGACAGAAGTGCAATAAGCTCTGCAAGGCTGTGCAGCAGAGTACCCACCTTCACCAGTGCTGGGCCAGGTTTCGTTGAGGACACAGTGTTCGTGGGGAGGACAGGAGCAGTGGACCTTGTGGGAGGCTGGTCCACAGCTGGAGGAGTTTTCAAGAATTCAGGAACTGCTGGGGACACTGAAGTAAACTGGTGGAACAGGCAGAAAAGGAACAAGTTTGTGAAATCAGTGACCATAAAAAAACAGAGTCAGAATTAACAGGGAATGACCTCATTAGAAACAAAGGAAAAATATACTATTGTCTGATATCCGGATGATGGATCAAGATGCTTTACCTCACTGGAGCCAGTTATTCAGTCTTTGCCCCTGTAACACTCAGTGGCTGAAGCTAAATAAGGTTAGAGTGACTAAACTCTAGCATTTCTCAGAGAACCACCCTTTTTTGGCAGGAAAAAAAAGTCCAAGATTGTAAAAAATGATCAAAACAATACATGGTATTTATGAAGGTTTCCTTGCTAGACCGGTCACACTAACCCTGGCCAATTCTAAAAATACTGAGATGGTATTTTTGTCTTTGTTGCAGAGCCCAAAGGATCCATGCCCTGTTCCCACACTGGGCAGCATCTCTTCATGGAGGCCCACTTCACCTGTGAGTCCTTAAACGTGCTCTCCAACTCCTGTCTGCAAGCCTGACTAGCACTCTCATGAACCACATTGCCCTGTTTCTTCCAAGAGAAGAGTTGAGGATATCTTCTGGCAAGACTGACTTGTTTTTCTGACAATGCCATCTCGAAATGAAAAGCTGCTTTGTTTCCCAGGTCCAAACAACAGCTACTGAATCTCAATATGGAGCCCACAGATCAACAGGGAAAGCCACAGAAGGAAAGGGCTTTATCAATCCTTGCTAGCAATCTCCTTTCAATAGAATTCATTACGATAAATCAGCTGAATGTTATATGTTGCTATTACTTGGACTTACTTATTACCTGTTTTATCTTTAAGAAAAAGTCTTCGTTTTTTCACTTTCACTTCCCCAAACAACTCTCAAATTCATTACACCAACAGTCAAACTCATACTCCTATTTAAGTATTCGGGTTGTAAAATAGCAAACTATATTCTTCTTAATGAGTTTTCAGGTCATCTATTTTTATTAGCAGCAAGAAATATGAAGCTTGGCACATAGTTACTCAACAAATATTCAGTTATCCCTTTGGCTTTACTCAGCTAGGTTATGTTTTCCAGCTCAACTGAGACCATGTGTGTGAGACTGCCATTAACAGTGCATGCCCATGTCTGTTTTCTCCTTGAGGTTTTGCTACTGACTTCAACTTTTAAGTAATTATTGACAATATAAATGAGTCTACTTTGTAAAGATGTCTGTACTCAATTTCATTTCGGGAGGTAAAGGACTCATCTAAGAGACTTTATCCTCATGTTCCAGCAGACTTCTGCCCCTAAACAAGCCTGAGATGTCCAGTTCCTCAACAAACCTCTGACCAACCAAACTTACACACCAGATGAAAGGTATTGTCTTGACGACCTGTTAGAGGATCTTGTTTTTCCTATCTTGCATAATTTTTGGAAATGAGTATACTTATCTCTAGGCTCATTTTCACAGAGGGGAAAACTCATTCCTTAACTGTTATATAACCAGCACACGAAGTAGAACCAAATGTTTGAATTTTATATAAATGAGAGAGAGAGAGGGGAGCCAACACCATTTTCTATAGTGGCTGCACCATTTGACATTCCCACTGGGGTGTCTTGTCTATGTTTGTTGGGCATTTGTATATCTTTGGAGAAATGTCAAGACCTTTGCCCATTTTGGAATAAGGTTGGTTATTTTCTGTCACTGTGGGAATTTTTTTTATATATACCAGATACTAGCTCATATATTATATTTAAAAAAAAATGTTTAGATATTTTTTAGTTGTAGTTGGACACAATACCTTTATCTTATTTACTGTTTTTTTTTTTTTTTTTTTAATGTGGTGCTGAGGATCAAACTCGGGGCCTTGCACATGCCTTGGCGAGCGCTCTTCCACTGAGCCACAACCCCCAGCCCTGATATATGGTTTTGAAATATTCTTTTCCCATTCTTGGGTTGGCTTTTCACATTGCTGATACTACTCTTTATCAAAAGTAATAACTTTTGTACAAAACCCAATTGTCTATCTTCACTTTTGTTGACTTAATGTCAAATCCAAGAAATCATTGCCAAAACTAGAATCAAAGATTTTTCCTCTAAGAGTTTTTATAGTTTTAGCTCTTACATTTTGAGTTAATTTTTATGTTTGATGCTGGGGTAAATATAGTATAATTTCATCCTCTGCCTATGGATATCCAGTTTTCCCAGTACCATTTGTTGTAGAGACTGTCTTTTCCACATTGGATAGTCTTCATACCTTTGTAAAAGATCATCTGAAAATGAATGTCAAAGTTTCTAATTACTGTAGCTCTGTAGTGAGTTTAAAAATTAAAAAAGGCAAGACTGTCAACATTAAAAAAAAATTTTCAGGTCCCTTGACTTTTTCTGCCAAAACTTATAATCCCTATAAAAATAGGAATTACATTGATGAATCTGTAGATTGCTTTGGGTAGTATTAATACCTTAAAAACACAGGATGTCTTTCCATCTATGTATTTGGTTGACTTTGTAGTGACTTGTTTTGATTCCCTTCTCCTGTTCTTTTACATAAATTCTACAGATATTTTCTTTGTAGTTACCACGGAATTGGACATTTCCTTCCATTGCCCTGCTATATGGTACTGGGGTGTTCTACCACTAAGCCACACTCCCAATCTTCATTTTATTCTGAGACAGGGTCTTGCTAAATTGTCCAGGCAGGCCTTGAACTTGCAGTCCTTCAGAGTGTCTGGCATTACAGGTGTTTCACCATAGCCTGGCATGACATTCTATCTTAATACCAAATTTAGTCACATTAAAAAAAAAAATGCTACTTTAGTGCTGGGGTTGTGGCTCAATGGTAGAGCGCTTGCCCAGCATGTGTGAGGCACTGGGTTTGATTCTCAGCACCACATAAAAAATAGTTATTGTGTCTATTTACAACTAAAAATATTTTTTTGAAATGCTACTTTAGAGCTCTACCCCCTGTGAATTACTGAAATCACAAATTATTAGCCAATATTAGATAAGCAAACTCCCATGTTTCAATAGTTCCACGGGCTGATGACCAAGACTTTGCTTTGGGGGACATTCCAGACCCAAACTATAGCAGTGTTGGAAAATAATCTTGAACTATTGGTCTAATGAGAAAATGGTCATTAATTTGAACCCTCAGTGAATCAGATGCCCCTTTTGCATGATAGGTAATACATTCAAAGCAAGCAGCTTAGTGTCTGCCTCACAGTGAGTGCTCAGCATGTTTTATCATTTCAATGAAGATTCATCATTATAAATAGGTGAGGTCTTTTCTGCATAATGCACTATTCTAGGTAGTTTGCTTTTAATCACAGAAAATTGAGTTAAAACTTAGAACGAGACAGATTTTCCAGCCTCTATTGTGAAACTGTAAGAGGCAGCATAACCAAAGGGGATAATGGAGTCTATGTCTTATTCAGGTCCTTATTGATAAGTACTTGTGATCAAAGTTCATCTAACTTTGATTATTTAATATATGTGCATATGGCTTGCTGTAGACTCTGCTTACTTTCCTTTTTAGCTTAAACCTAAGATTTCTACATTTGACAAAAGATCATATACCTGAGTGTTACTTGGCACAATGGGAAAAAAGTAGTTTATGAAAGGCTCCTAAGTGTATGTCCCCGAAAATACACTGAATAGTTGATCAACAAGTTTCTTTTAGCACTACTAAACTTCACATAAATCCCATTAGGTAATGATTACGGTTAAACAATACTGTATTTATAACAAATGATTAATTTAAGGGCTTAAGAACTTGCTAAGAATCTCTGTATTGAAAGGACCAGTGTAACCACTTCACATGTAGCTACAGCCATTTTTAATTTTCTACAGCTTTCCATTGTTCAAAGTTGCTTAAGCATAAAATAAGTTGAGCTCCAATTTCTGATGTATATTCCATTAATATTTGGGTAAATTCCTTTCTAACTGTAGTTTGAGCAGAATGGAGTAATCCAGGAACAGTTTTGGTGTTACAGACCAATCAGAAATGCCTACTTCAAAATAGTTTTTTGTATTACTATGTCATTAGCATTTTGGTTGTAGGAGCACAAGAGAAGTGCCTGAAAAACTGGTTCTTTACCTAGGTGTTGTATGTAAAACTTTTTGGTAAAGGGTGTTTTTAATATTTGGATACTGTTCTGTGGATACTGTTAATCCTCTAGCAGCTAAGAATTAAGGAGACTATTCATCCTACATTTTTTTCATTGTATTGGGAATTGAACCTACGTCCTTGTGGGGTACTCCAAAGGCTTGAAAGCCTCAGTTCAGGACTGACCCAAGCCTTAATGTGTGTGCCTCATTAGCATCCAGGGGCACTTAATCACATCCCCAGGGCCTTGATAAGTTGCTGATGCTAGGTTTGAACTCGCGATCCTCCTGCCTCAGCCTTCCAAATCACTGGGATTATAGGCGTGTGCAACCATGCCCGGCTTTTCATACTTATTCAATGAAAAAAAGCCATTTCTATTTTTCTCCAAATAATTCTGGAATGTCAGCATTGGGTGTGACTCCCTCTGGTTAAAGCCTGTCACTTATAAACTTTGTCTTCAGCCAAGTTGCAAAGGAAAAAATGCAATGATATAAGCAATACACGGAAAAGGAGAATGATAGCCTCTTATGCAGGCAGAACTATAGTGAAGCCGCTGACAGATGACAAAAATTTTGTGTCACTAAGGCCATACTAATAGCCATCTGACATCCTGACCTACTCCGAGAACAGACAATCCAAATGGATGAGAACTTTTTTATGGTATTTTCTTGCATACTTGACATTCTTTTTAGCTTTATTTTTAAAGCTCAAACCAGGGTGCAGCAAATACGTGAAAACCCATCAGGGGCTGGTCACTGACCCTCATCCTTCTTCCAGGCCCAGTCTCTCTTGCCTGTGAGCTTTGGTAGGAGGATTTTATCTCCATTCATATGGAAGGAGAACAGAAATTTCTATAGCATTCCACAAGTAGCATCAGTCTGAACTGCTGCTGAGTTTTCTGAGTATCTTTCTGCACCAGGCCCTGTGCTAGCTGTTGAACACATACACATCCCTCCAAGGACTTCTAGTCCTCTGCGAATTAAGATCCCTCTTGTAATAAGCTCACATTTTAGTTGGAGGCACAGAGACAACAAATGAAAGCAATAAAGAAATTAATGCTGAAAGACACTTTTCCTAATAGATGTTCACAAGTAGAAAGAAATGATGAAAAAAGTTTGCTCTCCAAACTCTACACCTCTGTGAATTCAGGCTGCCTTTTATGCAAGGGGTTAAGCAGATAATTCTTAAATTCCTTTCCAAATTAGTTCTATAGTGCTTACAATATAAGAGCATGAAGAGCATGTTTTGCTGCACTGGACTACTTCTATTAAGCAGTTCAATAGTAAGGCCCAACACTATAAGGAGAGATGAAGAACAAATGATGTGCACCATAGGAATTCTTGTCAAACCAACAAATATGAATACTCACTCATTAAAAAATGTTAATTTCCAATGAAATTATCAAAATATTCATTAGATTCCTTTGCATGTGCTAAAATAATATCTGACAGAGGTGCTTAAATAGTTTCTAAACAAATGAATTCAATGTCAGTAACAACAAAAATCCAATTAAAACACTCAATTCTCAGAGCCAGGTGTGTAGCTCAGTAGTAGATTCTCAGCCATCTCATGGCTGGATCGTCACAACATTTCACTAAAAGTGAAAGAAACCCGTCATAAAGGTCACATAGTATATAACTGTTTATATGCACTGCCTACAAAAGGCAAATTGGACAGAAAGCATGATTTCCCAGGCTTGGGTGGAGGGGTAAAGGCGCAACACTGCTAATGGATGTGGATTTTTTGGGGTGATGGTTGTACAACTCTGAATATATTAAAACTCAACAGAATCTTCAAAAAGGTGAATTTTCCCTGAAAAAAGTTTATACTAAGATTCATATGGAATTTCAAAGAACTTTACTGCAGAAGAGGAACAAAGGGTAGAGTTCTCACACTTTCTGATTTCAAACTTGCTACAAAAGAGTGATACTGGCCTGAAGACAGACGATGGAGATCAGTGGAACAGAACCGAACAGAACCCAGAAGTCCACCCTCCTGTACATGGTCAAATGACCTTCAACAGGGTGCCAAGCCCATCCAATGAAGAAAGAACAGCTCTTCGGAGAAAACAGGAAAGCTTAATGACGTTGGCAGTGATGTTTTAGATGTGACCAAAGCACAGGCAACAAAATAAAAACAGACAATGGGAGTAAACCAAATCTAAAACTGCACCAAAAGCAACAGAGTGAAGAAGCAATCCAAGGGAGGAAGCGTTTCCAACCACATGAAACCATATATCTGGCAGAGGATTAATACCTAGAATACCTAGAGAATTTCAATTCGGCACAGCAAATAACCTGATTTAAAAATGGGGATAAGACTTTAATAGACATTTCTCTAAATATGGAATATTATTCAGTTTTTAAAAAGGAAGGAGATCCTGTCACATGCTGCAACATGAATGAACCTTGAGGACATTATGGTAAGTGAAATAAGACAAACATTGTAGGATCCCACTGTTATAAGGTATGTAGAGTAGTCGTAGCTCACAGAGCAGAAGACACATGGGAATGGAAGAGTTTATTGGGTATAAAATTTTAGTTTCGCTATTTAAAAAAAAGTTGATCTGTTGCACGATGATAGAAAAAAAAATCTTATGTGAAAACACATGTCAGGAAATGTTGAGGCTTTTAAAAAGCAAGTTGCAAAATGTATGTACAGCAGAAATAATAGGTAAGAATCACTGAAAACAGCATTCATAATGCTGAAAAGTATTTTTTTTAACCTTTCGTTTTTCTTCTCATAAAAATGCATTGCTTTATACACTATATAAAAAACAGGAAACTTTTTTAGGGGTCAAAACCAAAAAAATAATACCTGGGCTGGAGTGTTTGTAGTCACAGGAGATGGGGATTCACTAACTTTTGGCTCACTCGGGGATGCGGCTGACCCCTGTGATTCCTGGCTCGCTGGCTGGTCTGGAGATAAAGCGTCACTGCTGTCTTCATCAAATGAGAAATCACCCTGAGTGTGGGGATAGTCGTCCTTCCCAACACCTGAGGAAGAAATGAATGTTAACTCACAAAGGCCCTGGAATATCAAGCTTACTATGAAAGAGGAGGAACACTATTTCCCAGAAGAATTGAGAAGCTCTTAAATTACAATTGAATATAAAAAACTTCCCAATGGAAGCACACACCACTACCTGTGATGTATTCTGTGGGAAGGGAGGAAAAATGTGGATCCAACTATCAGTTGCAGGAAACACAGGGATAGGAATATTTTTAGTGACATCTGGGAATGCAAACAGGAAAATGCAGAATGAGGCATGCTAGAGGACAATACAAGCCCGTCTTGTCCACCAATAGATAAAAAAGGGAAGGAAAAAGAAGATTGAGATACACCAGCCGAAGGCAATGAGTAGACCTTGTCTGGACCCTATCGTGTAATTCAAGTACTAAAAAACATAAGGCTGCTGGGGATGTGGCTGGTTTGATCCTCAGCACCACATACAAGCAAAGATGTTGTGTCCGCCGATAACTAAAAAATATTAAAAAAAATTCTCTTAAAAAAAAAAAAAGGCAATGGGGAAAATGAGGTTATTACGGGGTATCAGTTGAGAAGCTCCCATTTCAAGGAAAAGCCCAGCCCAGCTAGATTCTCATTTTCTGGAGGGTCAATTTCCAAAACTGAATAGAGTCATACTTGTCTGAGAATTCACGAGTATAAATTGCCAATGTGTTAAAGTCACTAATGTAAAATATGAAAAGCCCAGGTCTAAGGGAAGCTATAGCTTTTAAGATAGGACAGTAACTTTTCAATATTGCTTACAGAATAAGTAGCATTATTCTTGAAAGGATTTTTCTCCATTAAAGCTTATACCAGAAAGAGTAATACTCGAGGTGAGGGTGTAGTTCAGTAGAAGAGCACATGCATAAGAAGTGCAGACCCTGTGTTCAATCCCCAGCACCAGGGGAAAACAAAACAAAAATCAGTAAATATGATAAGACCAGGATAAAGCGGACAGATAACTACCATTGAAAGAATACATCCATATTCATCTGCTATTCTCCTTCCTGAACAAGCTATCTTTTCTAGAAGAAAATAGAAAATAAAACAATGAAAAGTTTGTAAAAATATTATACATCCTAAATAGTATAATATAGTGATTTAACCTAGAAAATGTGATAATGAAATAACAGCAGGCTTAAACCTCAATCATAAAGGGGACTCTGAGTTAACTGGTAGCAGATGCTAACCTAATTAGTAGTAAGATAATAGTAACAAGAATTACTGTAAGTGTTAATTTCTAGTTAAGTGCTGGCCTTTCCTCTAGAGCTCCAACCCTCTCTCAGAAGACGGTGAATTCTGCTCTTGCCTATCATTGCCTCCTTGACACCAGAGTCCACAGCAAGAATGTTCTTCTCCACCAGCTCCATGGGTCCCGGCCTTTGCGCAATCTTTTCATTCAGATCATCAGCTAGTCGAGCTCTTTTCAACTTCATCTGAGTAGCTTGCAGGGATGGCTCAGCAAATGTTTCTAAAAGAGGAAAGTTTTAACCATTACTTGAATTACTCTTTCTATTTCATGATGTTATTTCAAGTCAACTCACTAAACAGATTTCAACATATTTAGGAGTTATCATCTTTATGGAAAGAGAACAATCTGTTTAAGAATGCACCAGCATACAGTCTGTTAGCTCTACAGACATTTACCCATCTATACAAATGGATGCCCACAGACTTGAATTAACATGGCCATTAGGGAAAAATGGACTACTGCTATTGTTCACTTAACAGTAGGAGCTTTAGGCTGAAGGAGACCCTACTTGGAGTGGTAGAGACCAGCTTGGTACTTGGAACTTCTTTTATTTTTGGTACCTTCTGATCTCAGGGGCACTTAATACTGAGCCACATTCCCAAACCTTGGTAGATTTTATGTTGAGATAGGGCCTTGCTAAGTTGCTGAGGCTGGCTTTGAACTTGAGATCCTCCTGGCTTAGCCTCTTGAGTTGCTGGGATTACAGATATGTGTCACTGTGCCCAGCATACTTGGAGCTTCTTCATGGTATCCTATGTAGTGTCATCCTGGATGTTCTCTTTCACAAAAACCTGTTTATTCATAGTCTGTAATTTCACAAGTTTTGTTTGTTCATTTTCTCTCTCTGCCACTATGAACACAAACTCCAGGAAGGCAGGCATCTATTTGTCTTGCGCTCTCTCTCGGTTTCTAGTATGCTGGCCAGTGGATGAACACCTCTAAGATTTCATTTTTGGACAAGTGTCTGGCCTTTAATATGGTTATTCCTCATATTAAGCTATAATCTAATACTTTCTGTAAAATCAACCTAATTCTAATTCTAATTCTAATTCTAATCAGGCCTATATAGAACAGATCTTCTTTCTACCGGATAACTGGCTCTAGATATTTAAGAAGTCTTAGACACAACTATCACAGGATTAAGCCCCTAGTTTCAACAGAGAAGCAAAACAATGAAAGAAAATGTAATTTGGGACTTTTTGGTAGAGGTGCTAGCTTTCAAGAATGCTCTCTTTAGAGAGGAAAAGTACCTAGGCCTGAGCCATGTGTTTAGCAAGAATGGAATGCAACTATTCCTCCAAGGACCCTAAGTGATGAGGTTAGATCACTTACTTTCTGTGTGTTGGTAGGGGTGTTTATGGTAATTTTCATATCAGGCTGGATATTTTAGGAAAGTTGCAGTGAGGAGTTGAGCCAGGTGGACATAAACAAGGTCATAGCTGAAATTCTGGGGTTAGACCTGTTGATGCCCTCTATGACTTCATGAGTAGAGCACATGTTCCTCAATGATAGATAAACTCTCTGGATCAAAAAATGTCTGCCCAAAACAGAACAGAGGAGGCACCAGCTGGTGGAAAAGCCATCCATCAATTGTTTACTTGGAGATTCAAACCTTGCCCTGTATATAACACAGAATTTTAGCGTTTCTATCCAATTTGGAGAATGTCAGCCTGGGGTGGGGGCAAAAAGTTATTATAATTGGAATAAATAGTAAGGAGGCTTTCCTACTGCTTGAGAAAACACAACAAAATAAGTAGAAAAAAACCTTTACCTTCTAAAATGTGCATCCTGACAAGTTCAGAACGATCTGGTCGACTCCGTATCTTGTGTTTCAAAAAGTTTTCAGTCTTTGTGGGGTGGGGGGAAAATGGTAAAAGTCTTATTATAAGTTATTTATGATCTATTTTAATTTTTTTCAAGGTACTCCATTTAAGTAAATTATATGCCCTTTTTTGTCATGTGTTTGAGAGAAAGATTAGAAATTAATACCTATAGAAACTATTACCCAACACATGATTTAAATTTCAGATTTCAAAATCTTAAAGTGCATGGACTTTACAGACTTTTAAAACTTGGCAAAGTCAAAAGCTCATGATTTTGAAGGTGATATTTGGATAGACATAGGATTTAATTATTTCGATATTTAAAAAAAATCAAAATCTGCATGTTAGTACAAATAGAAATCCATTTAGAAAACAAATTTCTTAGTAATGAATTTTCTCAGTTGGAATTATACTTAAACAACAGGGCTTTAAAATGAACTTTATAAGACTCTCAGAGATCATTATTGCATTCTGGGAAAATTCTTAAGGAATTTTTGGAATATGCTTATTTTCATGCTGCATGATATTATCCACCCCCCACCAAAAAAAAAAAAAAAAAACCAGGAAGAATGTATATAATGGCACTTTCAGAGAAAAATAATAAACACCAGTGAGCTATGACACTATGACAGTCATCTCAGAGTTGAGTTCAGCAATGCTCTATGATTTAGCCAAACTCTCCTACCCTCAGTCGAAATCATGGCCAATAGAGACCAAGTAGGGAAATCACCCAAGCATCTGGAGTCAGCACATCGCTTGGCTGTCCTCCTTGGCAACAAATGGCAGAATTCTGTATTATGTCTCTAAAAACTGTTGTTATACCCTGAAAGCAAGGAAGTGAAGAAGTATGATTTGTCTTATGTATAAAAGTACTTGTTGGTTTAAAAAATTTTTTCTACAAATCTCCAAGATCAAGCTACCCCAGAATACATGCTGTCTACACCATGTACCTTGAAGACATACTCCTAAATATGTCAGAGAAAATACAGTAATATTGCTATTTGTCCACAGGTAAACTTTAAAATAAAGCAGAGAAGCAGAACATTTTTAAAGTGAAGTTTCTTACTCTGGCTCGTTCCAAGCTTTTTATCTGTTCATGGAATGCTGCTGGGCTCTTCAAAGCTGTGAGGGGAAAATAGTTTTCCACAGTATAAATAGAAAAGTTTACACTTCAGTCCAATCTCATAGTATATCATACTGATAGTCTAATCAATGCACAGGTACAGTTCCATTATTTACTAGTTCCTTCCTTTAGGAGATCCACTAAACTTGAAGCCTTAAGAATTAAAATAATGTACTTCACAAATAAAATCGGGAAACAATTAAAATGTAGTTGTACACAAACTGACAATGAAGGTATTAAGTCAGACTACTTCCAACTACTGGGGCAAATTTCTATTGCCCAGGGGACTGTTTGATGATTCCCTAATAGGTTTTTGCTCTTAATGTCCATATTTGCTACTGGAAAAAGCCCACATGTCCTTGAAAGTACTGTGAACAAGAGGTTTCGGGTCCATTTATTTAGAACACATACTGGGATTAGCTCCGTGGCCAATTAGTTACATTGCTGTTGGGCCTTCACAGCAACCCTGCAAAGTAGGTATTAGACCCAGCACAGATGAAAGGCTAAAAGAGGTTAATTGAATTCTTGAGGTCACATAACTAGCTGATTGTCAAAACGGGATTTAAATCTAGGATTCTGAATGATGACATGTTTTTTCTACCATACAACAATGTAGCTCTAAAAAAATTGTATGAGTGAGAGTTAATATGCTAACTGCCAGTATTAAATATTCTAGAATCTTTGTGTGAAGAGAGTGTTTACTAAAACACCACCTATCACATATTTTTGTATGTGTCCACTATGTGGACAGGATACAGGACTAGAATCCTTGGTCTGCTGACACATGACCAATAAGCTTGTAAGCACTGTACTCAGCCTTGGTCCTATTAAAACAAAGTAGAGACTCCCAGGATCCTAGCTCAGGCAGATTTGGCTAGGGCCCAATTTCCAGAAGCAGACTAGAGCCGGCCTACTCGTGGTGTCGTCTTAAACATCATAATCAGATCCTGTTTGATTGGCTCAAAGAGAGGAATGTGATAGTGAAGGAATCTGGCAGATCATCATAGCAGCTTTCGACTCCAACACTAGATTTAAAATATTCAGATACTCAATAGTGGTCCAGAAAAAGAATTTCTCTGGGGGAAAAAAAAAATCAGCAACATGTTCCTTATAAACCAATAAATGATTTGTAGGCTAGCAGTGATTTAGAAGACTAAGAAGCATAAATTGATTTTGTAATTTCTAGTGTTTTAAAGCTGAATAAGTTATCTTTAGGAAAAGTTATTTTTTAAACAAAATTCAAATAATAACCACTCCTCCCCTGTAAAATATAAAATTTCCTCTAAAGTTGTGATTAAAGACAACTATTCTAAAATTAATCAACTTTCAAAGGTCTCTATAGGGATACTTAGGGCAGAAAGACTTTATTAAAGAATGTTTATTAGTCTTGTACCTGGGATACATTTAGTTATATTGACTACAGTATAGCGTCAAAGATAATCTGAATTATTTAAGAAGAATAAAGTTGTGATTTTTATCACATTACTTTTGCAAGTGTAATCTCTCATTACTTCAGTCATTTTAAAACTAAAACCACTTTTAAAGTTCAAAGGAAGAATTTTAGTGCCTTGAATTTTATATAAATAACACCTTTAAGTCCATCTCTTAACCTACACCTGGTTTTTAAAATGTATTCTACATGGTTTCCTTAGGTTGGTCATGCGGTGCCTGGCTTTCCTCATCAATTGGCTGATATTTGTACGCCAATTCAGTCTATATGACTGAAGTGTGGGTGGGACACAGGTTCTCCTCAGACATGCACATCTTGTTGTAAAGCACCAAAGGTGAAAATAACATGGGTCTTACGTGGCATGATGCCCTGGTCCACTAGTTGTTCTCTTGTCCTCCTTTGTTGCAGCCTCAGTTGGAGCACTGTGGAAAGGAAATAATTGCCATTGGAATTTATTTGCAACCACAGGACCTAACTTATGCCGTTCCAGAGGGGTACTTGTTGAGCTTTACTAAACATCTAGTTCATAACTGAATAAAGATGTTACCTAGTATAATCCAACTGATATAATTACTTTTTTATTTTGCCTGGTGCATGTATTCTGAAGTTTAATGAGAGTAATTTTTTTAGTTAATAATCTTAATTTGATGACTAAAGCTAAGTACTTCCTATTTAAATACATTCATATGGCACCAAGCAAATAAAAATAGTTGGCTTATACATTAAAACTTGTTCATAAAGAAATCTCATTGATAAACAGAAATGTGAGATTTCTTGGCATTTCCTTTGTTTTTTAAAAAATAAGTTAGTAGCAAAAATATATCTTCAGGAAGAACCTGAATAGATTTTGTGAATAAAGGCTAAGTAATAAAGATTATATCTATAAAATATTACTAATGACCCAAGGTGAAATTTTTAAATTAGGAGTTTAAGTTTAATAATATTTGCACAAACATAATACCATATCTCATTTTACAAGTTCTCAGAAAGGTACCAAAATCATTTACACCAAATCATTTTAATAAAGAGTAAACTATTATAAGTGGTAGAACAAAATATGTATCATGAAATGTGGCATATATTTCTTCCTAGGTTTCTCAAGTAGATGACTTTTATAGCATCTATATATTTTTATCTTGGAAATGAGCCCATTTCAAAATAGAGGAATACATGAAGTGACTTTGAGTAATATTTGTCTTAGTTGGACTTATATTCAATTTTAAGCTTCCATTTTGGTTTTTGTGTCAAACTATGGATGAAAACCAAAGATGATTAAGGGTCTGCTTAATGATTGTTAATATTCTTAAAAAAAAAAAAAGCCTCCTATGTGTGTTTCTTAAACGGTGGGGAGACATTTTAAATTTTTTGCTGTCGTGGCCAAACCAGACAATAACAATTCTAGAAGAGAAAAAGTTTATTTAGTGCTCCAGGTTTCAGAGGTCTCAGTTCAGACAGCTGTTTCCCTATCTGCACATCTTTGGGCCCCAGGTGAGGAGGAAAGCTGTTTAGAACATGGCAATCAGAAAGCCTAGAGAACTCCACTCACTAAGGACAAGACATGAAGGCCAAAGGCACGCCCCCAGGGACCCACCTCCTCCAGCCATACTCCACCTGCCCACTTACTGCCTATTAATCCATACCAGCAGATTAATCCACGAAGAGGTTAAGGTTCTCATAACCCAATCATTTCACCTCTGCACATGAGCTTTATGAGGGGACATCTCATATCTAAACTATTACAGGGCAGAAGACAATTTTCTAGTGAGGGAAACTGGAGCAGGAGGCTGGTTTGGAATGCAGTAAGCTCTGAAGACGCAGGGACCATGGTACCGATAGTCTTGGCCGTTTCTTGGCCTTGTGCGGACTACAGAGTAGAACCAAGTCTTAGCTATACCTCAAAAAGAGCCTAAATTATAAAATTAAAAAGTTTCTTGGGCTGGGGATGTGGCTCAAGCGGTAGCGTGCTCGCCTGGGTTCGATTCTCAGCACCACATACAAACAAAGATGTTGTGTCTGCCAAAAACTAAAAAATAAATATTAAAATTCTCTCTTTCTCTCTCTTACTCTCTCTTTAAAAAAAAAAAGTTTCTTTTCCTTGTTAGAGATGAATTCTATCTTCATATGTTCCCACTTTATTTTACTAGGAACACAAATAACCAAGGAGCAGACCTATGAATCCCATAGCACCCAATGCCTACAGTCTCCAACATCCTATGAATGCTAAAGATAATGCTTGATGGCATTTAGGGTGTTAATATGCAGGAGACTGAGAGGAGAAAAAGGTTGAGGTGATTTCCAGCTCAGAAGTGGGCACTGAGAGTGGAGTCTGACCGAGGGAGAAGCTCCAGCAAGACTCTTTCCTTTTTCCCCAAGGGGATCCACAGTGTCAAAAAGGAAGTGTAATGAAAACATCAAAAGCCTTTCTTTTTGTTCTAAACAAACAAACAAACAAAAAACTTAAAAAGAATATATGTACTTGCTAGTCAAATATATCAAACATACTTCTGGGAGGGAAATGGCATTTTTGAATGAAACATGTTTGCAACTTGATCTGTAAACCAATACTACTGACAACAGCTTGTTAGTCATGATTATGTGCTAGTCATTTCAGGAGCCCTCATGAACCAGGAGAGCAGTCTTGTGGCTCTATCACTGAAGACCACAAATCACTTTCATGCTGACATGCAAAAGGTAACCACTACCATGGGGGCAGCACACAAAATGGATGCATTTCACTTTGAACTGTCTCCAATTCCAACACTTTTGACACCAAATGTGTGGGCCTTTCTCCATAATGTCAACAAATTCACCAACTGAGTGTCCAACAATTCACTTCAATTCTGATACTATGTACATGGAGTTAGGATCAGACTAACAAGAATGCTTCCATGGCAGACACGAGTCACTAATCTAGGCACTCATACTACAAACTTGGGGGTGCTTCCATAATACCCTATTCAGGTTTGAGAATTTACTAGAATCTAGGCTTACAGAATTAAAGAGGGTAGTTTGTTGGTTAATTACTGGCTTGTTATAAAGAATACAACTAAGAAACAGCACATGGAAGTGATGCGCAGGGCAAGGGGCAGGTCCTCTCAGGCATATCACCCTTCCTCTGGCCATGCCTTGATCTTCCTGGGACTGAGCCTGCAGCCTAAAGCCATCTAGGGCCTCCAGTACCTGTCATCTTGGTAGCATACCAGATCACTCATCGCTTTGGAGAGTGCAAGGATCTTAGAATGAAGCTCTTATGTCAGAAGCTGAGCACCATGATAAAATATTGTAACAAAAGATGTCCTTATCATCCATTACTCAGGAAATCACAAGTTTTTGGAGCTCTGTGCCAGGAACCACAAACAAAGACCAGAAACAAATGTGCATTTCTTCTTATTCACTGGTTGTTAATATAAAGCAGATCATTTACATTTTCCATATGTCCATACAATCCAATAAACTGCCCCACCTAGGTTGTACTGCTTAAATAGAATGACCTTCCCAATTAATGCTCTAAAAAATTGCCTCCAACTCTCCCAAGAAGCAAGTATTCAAAGCAGTTGAGGCTATCAGCTCCCCCAGGCACCTTCATTTGTTTACTGCACACCTCTCGGGTGTCTGCAGGTAACTGTATACAGGGTGCTTATGAGATGCAAACCTATGGAAAAGAACAGCAGTAGCTGTGATTGGAAGACCCATTTTAAATCAAAGACACCAGGAGTTGGGTGTGGTGGTGAACACCTGTAATCCCAGCAGCTCAGCAGGCTCAGGCAGGAAGATGGCGAGCTCAAAGCCAGCCTCAGCAAAAGCAAGGTACAAGGCAACTCAGTGAGATACTCTCTCTAAATAAAACACAAAAAATAAGGCTGGGATGTGGCTCAGTGGTTGAGTGCCTCTGAGTTCAATTCCCTGTAACCTCCACACCCCTCCCCCCCACAAGAAAAAGACATTAGGAAGAACAAGAATTGAGGGGAGGCAGACTTGAAGTAACTGGTAATGTTTTGTTAAGTCTGTTGATTATTCAACTTTTCTATTTTTCCACCTATACCAGTAGATGAATAATGCTGTGGACACATTATATTCCTCTATACCATTAGGTGGACAAATATGAGGCCCAATGTTCTATGGAGAGACTCAGGTATGCTAGGAGTATAGTTTAGTGGTAGAACATTTGCCTAGCCTGCATGAAGTGCCAGTAACACCCAAAACAAAAACAAAAAACCTCAGGTACACTGACACTTTTGGTTGACTTTAAACTGCATCCTCTCCTTTTTTTGCAATGCTAGGAACTGGGCCCAGGGCTTCCTGCATGCTAGGCAAGTGCTCTACCACTAAGCTGCTATATCTTCATCCCTGATAAAGTCTATTCTGAAAACTACTAGTTATAAAAGGTACCAAACAGGTTCATTATTTTAGAAAATATCAAACTTCCTTTCAGTACCTCCCATTTATCAAATTAGTTAAAAAAAAAAAAAAAGTGTAAGTGGCAATAGGTAGGTAAACCTTAGAGGCAAAATGTCCGAGGCCAGAACGATACAGCGTGAATGCTATACACAGCTTAATGGTCATGCAACACTGAAGAGAGAAGTTGGGTAGAAGTTGTTGGTGCTCCTCTAGGACTGTGAAGGGGATAAAAGACCTGGATATAGAGAACCTGACACTTCCAAAGATCAGAGAGGTATTTGTGGTTATGGGCTCAAGATGTCTTACCAAGTAAAACCTCTTCCTCCCTTTGCAGCCTGCACACTCACTCAGGGGTGTTCCCATTCATGTGGAGAAGGCCCAAGCTACTAAAAGTTACTCAGCCCCTCGTACAGCTATAGTTCTTGAAGAGCAATAAACGAGCTACTATGTTAGTTGATCTATGGAAATCTCAATAAGATTTGATTCCTGTAGTCCCAAACCATAGACTAGACACTGATCTTGCACTCTGTCCTGGTGGCAGCACAGCTGCCTAAGAAGCCAGTCTCCTTGGTAATAGTTTCATATCTGTAAACTGTAACTTAGAGCCTTTCCCCCTGTTCCTCCCTGAGTGGTAAATGTGCTACTGAGCCAATAACATCAGCCTCCATGCTGTTAGAAAACTGACTCATGTTCAGTATCTTCCATGGCCATCTTGCAAATAACTGCATGAAAGAAAACAATACATGTGAAGCTCTACAATTCTCAGTGGAAAAAAACGGTTTGAGAGACTCAGCGACTGTTTACATCTTGGAGAAAACAAAGAATATAAGTAATAGAATGAAATAGAATTTGTGTTAAACTGCTCACATTAGAACACTTTGAAAGAATGTCTTTTTGTCTTTATCTTTAGGAAATCTAGAAACACATTGTCTTAAGAGGTTCTTAGGTTTAAAATTAAGGTTTGGAATAGAGTTTAAACCTATCTTATTGTTTAAGGGGGGAAAGAAAGTAAAAAATGAAAAAAGGGCTGATACAAGAAAGTATTCCTCCTACAGGCAGCACTGTATTCTTGGTGCGAAACAGTTACCCCAAGGTGTGAACCCTACATCAGCTGTGAATTTCCAGATGATAAAGCTCAGAAGAAGCACATGGGGGGCACCCCATCAATGAAGGGAGATGAGGGCACAATCCATTTGCTTCTTATATATACTGTATCTTAACTAGCCCTAATTCAAATAATTTTTTTTTTTTTTTTTTTTTTTTTTTTTTTTTTTTTTTTTTAAAACATTACAAAGCTCATGATATATCATCTTTCATACATTTGACTCAATTGAGTGAGATCCAGTCTCTCTTTTTTTTTTTTTTTTTTATTTAAAGAGAGAGTGAGAGACAGTGAGAGAGAGAGAGAATTTTTAATATTTATTTTTTAGTACTTGGCGGACACAACATCTTTGTTTGTATGTGGTGCTGAGGATCGAACCCGGGCCGCACGCATGCCAGGCGAACGCGCTACTGCTTGAGCCACATCCCCAGCCCTCAAATAATTTTTTTAAACTAAAAAACATTTCACACATTATAAAAGTAATATTCATTACACAAACTAAGGAAATAGGAGAAACCAAAAAAAAGGAAAATTGCTGATTATATCCCCCAGAGACACAACTGCTGTTACCACACTGTATATTTCTTCTGTATTTAATTTAAGCATAATTTTTGACACTCTTCTTCAATATACTCCAATCATATACTAAACACAACAATAACATTATTTTAATGGATTTATAAAATATTCTGTTGGGTGGATATGCCATTGCGTGCTAAATATTCTCCATTTACCACTTAGATTGTTTCCAATTTTTGTAACTATAAATAATGCTGTAGTGGGATTTTTATATATAAAGTTTATTCCTCATTTCTAGTTATTTCTTAAATTTAAAGCCCAAGGTGGAGGAATACTTTTATAGATCCCTATTAGGCATGATCATTAAGCAATGAGACTATTTTCTTCTTGTAAAACCATCTTTCAAAATTATAGTATATATGTAAGAACATGGATACAGATGACTTTATATCCATTTCATTTAGTGAAAAAATTTTCATGATTTCCTATTACATGCCAACAAGGAGAAAATTGCATATAATTTTGAAAATTTTACTCAATCCTTATTTCTTGTCACAACAGATTAAAAACAATATTAGGTCAATAGAAATGTTTTGAACTTGCTATACATATATTTTTTTTACAATCAGAAATTAGATTTTAATTACCACTCCAAAAGTCAGTTCATCCGATGATAAACTGGTAATGTCCTTCTTAGCACCACAAATAGTTTAGAACCTGGTGTGCTCTACCACTGAGCTACATTCCCAGCTCTTTTTTCTTATTTTAAGAGGGTCTTGCTAACTTGCTGAGACTGATCTCGGACTTGTGATACTGCTGTCTCAGCTTTCCAAGTCACTGGGATTATAGGTGTGTGCCACTAAATAGAATAACTTCAACCTTGTTATGCTTAAAACCCCAATTAAAAAACTTCAGCAGTGTTTTAAACCAAGATGGTAGGTTCATTCTCTTTTCTTTCTATAAGTAGAGTGTTTGAAATATTGCCTTAATATGATATGATTAAAGTAATTTTCACTCTAAAAATACTTTATACAATTACATATTAATAATCAGAGGGCAGTTTAGCATGAGTTGAACAAGCCAACAAGAAGCATGGCTTTGGCCAGGGAGTCTGCAAGGGGACACCTGAGGACTGTATATACAACAAAGGCAGAAAGGACACTCTCTGGGAACCAGAATGGCAGGCAGCAGAGTCTAGGAAATCCTCTTTGAACAGCCCAATTTCAGGAGGGTAAGCTGGGGTGGGGAAGGGGAACGAGCAGTTCTCTGCAAGTTAGAGGAAGGATCTAAAACATATTATTTTATTATGGGACAATGGATAGAATAAACCACAGAATCAAGAGGGGTAAAAAAAAAATTACCGCCACCACCAAAAACCTGAGCAGTCAAGTAAAGGCTACGGGAACCAGAGGCAAGAAGGAAGATGAAAATCTAAGACTTTGCTAGAATCGACTCTGGATTAACTCTGAAGTCAGTGTGGGGCAACAAACAGATCCTATTTCCCTCCCCCCCAACAGATGCTTGAGTAATTAAGAGTACGAGGTAATCGGACTTTGGTGAAAATGTATTATGCCTTGTTTAAATAGTGAGGGGTCCAAAAAAAAAAAAAAAAAAAAAAAAGGAAAATTTCTAAGAGCTAACAGCCTCTGTTACCTCTCGTGTTTGGTGTAGGAGGGTGAACTGACCTCTGTCCTTGCTCTGGAGTTTCATCAAGCAGCAGTTCAGAGGTCAGACTGACATTTATAATCATTTTATCAGATAAGGACAATCATATCTTGAAAAAAAAAACTATACTGAAAGGACAAAAGACTGATGAACTATCTATTTTTACTTTCCACCAAAAATAAATGTTTAAAATGGTGGCGGCTGTTATTATTCTTATTACTCACTATTATGTTAGACACTTGCTGGCGATACCCGTATTTTTTTTCCCCAAACACAAAATCCTAAGGTTTAAAAAGACAATTCCACACAAGTTTGTGGATTTATAATTTTGTAGTGACTGGTTTATTTTGTAGTCAAATCAGAAGAAGTCATACCCTGAAGGGTTTCCTTCTGAGCTTGGACTCAAAACCAGACTGATATGTATGTTGCTAATGCCTTGATTTAAGAATCCATGTTTTATATAAAGTTTTCCCATTTGCTAAAGTGAAAATATACATGCACATGAAAGAGACATTAAAAGGAAAAGTGAAAGTCAATCCATCCAACAAAGACCTCCTGTCCTTTTTTCAAAACATAACCAGTTAAATTTCTATGGGTCCTAAAAATGTTTTGTAAATATTCCATCTACATTACATACAAAGTATGCAAAGGAAATACATGTGTGGCATTATCTTATTCATGCAGTTTGGGAATTTGCTTCAAATAGGGAACAGGGAGTCTAGCCCTTTCCTCTTCAAGCCTATATCTAACATGTGGATGTATTAATAATATAGTATATACTTACCTTACCAGGTTGGTTTGTTTTCTTAATGTAAACAATGATACAATAAAGAGGCTCATTTAGGCATCCTTTGATGATCTATCTATAGATTAAATTTCCAATACTGGAGCATGCACTTAGAATCCTGATAGAATCATTTTGCCATCTAAATGACCATACCAACCTAGTCTCACAAGTCAAGAGAGTACCTTTTTGTTCCTATCCTTTCCGGCATTATACATCATTCTGTTTTAAGGTAACTTTGAATTTAGAAACAAACTGGGTGTGGTGGTCCATGCCTGTAGTCTCAGCTACTTGGAGGCATGAGGTCAGAGGATCACTTGAGCCTAGGAGTTTTGAGTCCAGCCTATGTAACAGGTAAGACACAGTCTACAAAACAAAACAGAACCCTAAAATACAATAATAAACAAACAATTGCCCATCTAAGGTACTGGTGATATCATGTCTAATAATAGTAGAATTTTATAACTAATCAGCAATAAGGGACCATACGATATGGAAAGAATTAGGGTGATGGGGCTGTGTTTTTAAATCAAGGGGAAATATTTTCAGTGGCCGAGCAACTCAGGTTGAGTACTCTCTTCTACATAAGATATTTACACTTAATGGAATATTTCTGATGTTCTAGAGTAGAAACCTTGAACACAGAACTAAATTTTTCTTTTATTCTAAATTATTTATTCTAAATATATCTCAGGTGATATGAGATATATTTAGACCCAAATCAATACTGGATGGTAATGTGACAAGGTCTTAGAGGTTGCTTTTTGCTAAAAAACAAAAACAAAAATAAAAAAACCCCCCGATTCTTCACTTGACCTGCAAATGTAAACAACTTGGCATCTCTGCCTCCATTTTGCATCTGTCTCCCTTTGCTCTGAGTCACCTTGGATTCTAGGAACATAACTGATAAACATCTTGTCATGAGTGGAAAGGTACCCTAGCCGTAAGAAAGTTACTGTCGCCAGTAAAGGTACCCTACCGGCGACAGTAACTTTCTTACGGCTAAGGACAAGGCCCCTCCTGGCCTGACCAATCTTGAGATAACGACCAACCAGATCACAGTATGACCAAGACCATTTAGGTACACCTCTGGTGCCCCTTGTCTATATAATCTGGGAGCTCATGTCGGTACCTTGAAGACAGGGCTTGAAACTCAGGTCCACTTGCTTCCCAATAGAGCTATATTGATCAAGGTTTCTTTCCTGATTTTCACCATTGCTTTTCAGGTTGAGGGGCTGGACCTTATTTGTTGGGGCCCCCAGGGTTGGGTCTCTGGCCCAGGACTCTGGGAACAGTAAGGAATTGGTCTGGGGTTTGAAAAAGGAAAGACCACATAGGTGATTCCTGGGTTTAGGCTTAAGCACCTGGTAGACAATTTACTGAGATAAGGAACATAGGTTTGCCATTTGGAAGCTCAATACTGGGCCTGTGTGAATAGGAAGTGGAGATATCAAAACAGTGACTGGCTTTTTGGGTCTAGATTTCAGAGACTGGAAAGAATCTGGGAGTTGTCACCTTTGTAGTATTTAAAGCTACTGGAGTTTGCTGAGGAAGAGGATATAAATAGAGAGGGCAAAAGAAGCCCAGGACTGAGGTCTTAAGAAAGTCAACAATTAAAAGACAATCTATGGGTCAGATATGGAAGAATGATGCAAGAAAGGAAATCAGAGGAAGCTGTGTAAGAAGGTGGAAGAACCAGGTAAAGGTATTTCTAGAAGGAGGCATGAATAATAGTCAAATGCTGCTGTTTTAACACAGGAGCTGCTTGAGTGATGAGTGCAAGTTAGGCTGGAGGAGGTTAGGGAGTGAGGGAGGTGGGAGCAAGGGTACAGTTAATGGAAGCATACTTCCCAGATGCTGTGGAGGAGGAGCAGAGAAGGGAAACTTGAGGGTGTGGAACTTCAAGTGGGAAGAGACTCCAGCAAATTTATAACTGATAAAGAGCCAGAGAGAGGAAAAGGCAGGGAGGGAAGGAATGAATATGAATGAGAGGAAGGGTGAGGGTATAAGAAGACAGCCGGTTCCTTGCAGGCTGTGGGGAGGGGATTCAGAACAGGCAGGGTGGCCTTTGCTAAGAGCACTGTCACAACAGCAGGGAGTGAGGACTGGACACCACTGCAGGAAGTTAATACTAACTTCATCTCCACTTACAATTCATGTGAAATCCATGCTTCATTAAAGATAAAGCAGTTGAGTACTCTAATGGATGCTAAAAAGGAGCAACCAAAGATCATAGATTTTTGGTGATATTTTCAGGGGTCTAATTTGCTCACTATAAAATAAGATGCAAGGATTTAAAAAAAAAAGCCAAGAGGCCAGAAATAAAACAGTAGTGTGTCCTGTAAGAGCTGTGCCATCTGCACTGATTAAGCAGACTTCCATCACTACTTCCTGTCCACAACAGCAGCAGAGGTACCCAGTGTGCACATAAATCTAAAGTTCAGACACTATATAACAGGATTTTTTTTGGGGGGGCGGGGGTGCAGTACTGGGGTTTGTATTCAGGGCCTTATACATGCTAGGCAAAACCTCTAACACGAGCTACATCCTCAGCCCTTGAATCAGAAATTTGTACATTATGACTATTTTCAGATAAAAAGGGACAACATTTAAATTAATTAAAAACATTGTGGCAATTATCATTTGAAAAAAGTTGGTCCTTGTAGGAAATACTGGCTTTCATTTCAATGTAAGACCAGAGGGCTGGGGATGTGGCTCAAGCGGTAGCGCGCTCGCCTGGCATGCGTGCAGCCCGGGTTCGATCCTCAGCACCACATACCAACAAAGATGTTATGTCCGCCAAAAACTAAAAAATAAATATTAACAATTCTCTCTCTCTCTCTCTCTCTCTCTCAGACCAGATCTACCATATCCTCAAGAAGCATATGAAAGTGGGGTGACTGCGGATGCCTGTGAGCAGGTCCTACAATCCAGAATGCAGCATTTACCCTGTTAGAAATTAAAGAGCAAAACTGAAAGAAAAACTAAAATGCCAGCAGAACTGCCATTATTCTAGGCGACCACACTGTAGGTTTCCTGCATTACTTTGCCGCATGAGCTTAGGAAGACAATGTTTTCAACACTCAGCTTGGAAATTTACAGGAACTCTGATAACTCTCTGGTTGGCTGTTGCTTCCGTTGCCATGGAAACAGACTGCTAAAAATGGGGCATGTTTCTTTAAACTGATCATACCTTCACACAAATTCCCTTCTCCTTTCTGTCAAAAGTATGCTTCTCGTGGTATGACAATGTGATATTTAGAGTGGGGCCTGGTATAGAATGGCCCAGTATAAAAAATCTCATTTGGTTAAGAAGTAATAGAAATAAAGTACACAGTGGCATCAATGGAAACACACTACAAATAACAGGCACTGCAGAAAGAGCAAAAGCATCCACACAACTGCCTGATCACCAGCAATGCTAAGAGATTAAAACAATATTTGCCTTTTTTTCAAATAACATCTAACAAGAACAACCATGAGTTTTACATCAGAACTTCTAGATTTCTTAACTTATTGTTCCAAAAGAAGTTAACACCTTTTTTTCTTATTTGGGAGGCAATAAAAATTCTACATCCTATCACTGCATTAGAATTACAGTGCAGAGCTCTAGGCAGAGGTGCCTAGGGTTAAAGCTCTGTTTCCTGATCATTCTGTAATGGCAAATGTACATTGTCTAAAAGGTCCTATAATTTCTTAATGGAAATTCCTAAGATAATTTTTCTTTTGTTCTTAGAACCTAACAACGAAACAGAAAAAACAGGCAAATATTGTTGACCCTCCTTTCCCACCCCCAGAATAGTAAGTACCTACTGCTGTATTGAGGCCACTTGATCCAGGCTCAGTATTTTGGTTTTTCTTTCAAGGAACGGGCTCATACATGCATACTTTTCCATATACGTAAATATATACACACTTCAAATATATGCATTTGTGTATCTATATACATAAGTGCAATGAGCACACCAAAACATAAAATATCTGAAATATGTCACAGTTGTATGTTATCTTCACATCATAGTAACTGTGCATAATGATCCAAATGACACTGACCAAGCAGCTATGCAAAGCCTGGAGGGTCACCCAGCTACCCTTGCCACACACAACAGTCAAGCATTGTTCAGGTATTGTGATAGCATGTTTTGTAAAGTAGTACATGCTAGACTCTGCTGTTAATATGGGTTTTGGTGTTTAGGCTCCAATGTAGACAATTTATTGCTCCACTCTTTCAATTCAAATAAATAAGAAAAAGTGTAATTCTAGGCAGTGAACATGCATGCCAGAACTCACAGATTCCATAAACGTAGGTGAGAAATGATTCTTACTAACCAATTGACAGAGACTGGACACTCAGAAATGGCCCTGTGTTCGCCTGCTTCAGCAGCCTAGAAATCGTTCTGACTTTGCCCCAGTCTGGAAAGGATGGCCAGGTAAGGCAAACAGAGCTTTCAAATTTAGGAGGGCCTACTATGTGTCAGGCACCATCCTGGGAGATTTATGTATCATAATTCCCTCATCTCCTAGAAACCTCTCAAGGTGGGTACTCATATTTATTTTTTTCATTTAATTTTTAATTTTGTTATGTATGACGACAGGATGCATTACAATTCATATTACACATACAGAGCACAATTTTTCAGATCTCTGGTTATACACAAGGTAGAGTCACATTCTTTGTGTCTTCATACATGCCCTTAGGGTAATGATGACCATCACATTCTCCCATCTTTACTACCCTTAATCCCCTCCCTCTCCTTTTCCCTATCTAGAGTTCATTTAATCCTCTCATTCCCCCAACCCCCGCAACATTTTATGTATCAGCATCCTTAAGTCAGAGAAATCATTCAGCATTTGGTTTTTGGGATTGGGCTAAATTTGGGCTAATTTCACTTAGCATTATATTTTCCAGCTCCATCCATTTACCTGCAAATGCTGTGATTTTATTCTCTTTCATTGCTGAGTAATATTGCATTGTGTGTATATACCACATTTTCTTTATCCATTCATCTACTAAAGGGCATCTAGGTTGGTTTCACAGTTTAGCTATTGTGAATTGTGCTGCTATAAACATTGATGTGGCTTTGTCCCTGTAGTGTGCTTTGGAACTAAACATTTCTCAGAAGAAGATATATAATCAAGCAACAAATATATATAAAAAATATTCAACATCACTAGCAATTAGAGAAATGCAAATTAAAACTACTCAGATTTCATCTTACTCCAGTCAGAATGGCAGCTATTAAGAATATAAACAACAATAAGTGTTGGCGAGGATGTGGGGAAAAAGGCACATTCATACATTGCTGGTGGGACTGCAAATTGGTGCAGCCAATATGGGAAGCAGTATGGAGAATCCTTGGAAAACTGGGAATGGGATCACCATTTGATCCCACTCCTTAGTCTATACCCATATTTATTTTTACAGAGAAAGTAAGCACTCATCCAACACCACACAATTAGTGAGAAGCAGAACCAGAATTAGGAAAATAATCAGTGCTTCCATAAGGTAGTTTTTCTTAAAAAATAAATTTAGTAAGCAAAAAGAAATATGCCCCACTATTCTATTGTCTTGGCTATGGTATCAAACAACCTCAACAGTGTTTTAAACCACACTGACTCTATTTAAAAAGAAATCTGTACGCTATAATTCCAATAGAAAAAGTTGTATGTGCCAGGAAAAATTCACTGGTGTTACAAACTGAACTGAGTCCCTCTCAAATTCATATGTTGAAGCCCTGAACCCAAGGTAACTGTATTTGGAAAAGTTAAATGAGGGCATAAGGGTGTAGCCCTATTCCATAGGATTAGCATCCTTATGAAAAGAAATACCACAGAGCTTGTTCCTTTTCTTTCTTTCTCTCCCTGTGCACTCAGCAAAGAAACGCCATGTGAACACACAGCAAAGCTATAAGCCAGAAGAGAACCCTCACCAGAAAATGAACCCTACCCAATTTTCCAGGCTCCAGAAGTGTGGGAAAAGTAATTCTTGTCATTTAAGCCACACAGTTTGGGGTATTCTCTTATGGCAGCTTGAGTAGACTAAGACAACTAGGAAGGTACAAAGGAGTTCTAAGTGTATACTCTTCACCACTAAAAAGGCTATTTTTTTTTTTAAAGCCCTGATTATTAGAAAACAATTGAAGGAAATAACTGAAGGAAATTAGAAAATAACTGAAGAATGAATGTGTCAAGCTTAATCTGTATTTTTCTGAAACTTTTTATAATGAAAGCAGACTGGTGTCATGATAGTGTACTACATTACTGTGGAGAGACAAATATGATACAGCGATAGGCACTCAATGCCTATCCCAGTACTGCACACAGACTTTAACCGGGGCCAAGTGGCAATTCTGAAGCACCCCTTCTCCTTTGGATGATGGAATTGGGGTAAATACAGTGGCCCATGAGCATGTTCCTGATGAGCCACCACTGCAGATAGTACCCTTCTCTGAAACAGAATTCACTGAGGGAGAAGCACGGGCACCAGGCTATGAGCTCTGAACACAGAACAAAACAGGCTCAGCCCTTTTCTCAGAGACCCTGCCATTTGGAAGGGAGATGAAGACTTAATAAAATGATCGTGATGGTTGCTTATGAGGACTAAGAGAATCCAGGTGAGTCTGAGGAGGGGCTGGTACAGAGAGGCCTCTGTGAGGAGGTGGCACCTGCAGGGAGGTAAAGGCTGGGCTGAGGGCTTCACAGAGTGGGCAGGACAGGCGTTCTGAAAGAACAGTGCTAGAGGGAAAGTGGAGGGGCGTTCCTGGAGACTGACAGGGCCTTTGGCTCAGGGGTTTTGGATTTTGTTACCTACAAATAAACGGGAATCCATTACGGGGTGTGAAGTAGTGGCCCAACTGAGTAAGCCTTCATTTCAAGACGCCTGCTTTGGTGTCCCTGGAGCGTGACGGACCAACGTGGCAGGACTGTAGGTAGGGGAGAGAAATCGGTTTGCAGCTCTCTGCTTGGGCAGATTCCTGCCACTTGTCTGTTTGAGGAAAGGGGCGTTGCCTGAGTGATGCTGTGCTGTGGAGAGGTGAAGCATTGCCCCGAGGAAGAAGTGACAGATCTGGTGACAGGCTGTGAGGAGCAGGTTAAGAAAAGTGTCAAGGCTACCAGCATGAGCTGCTGGTTGGACAGAGATGGGAAATCCTGGAAAAGTATGTTTGGTGGGAAGAAATAAGAGGCCCATGGGTGACATCAGGGTGGTAGAGAGCTGTGCAGGAATGGAGAGAGGCCCATCCCTTGCTCATCTGTACCAAAGCATATAGCTTTCTCGTGTGTGTGTGTGTGTGTGTGTGTGTGTGTGTGTGTGTGTGTGTAACTTCTACTTGAATGTAGTAGTTTACAACATCCACCATGGGGCTTTTGGAACATTTCTGCTAAATAAAATTATTTCCAATAAAAATTAAACTATATGATTCTATATCAAAAGTAATCATGTCTGGGAGGGGAGAATCTTTTGCTTCTTTGTTCTACCTGTATGTTATTTGAATATGAACACCACATCTCCTATTTTCCCAAACTTTCTTTTTAAAAAATACTAATTTAGTGGTAACTCACTGGTACTAGAATATTGACAGAAAACAAAGGAGTAAAAATTCCCAGATAAATTTAAACAGATATTGCAAAATTCGCATATTATACTTATAGAAGATTTTGTAACACTATTTTGTTTTCGTTGCCTATTTATTTATCTGCTTCTCCACTGTGGTTCAATAAACTTTAATGGAATCAACAACAGCATCAGAATTCCATTATTATATTTTGGCTGTTGACTTTAAAGATGGTCAGAGCAGCACATTGGGATAGGGAGAGCAGCACGAAGTGGCAGATGACAAAAACCAAACACTAACAATTCTACCTAGCCCAGGCAAGCAATCTTACACATCTTGGCAATGCCTTACAGGCACCAACCCATTATATTTTGGGTAAGCCACTAACTTGTAATTGAATTATAAATTATATCTGAAGGTAGTAGCTCAAATCATTATATCCTGTTTAAAATGACGGGGCATAATATTCTTTAAATATTTGGTGCATTATAACAACAACATGTTTGTGAGAGGCAGGACCTTGGGGATGAGGAACAGAAGTGGACCAGACAATTTTATCCCCAACAAATGCTACAGTTTAATAGTAAAGGCAGGACAGATGTATATCACAATGGACTATGGGGAAATGCTATAAAAAGACTCAGATAAAATTCCGGGGAACATACAGGGGAAAATAAGTATTTTCAGCTGATGAGATCAAGTAACTGTCTTTAGGAAATGGCACAGGAACTGAGTTTTAAGAGACTCTGGGCCTGCAAAGCCAGGTGTCAGGAGAAAAGCCTAGAGCAGCCTTATGCAGTAGACACTCATTGATGGAAGACTTTAGTGGCAGCAGCTGACAAATCTCACAATTCAACCCAGTAGCTGAAATGTGGCAAATTAACTGAGGACAGGATTTTAATTTTTTTTCTTATTTTAATTATTTAATTCATATATATATATATATATATATATATATATGAATTAAATAATTAATTTTTAAACAAACAAATTTAAATTTAATTTTCAAACAAACAAAAACTAACCTTGCCAACAGTGAGTAGAAAACTGAACATATTATATTATATATTTGAGACAGGGTTTCACTAAGTTGCCCAGGGTGGTCTCAAATGACCCTCTTGCCTCAGTCTTCTGATTAGCTAGGACTACAGGTACATGCCACCATACCCAGCTTCACTTCAAGTGGCAGATGACAAAAACCAAATGCAGGTCCTATTTTAAATTTAAATGCCTATCTGTGGCTAGTGGAAAGCTCAGGTAGAATTATATATGTTTATTTCCATTACTTCAAAGTTTTGGTGCTTTGGCAAAGATATTTAATCTATATTACTATACTGTCACTATAACCTATATTTCTAGGATCACTCAAAACATGTCAAATGTTCATTTTCTTCTAAATAAATCTACCACAGATATGTACCAGCACAACATATTAAATTACTCCATGTTTCCTGGGCAACTACCACATCAAATGCTCTATCTCAGCTATTCTTTGTAATTCCATGGCAAAATTGAGTATGTGGTTTGTGGGGATACCCCCCAAATCTGTAGCTCCTCCTTGCTACCCATGCTATGGTTGAGCCACACAATAAAAGGAGCCCAGATCTCCGAGTCACTTCTTAGAGGACAGTTGCCTAAGACACAGTACCCAATTGAGTGTGTTCTGAGCAAGAGCTGCAATTTGAATGATTAGAACACTGCATTTTGGGGTTGTTAGAGCACTTTAAGCCCAAGAAATTAATACACAAGTCAGTTTTCCTTCTGTGGTGCCTTATTTTCAACAATAGAGAGTTCTTTATATGGAATATCAATCTTTCCTTTTTTAAATTCATTTACTATCATTTTACCTTTGATAAATATGGAAGATAACTTATTTGTAGCAATGGAATTACGATTTATTTCTCTCAATGACATATTAAAATGTTTATCTAAATAAATTAAATCATCTCAATTTAGTTGATTTTTCCTGAAAATTCATAATTATCAATTTTTTGTTGTCACAGAGTGATTTGTAACATCCTTCTTGGTTGCTGCTGTAGAAATTAAATTTAAATCTCGTGTTCAGCATAATTAGAAATTGTTCAAAGTGTTTTGGAGACAAATTAGAAGCTGAGATTTCCTATTGCTGCTTTGAACAAAGAAATTAATTTAAAGGGACTGCACTATTTTGAATTTGTTCAGGGGAATGTATGACTTTTATTGCTACTCTCATCTGGAGCAGAAATTAAGTTCTCCAACTACACATGTTGGTTGGTATTTATCAAAATGTTTATGTAAGCATTAACAGAATTGTGAGGTGATGTGCTTTATTGTCCAAACAATTCCCTGGCATATGATGACAACTTTTCATTCATAGGTGGTGAACGTAGGACCTTTCCTTCAGACTGAAGATGTGGCTCAATGGTACAGAGTGCTTGCCTAGCATGCGAGAGGCCCTGCGTTTGATTTTCAGCACCACAAAAACAAAACGAAACCCCAGAATGTATTACTACATTTTCTTGTTAAGATATTACATAAATTCTTGACTCCTATGATTATTTCTTACAAAGTATATTTTCTTCCCCTATCCCACAATAATCTCAGACAATTAGCACTGTCAATAATTACAGGAATTCGAAGATATCTCAATATCAGCAAGCCAGTAAGAAGCAGAGTACATTTATAGTCCCTTAGAGTCGTTGTAAGTTGGCA
This sequence comes from Urocitellus parryii, assembly GCF_045843805.1. Classification (NCBI taxonomy): domain Eukaryota; kingdom Metazoa; phylum Chordata; class Mammalia; order Rodentia; family Sciuridae; genus Urocitellus; species Urocitellus parryii. The sequence goes on along the minus strand of NC_135539.1, from coordinate 10,719,291 downwards.
ACTCCAGAGACCAAATTGGTGTCCATATGATTAGGATCAAACTAACATTTATTCTTCTTTTATTACGAGAAACTTACAATTCAAACATTTTAAAAAATTCTAGAGGTTGTTTTTCCAAACAAAAACTAACCTTGCCAACAATGAGTAGAAAACTGAATAACACTGATGTGAAATATAACACCTTTAGTAAGTGTCCCTTAACCAAGGAGGCATAAACTATGAGGCAGTGTTAACAGTCGCTTGTGTATTTGTCCCATTTGACAAAACAGCATAATTAAACTCTAGGGCATTTTGAAACCATTCAGAGATCTTTGAACAACTGCTGTCATATCATGTCATGTCATATCATAGTCCTTCAGGAATTAACACAACTGATGCATATGACCCAATACCTAAAAGCAGACAAAGCTGCCCAGGTGCTTGTCTTGATTTTGTCTGCCAACCTCTTAAGCTGACAACTGATGGTCAATCTGCAGGCAGTAACTGTGACACACTGAAATTCAGTAGTTCAGTTTTTCAGAGGAAACAAAGTCATTTTCAAATGACTCCCAATTAAAAAAAAAAAAAGCAGCTTTCCACAAGATGTCCCTGAATTAGCAGACCACCTTTTATATAAGTCTGTATTATTTGCAAAAAATGAGCAGAGATATGATCTGGTAAGATATTAATCAAAATCCCGTCAGTGAAAACTGTGGTGAAACAGATGAATTTTACTATCCAATCATTTCTGTGGAATGTTTTGAAACATGGAAGTTCTTCTTCTACCTCTTTATACCTATGAATTTACCAGACAATAATATACAGACTACTTTTCTACTTTGAAACTATATACCAAATTTTAAATAGAAGAAAAAAGTAACAAAGGATTAAAATTAGGTAAATAAGAGGGGAAGATGAGAAATTGATATTAAACCTGGTATCTCATAAAAATAGTAGGAAGTTAATATTGTATATCCTCTTTGTAAAATTGAGGAAACTGAGGTTCAGAGCAGGGAACCTGTCCAGCGACACAAAACTAGTAAGCTATGTCTTGATATCTGAACCTGAGGACCTCTCGCTCAGTCCATGTTCTTTTGCTCAGTCAACATTACACTACTGCTCTTGTATAAGCCCCAGAATTGTTAGGAAGACTCCATACATTATGTAATCATCTCGGCTCTACTTCGCTGTTGACTCCTACCCTGTTTTCATCTACCTACTTACCAACTAGCGTATTAGGGACCGAACCTAGGGCTAGGCACACACTCTACCACTGAGCTACACCCCCGTTCCCTGTCTTTTTACTTTTAATCCTTGCTTTCTAAGCTCCTTAATCATACTTGGCTGTTTTGATTCTTTTTATTTCATTTTCCTCTACTTTGCTGGGTTTTCAAGTAGCACAAAACCTCTTTTCAATATATGGTATTAATAGAAGCTCAGTGCTTAAACTTGACATAAGTGATACATAGATAAGCCTTATTAAACTTTTAAATTTAACATTTAAAAATTTTTAAGTTCCTTTCAATGAGTCTCCTGAAATGTGTCCTAAAAATCTGACTGGCATTGATTTTTATAAGAATCTACAATAAATGCATGCTGTGCACAAGCAGAAGCAACCCACTGTTCAGTTCTTAGCAACAGCTATTTATATTTTATTGTGTGTCATTTGTTTCGATCTAGGTGTTTTTTTACCCATACCCAAAAGTAGTTCAACCCCAGCAAGTCCAGCTATTGTTTCTTATCTTTTAAGTCTGTAATACTCTTGTCATCACATTCATCCATTGTAAATGCCTCAAAGAAAAAAAGGAGATGTAAGCTTTTGGAAGAAGCTCAAAGAGTGACTTAGGCTGACAAACTACATTTACACTCTGGGTCTCTGTATAAGATGAGCAAGAGCCAGAGGGGAGACAAGGGGGTGGCTAATGGAGGTAGAAGCATAGAAAAAGAAAAAAAGAGTTACCATGGGGGTCTGTGTCTCCCAAAGAGGATGGAAAAAAAAACAAAACAATTTCATATTAAATCGGTAGAGGTGGCCCTCATGTTTCAAATTTAGGAAAAACTTACTTTCTACAGACCCTGAATTTCTTAAACCATAGCCCTAGATCTCTGGATGCTACAGCAAAGCAGCCTTCCATAGAGCTTGCCACACTTCAGTATGATCAGACAGGACAGGGAACAGCAATGCCATATCTTTGGCCATTTAAAAAAATCAATCAGTGAGGTACATGTGTTAGCAGTGGTCACCAACAATAATTGACAGTACAAGCTTATTTTTTGATTGCTTTGTTAAAATAAACAAACTCCAAATGTTTTTATGCTTCTTAAAACAAAATGATGCAATGCACATCACAACCAAATAATCCATCGTTTTAGGACTTAATTCAGAAAGAGCTAGCTACCTTATTGGCTTCAGATAATAAAATATTATCATGTTAATTGGGGAAAATTAATTTCCTTGGAATTGTGTGTTTAAAAACCTAAAAGAAGCCGTGTTTTGGCTAATACTGAAAAGGAAATGTCCTCTCCAAAAAACCATGATGGTGGGGGAAAAAATTAGGAAAAATGAGAAAATATACAAAATGAACCTGGAAAGATTCGGTTAAAATTAAGACCGGCTTCTTAAGTCCCCTATCAATCACTGCAAAATCCCCGGAGTTCTATCAGCTAATGAATCTTAAGTAAGTGCCTCACGCTTTCACTGCACAGAACTTGGACCACGTAAGGGCTCTGGGCGAACAGAGAGCAGACACATGGATAGCAAGCAGACAGACAAGCTTGCCCTGTAGATGGGAATGGGAACCTGGCCATCCTGCCCCTACCCACAGACAGACTGACCTTCCTTGAGACTTTTCTGGTTGCTCCCCTCAAGGCATTCCTTTTCTTTTAAAGGTTCAAAATCTCCAGCAGTTAAAATTTCTGGGAAACCCTGTTGCTGCTTCTTGGAGCTATCGATCATGGTGAGAGGCTTCCAGAGACAGGCAACATCCAGCAGGAGAAAGGCTCGGTTGGCAGGATGGCAGAGAGTGGTGCTCGGAATACTCTGGCCCCTAGTCCTTGGTTGCTCCTCACAATACCCCGATTGCTGGCAACTATGTCTTTAAGTAGCTGAAGGCAGCCATTACCCTGGAGTTCCCAGATTGACCTGCAAACACACTCATGCTGCTGGAAAGCCTCGACTCTCTCCCACATCGGGAGGCAGAGCTTGTGAGGCACGATTCTAAAATCCCACCCCTTTTCCCAGCCAGCCCCCTTCCTCTTGCCATTCCAGCTTCCCCCGCACTGGGTGCTTCAATCTGCAGTTTGATGGTCCGAATCATCTGACAAACACTGAGTCAAGCAGTTAAAAATAAATCCTCTAGTTGTTAGAAGAGAAGACTATGCTGATACCTAAGGAGACAAACTGCTGCCTGTGGTCTTTCTCAGTCTCTCCATAAACACAGCCGCAGGCTGTGGAAATGCTTTGTATCGACCAGAGGAGCACATTCATTACTCATTAAGTTCTCTAGCTAAACAAACCGCAGGCTAAGACATCTAAAGGAAGCAGAGGCACCACACTGAATAAACCTGCTACTAACATAGCTGGATGAAATGCAAGTCACTGAGCTATCGAAGTCTTTTTGTGGTGTGCTGTTTGTTGCATAGGGCTCTCCCTGGCAGGGTCAACGCTCTTTGTAACAGGGAAATGTTTAGTAATTGCAGTTTTCTTCCTTTGGCGATTCAGACCTGAGCAGCAGTTTTCCTTTGTGCCACTAGTCGGCTCAGAGAGTGAACATTACCATGATTTTTATTTTTAAAGGAAAAATCTCCTCCCATTTATTAAAAGCAACAACATCACCAGCTTCTATTTCATAACAGATTCAATCAGCCATCAGCCCAAGTTTAATTTCATGGGAACTACGGACATCGGGAACCTCTCGTGCAAGTCACACACTGCTGTTCACTGCGCATAAAGAATGCTGCTGGAAGGAAATCTCTGTCTGGAAAGTCCAGGAAATGTGCAAACAAGCCTGTTTCCATGTACACCAAGTATGTATCTGTAGCCAAAATAATACGGTTTTAAAAAATGGTTCAAAGTATGCTCCTTTGCAGAGAGCTTCCATAAAACCCACCAGAGGTTATAACAGCAGTAGAATCTGAATCCTGTTCCATGAGGTGTTCTTTCTGTAAAGTTTTTTAGAACTAACATTCAGCAGAATGCCTCGAACTATTAAGAGTTTTCAACATATGGCATAAGTTGAAAATGAATAAATAAAAGAGTGAATAAATTAAAGCAGAAGGAAGTGTAACAGGAAAATGGTTAATAAAACTCAAGAGTTCTAAAGATGTCCTAGATCAATAGCCAAAAGCCATTAATTTGAGGTGAACAAACATTCTCTAAAGCAAGCACATTTTTTCTTTAAAAGAAAATGTACAAGGGTTCATTTTCTTTTATGAAAATGAATCTTTTTGTGGCTCAGTGGGTAGAGTGCTTGCCTAGCATGTGCAAGGTGCTGGGTTTGATCCCAAGCACCACATAAAAATAAATAAATAAAATAAAGGTATTGTGTCCAACTACAATTAGAAAATGTTTAAAAAATAAAAAAAAAGAAAATGTACAAATACACTTTAATTATGCAACTGACATAACTCTCCTGTGGGGTAGAGCTTCACATCTTTAAAGCCAAGAATATCAACATGGTTTTCACAAAGATGGGGCGGGACTAAGCATTCTGTCCTGTGTCTCTCACTCCAAGGCTGGTATGCATTAAACCCACACTGTTCTAGAAAGATTGCTATCTTTCCTTCTCCTGCATCTCTTGAAAATGGCATTACCCAACACATGACATGCTTCTTGTCAATGGAAATTCCCTCTGAAGCAACTTAAACCCATCCAGGGATGCCTAAACTTCTGTAGGAACAGTAAGGAGCTTACCACACATTTCAATCATGCCCTCAAGCCTTCTGCTGCTATCTCTGATCTCAAGGATTGTTTTCTAATGAAATTACTCCTTTATTAAAGGAGTAATTAAAATATCACTTTTTAGCTTTTTCTTAAATTTCTTATGGTCTATGATAGTCAGAAGCATTAGACTTTATTTATTTAGGTTCTGGGGATTAACTCAGGGGTACTTTATCACTGTCCTACATCTCCAGTCCCTTTTATAATTTTTTTTTAAATTTTATTTTGGTACAGGATCTTGCTAAATTCCTGAGGTTGGCCTTGAACTTGGGATCCTCCTGCCTCAGCCTCCCAAATTGCTTGGATTATTGGTGTGTGCTAACATGCTTGGCTTGAGGATATTCTTTAGGTTGGTCACTCAAGTAGATGTTCTGCAAAGATTATCTCACTTAACCACCAATAATCCTTTTTTTTTGGCAGGGGGGTAGCAGGGATTGAACACTCAGGGGCACTCAATCACTAAGCCACATCCATAGCCCTATTTTGTATTTTATTTAGAGACAAGGTCTCACTGAGTTGCTTAGCACCTCGCTTTTGCTGAGGCTGGCTCTGAACTTCCAATCCTCTTGCCTCAGCCTCCCGAGTTGCTGGGATTACAGGTGTGAGCCACCATACCCGGCTACCAACACACCTTATGATCACTATGATTATATGTACATAATAGACATTTTTACAGATCAAGACCAATGCCATAAAGTCTGAATGTGGCAGCTTGGAATTTAATCAGTGTTAGTTCTCCAAAGCCCAAGTCCATTGTTTTGCACTGTATTATCTATTGTTCTTTGTTTGTTTGTTTTGGGTACTGGGGATTTAACACACAGGTGCTACACTCCCAAACCTTTAAAATAATTTTTTTTATAGTTTCATATTTTTTGTTTTAATTAGTTACACGTGACAGTGCAATGATCTTGACATATCATACATTTGAATGATATAATTTTAATGCACCCATACATACAGAACCAGTTAGAGGCTCGTATAGTTGTGTATCTACTCAGGTTCCTGGATTTGTCAGAATATAATTTCTCATTTTTCTGAGTGTACAGGTTGCAGAATTGCATTGGTCATGCAGTCACATATATATATAAAGCTGGGTTTTGCTAAGTTGCTAAGGACCTTGCTAAGGTGGCGAGGCTGGCTTCAAACTTGTGATCCTACTACCCCAGCCTCCTGAGTCTCTGGGATGAAGTCATGCACTACTACTCCTAGCTTGCCTATTGTCTTTTAGACTATGCCCCATTTCTAGACTTCAGTATGATCTTTAGGATAGGCTTAAGAGCAGAAGCCACAACTTTTAAGACCTCTGAAAGGATAAGAGAAAAGAAAGCCAACATAATCATACTGGAATGATTTAATAAAAGCATTTTAACTTTTTATGAAATAATTACCAACTTTATAGAGTGTTTATACATGTCACAATCTAAGTACTTTTAAATATATTATTCTCATTCATCCGATTGACAGACTTGTGAGTTCAACATTATTATTCCAATTTTTCCTCAAGACCAAGGGAAAAAAATCAAATACTTTGTCAGAGTCAGATATCTTCTTTAAGTTGTAGCCAGGATTCCAAAGCAGGCAGCCTGGTTCCAGGGCCTACATTCTTACTTTGCAAAAAGAACAATAAAAACAAAAAACTCAAACATTCCCTTTTCTAGGATGTTGCTCTTAAATCCTGAAAAATGCTCAAATGACTTTAGGTGACAAATCCAGGAACCTGAGTAGATACACAACTATACGAGCCACTAACTGATTCTGTGTATATGGGTGCATTAAAATTTTTTCTTCTTTTGTGGACTGTCTGTAAGCTTACTGCTTTCACCAAAATCCCAATAATCCCAATAAGGAAACACTGTCCTGTGGTAGGTTTATATCGTCTTTGTAGTTTTGAAAGGAAATAAATTCTCCATAGTAAAGGTGCCTGGAAGAACATTTATTTTACTATTTTCCAGAAAACAATTTAAAGTAATTTCAAACTCAGAGCCCTTTTCCCATGAACCATTTGAGTAGGTTTTGACATGATACTTCTTTTCTTCTTCTTTTTTTTTTGGGGGGGGGGGACACCAGGGATTGAACTTGGGGGCACTTGACCACTGAGCCACATCTCCAGCCCATTTTTGTATTTTATTAGAGACAGGGTCTCACTGAGTTGCTTAGCATCTCACCATTGCTGAGGCTGGCTTTGAACTCTCAATTCTCCTGGCTCAGAGGAGCCACTGGGATTACAGGCATGCGCCACCACGCCTGGCAACAAGGACTGCTGGCACATAAAACCTAAAACAAGGATATTCTCCTTCAGAGATACAATACAACCACCAGTATTGAGAAATTAATACGAATATGACACTGCCAATGATCCAAAGCTCCATTCAAATTTCACGAACTGTCTCAACAATATCCTTTATAGCAGAAAGATCCAACACAAGATCACAAAGTTATCAAGCCTCTTGTTGCTTCCATCTCAGTTTCTCAGTCTTTCTTTCTCTGAATTTTGATTACAGGCCAGTTGTTTTATAGAATCACCCACAATTTGGGTTTGCCTAGTGTGTTCTCACGGTTAGTCAGGAGACGTACCCTGGCAAAATTGCTACCATTCCTTCTACATTTACAGATGCTCTTCAACTCACACCCTGTTAACCCACTGGAAACTAAAAATACTGTTAAGTTGAACATGTATTTAACAATACACATAAACTATAGAACATTATCAGCAACACAGCACCCTGTGAAGATCTGGCTGTTTCCCCTGGTGATCCTAGGGTTGACTAGGAGCAGTGGCTCACTGCTGCCACCCAGCATCACAAGACCAAATCAGAGTGCTTACTGCAAGCCCAGAAAAAGTTTAAAATTCAAAGTATGGTTTCTGCTGAACATGTCGCTTCTGTACAACTATAAAGTTGAACAATCATAAGCTGCACCATTGTAAGCTGGGGATACACTATATTAGTGGCACATTCAACTGTAAGAAGAATACCTGGTTTATATTGCCTATTTACATCAGCATACATTCATGGTTTGCTACTTCATGCCTTGTGTTATACCTGTTACTCTTATTATGTTCAAGTTATCCCTGTTTTGCCAATAGAGACTCTCACAGATTCTTGTCATGGCCCTAGCATTCTTTGAGCACTTTCTTACTTTCTGGCACAAGATGTTCCAAGCTTATCTTGTACTTCTGCCCCATTTAGAAACAGGTCTGGAGACTAGGTGTGCTCACTGCTCTTAGGGTTGTCAGCGTTCCCAGACATTCTCTGTAGACACAGCTGGAAAATAAAATATGTCTGTGAGTTGGTGTGTGTGTACACACACACTCACATTTACATCTCTCTCTGTTAGGAGACGTACAATGCATCCATAGTTAGTCCCGACTTTCTACATATATATTGAAAACCACAATTCACTATGGTGCTTCCAAATCACTCATTTTCTCTTTTCTATATTTATGGCCACCTTTTCCTACAGGGAGAAGTTTTCTCCCATGGTCTCTCCCACCTAACTCATGGATGCCCTATAACCCCCACCCCTGCCACTGCTATAGCCACCCTGTGCCCCTGCTACCTGGCCCATCACTTCCATCTGCAGAGGGCAGCTGCCTTGCTCAGCTCCACACAGTCTTTTGTATTGAATTAGGGAGGGAAGGGGATATGCATTATTTCTCAGTAAGAGAAGCCCACAGTTGTCACATAAATTGCTCTCTAGATTTGTTCTTGTTCCTTACTGTGTATGCTACATCACCTTCACTGTCATTTGGCTCTACTGTCAAGAGGCACTGAACTTCAAATGATATGTGATTAAAGTCACTTCTGCTATGACAAACTTGCTTCTACAGTGTTTGTGTGTACGCATACTCCGAAGGGCTAATTTACTATGCAAGAGACTGCCATAAATCAAGTCAATTTTCCCACCATCCCAAACACAGATATTTAATAAGCGTGAGAAAAACTGTATGGCTTAGAGTAGGAACAATCCAAGAAAGGCTTCAGGGAATTAGAACACAAACAAACCGGCTCAAGGGACCTACACAAAAACTTGGCAGAGCTAATGTATGCTCACAAAACTACTGACGAGAAGATTCTCGCTGTGATGCCGCTGCACTCCATTAAGGAAGAATCTGGGTATATTACTAAGGCTTTACCAATGCAAAGCATTTGAAATCAAACATAAAGAGACTGCTAAATTCTTTCACAGCTCACATTAATACACATGTATATACACATTTCTTCATTTAAAAATTAGCCTCCATGAAAACCACTATTTCATGAAGTGATAAAATTTTCTGACATTTCCAAGCTAATGAAGTTCTGAGCAAAAACATCGGTGATTTCTGCAGTTAAATATTATAGCATAACCAAATCCTAAAACGGGGCAGACAGCTTAGCAGCTTGCCTTGTGACTGGTGCTGATAGTCTCTCATCCAGAACATGCAATGAGGCTGGCATGGCAGCTGCATCCTCTTGGGTTTGCTTTACTCTCTAGAGATGTGAACTGAGACTATAGCAAGGTTTTTTTGGATTGGAATTTTACAATTACTAGTTTGCTGACTGACCTCTGCTCAGACCCAAAGAAGAGAATTGTATGGGATGGGGCAAATAGCAGCATGGGGCGGAGGAACATATTTTACAGGCTCGTCCTCTGTGGGGCCAGCAGCATCACTTAATGGAAATGTCCTGTTGACCTGAAGGTGACTGACTCCTCCTGCTGGACTCATTGGGGTGGATAATCAATAAATGACAGAATATACTTGCTTAAAAAAGTCATTCAAATCATTTCTCTATTTCTAAACTTTATAGTTAGATAAATAGAACAAGCTAGCTGGAAGATTTACAACAAAGAACTTTCTTCAGGTTAAATGTTACCTTCAGGTCCGTCTTCCTTGAATTCTGAGATGACTTCCCAAGTCACACAATATAAGGGAGAATGAAATGACTAGGGCTTTGAAGGGTTAGCAAACACAGATGAACAAAAAGTTGAGACGTTCAAACCCTAGCAAAGAAACCATCTCAATTGTGTTTCTCAAACTCTTTTTACATTATTGCCCCTTGATCTTTTTAAATATATATTTTTCAAATCATTTTTCATGAAATTTTTATACCATAAAGTTATATACTGTATGTATATCTGTGCCTTACAAACAGACTAAGATTTTTTCACTTATCCCACAAGAATCAATTTTTACTCACTCCGGTTGAGGATGCTTAATCACAAGAGGGAAGTCAATGTTTCTTATTTTGTGGAGAAAAAGACTACGTTAATGAGAGTAAACTATATGTAGGAATCTCAGTGAGAAAATAACAAATGTTTACCATCTGTAATAATGACTTTTAAATCACAATTTAGCATACTTTTGAGGATTCTAAGCATCTTTTCATCCTCAAAATCTTAAGTACGGGGAGATTAGTATTGACGTTTTATTTTTTTTAAAAAAGTTCAAATATGAAATGATGTTTTTAAGCCATTCTGAGGTGAATACAAATCCTTAACTCTGTTCTTCTGACTCTAATATTCTTTTCAATAAAAACAAACAAAAAATGCTTATATTTTTTTCCTTCTAATTCTACATGTGAATTCACAAGCTTGCATTATTTAATTTTAAGGGGGACAATAACATCAAACATAAAATGACAAAGGGTAATAGGCAGGATGGTTTTGTAGAAGGGGCATTATTTCAGAGCTAAACATAATTTGGTTGTGAAATCTTGGAAGAGTGGCAACATCTTTGTGCCTTGGCTGCCTCATCTATAGAAATACAATAGTAACAAGAACAATAGCTATTTTCTATGATTATAAAAAAATAGGGAAAAAGGAATATAAAATGCCCATTACATGCATGATGCTCCTCACATGTGTGAAAATTCACTTCTAGATTATGTCTTTGCTAGGTTTGAGGTTTCTCTGGTAAGACTGTGCAGATCGGCAGACCAGCCAGGACGCCATACAGGCAGGCCTACATTTTCCAACCACATCCCCTAAGGTTCAGGTGCAGATGACCTTTTTTTTTACTTGTTTATTATTTTCTATCTTTTGGTGTCTTCCTACTATATTTGAGATTTCATATGTTTGATTAAATTTGAATTTGTTACACATATAGAAAGCCCTGCTGGTACTTTTTCCCTAAACTAGAATAATGAAATAGGAAAAACAGTTTAAGAAGTATGAGAATTACTAGGGCTAAGAAATGAATATTTGAAGGATGTTTTGTTTTAAGTGCTATTTTTTGTTAATTTATTAATACAAATAAATCTGTGACCTCATCATCATGAAGAACACCTCACTGAAGGCCAATGAGCATTTATGAAGAGTATTCTGTGTGGGATTAGAGGTGGGGAAGACAAGATTCCTCAAGGAATATGGTCTAGAGCTTCTAAAAACATCTGACACCTTTCTCCTCGATTCCATTTTCTTAGTCTTATTAGAATGTTTTCCTATCAGTGCTTCTATAACTATGGTTAAGAGAAATAATTTTAAACTTTCAATCTGCTCTGGACCCATATGGGACCCTACTGTACAGGACTAGTAGGGACATGCTAAGTTTGGCATAGACATACCCAGACAGATCTGCACTCTGCTCAACATGGGGTTCACAAATCTTGCACTTGAATGTCTTATCAGTGTCACACTGCCACAAAAATTTCTAACCACTCTAGATTCTCAGGTCACCTTACAATGAATACTTACAAAAAGCTTTGGACTGGCACCATTGTGGGCCACACTTTGAATAGCAGTATTTTCTACTCACCTTAACTCCAGTCCAGTTCTCTGATGTCTTCCAAATGACTAGTTCACATTACAGTTGTAGTTCTATGACTAGTTCACATTAAAGTTGTATTTCTCTTCCTTGGTTATCTTTACATTTAGATAAACTATTTCAATCGCCCTAAAATCTTCCAATATCTTCATATTCTGCATTGTTCCTTGCCTATCTGTTGCTCCTGAGTGACTAATCACGGCCACATAGTCATTTGTGAGGCCTGAGAAATGGGTCGAAGAAACACTATGTCATAAATCTCAGGAGGTCAAAGATATTCTCTCACAGATTCATGAATTCTTTTAGGAAACTTTAAAAAAATAGTGTTTTCATTTTGTTAACCCAGAATTCCTCACAACTTAATCACCTGGATAGCTATTTTATAATCAAATGTTGTCATACAGTAATGAAAACCAAAGAGCCAGATGTTGTAATGCTGACAGTTAAGCCTAGAGAAGGCAAAATGATACCCAGCCTAAAGTAGTTTAAATAGACAATGGAGCGGGAGAGATGAGTCCCTATGGCATGTGGCCGTACAGACTCTGAGCCTGTGCTGGAGCAGCAAGTGTCCCTGTCAGCCATTGAGCAGCAGCCACACTTATGCAGAGGTGTATCACGCCATGATAAGTTGACACTGACTTGTGTTTCACTAGTGTGGTTGCACTAATGTGCAAAGGATTTTATAGTGGTGTAAGTGCTGCTAAACAAAAGGGGTCTTATACTTCATTTATCGTTGTCCATAATTCATCAACATTACAGTAATAAACGTTAAGTCGTCTACTAGCCATTTTTATATTACTTAAGTTTGGAAATGTGTAACTCAGAGAAAAAGGATCTATTTAATCCAAAGTTTGGCTTCCACAATGTTATCTCAAGGTGGAAATTAAACATTTGGCTTTGTTTATCTGAGTGGCTGTCTAATGTTATCATCTTGGGAGTCATGACATACAAAGGTAGAGATAAAAAAGCCAAATCCAGTACAAAATCATGCCCTGACCTCACATAAGCTCCAGTTTTTCCTTTCTCTTGTATTGACTTTCTTTGAATTACCTGCACAGCTGTTCTAAAGCATTTTCATTTTTCTCAAGGTATTATACTACTACCTTCCTTTCTTTCTCTGCAAGTACCTGCGGCCCCCAGATTCACTAACAATATTGAGGTCTTCAGACATAAAGTCTACTCCTCCTTTCTACTACAACCTTCCACCCATTTTTTAAGGAAGAAGAAACCTGTTTCTTTCCACAGGGAATTAGGATCCCTTTTGGGACTACAGTTCTTCTTGCCCATTTACAAAAACTGTAATCAATGAATTACATTTCTCTACCATATCTTTCGCTTGTCCTCTCTCTCCTAATTTTCTAAGATTGTGACTCCTCGTCTCACTCTATGCACTAGGCTCAACTGTGAACTTTCCATACTCACTGAGGTACACATAACCACCCCCAATACATCTATCCTCGATTTGGGTCATAAACTTCTTGCTTTCAAAATGGTAGTTTCCAAATAAATTTTCTCTTTGGAATTAAGATACTTTTGAATTTTAAAATCATATGCTATACTCAGGACTAAATCACCTTTTCTTGATTTTACTGGAAAAAAAAAAAAGAGGAAAAGAGGGATAACAAATGGCTAGCCCTGACCTCAGGTTAGCTCAATTTTGGACAGTGAGTGAATTTAAACACCAAGGATGTCGTCTTACTCATTGCTGCAGTGCCAATGTCTGGGACACTATCACTGCTCAATTAATGCTGTCCCCCAGAATAAACATACGTCACTCTACTGATGATAACTCCTCCCCGTCCACTCTATTCTGCCCACATCTTTCTAGGCTGGCATTCAGGGATGCCAGTGTTTTGTCTCCCGTCTTCCTGAGCGGTGTTATTAACCCCTGCGTGTTCCTCGGATCTCAGTGAAATCTAACTGCTGAGCATTCCCTAACACACAGGGTTGTCCTCATCTTTGCTTAAGCTTTTTCCTCTACCTACCATCCCCTACTTCTGATCTCTGCCCATAAAAACTACCCAGACAGACTTCAAGAACTAGTCCCAGCATCAATTTCTTTCAGCAGCTTTCCAGGATGTCTAACTTCACCCCAAAGACTGAGGTCTTCTTCCTCTGTATACACCTACACTCATGGTCCTGCCATCTGAGGACTCACAATCTGCCTCACGACGGTAACGGAGATGGAGACGCACATTGCTGAAGCTCGCGGAGTTCTTACTTTTACTACAGTATGTATTCACGCATGGTGTTAAGTGCTCTGTGCATATGAACACACTTCACTCCTGAATCTACCTCCCACTGTCTTCATTTCATAGTGAAGCACCAAGAGGTTAATCTGTTCAGTTACATAGTTTAAGTAGAATAGCGTTATTTCTGCTTTGTTGTTCTGTTTTGTTTTGCAGACTGAATTCAGGGCCTCATGCACTCTAGGCAAGTGCTCTACCACTGAGTTACACCCCATCCAGAACAGAGATATTTAAAACCTAGGTAGTAGGGCCACAGTCTACTAGCTTTTCTCAATAAGTTCTGGGAAAGAATTAAGCCCAAATGTATCCCTTATACATGAATTAACTTCTTTCCCAAGTACCTAAAACAGTACATGCTAAGTCATCCTTGGAAGAATTGAGAAAACAGATATTCAAATCACATCTATAGGGTTTAATTCTCTCCTGGTGCCTAGAATGAGGAATCTGGATTCTTTCAGCTATTTATCTTTCCCTCAACACTTATCTGTATATTTTGCATATTCCTGATATTCTCTACCTTGGTAAATTTTAAAATCTTCAAGAGCTAGAACTGCATCTTATCCATCTTTCTGATCCTGTGAAATTTTTCTACTATTTTAATAATTTTACATGATCAACTTTCTTTTTAATTAAGTAGATTCTTACATTCAGTTTTTGGTAATAAACTAATAACCAAAAAAATCTGTTATATTTTGGGGAGTTATGTCTGAGACACATTTCAAAGTCAATTTTATTGAGGTATAATTCAAAGATGATGTGCATCCCACTTAAGTGTGCAAATTGGCGAGTTTTGATGAGTTTTGATGAAACACCTGTGAAATCCCAATCATATTTGAGACTTGGGGCGTTTTCACCATTCCCAAAGGTTTCCACTTTTCCCTTGGAAGTACTTCCTTCTGCCATACCAAATTTCACCTAATCACTGATCTGCTTTCTCTCAAATAATAGGACAGAAGGCAGATCTATGAGTACGGGGGCTGGTAGTATACCTTTTCTAAAATTTCAAGTAAATGAGAACATACAGTATGTAATCTTTTGTGTTTTAATTCTTTCACTCAGCATACTAATTCTGAGATTGATCCATGTTACTGCATATATGAAGAGTTGGTTCCTCTCTATGGCTGAGCAGTAATTCACTGTATGGACATACCACATTTGTTTATCCAGTCATCTGTTGATAGACACATGGGAAGTTTCCAGTTTTGAGTTATTATGAATAAACTAGTTATGTATATTTATGTAAAATGTTTGTATGGATATTTACATTCATTTCTTTTGATCATATAGAAGGTATAGGGTTAGCTTTTGAAAAAACTGTTGTTCTTTTTATAGAACTTTATTAGTAGCTTTATTTGTAACGGCCAAAATCTCTAACAACCATCCATCCCTAAATGAATAACTTTTGGCATATCTGTAGAGGGGGAATATTACTCAGCAATAAAAAAGAACTACAGCCACGTGAATGAATCTCAAAATAATTATGCTGAATAAAAGAAGTCATATAAAAATAGTACGTACTAATTATATATGATTCTATTTTTATAAAATCCTAGAAAATATAAATGGTGACTATAAGCAAGTAACAGGCTGCCTGGAGACAATTATGTAAAGAGGAATGGATTATAAAAGGGTGTGAGGAAATTCCTAAAGTTCATGAAAATGTTTGTTATCTTGTTTGTGGTAATGATTTCAGAGTTGTATACATATGCCCAAATTCCTTACCCTGAATACTTTAAACATGGGCAGTTTACTGTATGGCAATTATGCTTCAATAAATTTGTTTTTATGAAAAACCCACAATGGTACCTGAAGGAACAGACGGAGAAATTCCTTTATATAATATAATAACTCTGAAATAGTCTCTACTATTTACAAAAAGTTAATGCAATAGAGGTTATTTTTTTCTTTTTAGTTATACATGATAGTACAATGTATCCTGATGTATCATACATACATGGAGTACAACTTCCCATTCTTGAGGTTATACATGATGTGGAGTTACACTGGTCATGTATTCATATATGAACATAGGAAGTTATGTCTGATTTAGTCTACTGTCTTTGCCATTACCAGCCCCTCTTCTCCCTCCTTTCCCCCTCATTCCTCTCTGTGAATCCAGTGAATCTTGACACTTTCCCATCCCCAAATGCCTCCCCACCATTGAGAGTTAGCATCTGTATATTAGAGAACATCTGGCCTTTGGTTATTTCACTTAGCACAATAGCCTCCAGTTCTATCCATTTACCATCAAATGCCATAATTCCATTTTTCTTTATGGCTGAGTAATATTTCATTGTGTATATGTAACACTTATTCTTTATTCCCATTCATCTACTGAAGGACACCTACATTGGTTCCATAGTTTGGCTGTTGTGAATTGAGCTGATAGGAACATTGATGTGGCATCACTATAGTATGTTGATTTTAAGTCTTTGGGTATATGCAGAGGAGTTGGATAACTGGGTCAAATGGTGGTTTCATTCCAAGTTTTCTGAGGAATCTCTATACTGCTTTTCTGAGTGGTTGTACCAATTTGCAGTTTCATCAGCAATGTGTGAGTGTACCCTTTCCCCCCACATCCTTGCCAACATTTATTGTTATTTGTATTCTTGATAATTGCCATTTTGCTTTATACTATTCTTTTTTTCTTTTTGTTATATATGACAGCAGAATGCATCACATTTCATATTACACATATAGAGCACAATTTTTCATATCTTTGGTTGTACACAAAGTCACATCATTCATGTCTAATGGAAGGTTATTTACCTGGTTGTCTAAATGAGCAGCATAACTGTTCTAAATGATCTCAAAACAACCACCAAAACCCAAAGCAAACCAAACCTATTCATCTATTAAATTAAATCCCATCTGTAACTGAAAAATGGTTTCTTTAAAATTTTTTTTTTGTAATTGTAGATGGACAGAATGCCTTTATTTTATTTATTTTTATATGGTGCTGAGGATTGAACCCAGTGCCTCACACATGCTAGGCAAATGCTCTGCCACTGAGCTACTGCCCCAGCCCTGAAGAATGGTTTCTAAAGTGTGTGTATGGCATAACTCAGGGAGCTGTGACTGACAGCCTTATATGTTATGGTAGACTGGTGTGTGTTATAGATCAAAATGGCGATGGGGCCGCGATCCTAAAAACAGAAAACATAGAATTCAAGTTAAAAAAAATTATATGTGACTAAGAGCATATATTTTAATGCTAAAGCCATAGTCAATAATAAAGATAAAACAGCTATGACCATGCACAAAATAGCACAGCAAAAGAGCTGTTGGAAAATCAAAAGCACTGGAGATCCAATGTGACAGACAGAAACTCACATATAATAGTGATAATCTGCCACTCTCAATGTAAGACAAAGATAAAAGAGACATAAAATAAGTCACATCTAAGACCAAAATTTTATAATTATAAAAATGTGTTATTGGTGTATATTTAACTTTACATTCTGATAATATAGACTATATCTTCTCAAATATAGTGAAATATAAAAGGTCACTTTTTAGGTCACAAAGAAATGTCAACAAGTTCCATAAAGTAAAAAATATCATAAACACCTCAGTCTCAATGTAATACAACTATAAATTATCATAAAATTAAAAAACCTAAAAAGAACTATGTACCCAGAAATCAATTATATCTTCTATTAAGCCACAAAAAAGAGAAAAACTACCAATTGAATTTCTTAAGAAAAACTGTTAGTAATTTGATATATCAGAATCCATGGCACATATTTAAGTGGTGATCAGAGAAAAATGCAAATATGTTAATCATTATATCAATAACAATGAAGGGGGCTGGGGCTCTAGCTCAGTGGCAGAGCACTTGCCTACCGCGGTGAGATACTTGGTTCAATCCTAAGCACCGCATAAAAATAAACAAAATAAAGGCATGCTGTCGATCTACAACTACAAAAATTTTTTTAAAAAAAGTAACAATAAAGGAATGAAAGTAAGGCATAAGGCAGAGATAAAAGGATTAAAAAAAAAAACCCACAAGGAATAGACCTCAGTGATTCATCAGATGGTAAGCAAAGGGTTTATTTTTTGTGCAATTGGGAGTCCCAGAAAGATGGCTTAGAGATAATGGGGGAAAAACATATTTGCAAGAATAATCCTGAAAATTTCCCAAATTAGTTAGAAAACATAAATTTACGATTTAAGAAGTTTGGCAAACTCCAAGTAGGATAAATTCAAGACAGAAATGAATAGCCTTTAGATGCCCAAGAAATAAGCAAATAAAGAACATGTACTCCATTCATGATAGCAAAAACAAAACAAAAAAGACAAAAACCCTGAGGAATAAACTAAATAAGAAATATGTAAAACTTGAAAAACACAAGAGTGAGCTAGAGATGTCCGTTTTCTCCAAGTTAATTTACAAATTTAATGTAATCCTAATAAAAATACCAAAAAGTTTTAAAATAGAGCCAGGTAAGTTGATATATAAACTCACATGGAAAAATATCCCAGGGGAGCCAGAAAAATACATAAAGAACAGCTGTGAATTGGGAGGGGGAAGAGCCTTAACAGACAAACTCAGAGGATCAGGGCTCTAATTATGGGTGTGAGCATGTGCACACACACACATGCGCACACACAATTTTAAAATGTGAGTACTCCGGATAAATATTGATAGGATTCTTTTATTACCTGAGCATAAGGAAATGTTTTCAAATTATGACCCAAAATCCAACCAAATGCAAAGAAAGAATGATACACATTGGTAATATTAAAAAAAGTAAAATCCTAAACTTTTCAAAAAGGAAGGGAAAGTACCCCAGTACATAAGTAACTTTTAAAACTGAAAACTTCAAAAGCTTGACAGAGAAATAGAAAAATAATTCACTCCCCTACAAAAAAAAAAAAAAAGATTAAAAATGGCCCTTTAACATGTGAAAAGACATCCAAACTTACTCATTATTAGAGATTTAATCAAAATGGCAAAAAATGTTTGACAACACATTCTGTTGGTAAGGCTGCAGGAGAAACAAGCATTCTCATACATTCCTGGTTGGAATGCAAGAATAAATGTATGGCTGGGTGTGGTGGTGCATGCCTGTAATCTCAGCAGCCTCAGAGGCTGAGGAAGGAGGACTGCAGGTTTGAGGCCAGCCTCAGCAACTTAGTGAGGCTGTAAGCAACCTAGCGAGACCCTGTCTCAAAATAAATAATAAAATAAAGTAAAATAAAGCACTGGGGATGTGGTTCAGTGGTTAAGTGTCCTTGGGTTCAATACGTGGTACCAAAACCAAACCAAACATAAATGTATTTAGCAATTACAATGGTGGGGGACAACCCCAATCTGAATATAAACAAAATAAAGGAACTCAAATGCATTTTAAATAACATGGACATACTGAAGAGGACAGAACCAACTTTGAATACAAGATTTTGACTATATACCTTTGGGTAAAGATAAAATAGTGAACTCTAACACACCCCCCCCGTGTGTGTGTGTACACACATATAAAACAGCTTTATTGGAATATAATTTTCTAAACCATAAAGTTTATCTGCTTTAAATATAGATTTATTTTTACAGTGGAATGGGCTAGGAATTTTGAAAAAATTTCATGTTTATTCTAGAATTAAACACATAAGAAAATATACTGTGGATAATGGGAGCCAGGTTCTCCCAGAGAAGGGAGTTACAAAATATGAACAGGGGCAGACCAACTGAACTCTGTGATGCTGGAATGGAACTGAGGTATCAATAAGATATATACGAGTTGAAATATACAGAGTGACTGAGACAGAGACGGCTGCACTGTGTTTTTTACTTCTGCCAATAGAGAGGACCTGGAATCAATGGATACACACTAGCAATGAACACATCTAGTTCTCAGATCTTGGTTTATAAATACTCCACTAAAGGGACTCAGGCATTTTTGCAGATTAGGACTAATGAAAAATAAATTAAAAAAAGAATGATGAGCTAATCACAGTGTCAAAGAAGCCACCTTGGTGGAACTGCCACTGGTCAAATCAAAGATGATTTGTAAAAAAGAATTATATGAATTAAAAGAAAAGATCATACAGAGTGACTGAGACAGAGACGGCTGCACCGTCTCTGACAGCTATCTCTGAATAGCAGGACTGATAAGTTTATTTTTAAATTCTTTATCTTTTATTATTCTAAATTTCATAGTCTGTAATGAGCATTGTATCTATGGAGAAAAAAAAAGGTCAAACCCTAAGATTTTTAATATAAAAATCTCTATATTAAGATTTCTTGAATTGGTAGTCCAAACTGTTTCTTCATAGTAACTGCATGTGTAACTGATTTAAATACATTTTGAGTCCTAGTTAATTAAATGTATTTTATCAGTTTCAAAAGTGGTAGTATATTATGTACAAAGTTTTTAATCTATAAAATGAAAATAATCAGGAAACAAATTTATGTAAATAACCTCTTAAAACTAAAATGCCTACACAGAAAAAAATTGAAGAGCTACCACAAAGTTTAATAGTGATTAGAGTGGTGGGATTCCACAACAGCCTTTTTGTCTCTTTTCACACAAATTTGCCAAAAGTATAAATGACTGCTACTTTATAATGAAAACTCAAAAAATTTTAAGAAGACTAAAAGGTTAAGTATCAAAGTACCACAAAAAGACCAAAGGAAAAGCAAAACCAAGAATGAGACACACAAATAGTCACTGACAGTGAAAACATTTTTCATAAAAACCACTGTTGGCTATTTATGTATGGTTACTATGACTCTACTTTTCTAGAGTACTGTGCTGTGGTTTTGATTTTATTAACTTTAGGAAGCATTACTTATATGTTAACTTGGGAGTTAGGAAATTACATGGAGGATGAGGAAGAGAGAAACAGACAAAACAGGAAAGAGCACAAATTTAGCTAGGACATTGCCAAAGAGAAACAAAAAAATTAAAAAGGAGGACTTCGATGCATTAAGATTTTACATATACATATACAAGCGAACAGTATTTTATAAGGAGGGGCCCAAACCCTGAGAACTAACACAGCAAAGTACATGTCTATTTTGTTTAGGAGGTTACATACAATTTTCAAATGAACTAAGGAAAAAATGCCAAAAAAACCCCCCCACAATATTTGGAGATAAGACTTAAAATATCAGGGCAAATACTCGAATATAGAGACATGTAAATATTAAATTGTGGAGGTGTCCATCACTATCTGTGGGGGATTGGTTCTAGGACACCCAAATCCATGAACAGTAACACAAACCCCTTATGTCAAATGGTGAGTATTTGCACATAACCTGTATATATCCTCCCATATTCTTTAAGTCATCTCTGGGTTATTTATAAAATCTAATATAATGTAAATAAATGTTCTAATACAATGTAAATAGATGTTATACTGTATTGTTTGGGGAATAATGACAAGAAAAAAGTCTGCACATAATCAGTACAAATCTAATTTTCCCTCCAAAGTTTTAATCCAAGGGTAGTTGAATACACAGGCACAGAACCTGCAGACACAGAAGACCAACTGTGCATTCTTTTCAAAATAAGGTTTGTTACTATTTCAAGCATTCGTCATAGCATGAGACTTCATGAGCACTGCAATGCAAAGAAATTATAAAGCCTAAATAGCTGGATGCACCCTCTAAGGCCTAAGCACAAGAAAATACAATGCTGCTGTTCAACAATAATAGAAAAGTTCTATTTTTTTTAAGATTTAAAAAAATATCTTTATTTTTTGTGGTGCTGAGGATTGAACCCAGTGTCTCACACGTGCGAGGCAAGCACTCTACCACTAAGCTACAGACCCAACCCTGGAAGTCCTATTTTTAATAAATAAAAATTAATTCAAAAACATATGGTATGGGCTGGGGTTGTGGCTCAGTGGTAGAAAGCTCACCTAGCATGTGTAAGACCCTGGGATGGATCCTCAGCACTACGAAAATAAATAAATAAATAAAATAATGTTATTGTCTGTAAATAAAATAATAATAATAATAATAATAATAATAATAATAATAATAATAAAGGGCTAAGTATATGGCTCATTAGTCAATTCCTAGTACACACACACACAAAATGGTTGTGGCTATACACCTGTAATCCCAGCAACTCGGGAGGCTGAGGCAGGGGGATCACGAGTTCAAAGCCAGCCTCAGCAAAAAGCAAGGAGCTAAGCAACTCAGTGAGACCCTTTCTTTAAATAAAATACAGAATAGGGCTGGGGATGCAGCTCAGTAGTTGAGTGCTCCTGAGTTCAATCCCCAGTACTAAAAAGAAGAGAGAAAAAAAAAAGAATCCAAACTAATGATACGTGTGATATCAACAAACAACAGTCATAGCCAGAAATATAACAGTTACTGTTTCTTTTAAATTCACATATCTACACATACACTTAGACATGACTATAACAAACAGGCACAAATAAACACTCTGGGAAGTTTCTGGCAGCTCTGTCAGAAATAAATCCTCACCTGAACAGACTGCAGAATGTGACATGTCTTTCAAAGCTTTATGCTTCACAGAAACATAAGTTAATACATGACTTCCTGTACGGATGCCCATTGGTTAAGAAACGGCTATTAAAAATCTATAAAATCACCAGCTAAGCGGAGTAGAAAGCAATCTTTAGGCCATATAATCACAGTATCCAAAATAAAATTTAAAAACAATGTCACTGACATTGTTAATGTCAAGATTAATTTTCTGTGTAAAACTTCTACAAATAAACACTACTGAGAGAAATTAAGGAAGGCATATGTGAATGGACAGATAATACTGACACACTGAAATTAAGATATCAGTTCACACCAAGTTAATCCACATATTTAATATAAGCTCAATCATGTTTCTGCAAGAATTTTGATTTTAATAAGATGATTCTACAACAGAATTGCAAATGCGAAGAACCAAGAATGTCCAGAGCATTTTTGTAAAAGGAGAATAAGCTGGGCATGGTGGCGCATGCCTGTAATCCCTGTGGCAGGAGGTTAAGACAGGGGGATGGAGAGTTCAAAGTCAGCCTCAGCAATTTAGTGAGACACTGTCTCTAAACAAAATGTTAAAAAAAAAAAAAAAAGGACTGGGGATGTGGCTCAGTGGTTAAGCACCTCTGGGTTCAATTCCCAGTACAAAAAACGGGGAGGAGGGACAAAGCCGGAGGACTTACTCTACCTGCTCTTGGGACTAGACTAGGCAGCTACAGCAATGGAGCAGTGCTGGCCCAAAGACTGATAAATGGACCCACAGGACTGAATCAAGAGCCCAGACACAGATACACACTTAAATGGGCACTAGGTTTTAGATGAAAGTGTGAGAGAAATCCAATGCACAAAGGGAAGACTTTAAAACTACTAACAATGGAACTTTTAAACTAACAGTGCTCAGATTTCTTTCATACTTGTATGAAGTATTCAGAATCAGACCCGAGTAGGGCTGACTAAATACAGGAAAGGTAGGCAATGAACTGGGGTGAAGAACGTGAGAAGGAGAGGCATGGATAATTACTCACTGAGATTACTCACTCACTAATGTTGGCAACATTTGAGGTACTTCAAAAAATTTGATGGATAAATGTATAGAAGGATGTATATGCAATAATCAAGAAAATATTGTAGATTCTAGGTGCTTATTATGCAGATATTAATTGAATAATATTTAAATTTTTTTCTACATAAGCTGAATTTTTCAAGACAAGACACTGGCAGCCTCCTCCTCAGGTATCCTTTAGTTTCTGTAGACAGAGAGTAACATGTCATCCTATTCTTGTTAATTTTAAAATGATAATATGGACATGCACACATCATCCTATTCTTGTTAATTTTAAAATGATAATATGGACATGCACACTTGGAAGTAAATGTTCTATTTTTCAAAGGAAGCAAATATTATTCATTTCTTTCCTTAAAGTCATTATGTCCTACTTTTACCTTTTCAACTATGGGGAAGGAGAAATAAAAACATACGGTTCAAACTACAGAAAAAGTATCCCTTGTCATTTTCAAGTAAAACATTCAGGGAAGGCTAAATTACAAAACAGTATCTGAAAAACAGGGAATGCTAAACATTTGCTATAACAAAATGTACCAGAACTAAAAAGATACACATAATGATAATCACAAATTCAGGTTTAAAACTGAAGGCAAAGGTTAACCATTTTATGGCTTCAAATGACAAACTAACAACTCTTTACTCTGAATCATCTAGTTGGATGAAAGGGGAAAGAGCAGGAGTGTTGGGAGGATGGAGCCTCACAAACAAGGTTGGGTGTGGGGGGGTGGGGTGAGAAGGCAGGAAAGGAAAGAACAGAGAAAACATGCAAAGAAGAACAACATGTACAAGAAAAGAAGATGAATAACGTATGGAAAGAGCTAGCCTCTGAGCAAGGCTTGAGTGGAGGCACAAAGGAAGACTGGAGAGCTGGGCAAGTTCAGGATGAACAGGACTTCACCTTAAAGGCAAAATGGAATCACGGAGGCACTGTGAACAAGGTGGCATGCCTAAGCACTCTCATTAGGGTGATCCCTTGGCAGCTGTGTGCAGCGGAAGTGCATCAGACCAATGAGCAGCTCTCCAGAATGGCAAAGACCAAGGTGGCAGGGAGCAGGCCAGAAGTACCTTCCCATGGCTGGTGAGGGAGGCACTCGGCACCTCGTGAATCCTAGACTGGCAGTGCAGACTACACTTTGGAGTAATAGGTGATATCAAGCATTAAATGATCTAACCTAACAACCTACAGATATTAGACATATCCCCAGCTGAGAGGAAGTACATCACAGGGATAAAAGATTCATGATGTAACTAATGTTTCCAGGAACTAAGAGAGCAGCAACTGACTGACTGACCCTTTTGGGCCTGGAAAGAAGTACTTAAATCTCAAATCTGAATATCAATTTTTATCTTCTGTTTTTCTCTTTTCTTCTTTCAGAATCAACCCTGAACTTCAATAAAAATGATTTTTCCCCTTCTAAGAAGGGGAAAATGCTCATAACTCAACATCTGCCTTGGAGTCATATAGATCTGGGTTTAGATGAAGCCCAATCTGGCACTTCTAGCCATGCAATTTTAGGTAAGCTTCTAAATCCCTTGAAACTTCAGTTCCTATTTATTCTTGACTTGTAAAACATGAAAATAACTGACCCATTTTTTAAGAGTATTGGGAGAATTGAATGGGACAATGTAAGGAAAACACCAAGCACGGTGGCTGGCTTGTATGAAGCCATCAATAAAGATGGTAACCTTCCCATTTCTCCTGATAGCTGTTTTCTAGTGAGAATTAACTACAGGGAAAGGGGATAAAGGTTTGTTCTTTATGTAAATATATGTGAACCATTTGTAAAAAAAAATGGCTTTCACATGGACTTGATATTTTAGTAAGTATCATCAGTGAATAGAAATTCATTAAATAAAAATGTAGCTTGAACTTAGATACAGGATACATTGATAGAGCATGCTAAAATATTAGGAAATGTGTTATAGATGATAGAAGTATAGGCTATACTGACTATTGTTTTTCCTGCACATTAAAATGTGCAAGAAATAATGTGCAAGAAAATAAATCACTTCTTTAAGAAGTCTTATGGTCATAGCTTATTTGTTTCCAACTGGGCCCCAAGAAAATCTATCCACAAGATACATAAATATAAAAAACAGAACACAGTGAAATCTGTTACTTATTTCAAGAAAAAAAAGCAAGCAGGCAAGCAGACAGAAAGAATTAAAGAAACTTTGGAATCGTCTTGGATATACCCCCCATGATATACAGTTTAAGGATGAAAAGAATTGCTAAGAAGTTTCAAGCAAAAGATTTGTTGTTAGTAGCAGTACTGATATAGTAATTCTGAAATTACTTTTATGTAGGATTGAGCAAGAGAATAAATATATCAATGTTTTCAGAAATCAAGGTTTTTTTTTGTGGGACAAAGCTATACAAGGAAGAATTGGAGGACGAGAAGAAAAAAGTCTACGATGTTGGGCTGAAATTAAATTTAGGATTTTTATTTTTTAACATTTTGTTTTAGAGTAATATATATACCAAAAGTCCAACTCACTGAGTTTCTACCAATGGAACACATCAACACAACCAACATCAGGAAACCAAACACTTCCCGTATGCCAAGACCTCCTACCAAGGCTTCCCTTCTAGTCACTTTTCCACATAGGGCAACCATATTCTGGTTTCAAATAACACAGAGTAATTTGGCCTCTTTTTTACTTCATGTGCATGACTCATGTAGTGTATTCTTTTTGATGACTACCTGCCTTTGCTCAACATTAATCTGGGGAGACTCATGCATATTCTTGCCCACAGTTGTAGATTATTAGTTCTTAATGCTATATTCCACTTACGATATATCATAATTTATTTACCCATCCTATTGTAGATTGGTATTCTAGTCTTTACCACTAATAAAAGGTGTTGCTATGAACAGACTAGTAAATTGCATCACAGAACTGCTGATGGTACTTACAAAAATGGCAATTTCATATAATTCAAATTAAAATCTTTTATTTAAATAAAAATGCCACTTTTTTTTTGCTGGCATTAGAACTGAGACACAAATTCATATGGAAAATTAAGTGCCTAAGAATAACTAGGATAATACAGAAAATAAATGCTAAGGGACTAGCCTCATAATATAATAAAATATACTGTAATTCCTCAGTATGGAACTAATTAAAACAGTATGGAACCCACAAATGAATAAACAAATATATCACCTGAGTAGACTAGTGTGTATAGAGATAGACCCAAGGGAACATGGAAATTTAATACATGATTAAGATGAGTGTCTAAATACACAGGGACAACATCAACTTTTGATGAATACATACTTCACATGCATTTCTATTGAGTGTAAATTAGGGATAGTGCTACTTGTATTTCAGTAAAGAAATTTTTGTCTACTGCAAGGTCATAGAGATGTTTCCTCCCAAAGTTTTAGTACTGTTTTACCTTTCAGTTGGATTTTCCAGATACATTTCTTCTACTAGATATTTAACTACTCTAGAACCATATATTTAAAAGATCACCCTTTCCCCCTGCACATGTGTCATTTTATAATGAATCAGGTGATTGTCTATTTCTGATTTCTCTGTTTCACTGATCAGAGTGTTATCTGTTTAACTACTATAGTGTTATAATAGGTCCTCACACCTAGAGAAGTAAATCCTTTGGTTTTGTTTACTTTCTTCAAGTCTGTGTGGCTATTGGCCTGTACTCATTGTTATGTTCTGGATTAGAAATGTACCCCAAAAGCTTATGTGTTGAAGGCTTGGTCCCAAAGACAGCAGTATTCAGAGGTGGGGCCTTTGGGAGGTGACTGGGTCATGAGGCTCTGACCTCATCACTAGGTCCACACTGCTGGAATGGTAACTTAATGGGCTGTGGAGAGGTGGGAGACACTTTAGATGGTGGGACCAGTTGGAGGAAGTAGTCACTGGGGCATGCTGGATACATTTTGTCTACAGTCCCTTTCTCTCATCCTCTCTCTGCTCGTTGGCCACCATAAGGTAAGCAGTTTGCTCTAACATGTGCCTTCCGCCATGATGTTCTGCCTCACCACAGGCCCGACAGAGCTAAGTGACCATGGACTGAAATCTCTGAACCATAATCAAATAAGCCTCTCCTCCTTTCAGCTGAATTTTTTCCCTAGGAATCCCAACACAGTAACAGAAAGTTGGCTAATACACATGACTTTTAAAAAATTTTCCAAGCTCTGAGCAATGACACTCAACTAACAATGACTATATCTAGCTTTCAGGTCTTGATTTCTAAATACCAATCCTCAATAAAAGGAATTACTGTGTATGATCCTCATCAAAAATATTTAACCTGAACTGATCATAATGACCCAATCAGACAAATCCAAATTGGAGTAATTTTTGCAAAATTACTGGCTTGGACTCTGCAAAAATTGCCAAGTTGTGAAAGATTAGGGAAAAAAATGGTAGAACTGTACCATAGGAGAGTAAATGTATATGATGGCTAAATGACATTACAGAGTGATGCTTAATTACCCCTCAGATTTTTTAATTAAAAAATTTAAGGGACATTATTGGGGAAAGTAGAAAAATATGATATGAGTGTGTAATGAAAGTGATTAGCTGCACTCATGATGAATCTACAATACAACTTAGATGCTCTTTTTTATGGGTACATAATTGTACAGAATAGTGACTTTCACTGTACCCTATTTGTACATGCATATAATACAATGTGATCAGCTTCACTCTCCGATACCTCCACCTCAGCCTCGTTCCTTAACCCTAATAGTCTCCCTTCTGCCTTCAAGACATTCTTCTTCTCTAGCTTTCACATATGAGAGAAAACATTCAATACTTCTGGAGTCTGGCTTATTTCATTTAACATTATATCTCTTTAGATCTATTCCTAAAAATACCATAATTTTCATTCTTCTTTATGGCTCAGTAAAACTACCTGTGTATTTTTTTTCTTAAATATTTTCTTAGTTGTAGATGGATACAATACTTTTATTTTTATGTGGTGCTGAGGATGGAACCCTGGGTTTCATACATGAAAGGTGAGTACTCTACCACTGAGCTACAGCCCCAGCCCTACATTGTATATTTGTACTACATTTTCTTTATCCATTTATTGGTTGATGGATACGTAGGGTGATATCATAATTTGGCAATTATGAATCATGCTGTGATAAACAGGGGAATGCCTATATCTCTGAAGTCTGCTGAGTTTAGTTCTTATGTATAAACACTGAGAAGTGTTATAGTTGGGGCATAAGAGAGTTTTAGTCTTTTGAGGAACCTCTATACTGATTTCCACAGTGGCTGTACTAATTTGCATTCAATAGTGTATGAGACTTAATTTTCCCCCCTCCATCCTCAGCAGCATTTATTGTTATTTGTATTCTTTTGTTGTTGTTATTGGTAGTACTGGGAATTGAACCCAGGGGTGTTCTACCACTGAGCCACATCTCTAGCTCTTTTTATTTTTTATTTTGAGGCAGGGTCTAAGTTGCTGAGACTGGCCTCATACTTGTGATCCTTCTGCATCAGTCTCCCAGGTCATTGGGATTACAGGTGCATGCCACTGCACCAGGCTGACATTTGTATTCTTGATGATTGCCATTCTCACTGGAGTGAGAGAGAATCTCAATGTAGTTTTGATTTGCATTTTCCTGATGGCTAGATATCAAACATTTTTTCATATAATTGTTGGCCAATTTTTACTTTTTCTGAAAAGTGTTCTTTCAGTTCATTTGCCTATTTATTGAACAGGTTGGGTTTTTTTTTTTTTTTTTTTGAGGGGAGGAGTGCTGAAGTTTTTTAGTTCTTTTTATATTCTAGATATTAACCCTGTCAGAGAGTAGCTAACAAAGATTTCCTCTCATTCTGTAGGCTCTCTCTTCACAATGTTAAGTGTTCCCTTTGCTGTGCTGAAGCTTTTAAATTTGATGCTATCTCATTTATTGACTCGGTATTATTTCTTGAGGATAGTCTTATTCAGGAAGTCATTGTTTGTGCTTATATGTGCTTCCCTATGTTTTAGTCTAGCAATTGCAAAGTTTCTGATTTCATACCTAGGTCTTTGACTCAATTTGAGTTAATTTTTTAATATAACCTAGATGTTCTTGACAAGAAAATGCCCATTTAATACCCACATGACAAGAAAAATTACTCCCTAGTTACCTCTTTTAATGACTGATTCTGACGAGTTGAATCAAATTAAAATACTGAGGCAAAGAAAAAAATTAATTTCAATATTCCTTTAAGGAGAAAAACATATACAATCAGTTCTTCATATGCCCTCCTTGATGTTAAAAAAAAAATAAAAAAGGCTCGAACTATCTGCATAGCTATGTCATTGGTTCCAAGTTATCTAAGAGGCTCCATCTAGCAGAATATCTTTTATGACAATATTGCTGACCCTGCTGTATCAACTACAAAGCTATTTGCCTCAGTCTTTAAACAACAATTTGGTTTTATTCATTCACTGATCAATAAGCACAGAACAATTTGGCAAACCTAGGAAGGGCTGTTTGGTTCGATCTAAAAATAAAATGACATTGCTACTGTAGTCTAGTCAGAGAGCTGAATTACATGTATCCAGTTATATTTCAGTCGATAGGAACAGACTGTGTGTTAAAATCCCAATTTCAGACCCTGTTTTTGGCTATGATGGAATAACATGCACTAGACTTAACCTCCTGCAAAAGAAACTAGCAAATGGCATAAAATGCATGAAACAATTACTCTCTCACACAGGAAAATAGGTAATGCAAGACCATAGCTCCTAAGAGAAGTGAAATTATGGGATGAATCCACAACTGCCCTAGCTTTCTGTGTGGAGACAATGTCCACACTGTGGGTAGGAGGAGGAATAAGTCAGAGCTAGTTTCACCTACTAAACTGAGGAGATGAGAGCTTGGGGAGGGGAAGGCATCTAGAAGTTGCAGGGCAGATTTATGGAAAGGAAGATCTATGCTGAAAAAGAGCTGCAGAAATCCAGTTGAAGGTGCCCATGAGTCTTTGTCAAATAATACACTATACATACATGGGGGTGAATTTCATAAGTCTGGGTAAGAAATGACCAAGAGCTGTAAACCAGTTACAGAGTACGTACAAGGTTGAGAAATATTCAAGCTCCAACCAACCTGAGTGAAAAGTCCTCCCTGGGGCATTTAGCACAGCATTCAGCAGCAATTCCAAAGGGAATCAAGTAAGCCTTGGTCCTTAAAGCACCCTCCCTTGAATGAATGCTACCCTCGATCTTTCCTATCAATATTTTAAAAAGGCCTGAGGGAGATGCAAAAGTAACTTATCAGGCTACCAAACCAAAGTCCAACATTCTTTAAAAGTAGACAACAAAAATAAAATCCAGACACTCAGCAATGCAATATCCACGATATTATATTCAATAAAAATTACTAGACTACTTGCCATAAAGCAGGAAAACATGAATTTATAGGAGACAAATTAACCAATAAAACAGACATAAAAATGACATAAAAGAACTATTAACAGCTATATAACTATGTAAAAGTTTTAAAGGAAAACAAGACTATAATGCAAAAAAAAATGCAAAAAAAGAACAAAATGGAACCTCCAGAGATAAAAGCATAGGCTCTAAGATAAGCATTCTCTTGGGTGTGATACACAGCATATGAGACCTACACTGGAAAAGATCAGGGAACACTTGGAAAAAAAAAAAGAGATATAGCTAATAAGACACAATAAAAATAAAGTGAAATACCTAAAAAACTGACTTTAAAAAAAAAGGCAAGAAAAGAGGAACAGACTGGACAACAAAGCGTAAAGCAAGATGGTGAATTTACATGCAACTGTGGTAGGCAGCTGCTTAAAGAACCCTTAATGATCCCTGCCACCTTGTATTTATAGCCTTGCATAAACCTCTCTCCTTGAATAATCTGTTTCTAATTAACATAATATAGCAATGTTGAGGGAATGTTACCAAAAACTATAATTAGTCTTGCTAGAAGACCTCTCCCTTACTGGCTTTAATGAAGTAAGCTTCCATGATGGAGAGGCCTAGGTGGTAGAGTACTGAAGGTGGCTGGCCTACATTCAACAGCCAGCAAGGAGTTCAACAGAGCTCAAGGAACAGAATTATGTTGAGAACAGTACAAGTAAGCTTAGAGGTGAATCCTTCCTCAGCTGAGCCTTCAGATGAAACCCCAGTGCTGATTGGTACCCGTCTGACTATAGGCTTTTGCACGATCCTGAGGCAGAGGCAACTTGCTAAGCCATACCTTAATTCCTGACCCACAGAAACTATGAGATAATAAATGGGTATTGTAGTAAGCTACTCAGGTTTGAAGTAATTTTTTCTTTTACAGAGTAATAGATAACCAATACACTAGACATATCAATAATTACCCTAAATATAAATGTTCTACACTGCAATTAAAATAGAGACTATTTTAAAAAGAAAAGATTCAGTTGTATTCTTTAAGAAACCCACTTTAAATATAAACACATAGATTAAAGATAAAAGCCTGTAGGAAAAACACCTCAGGTAATGCTAAGTATTAGAAACCCAGAAGGTTCCATTACTATCATCGAAGTAGACTTTAGAAGAAAGATCATTAACAAGGAGGGAGGGATAATGTAAAAGGACCAATTCATCAAGAACACACAATTGGCCTTAAAATATATGGAGCAAAAAACATACTGAAGGAGAAATAAATTGGAGTTTTTAGTATTCCAAAATACATAAATGGAATAAGTAAAAAGAAAATCAGTAAGAACTCAGAAGACTCAAACAACCTTAACTAACTCCATCTAACTGACATAACGTTCCAACCTTTCAGGCACATAAAGCATGGTCATTTATAAAAGGCACATATTTTCATGAAAAGCAAACCATAAATAAAAGTAATAATTTCAGGGCTAGGGTTGTGTCTCAGTGGTAGAGCACTTGCTTGGCACGTGTGAGGCACTGGGTTTGGTTCTCAGCACCACATATAAATCAATCAATTAATAAATAAAGGTCCATTGAACTAAAAAAAAGTAATAAAAAAGTAATAGTTTCAGTGTAACAACTGAAGAAAACAAAAATCAAAGTACTTTCTAAAACCACTAGGGCTGTAAGCCATTTTTAAGATTAAGTTCTTGGATTTAAGTTTCCATTTTGTTAGTCCTCACTTGGTTTGAGTGCTGTTAAGTTTAAATTCCTTTATCTTGAAAATCCTCCAAATGATAACATTTGAATATCTAAATAAAATCTTCAACTTTCTGAAGGTGAAGCTTCTGCTTCTGTGGAGGGTCCAAAATGCGCCCAGCAGCCACGCCAGCAGTCATTCTACTCACACACACAAGCAGACAGACAAGTGTGCAACAGCAAAAGTAAGAACCACAGGCCTCAATGGTTAAATCACACTGTGCTGATGAAGCAAAGTCCATTTCTTTGAAGGGAAAAAAGGGAAGAAATAACAAAGATCATGTATAGAAAAAACTGCTAGAAATTATATTAGAAAAGTCATACTTTCTTATACACTCAATAGAGTGTATGTCTGGTTAAATATCATCACTCTTCTTGACAAGTACCCACATATCTTTGTTAGCATATGAATTTATTTCTATTTTAAACATTAATCAAGAGCCCCATAATTCTCTATACACATTCAATAAACTACTTGTGACCAATTTATTATTTCACGTTTTTTTAAAACTAAGGAGATTTAAAACATCCTAGGTTTCTGACAGGTTTTTTAGAATATGATTAAATGTTTTGTTTTTACTAGTCTTAAGAGGTTTGGTTGAGATTATAAACCAGTTTACTTGCTTGTGTCCCCCCCCCTTTTTTTTTAAGTAACAGGACATTTAAAAAAAAATTTTTTTTTAGTTGATGAACTTTATTGTCTTTATTTTTATGTAGTGCTGAGGATTGAACCCAGTGTCTCATGCATGCTAGGCGAGCACGCTACAACTGAGCCACAACCCCAGCCCCATTGTGTCCCATTTTTTAAATGCACTAAAAATATATTCCTACAACAGAATCAAATATCAAACTGTAGGAAATTTTTGATTGTATAGGACTCTTTAACAGAACTTTGTGGGTTTTTCTAAAGGTTTAACTCATTGAAAAGAAACATGCAAATGAGGAAAGAAACCATACAAAATCTTCCAACAAATCCGACCTCTCCACT